>NC_140991.1:112344706-112948550 GCF_052327205.1 Somniosus microcephalus
CCGTCATGTCACTGAAGCGTAGGATTGGCCAATCGTCCTGTCACTCGACTCTAGGAGGGCCCCGCCCGCACGCGCGATGAACCCGCTCCCGCGACGCAGCGATTGGTCGACCGTTGGGTCGCTCGACTGTACAATTTTTTGACCTCGATGTCACTCGATGCTAATGAGCGGATATTGAGCGGAATTTTGAATGTTTTTTGGATACCGTGGGCGCAATTTTTGAGAGAGAGCGACTGGGGGAAGGGATGAGAGCGACGGGGGGAAGAGAGAGAGCAACTGGGGGGAAGAGAGAGAGCAACTGGGGGAAGAGAGAGAGCGACTGGGGGAAGGGAAGAGAGCGACGGCGGGAAGAGAGAGAGGCAACTGGGGGGGAAGAGAGAGAGCGACTGGGGGGAAGAGAGAGAGCAACTGGGGGGAAGAGAGAGAGTGACTGGGGGGAAGAGTGGAGGAAGGGAGAGAAGGAGGGGAGGGGAAGGGGGCGAAGCGGGGGAGAAAAGGGGGAGAAAAGGGGGAGAAGGGGGGAGAAGGGGGGAGAAGGGGGTGCAGAAGTGGGGGGAGGGGGGGGAGCGGGAGGAGGGAGGGAGGGGGAGGAGGGAGGGAGGGGAGGGGGAGTGTAGGGGGAAGGGGGGAAGGGGAGAGGGAAGGAGGGAAGGGGAAGGGGTGGAGGGAAGGGGAACGGTGGGAGGGAAGGGGGAAGGGGGGGAGGGAGGGGAGGGGGGGAGGGAAGGGGGGAGGGAAGGGAGGGAGGGAAGGGGGGAAGGAAGGGGGGAAGGAAGGGGGGAGGCAAGGAGGGGGGAAGGTGGGGGAGGAGGGGGTGGAGGGAAGGGGGGGAGCGGGGGGGAGGAGGGAGGGGGGTGAAGGAGGGGACAGGGGGAGGGGAGAGAGAGAGAGGGGGAGAGGCTGGGTTGCCGGGGTAACCCTCCTCCCCCTCCCACGGCCCGCCCCCTCCCGAGCCCCGCCCCCCTGGCCCCCTGCGAGCCCCGCCCCCCCGCCCCTCGCGAGCCCCCGCCCCCGCCCCTCATGAGTTCCCTGCCCCCCCGGCCCTCGCGAGCCCCGCCCCCCCAGCTCCCCGAGCTCTGCCTCCCCCCTCCCGAGGCCGGGCCTGAGGTGACTTGAGACGGCCGATTGCGGGTGACTCCCGAGCCCCGCCCCTTCCAAGGCCGGGCCTGAGGCGACTTGAGACGGCCAATTGTGGGTGGCCTGGCCGGGTTGCCGGGGTAACCCTCCTCCCCCTCCCGAGGGCCCGCCCCCCGCACTCCCGAGCCACGGCCGCCTCGCCCCGCCCCGCACTCCCGAGCCCCCGCCCCCCCGCTCTCCGAGAGCCCCGCCGCCCGAGCCGGCTTGAAGACCGCCGAGCAGGGAAGAGAGGAGAGACGCCGCATCTCACCTGCTGGCTTCTGGCGCTCTGTGCCTCGGACTTCTGTGTGTCACCTGCTGCGCGCACACCCTGTGCCTGTCCCGTGTCCCTCGCGGCCGACGCCGTTGCCCCGGGGTAACGTGACGGGGGAGACTCGGGGGGAGGGGTGAGACGGGGGAGGAGCTTACCACAAGCCGTGGGACAATTACCTAGCTCAGGCGTGGCTGGGCAGGAGAGGCCCAGGCTTTTGAGACCTTACAAAAACGGGGAAAGGTAGGAAAAAGAATCAGGTTAGAGAAAATATTTACAAATGAATTAACTTTTTTTTAAAACAATTTAATAAAAGCAATTTTTTTTTGCTGGAGATGTAGATTTGAAAAGAAACACGCAGAAAGTGGGAAAAAGAAAGAACAGTTTGGAATCAAGATGGCGGCCACGCACCCCGGTTCAGAAGGATAAGGCCCACCCACACACGCACCGATTGGTCAACCGTCATGTCACTGAAGCGTAGGATTGGCCAATCGCCCCTGTCACTCGACTCTAGGAGGGCCCGCCCGCACGCGCGATGAACCCGCTCCCGCGACGCAGCGATTGGTCGACCGTCGGGTCGCTCGACTGTACAATTTTTTGACCTCGACGTCACTCGATGCTAATGAGCGGATATTGAGCGGAATTTTGAATGTTTTTTGGATACCGTGGGGCGCAATTTTTGAGAGAGAGCGACTGGGGGAAGGGAGAGAGAGCGACGGGGGGAAGAGAGAGAGCAACTGGGGGGAAGAGAGAGAGCGACTGGGGGGAAGAGAGAGAGCAACTGGGGGGAAGAGAGAGAGCGACTGGGGGAAGGGAGAGAGCGACGGCGGGAAGAGAGAGAGCAACTGGGGGGAAGAGAGAGAGCGACTGGGGGGAAGAGAGAGAGCAACTGGGGGGAAGAGAGAGCGCAACTGGGGGGAAGAGAGAGAGTGACTGGGGGGGAAGAGTGGAGGAAGGGAGAGAAGGAGGGGAGGAAGGGGGCGAAGCGGGGGAGAAAAAGGGGGAGAAAAGGGGGAGAAGGGGGGAGAAGGGGGTGCAGAAGTGGGGGGAGGGGGAAGCGGGAGGAGGGAGGGAGGGGGAGGGGGGAGTGAAGGGGGAAGGGGGGAAGGGGAGCGGGAAGGAGGGAAGGGGGGAAGGGGTGGAGGGAAGGGGAAGGGGGGAGGGAAGGGGGAAGGGGGAGAAGGGGGGGAGGGAGGGGAGGGGGGTGAGGGAAGGGGGGGAGGGAAGGGAGGGAGGGAAGGGGGGGAAGGAAGGGGGGAAGGAAGGGGGGAGGCAAGGAGGGGGGAAGGTGGGGGAGGAGGGGGTGGAGGGAAGGGGGGAGAAGGAGGGGACAGGGGGAGGGGAGAGAGAGAGAGGGGGAGAGGCTGGGTTGCCGGGTTAACCCTCCTCCCCCTCCCACGGCCCGCCCCTCCGAGCCCCACCCCCTGGCCCCCTGTGAGCCCCCCCCCGCCCCTCACGAGCCCCGCCCCCGCCCCTCATGAGTCCTGCCCCCCCGGCCCTCGTGAGCCCCGCCCCCCCCAGCTCCCCGAGCTCTGCCCCCCCCTCCTGAGGCCGGGCCTGAGGTGACTTGAGACGGCCGATTGCGGGTGACTCCCGAGCCCCGCCCCCTTCCCAAGGCCGGGCCTGAGGCGACTTGAGGCGGCCAATTGCGGGGTGGCCTGGCCGGGTTGCCGGGGTAACCCTCCTCCCCCTCCCGAGGCCCGCCCCCCGCACTCCCGAGCCCCGGCCGCCTCGCCCCGCCCCGCACTCCCGAGCCCCGCCCCCCGCTCTCCCGAGAGCCCCCGCCGCCCGAGCCGGCTTGAAGACCGCCGAGCAGGGAAGAGAGAGAGACGCCGCATCTCACCTGCTGGCTTCTGGCGCTCTGTGCCTCGGGCTTCTGTGTGTCGCCTGCTGCGCGCACACCCTGTGCCTGTCCCGTGTCCCTCGCGGCCGACGCCGTTGCCCCGGGTAACGTGACGGGGGAGACTCGGGGGGGGTGGTGAGGGCGGGGGAGGAGCTTACCAGAAGCCGTGGGACAATTACCTAGCTCAGGCGTGGCTGGGCAGGAGAGGCCCAGGCTTTTTGAGACCTTACAAAAATGGGGAAAGGTAGGAAAAAGAATCAGGTTAGAGAAAATATTTACAAATGAATTAACTTTTTTTTAAAACAATTTAATTAAAGCAATTTTTTTTTTGCTGGAGATGTAGATTTGAAAAGAAACACGCAGAAAGTGGGAAAAAGAAATGAACAGTTTGGAATCAAGATGGCAGCCACGCACCTCGGTTCAGAAGGATAAGGCCCGCCTACACACGCACCGATTGGTCAACCGTCATGTCTCTGAAGTGTAGGATTGGTCAATCGTCCTGTCATTCGACTCTAGGAGGGCCCGCCCACACGTGCGATGAACCTGCCCCCGCGACGCAGCGATTGGTCGACCGTCGGGTCGCTCGACTGTATGATTGGTCGACCTTGACATCACTCAATGCTAATGAGCGTATAATGAGCGGAATTTTGAAAGTTTTTTGGATACCGTGGGTGCAATTTTTGTCTCGCCGAAACGTAAATATGCTTTTGACCGTTCTGGAATCGTAAGCTTTCTTTTGATGTAACACACGTGTAGGTACGCTCTATAACTTTAGAGTGTATAGCCGACAGATAGACAGACAGACGGAAGTACCGCTTTATATATGTAACCCCTTCACGGTTCTCTAGATATATGTGAGATGTGGTCCCTGTTGTAAACAGTATTCTATAGTCCAGTAAGGAGATCACTACTACAATGGCTTAATTCTAATTATCTTACTTTATAGTTTTAACGTCAGACAGTATAAGAAGATTACGGGTCAATGACCTAAATTAGACATTTGCATACATTAGAATGAATCTAGACATAATAAACATACATTCTCCATTTATATGGATTCAAAGGAGAATCTGTCCCTGTGTCCAAATTCGAGTGCACTCTTTCGTTGGCGCGCTTAATTTGGAGCTCATGGTATGTATAATGTCTGCAAGACTTACGACTCCGAACCCCTTCGCTGAATTCTCTTCACGATCACTGAATCCCACTTTGAGTTCTGGATGCAGAGCTACTAATACGAAGGGCGGTGGCCGAGTTTGGAAGCCCGGGACGGGATGCGGCAGCCATTTGCCTCCTGAGCCCTCTTTTCAGAGCTCCTGCCCTCTTTTCTTCCAGTTGCTCATGTTTCCCGCTCGAAAAACCCAACTCCACCCCTTCCTCCTGGGGTTTCTGCCTGGAGACTGCGCAGCCTCACTGTCTGCAACAGTTGATACTGGTGCAGAATTATGGAAAGTCTGCTCTTAGTCACATTAGCCTAGAAATTCAGTCGGCTTAGCGCCCCATTTGGGGCGCTGGAGGGCCTAGCGCAGGAGTTATGGCCAGTTGGCAAATTCAGTGGGGCCCTTCCGTCGGCGTTACACCGGTTGCGCTGCGCCGGCACCGATGACGTCATCGGTGTGTGCAGCGCCCCGGTTGCCGTGGTGACGGGCCCCAGCGCCGAAATTGAGTTGCGGCCGCCTCGCCCGTGGCAGCCGCAACTAAGACTTTGGCAACCGAGTCTTGCAGGAGTTAGCGCCGGCGCATTAAGGTCATGCAGTGGCCGGCCGCTTTCCCGCCGGCCGCCTGCCCGCACCTCCCTCCCCGGACTCCTCCACCCCCCCCACCCGCGGAACAGATGCGTCTGGCCTGCAAGCCCGGCACTTGTCCGAGGTGCCGGGCTCATTTTTCTGAACATTTGAACGGCCAGCGGGCGGGTGCAGGCAGCTCCTCCTTAACTGAAGGAGGAGGCCTGCACTTCCCCAGCCTGCCGCACCGCATCGGGTGCCGCAGCGCCGGAATTGCGCCGCAATGCGGCACTCAGCGCCCATTTCGAGGCACTGACACCCTCTAGTAGCGCCGGCAGCCGTTTGGGCGCAGCGCTCCTGAATTTTTGGCGCGCGCAGGGGGACTTAGCGCCGGCGCTAAATTTCCGGCGCTAAAGCCCTGGCGAACCCACAACCGAATTTCTAGGCCCTTGTGTCCTTAAAAGTTCTTGCCGTACCTTCACATGGGCAACTTTAACCCAGGGATTTATAACAATGATAATACAGTGTCTAAGTTAAAGATTGATAACCATACTTAGCGTACATAACATTTCCAGTGGGTATTATATATATATAGAAGATAGATAGAAGATTATTGCGATGGCCAAAAGCTATTACAAAAATTCATTACAGAAAAGTCTGAAATTTTATTTCTATAAATCCTCTTAGTTACTTGCTTTCACCATTACTTTGTCACGGCTTCTCTCCAAAAAGTCTATAGCAATTCCCTCAAAGTGTTGTTTTGTTTGGTATGCAGTAGGCAAAAGATATTTGCAATTTTTTTGTCTATATTGTGATTTGCCCATTGTAAAGTTTAAACACTTCAATCCCATTTTAAGACAACAAATGTGAGCTTGGTTAAAAAGTACCTTCCTTATACATTCCCTTTCATACTCCATTACTAAATATGATAGACCACCTTAAACTCTACCATCACTCTCTGTAATCAAATCCTTGAATTATTTTAAGATCATTCTGGAAAGCAGAATCAATTTCAAATTCCTCTTCTCCACTACTAACCATTTTCTTCTACCACCTCCCACTGCAATTTTCATCCTTGCCTCAGACACCAATGTGAGGGGTTCAATAACTTTCTCCTATCTAACACTGAGGACATCCACTTTACCTCTTCAGTTCTATACTTACCTGCAACAGCAATCTGTTTCTGTCCTCTGGCATGATGTCTACATCCTTCAAAACTGCTGTCATCACACCCCACTCAAAAACCTGATATTCAACTTCTCCATTCTCTACTGTTCCATCTTCAATCATCACTTTCTTGGAATATGCCCTTGCTTATTAACTATGCCCTTACATTTCCCATCACTCCCTGTTTGAGGCCTTTCAATCAGGCTATCATCCAGCCCACACTACTGAAACTGCTCTGGTCAAAGTCATGAATGACATACTGCATGACTTCTCCTGACTTCACTGTTCCTACTTATCATCTTCACGTCAAATCCCCTCATGCCTCGCCGTTTCCTATCTCAGAGATCTCCTCCTGTACACCCCTTCAAGCACCCTTCCATTCTCTAACACCAGACTACTTCTTGTTCTCCACTCCACAATTAGCAGTTGTTCCTTCAGTCACAATGTTCCAGCCCTCTGGAACTCCCTTCTTCAGTATCTCTACCTTAACACATCCCTCCCTGCATTCAAAAGCCATTGAAAGCAACTACTCTTTTGCTGTGCTTTTGTCCCTTCTTAGCCCTTCTTTTCCCTCTTACTTGTTGCCCATTTTCCTGTAAAGTGTTCTGAGATGCCTTTCTAATTGAACAGCTCTATAGAAATGTACGTTGTTGTTGATTACACTTGTGGTAGCGTGAGTCTCACTGTATCTCTCACTTACATAGTTTGTAGGAATTAGACCCATGACTTCAGTCTCTGTCACCTATGAAAGACAAACTTTTATTAACTAAAAATACCCTGACACTGATATGTATATGTATAGGTATATGTACCTTACTGTGCAACCAACCATCAGTCAATTCTTTTCACATAAATCTGGTTCAGAAATAGCAAAGATAAGAGACTCATGGATAATGCAGGGAATTAGCATAATTCAGTATTGATGTTTATGATAGTAATATACCCCTTGCATATTCATAGAATGAAAACATTTTCTATTATAATTGTATGTATTTTTAGCAGGTGAATAGATAAAGACAGGTAATGCAAGTCAAGACATTAGGAGAATTAACAATGGTTAAGAAAGACTCTTTGAGAGCAAAATGCTATATGTCAGATATTTTTTCTCACAGTGGTATGACACCAAGCAGCTGCCATGCTGCACTACAGGTCAACATATATGTCAGTTGGGCACAGAGCATAGAATTTTACACCTATTTTTGATGTCAGAAATGGGTTACCAAAACTGTTAGAAAGAATCAATTATGCCCATTAATGGGATAAACATTCAATTAAGCAAACCGTGCTGCAGTTCCCATATACTACAGGGTCCTGCAACCTCTTGCCTTTAACTTTAGCTTGAGCTAGCACTAAAGAAAAAAATTGCATTTATTTAATGCTTTTCTTATCTCCATGGTGCCCCAAAGCGCTTCACATGAATTATTTTTGTAGTGCAGTCCCTGTTGTTATGTAACAAAACAGGACAGCCAATTATCACTCAGCAAGGTCCCACAAACTGTAATGAGATGAATGAACTGTTAATCTTTTTCAGTGATGTTGGTTGAGGGATGAATGTTGACCAGGACGCTGGGAGAACTCCATTCATTACTTCAAGAATGTGCCACCTTAACAGGCAGACATGGCCTCGGCTTAAGATGTTGCCTGAAAAAGATAGCAGCTCTGGTAATGCAGCTATCGTTCAATGCTACGTTGAAGTGTCAGCCTGGATTATATGCTTAAATCCTGGTGTGGAGTTTGAACCTATGACCTTCTTACTTAGAAGCAATAATGTAAACGTGAAAGGTCTTCATCACACTGCATCAGCAGCATAGCAATACTGAGGTTTGTCCTACAGCAATCGTCATTATCCTTTCAATTGAGGAGTGGGAATAGAGCTTAAGAAGATTTTAATGGGCCTGAATGTGCGGTCGGAGGCTTCCCGTGGGTGGATGCCTCCAAACAGCAAAAATGGGAATCACATAAAAAACACATTAACATAACAAATAAATAAAAAAAATACATATTTAAAATTAATTAAAATACAACATAATTAAACATTTAAAACAAAAATTTAATTTTTTGAAAAATAAATTTAAATGTTTTAAAAGGGCTATAAATAAACTTACCATATTGTACAGGTGTTTTAATGTTTAAATGATTAAAACATTTTTTTTATATTCATCTAAACTCTTACACTGGTAAAGAGCAGGGCTTATGCTTTTACCAGGAGTAAGAATTTCACGGGCATTCGCTGGGCAGAAGTTGGGCAAATAGTCCAACTCTCCGCTCGTGGAGGCCCTTTTCCCGGGGATGCGGATGATCTGTCAAGAAGATCGCAAGTTCCGGGTTTTCGCGCATGCACTTTGCGCATGAAAACCAGGAAATTACGCAGCCCTTATGAGTGCGTACGCACCATGTACGCACCATGTACGCACCCGTAGGAGCCGCAAAATACAGACCAATGTTACCCATTTCAGTTCAGGTGTTCCGTGCTAAGGTCCATAATGTCATGTCCTAATGTAGATGATAACAAGATATACATCCTCATCCGTGAAAACAAATTGGCACCCAGGAAACATTACACAAACAGTCACACGATACAACCATATTAACCATAACAAAATTAACAAAAATTCTCATGGGATAGTGGATATGTAGAATGGACTCCCAGGGATGGTAGTTGAATCAGACTGAAATGTGCCTATATAAAGGAGTTGATCAGTAGCTGTGGAGAAGGGGGATTAAGGGTTATATAGATATCAGTAACCGTCTGATTTTTTTAAGGGCGAGTCAAGAAGAAACATAATGGGCCTAAATTCAATAGTGCCCAATAACAGGTGCAGAATTATTGGCAAACTGAACTCGAGTGCCTGAAGAGAGAGGTCTGGTGACTGTCCTAAGTTCATCCTTGGGACTTATTGGAATAAATCCGACAAGCTGCGGGCACCAATTGGGCGCCCTGATGTACCTTGCCATCCAGACCCTTCAAATTTCAGCTGACTTCAAATTTTGGAGGATGAGCGGCCTGCAGGTAAGTCTGGAGGGAGGAGGCAAATGGGTGGGGATGGAGTGCAGGCTAACAGTGGTCCGCAGTATTAATCTGGAAGCAGGAAGAGCACTTCTGCTTCCCCTGGTTCCACATGAAAGTAAGTTATGAAAGCCAACCTGCTGATTTCTTCCGCAGCTCCCAGCGGTCCCTTTAAAGACTTGAGACAGAAGATTGCGGCCTAGAAATTTGATTACACCTAAAAACAGGCATGCAGGATGCAGAGCCTACACTACATATGCCTGTTAGTGTTTTCCCAGGTAGCATGTAATATTTGTGCAGCCTGCTCATTATCATGAATGAGGCATGCAGCCAACACTAACTGTACTATTCATTGGCTGGATACTTGGATGAAGGGCTGTATATCGGGCATCTCTGGCATCTATTAAAGTCATCCAGAACCTCTTAAAGGGGGTGCGCACTGTGGCTGCAGACAACAGGCAATCACTTGTGAAAAGAGAAATGGCTGTAGCAAGTACTGAGAGAGCACCAAGATTTTCTGATGCTGTCTTGCAGGCCCTGGTGCAGGCAGTGAAGAAGTGGAGGGAGATCCTCTTCCCCCCAGGGGGCCAAAAGCCCTTCAGGCATCAACTCTGTCACCTGTGGGAAGATATCGCATAGGAGTTCAATGCCAGGAGCTTAGCTCATAGGGCATGGCTTCAATACTGAAAGAAGTTCAATCACCTTACCAAAGTTGGTAAGGTAACAATACTGCTCTCTTACTCTCTGCTCACACCTCCTAACACCTCCAGCATCACTACTCAAAATAATCACACACCGCTTCCCTTCACTCTCCTACAATCCTACAATCACTGTACTACACTTCACCATGCCTTCTTCTCCTCAAACTCACAAACTCGCCACTCTTGCAACTCTCACTTCCCCACACCTCCCATCTGACACACTGCATACCAACTATTCCACCAGAACTGAGAAGAACTTGGAGTGTTGGAGGTGCCGTCTTTCGGATGAGGCGTTAAACCGACGTCCCGGCTACCCTCTCAGGTGGACGTAAAAGATCCCATGGTGCTTTTCGAAGAAGGGCAGGGGCGTTCTCCCTGGTGTCCTGGCCAACATTATCCCTCAACCGACAACACTAAAACTGATTATCTAGTTCTTTACCTTATCGCTGTTTGTGGGACCATGCTGTGTGCAAGTTAGCTGATGCATTTCTCTACATTACACCAGTGACTACACTTCAAAAGTACTTCATTAGCTGTAAAGTACTTTAGCACATCCTCAGTTTGTGAAAAGTACTATATAAATGCAAGTCCTTTCTTACTCTTTAGGTTTGCCTTACTGGGGAATAAAGCAGCATAATGATTCAAACCAAATTTCATCTCACCTTGTTTAGCGCAGTCTGTCTTCAGAGAGCTTGAAGAAGTAAATGTGCAAAAGACACAGATATCTGGAGGTTTCAATGTTATGCTCCCAGACCCTGTTACCATGCAAATAAATATAGGACAGTGTCAGTTAATTTCTACAAAGATAAGACATGCGCTTTACTTACCACTGAACCTGAGAAGGTATCTATAGCAGACCTAAATTTTAACAGCACTATTTGAGAAAGGTAAAAAATCAACAACAGTCTGTATATTTGCTTCTCCCTCACTCCCACACCTGATGAGTGGTGTAGGATTTGGCCAGTGCCAACATCAGTGGGTGCATGTGCCAGAAGGATTTTTGGACTTTAAAATGGATATGTGGTTGAGATACTGCGGCAAACGTGGGAGTCGCGGCCAGAGTTGATGGAACACAACTGTTTTAATTTACATCATGGCAAAACAAGTGAAGTTAAAAAGCCCGCGCAACCACTTAAATACTCCCCAGACAGGAAGTGCTCCCGGCAGCCTGTCCCTGCAGGAAACAAGTTGCCGGAGGAAAGGGCCCATGGCTGGGGGCGGCTGCTGCCGGCAGTGCACCCGCGTAAACTGTCCGTGCCGCCGTGAGCCGATTATGTCCAATGGTGGCGTGTCGCCACAGAGCTCCCCCCAGAATCCGCTTAGGAGGAGTGGACGAGTGGTGACGGTGGTCTAATGGTTCTGCCGGAGTGGCTCTGAGTGGCCGCCGGTCTAGTTGGTGGGGCCAGGCGGTTCACCGCCGGCTGTGCTGGCTTGCTGGCGGGACGGCCTCTAGTTGGAGGTTGGGCCACGGGGACCTGTTCCCCTAGTTCTGTGTGTGCTGGTTTGAGTCGATCGATGGAGACCGTTTCGACCCTGTCGCCGAGTCGCAGCTTGAAGACCTTGTCCCCGGTTTGTAGTACCTCGTACGGTCCGTCGTACGGGGGTCGCAGGGGCCCGCGGTGTGCGTCGTGTCGCACGAAGACGAAGCGTGCCTGCTGTAAGTTTGGCGGGACGTGAGGTGTGTGTTCGCTGTGTCGGTTAACTGGAAGTGGGGCGAACTGTTGAGCGGAAGAGAAAGAGTTGAGCCGCTGCTGTTCGGCCGACCAAGGCGTGGCAGCCTCCAGGAGGAATTCGCCTGGTACGCGCAGCGGTTGTTCGTAGACTAACTCCGCTGCTGAGGACTGGAGGTCTTCCTTGACCGCGGTGCGTAGGCCTAGTAGCACCCACTGTAGGCGGTCAGTCCAGGTACTGTCCTGCAGGCTGGCGTGGAGTGAGGCCTTGAGTGACCTGTGGAAGCGTTCACACAGCCCGTTGGCCTGCGGGTGGTACGCCGTGGTTCGGTGGAGCGTCACCCCGAGGTTGCGTGCTGTGGCCGTCCAGAGTTCGGAGGTGAACTGGGCGCCTCTGTCGGAGGTTGTGTCGGCCGGTACGCTGAACCTCGCGACCGAGGTGTTAACGAATGCCCTGGCGATGTCGGCTGTGGTGGTGGAGGTCAGCGGCATTGCCTCAGGCCAGCGTGTGTAGCGGTCGACCATCATGAGGAGATAAGTTTGGCCTTGCGATGGCGGCAGAGGACCGACGATATCGACGTGTACGTGGTCGAAGCGGCGGCTGGGTACCTCGAAGTCTCCCAGGGGTGCTTTTGTGTGCCGCTGCACCTTAGCCTGTTGGCAGGCGAGGCAGGAGTTGGCCCAAGTCCGAACATCTTTGCTGAGGCCGCGCCAGACGAAGCGCTGGGAGAGGAGTTTGACGGATGTGCGGGAACCCGGATGGAAGAGCCCGTGGAGCGCGTCGAAGATGCGGCGGCGCCAGGTTGCAGGGACAACTGGCCTGGGTTGGCCGAGTGAGATGTCGCAAGTGACTGCCGTGGCTTCGGGCCCATGCGTGACCTTGGCTAGGCGTAGCCCTGGCAGGCTGGTAGCCGCCGAGAGGAGGTCTGGGTCCATGAGCTGGGCCACTGCTAGTTGCGCATAGTCGACCGCTAGGTGATTCTCGCAGATGGCGGGACGGGAAAGGCAGTCGGCGACAACGTTGTCTCTACCGGAGACGTGCTGGATGTCCGTAGCAAACTCGGACCTGACCGCGAGCTGGCGTTGCTGCCTAGCGGACCAGGGGTCGGTGTTCTTGGCCATCGCGTATGTGAGCGGCTTGTGGTCCGCGTACGCGGTAAAGAGGTGGCCCTCCAGGAGGAACCTGAAATGGCGGACCGACAGGTGGAGCGCGAGGAGCTCGCGGTCGAAAGTAGAGTATTTGACCTCCGGGGGGCGCAGTTGGCGGCTGTAGAAGGCAAGTGGCTGCCACGCGCCATTGACCCACTGCTCGAACACGGCTCCGACCGCACGGTCGGAGGCGTCGGTGGTAAGCGCGACCCGGGCATCGGCCCTCGGGTGCGCGAGCAGGGTGGCATCGGCGAGCGCGTTTTTGGTGGCGTCGAAGGCGGCTGACGTGTCAGCGGTCCAGCCTACGGCCATCTTGCCGGATTTACCTCGGAGGGAGTCATATAGGGGCTTCATGAGGGCTGCAGCTCTGGGGATGAACCTGTTGTAGAAGTTCACCATCCCGAGGAACTCCTGGAGGCCCTTGATGGTTTTGGGGCGGGGGAATTGCTGGACGGCCTGCACCTTGTTGGGCAGGGGGACGGCCCCAGCAGGGGTGATGTGGTGGCCGAGAAAGTCGATCTCGGCTAGGCCGAATTGGCACTTCGCCGGGCTGAGGATGAGCCCGTGTTGGGCTAGGCGCCCGAACAGGATGCAAAGGTGTTCGAGGTGTTCCTGTTTGGAGGAGCTGGCCATGAGAATGTCGTCTAAATAGACGAATAGGAAGTTCAGGTCCCGGAGGACTGAGTCCATAACGCACTGGAAAGCCTGGGCTGCATTCTTGAGGCCAAAAGGCATCCTCAGGAACTCGAACAGGCCGAATGGGGTGATGACGGCCGTTTTGGGGATGTCCGCGGGGTGTACGGGGACTTGGTGGTAACCGCGCACCAGGTCGACCTTGGAGAAGACGGTTCGTCCGGCCAGTCGGGCCGAGAAGTCCTGGATGTGCGGCACCGGATATCGGTCGGGGGTGGTGGCGTCGTTGAGGCGGCGGTAGTCCCCGCAGGGGCGCCAGCCTCCGCCGGGCTTGTGGGCAATGTGGAGGGGCGAGGCCCAAAGGCTGCTGGAGCGGCGGATGATGCCGAGTTGCTCCATGGTGGTGAACTCGGCCCGCGCGATTTCCAGCTTGGCTGGGTCGAGTCTGCGGGCGTGGGCAGACGGTGGGGGCCGGTGGTGGGGATATAGTGCTCCACACCGTGTTTGGCGGCTTTGGCTGAAAAGGTCGGGTTAGTGAGGGCGGGAAACTCGGCTAGTAGTGCCGAGTAGTCGTCCGTGGCTCTGGCGAGGCAGTAGGTCGTCAGGCCGGCCGAACGGGCCGGGGTGAATGCGCCAGGGATGGGGGCCATAGTGTTGATGTCGACGAGGCGGTGCCTCGGAATGTCGACAAGGAGGCCGTGGGCGCATAGGAAGTCGGCGCCGATGAGTGGGCAGAGGACCTTGGCTGTGAGGAACTCCCAGTGGTAGCGGCGGCCTACGAGGTCGAGCGTGACCATGCGGGTGCCGTAGGTGCGGATGTCAGAGCCATTGGCTGCGGCCAGCGTGATACCCCGTGCGCCGCGTTGGATTTTGAGGGCAGAGGCGGGGGTGATGCTGTGCTGGGCTCCTGTGTCGCACAGAAATCGGCGGTTGGTGCTGTCGTCGGTGACGTACAGTAGGGGCCCCTTTTGCCCCACGGCCATCATGGGGGCCGGTGCGGGGGGGGGTTTGAAAGTGCACGGCGGTGTGCAGCGTTGGGCCCTAGTGCCAAAACAGGTGTGGTAGTAGCAGTGACCTGGAGTGGAAGGGCGGTCGGGCCTAGTGGGCCGGGGGGACCGCGTGGTCGTTGCCGTGAGGTCGGGTGTGACGTCGCGGGTGGTCTGCGCGGAGAGCAGCCGGTCGGCCTTTTCGGCTATCTCGTTCATGTCCATGGAGCCAGACTCCACAATGAGCGGGCGGATGCTGGCGGGGAGCTGCCGAATGAAAAGCGTGCGAAAGAGGGCGCCAGGTTTTTTGTCGTCCGAGAGGGACAGCATGTGGGAAAGCAGGTCTGATGGTGAAGCGTCACCAAGGCCTGGGAGGTCGCGGAGTTGGCAGTTGCGCTGGTAGGAGGACGCCTGAAATTTTTTAAGGAGCGCGGCCTTCAGATGTTCGTACTTGCCTTCCTCTGGTGGATCCTGCAGCGCTGCCCAAACCTTGGGGACTGTGGCGCAAGTGAGAGAGGCGACAAGGTAGTCATACTTCGTGGCGTCGACTGTAATGCTTCTCAGCCGGAATCTGGACTCGGCTTGAACGAACCAGGCCTCGGCCAGGTTCTCCCAAAAGTCCGGTAGTTTAACCGTGACTGCGTTTGTATCCGCCATGCTAGCTTAGGATTCGTCCTGAGCGTCGGGGTCACCAGTGTTGAGATACCGCGGCAAACGTGGGAGTCGAGACCAGAGTTGATGGAACACAACTGCTTTAATTTACATCATGGCAAAACAAGTGAAGTTAAAAAGCCCGCGCAACCACTTAAATACTCCCCAGACAGGAAGTGCTCCCGGCAGCCTGTCCCTGCGAGAAACAAGTTGCCGGAGGAAAGGGCCCATGGCTGGAGGCGGCTGCTGCCGGCAGTGCGCCTGCGTAAACTGTCCGTGCCGCCGTGAGCGGATTATGTCCAATGGTGGCGTGTCGCCACAATGTACCCTTTTAAAATGAAGATGCACTTGGACTGTGTTTCAAAATGGAGTTTGGACTTTTGGACTTAAAAAAAAAGGACTGTTTTTGATTTCTGTGAAGATAGCAGGAACTGTCTGTCTTTTGGGTTGCCATGGGACCAGTCTCAATGCTGACATCATGAAAGGCAGGAGCCTTTTCATATTCGAACTTGTGTGATTTGGGGAAACCACCTTTTGTCCATGGAGCCGGGATGTCTGGATGGACAATGAGATTTGCAGGCCAAAATTAACACCTCTGGACTCTTTCAATGAAGGAGCAGTCAAGAACTTAACAAACAATTAGCACTTCAAGAACTGCTCATCTACAGTAATGGCCTACCATTGTTTTCATCAAGATGACCAATCCAGGACAGAGACGCCACCAGGAAGACCAACTAGCATCTCTGCGACCATGGTAACCAGGAATCGCCCAGCCAGTTTTGTGTATTATACGGGGTATAAACATGCTGAACTTTGGGGATTCAGGGCTTGTTTGCTTTTCTCTACCATCTGGGACGGGGTTCTCCGCATAACTACGTGTCCGTCAACTCTCCAGGAACGCCCGAAGTGAGTGCCTCGTTGTACCGCCTGAACGTAACTCTCTCGGCCTCATCGCATGCCTCTGTTAGGCACGGTTTTGCCTCTGGAGTCGAACGGACCCGGGACCGCGTGAATCAACGACAAGGGCTGGTAATTATATCCAGCATACACCTCTAGAAATCCCCAGGACCGCCCACGTGTTTGGCTGCTGAGGAACTGCAAGTGTCCAAGACGCAGGCTAACATGGGCGTGTGTGTGAGGAGGCTTTCAAGTGTGGGTTCTGACCAAACCGGGAGAGGGGTTTAGTTAGAACGGGATTTTTTTCCCATTATCTAGACTTAGATTCTGGGAAGGGGTTGGTTTGGCATAATCAACAGGGTGGGTATTTTAGTCTAAGGTTATAAACTCGTGTCCACGGTCACCTATTCGTTATGCCATAAGCGAGAGGAGTAGGGGTTGTCGTTTTGTGAGTGTAATAAAGGGAATCGATCTTTGACCAACATGAACCATTTTCATAGAGTCATAGAGTCATAGGCCTAGAAATTGAGTGGCCTTAGCGCCGATTTTGCGGCGCTAGAGGGCCTAGCGCTGCAATTGGCGCCGGCGCCGAAATTGCCTGGGGCCCTTCCGCCGCGGTAGACCGGTAGCGCTGCGCCGGCACCGATGACGTCATCGGTGTGCGCAGCGTCCCGGTTGCCATGCCGACGGGCCCCAGCGCCGAAATTCAGTTGCGGCCGCCTCGCCCGTGGCAGCCGCAACTAAGACTCTGGCAACAGAGTCTTACAAGTCTTTGCGCCGGCGCATTAAAGGCCCCGCGGCAGCCGGCCGCTTTCCCGCCGGCCGCCTGGCCGCAGCTCCCTCCCCGGACTCCCCCCCCCCCCCCCGGAACAGAAGCAAGCCCGGCACTTGTCCGAGGTGCCGGGCTCATTTTTAAAAAGATTTTCGCGGGCCGCGGCCGGGTGCAGGCAGCTCCACCTTAAGGGAAGGAGGAGGCCTGCACTTCCCGAGCCTGCCGCACCGCATCGGGTGCCGCAGCGCCGGAATTGCGGCGCGAAACGGCAGTTAGCGCCGATTTACCACCGCAAAGACCCTTCAGTAGCGCCGGCAGCCGTTTGGGCGCGGCCCTGCTGAATTTTTGGCGCGCGCAGGGGGACTTAGCGCCGGCACTAACTTCCGGCGCTAAAGCCCTGGCTAATCCAAAACTCAATTTCTAGGCCATAGAGTTTTACAGCACAGAAAGAGGCCCTTCGGCCCATCGTGTCTGCGCCGCCCATCCATCCCTGTCCAGTCTAATCCCATTTTCCAGCATTTGGTCCATAGCCTTGTATGCAATGGCATTTCAAGTGCTCATCCAAATGCTTCTTGAATGTTGTGAGGGTTCCTGCCTCCACCACCCTTTCAGGCATTGAGTTCCACATTCCAACCACCCTCTGGGTGAAAAAGTTCCTCCTCAAATCCCCTCTAAATCTCCTGCCCCTTACCCTGAATCTATGCCCCCTTGTTATTGACCCCCCCACTAAGGGGAAAAGTTCCTCTTTATCTACCCTATCTATGCCCCTCATTATTTTGTACACCTCAATCAGGTCCCCCCTCAGCCTTCTCTGCTCCAAGGAAAACAACTCCAGCCTGTCCAGCCTCTCTTCATAGCTGAGGCGCTCCATCCCAGGTAACATCCTGGTGAATCTTCTCTGCACCCTCTCCAAAGCAATCACATCCTTCCTATAGTGAGGCGACCAGAACTGCACACAGTACTCCAGCTGTGGCCTCACCAGCGTTTTGTACAGCTCCATCATAACCTCCCTGCTCTTATATTCTATGCCTCGGCTAATGAAGGCAAGTATCCCATATGCCTTTTTAACCACCTTATCTACCTGCTCCGCTGCCTTCAGGGATCTATGTACATGTACACCAAGGTCCCTCTGACCCTCTGTACTTCCTAGGGTCCTACCACTCATTGTGTATTCCCTTGCCTTATTTGTCCGTCCAAAATGCATCACCTCGCACTTTTCAGGGTTAAATTCCATTTGCCACTTTTCCGCCCATCTGACCAACCCGTTTATATCGTCCTGTAGCCGGAGGCTTTCCTCCTCGCAATTTACCACCCCACCAATTTTCGCGTCATCTGCGAACTTACTGATCATACCTTTTACATTTTCATCCAAATCATTTATGTAGATCACAAACAATAAGGGACCCAGCACCGATCCCTGAGGTACCCCACTGGACACAGGCTTCCAGTCACAAAAGCAACCTTCGACCATCACCCTCTGCCTCCTGCCACTCAGCCAGTTTAGGATCCAACGCGCCAAGGCACCCTGGATCCCATGGGCTCTTACCTTCTTGACCAGTCTCCTATGCGGGACTTTGTCAAAAGCTTTACTGAAGTCCATGTACACCACATCCACAGCATTTCCCTCATCCACCCCACTAGTCACCCCCTCGAAAAATTCGATCAGATTTGTTTTGTCTGAGTCAATTATAATCTATCCATAGTAACTCCTTGGGTCTGAGCTTGGGGGTTGTGGGGCTTGTGGTTCACGGTATAATTCGGAAGACCAACCGGTTGGCACCTGGTCACGGCTGGGTTACACAGTAATCCCGCTGGGGACGCTGCGCATGGGGCATAGGAGAAGAGCTATCTGGCCTTCGTCTCTCTCCCTCTGTGGGATTACCCGCTAATCGACAGGCTAGGCAGGGACTATTGGCAAAAGCTCCTGTGTCCAAGGGAAACAACCTAAACCGGGGAGTTTTTGATGCACGGGTCGACTCAAGGGAGAGTCATAGAAACACGGGGCATGCAAAAACACCCTACAGTGGCAGATAAGTTTAAATGTATAGTGTCATGACAAAAATTCTCCCATTTCTAATAAAATCGGTATCACATGATTATCAGTCTTTTTTTTCAATGTTTTTAAATTATTCATGGGATGTGGGCATCACTGGCAAGGCCAGCATTTTTATTGCCCATCTCTAGTTGCCCTTGAGAAGGTGGTGGTGAGCCGCCTTCTTGAATCGCTGCAGTCCGTGTGGTGAGGGTACTCCCACAGTGCTGTTAGGGAGGGAGTTCCATGATTTTGACCCAGCGACGATGAAGGAACAGCGATATACTTCCACGTCAGGATGGTGTGTGACTTGGAGGGGAATTTGGAGGTGGTGGTGTTCCCATGCGCCTGCTGCCCTTGTCCTTCTAGGTGGAAGAGGTCGCGGGTTTGGGAGGTGCTGCCAAACAAGCCTTGGCGAGTTGCTGCAGTGCATCTTGTAGATGGTACACATTGCAGCCACAGTACGCTAGTGGTGGAGGGAGTGAATGCTTAAGGTGGCCGACGGGGTGCCAATCAAGTGGGCTGCTTTGTACTGGATGGTGTTGAGATTCTTGAGTGTTGTTGGAGCTGCACTCATCCAGGCAAGTGGAGAGTATTCCATCACACTCCTTACTTGTGCCTTGTAGATGGTTAAGGCTTTGGGGAGTCAGGAGGTGAGACACTCACCACAGAATACCAAGCCACTGACCTGCTCTTGTTGCCACAGTATTTATGTGGCTGGTCTAGTTAATTTTCTGATCAATGGTGATCCCCAGGATGTTGATGGTGGGGGATTCGGCAATGGTAATGCCGTTGAATGTGTAAGGTTCTCAAAATTCCCACATTCCCCCAAGGTTATTAATAAAAGGGACCCTGCATGGACAATTTAAAAAAGGTACCCAAAAGATGGCATCCGCACCTCGTGACCAAAAACCTGTAAGATTTTACAAGCTTGGACTCTGCAGCACAGAGCAGGCAGTTTTGGTAAATCGAAACTTAAAATGCATTTCTGTGAAAAGGACTTTGTGTTTGAAAAGCCAGACAGCTAGGCAAACATTGAATATGCATTTTGTCAGATCGAAACAGATCAACCCAGTTAGGCCTAAGCATAAGGCCATTAGTTTGTCCGCATAAATAATCGGAAACAGCTTAAGGAAGCCACCAAAGCTGCACAGGCCGATTAAAATGCATTAATGACAATACAGCCTGGACATCGGGCCATCAGGTGCGATAAACGGCCATCTAAAGCCAGTTAGTTTAGATTGGTATAATCATTTAAAACAGCCCGCCAAAAGTCAAACAGTAGACTGACCTGATTTGGCGCACAGATAAGGGTTTTCAATGGGAGCATAATTATAGGCCCATTGGTAGCCACGTTGTTCTTGCTTGCTGGCGCTTGCTGCGCTTGCCACCTAGCCACTGCCCGTGGCTTTCCCCAAATCCATCAGGGACGCCGGCACAGCACCAGGTGAATGCGGGCAGACCAGGCCAGGCGACGAGACGAGACGAGACGAGACGAGACGAGACGAGACGAGACGAGACGAGATGAGATGAGATGAAATCAGACGAGATGATTTCGAAGAAGATTGAAGAACGCTTCGAATAATCGGGCCTTCAATCCAGCTGACCTTCGACTATCTTCATGCAACAATCAACCATCACCTGAAGAAGAAAAACCATCAACCCTGCGAGGTAAAGTACCCAAGCAAAGACTTTAATCTCGGGTTACTTTACCGGAACGACGCCCTTGCTGCGCCCTGAGACCACGTGATGACGGCGAGCTCCAGAGAGCACAAAGAGCGAACCCCAAAATCCCACAACCGTTATAACTCAGCAGATTTGGACTTTTTCCAGTATTTGTAATTCTTACTTCCATTTTAATAAAATCTTGGTTTTCTCACTTCCAAACCACTTGTCTACTTGTTTTCTGTATCGCCGCCTGTTCCTAAGTCCGGTGTCGAGAACCCAGGGGTGTGGGAGTGATTCAAGCCACTCACAGGCAGTCAGGGGCATAACTGACTGGGCACATACCACCCCCTACAGGAAATGGCGACTGCGGCAGGTCACCGGCAACAGGGTTGCGATATAGTTGACAATGGTTCGGATGAGCAAACCATGATGGAGGAAAGGATTTCTGATTATGTGTTTAGCAAGGTGAATATCACAAAGAAGTGGTTCACCACCCTGTTAAGGGCTGGGCATCCGGTAGATGCAGCAGCTAAGTGGACAGAGGGAAAGGAACACAAGAAGTCCTTAGAGAAGGCAGTCTGGCTGATGTGTTTCAAAAAGCAGGTCCAGCTTTTGGACGGGCTCGTTGCAGCACAGGCAGCCGAGTTAAAGGAGTCAGCCCTGGGGATCCAGGATAACGCTCTCGCAGGGGAGAAGTTATTGGTAGCATTGCAGGCCTTGAATCAAGAGAGAGTGGCCTAGAAATTGGGTTTTGGCGCAGCGACGGCTTTAGCGCTGGAAGTTAGTGCCGGAGCTAAGTCGCGCTGGGCGGGCCAAAAATTCACTAGTTCTGCGCCCAAACGGCTGCCGGCGCTGCTGAAAGCTGTTTGCGCCTGAAAACTGGCGCTACGCGCTGAATTGCGGCGCTATTCCGGCGCTGCGGCGCCCGCTGCGGTGCGGCAGGTTCGGGAAGTGCAGGCCTCCTCCTTCCCTTAAGGAGGAGCTGCCTGCACCCGGCCGCGGCCCGCAAAAATCATTGTAAAAATGAGCCCAGCACCTCGGACAAGTGCCGGGCTTGCATCTGTCCCGGGGGGGGGGGGGGGGGGGGAGAAGTCCGGGGAGGGAGCTGCGGCCAGGCGGCCGGCGGGAAAGCGGCCGGCCGCCGCGGGGCCTTTAATGCGCCGGCTCAAAGTCCAGTAAGGCACCTCTGCCAGAACGTTGCTTGCGGCTGCCACGGGCGAGGCGGCCGCAAGTCAATTTCGGAGTTCGGGCGGGTTACCATGGCAACCGGGACGCTGCGCACACCGATGACGTCATCGGTGCCGGCGCAGCGCTAACGGCCTAACGCCAATTTAGGGACCCACTCAATTTCCAAACTGGCCATAACTCCGGCGCTAGGCCCTCTAGCGCCTCAAAAGCGGCGCTAAGCCTACCGAATTTCTAGGCCAGTGTATTTAATGGGAGAACTCAAGGCCCAGTTGGAATACCTACGATGCCAAGTCACCGAAGCCAATGGAAATGAGTTAAGGTTGTGGGAGAAGAACGCCTGCTTGGCAAGGCATGTTAGGGAACAGGAAGAGAAAGTGCAGGAGGTAAAGGCAGCTTACAAGCTAGCGAGCGAACAGGGGTTTGAGGAGGCAGACCACGGCCCCTGTAAAGAGCGGATAGAAAATCTGAGCCTGGCCCTCAGGAAGGCAAAAGGCATGGTATGCCTCATAAGCCCAAAGGCAGGTCAGGTGGATTTTATGGGGAACAAGGGGAAGACAGTTCCGACGTCACCGGTACTGCCCAGGGACGACCCGGTTGAGGAACAGGAGGTCTCACGACCACCACCCGTAGCGCCAAGCTTCAGCGAGGTCTGGCAGCAAGGGGGGGTGGAGCCAGAGGTGGGAGCGGAGGTGGAGCAACCCCCGCCAGAGAGGTCGGAGCCGGGACCGATGTGCCCAGCACGGCATCGGAGGTTCGGCCCACCCGTCAATGGCGACGATGAGGGACCCCTCCAAAACCAGTTTGTATTACCCTATAGCACCCAACAGCTTAGGGCTATGGTCAACCATATCCTGAAGCTGTCCGAAAAGGGAGACCCCTCAATCCACTTCAGGGACATAGAGCAGGCAGCCAGTGTCAGCGACTGCGATGGTGCTGAGCAGGCCAAGATGCTGCTATTCTCCCTGGAGAGTAGTCTCCTCCAGTCCCTCTCTGATGAGTGTAAAAGGGGGAAGAGCGGGTATGAGGAGCTCAGAGATGCAGTTCTAGAGGCCATGGGGATGAATGAGGGAAGTCCTTTCTCCCGTGTGGAGAAGATGGTCCAGCTAGCAGGGGAAACCCCGCAGGTTGTTGCGGACCGGTTATGGCTGGTGTACTGGAGGGCCTGTCCGGGGGCGCCGAACCAGGTGTTCCTGAACGGGGCCCCCTGGCCCATTGGCTCCGTTGCCTGGTGGCGAACAGCTTGCCACAGGTCCGGGCCAAGGCAGAGGTCTGGTTCGACCCCAAGAACCCCCAGACCACCAAACTTACGGTGATCAGACAGTTGACTCTAGCCTATAAGAACGGTAGGGGAACCGATGCACACCCACCCAAGGGGAAGGTGCATGAGGTAAAACCCGGACCGAGTAGGAAAGAGTGGCACCAGGAAGGGAATAACCCCCCCAACACAAAGACAAATTGTTACGGGTGCGGGAAGGATGGTCACTGGCGGAAGGAGTGCAAAAACCCTTGGAAGGATAACAAGGGAAAGAATTCCACCGCCCCAGCCCAAAAGGCGGACGCAGGAATCGCTCCCGCTGCGGTCGAGTCATTTTTGGACACCATGAGGTCCATATTGACTGGCCAAGGGAGAGTAGCAGCCACTACCAGTGCTCTGACCCCATCAGCCCCATCCAACCCACAGCCCTGACTAGAGCCAGCGCAGCCTGTTGACCTGTGTCCCCTTGAAAACGATGAGGGGAGCAGGCCCTGTGTTAAGATGCGGGTGGAGACTGCACAGGGGAGATATTCGGTGGACACTGGAGCTTCCAGCACGGTGGTCCATCCGGATGACCCGACCAATCCACCTGGGTCTAATGAGGCCCTATTTAGCCTAATGGGAGTCACAGGGAACAAGCAGACTGGGGAAATGGCCAAACTTTTGGCCATAGTTTTAGGATCCCTCCCTACCACGTGGGAGGGTAACCAAAGGACCAACGAGGTGGCCGAGGAGAGGGCTAGGGAAGGAGAGTTCTGGGATCCCTGTAGCACAGGCCCGGTAGCCGCAGTCCAGGACAAGGGAGGCACACAGGGGGGTAGCTTTGGCCCCGGACCTAAAGCAGGTCCAAGCCCCTTAAGATCCCGTCTGTAAGGCCGTCCCGGTAAGGAAAGAGAACGGGGAGTCACTAGAAGGCCCGCTCGGGGCAGCGGACGAGGTTCTAAATCAGGCTGCTGGTTATATCAACCAGTGCAAACTGTTTAAACCTGAAAGGGGAAAACAGCCAGTTGGAGTAAGGTCTGAGGATAAAAATCCTTAGCCTGCAGCAGCAGCGAGTTCACAGACTGCACAGGCAGGTGCTGTGGCTTGTTTAAAGGGAGGGGCCATCCCACCCATCGATTAGGACACTCCCCCACTCTTCTGGGCTCCAGATCGGGAGGGACCTGAGGGTGAAGACCCCACCCCTAACCCAGATGTAGAGGCGGAGGGACCTGAGGGCGAAGACCCCGCCCCAGGCCCAGTTTTGGGACCTGGGGGCGGAGACTCTCAGCCTGCATCAACAGGCTGTAAAGAGTTACCTGCCCCGAGCCCAGGTTCGGGAGAGGTCAAGCCTAAGGGGGAAGATCCCCAGCTGGCGGCAGTGGTAAGCCCACAGGCCGCATCGGAGGGGACAGCGGTTCGGGTTAAAGGCCCATCGGCCAAGAAAACCCCACCCGCCAAAGCCCCTCGAAGGTCCCCATGGACGCCCCAACCCAGGAAGCCATGGTCACCAGTTCCCCAGTTTAAAGGGACAGCTTCCCGAGTCAGGGGGAAGTCAAAGGACAGAGGTCCCCAGCTAGCCGCCACGGGCGGCGAGGGACAAAGAGTGCAGGACGATGCGGCCACGCCAGAGGAAGCGGTGGGCCGCAGCCCAACCAGGAATTAGCCTGGCCGCCCGGAGACGGGCAGCGGATGTACATAGTTTAGGTAATTTTTGTGATGTAAGGTTATTGTTAAGTTTAAGTATTTAGCTTAAGTTCGGGTGTTTTAGCTTAAGTTAAGTAAGGTGGTCGGTAGTTTTAGAACAGTAGTAATCTGCTAAGAGTGTGTATTTGAGTCGATGCCGCAAGGCTCGACTATGCTTCACCCAAGCCAGAGAATCTCTTTGGGACCTGGCTGTATGTTTTTGTATCTGGTGCAGAAAGACTGTCTGGATGAAGGGGATCATAATCCTACTCGCCCTGATGGGACTGAGCCTGGGAAAGAGGGGCGATGTAGAGGACTCTCACATCCATGGGTGCTCTGGAGATAGAGCACCTATAGCAACCGATGGAAGCGGCGAACGGGATGCAGAGGAGACTGCCATCTACGTCCACGAGGGAAGGTGGCCAGGATGACTGGGGTCCAATTCGTCTCAGTACTCCAGCCAAACCGGATTCACGTATGGGAAGGCCTCCCTCCTGTGCCCCAGGGTACGGGTCGTTACCACGAGGGTCAGCGTCACCGTAGGAAAACGTATATGTCTAACATGCAAGGGACACATTCCTCTGGATAGGTGGTGGTGGCTCAGAAAGCTGAGCAAAGATATGAGAAACCCCGCAGTCGAGTGGGAACGGTTGGGTAACAATACCCACTGGACGACTACAGGGACTCATGGAGGATTAAGTGTGTGTTGGGACAAGTGGTGGGAACCGGACCAAGGGATTTACACCTGTATGTGGGGGTCAGAGAGAGTCTGCCCCGCAGTCATATCCATTATTTTCCACCGACAATGGCAAGACGCCGGGGAGGGGATGAAGTGGGATACCAGCCTGAAGGCATGCGCAGTCCCATTCTCCCCGATCCCAGTCAATGCCACTGAGCTTATGACCCGCCCTTGAAAGCCCCTGCCCACGGCGCAGGCAGCGAGGTTACCCAGGGAAGGGTGCCCCACCACCACCAAGGGACCAGGGAATGGGCTGGTACTAGTACCTACCGATCAGGTGCTGTACCAGGGGGTACACTACGCGGTAGCCTCCGTGATTTTAAATCTCACCGAGGTACGTTTACCGGAGTGGTGTCCCAAAGAAACAGAGCAGCTATACCAGGCCCTATTAAAGGACATGTTCAGGAAGTTTTATGAGTTCGATTTCGCCAATGTTGACAAAACCGAACTGCACACCACACACCGCGAGTTTTTGGGTAATGCAGGGAGACAAAGAAGGGGAGTATGGAATGATGTTTTTACTGCGTTTAATACTGGGTCCTCTGTCATCAACAGCTTGGATGATATAGAGCTGCAGACCCAGATAAACGGTTTAAAAACACAGTTAAGGAAGATATTAATGGATGAGAACAAGGTAGTGGGCTCGGAGTTGCATGAGGACCAGGCCATGACAGTCCATTTAAAGGAGATTATGGCGGAGTTGGAGAAGCATGCAAAGATGGTAAATGCCCTCATAAGGGAGGACAGAAATGCTTCTGACCAGGCTGCGCAGAACGAGGTGTGCGTGCTATATGGGGTGTGGTTGCTGGGCAAGGGCCACAGTAATCTGGAGGATTTAAAGCAGGGTTTAGTCCCCTCCTGGATCAGCAACAAACACCTCGCAGCCCTCCACCCGTTTGAGAATGCATTAAGCCCGTGCCAACTCCGGCTAGCCTCCAAAGCCTACCCAGTCCCAGTGGATTGTGGACGGTCCAACCACATGATCATGGGAGTAGTAGTTAGGATTCCGGTCATAGGTAGGACAGCCCGACCCGTGCCGACATACAGGGTAGAGAACATTGGAGTCTGTGATAATAATAATAACTTCCGGGAAGTTATGTCATCACTTCCTGTGAACTGTGAACTGTGAACTATGAACTTGGTACATACATCACTTCCTGTCATATGTCACTTCCTGTTGGACTGGTATAAATACTGAACTATTCTGTATTGTAAGAGGCTTCTACCAGAGGCATGGTGAAGACCTCTCTTGTATATAGTGTGTTTATAAGTTGCTTAAAGCTTACTTTAAAGTTACTTGATGTGTGAGACTCCTTTTTCTTACATCAATTTAAGCAACTTAATATTTACACTCACAAATACTAGACCTTCGGACAAACTCGGAGTTAAGGATCCAGGGAACCACCCATCATGGAGAGAATCCTTAGACCTATTCGTCTGGACTTGGACCCGAACACACCAGCAGCTGGCAGGGTATGGAAGCATTGGTACCGTACTTTTGAGAATTTTCTGGATGAATGTAAAGCGGATGCTCCTACTAGACTGAGGATACTTATCAACTATGTGACCCCAAAACTGTTTGAATATGTTGATGAATGGGATAATTACGATGAGGTGATTTGGGCACTTAAGAAACTGTATGCCAAGACTCCAAATGAGGTCTATGCTAGACATCTGCTGGCCACAGCCCGACAAGGGCCAGGGGAATCGATTAACGAATTCCTTCAAGAACTTTGCAGGCTCAGCATAGATTGTAACTTTCAGGCAGCCTCAGCTGAGCTGTACCGCGAAGAAATGATTCGTGATGCTTTCATCTGCAGGATTGCCTCTCCATTTATACGCCAGCGTCTACTAGAAAGTAAAACACTTGAGCTACAAAAAGCTTTTGACCTAGCTTGTTCTCTGGATTTGGCAAAGAGAAATGCAGACCTCTATCAGCTGCCCAGATCTCGATCTGCTGCTGTAACTGCAACCAGACAATTCAAGCAGTCTCAGGTGAACCCTATCATGGGGGAATCTAATTCTGATAATTCTGATGAAGAAGAGGAGGATGACCCCACTTTAGCAGCCTCTTGGCAATCTAGGAAGGAATGCTTCTTTTGTGGAGATGCTTTTCACCCTAGGAAAACCTGCCCTGCTCGCAATGCAATCTGCAGTTATTGCAAAAAAAAAGGACACTTTGCTAAAGTTTGCCTATCAAGGGCCTCTACGAGGGCCAATCCAGCTAAGGCCTACTGAACTGCCCCAATTAGGGCCTATCAAGATGCTCCAGCTAGGACCTATCAAGCTTCTTCTCGAGCTCTCTCCCGAAGAAGCACACCGAGAGTTTTAGCCACTCTCTGTGCAACGACACCAATTACAGCTGCTTGCCCACAGAACCTGTCTCATGCAGCTACAAAAGTTTCAATTAAAGGGCATACCTTAGATGCCTTAATTGACTCAGGAAGTACTGATAGTTTCATTAAAGAACAGATTGTTGCGAAGTTAAAACTACATGTCTTCCCATCAGACCAGGCAATTGCGATGGCTCAGTCATCACTTAATACCAGAATCTCCGGCTTTTGTACTGTTGATATGACACTTAATGGTCGCATGTATCCCTCCACCCGACTTTCGGTACTCAAGGACTTATGTAGTGATCTCCTCTTAGGGCTGGATTTCCAGAAACAGCATAAGAAACTCACTATTGAGTTCGGCGGATCCAAACCTGGTCTTACTATTTCTAATATACCGTCTAAATTACCGTTTTGTGCATTATCAGCAGCTTCACTGGATGAACCCTCATTATTTGCCAGTATTCCGCCTCGATGCAAACCAATAATAACGAAATCGCGGCGCTTTAATCAGGAAGACCAATCTTTTATTGAGGCTGAAATCTCTCGACTTCTAGCAGAGGATATCATCGAACCATGTTCATCGCCCTGGCGGGCTCAAGTCGTCATTGTCAAGAACCCTCTAAAACCTCACAAACAATGACTATGCATTGGTTATTCACAAACCATCAATCAATATACCAACTTGGACGCCTACCCATTGCCACGCATTGATGATATGGTTAATAAACTGGCCGAATACAAAGTGTTCTCAACTTACGATTTGAAAAGTGCCTATCATCAGGTACCCTTGAAGGTCTCAGATAAGCAGTACACGGCCTTTGAGGCTAATGGACGGCTGTACCAATTTCGTCGCCTCCCATTCGGGGTTACTAATGGAGTGGCTGTCTTCCAACAGGCAATGGATGGCCTGGTTAAACAGGTAAATCTAAGGGACACTTTTCCCTATCTTGATAACATTACTATTGCAGGTCACGATCAAAAGGAAGACGACACCAACCTCCAAAAATTTCGGGATGCCCTCCATCGCCGTAACTTAACCTTGAATGAATCCAAATCTGTTGAGTCGCAACCGACCATCAACATCCTTGGCTACTGCGTAGGCAATGGTATCATTAAGCCAGACCCAGAAAGACTTCGCCCGCTCCAAGAGCTCCCGTCACCTAAGAATCCGGCTTCTTTACGTCGGGCTCTCGGTCTGTTTGCATACTACGCTAAATGGATTCCTAATTTTTCGGACAAAATCCAACCCTTGCTGCATGCTAGATCATTTCCATTGGGAACAGCGGCTGTTGCAGCCTTTAACCTTCTCAAAAAACAGTTGGAGAAAGCGGCTCTTCATTCCATCGATGAGAATCTCCCTTTCATAGTCGAATGTGATGCCTCGGAGGTGGCGATCTCGGCTACTCTGAATCAGGAAGGTCGTCCTGTAGCATTTATGTCAAGGACCTTACAAGGTGCCGAGCTACATTATCCTCCAGTTGAGAAGGAAGCCACAGCCATCATAGAGGCAGTACGGAAGTGGAACCATTTTCTAGCTCGCCAGCACTTTACATTAATCACGGACCAACGATTAGTCGCCTTCATGCTCGATAATCGAAAACGAACTAAAATTAAGAATAATAAAATACAACTTTGGAGGATGGAACTGGCCTCTTTTGGTTATACCATTCACTATCGGCCTGGCAAGGAGAATGTGGCCCCGGACACTCTCACACGGGCATTCTGCTCCACTATGTCGTCCTCTACTCTCATGGATGTCCACAATGGATTGTGTCATCCTGGCATTACGCGCATGCTACATTTCGTACGATCACGGAATCTCCCTTTTTCTACTGGAGATGTAAAGAAAATATGCTCAGAATGCCGGCTTTGTGCGGAATTAAAACCTCAGTTCTTCCGCCCCTCAGATGGTATACTCATACATGCAACCCAACCGATGCAACGGCTTAGCATCGATTTTAAGGGCCCAGTGCCCTCTTCAACTCGGAACACATATTTGCTCACCATGATTGATGAATATTCACGTTTTCCGTTTGCCTTCCCCTGCTCCAATATGCTGGCGTCCACAGTAATCTGCTGTCTTGAGCAGGTATTTTCTCTCTGTGGCATGCCGGCTTATATTCACTCAGATCGGGGTCCATCCTTTATGTCAAGGGAACTCAAGGACTACCTCTCAGAACGGGGAATTGCTACAAGCAAAACAACACCATACCATCCCATCGGAAATGGGCAGGTAGAGAGGTATAACGGTATCATCTGGAATTCCGTACGTCTCGCTTTAAGATCTCGGGGCCTACCAGACCAGCAATGGGAAGCAGTGCTTCCGGATGCATTGCACTCTATACGGTCCCTGCTTTCTACAGCCACAAATACTACACCTCATGAGCGGTTCTTTGGATTCCAGCGTCGCTCATCTCATGGGACATCACTCCCGTCATGGCTAACTACTCCTGGACCTGTATTACTCCGAAGGTATGTTCGGACGTCTAAAAATGACCCTCTCGTAGACGAGGTCGAACTAACCGATGCCAACCCCACCTATGCAAACATACGATATTCCGACGGCCGAGAATCTACCGTATCATTACGGGATCTGGCTCCCTGCCCACCAGGACCTAGTGGGACATTGGGTGATGGCATTTCACCAGGAAACTCTTGGGACCTATCGGGTACCCCTCTCCAGGATCCTGGTCGGACACCAACTAGCTTGGTGCCGGTAGAACCCCGTACTCAAAGTTGCGACCCTCCCAGTACCACGCACGAAAGTACTGATCCGCCACAGACCAGCTCTGCACCTCCCTCTGAACAGAGGCAGACCGACTTTGAACCTATTGGGGCTCGTACACGAAGCCATGATCTCCCCGACCCTGCACAGGGTAATCCAGGCCACACAGATTCTGACCAATGGCCAACCGCATGTAAGCGGACCAGCGACCCTCTACGACGGGAACCCAAACAGGTGCGACTCTTCCTCGTTCGGCGGCTGCGGAACAAAAGGAAGACCACAGCCTTCTAATCCTGCAGGAGGGAAGAATGCGATAATAATAATAACTTCCCGGAAGTTATGTCATCACTTCCTGTGAACTGTGAACTGTGAACTATGAACTTGGTACATACATCACTTCCTGTCATATGACACTTCCTGTTGGACTGGTATAAATACTGAACTATTCTGTATTGTAAGAGGCTTCTACCAGAGGCATGGTGAAAACCTCTCTTGTATATAGTGTGTTTATAAGTTGCTTAAAGCTTACTTTAAAGTTACTTGATGTGTGAGACTCCTTTTTCTTACATCAGAGTCATTCAAGGGGGTGCACACATTCGTTTCACAGCGGTCCCACCTTACGTCATAAAGTGGGAGCACGCTATGACAGGTACTGACCTCTCAGGGTGCTGGAGCCGGGGAGCACACATAATCCTGTGTCCCCAGCACTTGAATGCCTATTCAAAACCACAGTGCGGGTTCAGAGCTGCTGGCGCGAAACCTATAAATTGTACCATGGAGGCAATGGCACAAGGCCATGTTCCCCCACAGGTAGCATATATAGGAGGTGGGACATATTGTGTCACCACTGGAGCACCCCATTACCAGCATGGACAGCATAGCTGGTGTCCGGTTAGTGACAGCAGTTTCTGTTTTAAACCCAAGGCAGAATTTCAAGTGGCCCAGGAACGAATTGTCCCCATTCCTGAACCCTCCACTGTTCACCTCACTGAAAGAGAATTTTACCAACCTGCAGAAGCATGTCGCGCATTTTGGCTACGAAATTCCCCCTCTCCCAGAAAACCTTACCAAAATACTCAAAGCCGTTATAGTTTCACAGAAACATTTTTACACTCTAGAGCAGAAAACAGTAGAGATAGGGTCTAAGATATTGGATATTGTGATTCCACCCTGGTGGGACATTTTCAATAACATAGAGGTCCCTTCGTGGATCAGACTGGCTTCCCACAATCTTGTGGTTTGCCAGTTAGGGATAGTGTTGTATCTAGTCTGCGTCCAGTGTAAGGGAAAAGGACAGATGCTAGAATTCCGAAACCAGAGGATCTGGAAGGAATATTATGTGAAGGTGGAGGGAGATACACCTGTTTGAGTTTTTTTGTATTTTTGATTAAAGATTGTTGTTTCTTGTGTTTTGTTGTTTTTAATAAAGATTTTAGCGACGCGTTGTTAATAAAGATGTATGTGTACCAAGTGGTGCAGGGATGTTGGACCCCCTCCATGCTTGGACGTGTGTAAAAGACTGTAATTATTGTATGTAGGCTTATGTACACTACATTTTCGCGCAATGGGAAGTGCATGTGTTGTGGGATCATGGATAGGTATTTACAGGGGAAGATTGACTATGGAGGGTCAGAAATTTTGCTCACCTTGTAAAGATGATACTTCAAGCAAGTTTTATTATCACAGGGGGAGTGTAAGGTTTTCAAAATTCCCACATTCCCCCAAGGTTATTAATAAAAGGGACCACGCATGGACAAATTTAAAAAGGTACCCAAAAGATGGCATCTGCAGCTCGTGACCAAAAGCCTATAAGATTTTACAAGCTTGGACTCTACAGCACAGAGCAGGCATTTTTGGGAAAAGGACTTTGTGTTTGAAAAGCCAGACAGCTAGGCAAACATTGAATATGCATTTTGTCAGATCGAAACAGATCAACCCAGTTAGGCCTAAGCATAAGGCCATTAGTTTGTCCGCATAAATAATCGGAAACAGCTTAAGGAAGCCACCAAAGCTGCACAGGCCGATTAAAATGCATTAATGACAATACAGCCCGGACATCGGGCCATCAGGTGCGATAAACGGCCATCTAAAGCCAGTTAGCTAGATTGGTATAACCATTTAAAACAGCCCGCCAAAAGTCAAACAATAGACTAACCTGATTTGGCATGCAGATAAAGATTTTCAATGGGAGTATAATTATAGGCCCATTGGTAGCCACGTTGTTCTTGTTTGCTGGCGTTTGCTGCGCTTGCCACCTAGCCACTGCCCATGGCTTTCCCCAAATCCATCAGGGACGCCGGCACAGCACCAGGCGAACGCGGGCAGACCAGGCCAGGCCGGGCCAGGCGACGAGACGAGATGAGACGAGACGAGACGAGACGAGACGAGATGAGATGAAATCAGACGAGATGATTTCGAAGAAGATTGAAGAACGCTTCGAATAATCGGGCCTTCAATCCAGCCGACCTTCGACTATCTTCATGCAACATTCGACCGCCACCGGAAGAAGAAAAACCATCAACCCTGCGAGGTAAAGTACCCAAGCAAAGACTTTAATCTCGGGTTACTTTACCGGGATGATGCCCTTGCCGCGCCCTGAGACCACATGACGACGGCAAGCTCCAGAGAGCACAAAGAGCGAACCCCAAAACCCCACAACCGTTATAACTCAGCAGGTTTGGACTTGGTGAGCGTGAATTCCTGGCCCCTCTTAGCTTAATCTAGTTAGGTATTATAGGTGGGATAAGGGTTAAGGGATTTTATGAATGTGTGTTGTTCCCTCGATGTGCCATGTGTTCCCCATTCCCATTTGAGTATATTCTTTTGATAAGCTTGTAACTACATAGTGACTTTTTCCAGTATTTGTAATTCTTACTTCCGTTTTAATAAAATCTTGGTTTTCTCACATCCAAACAACTTGTCTACTCGTTTTCTGTATCGCCGCCTGTACCTAAGTCTGGTGTCGAGAACCCAAGGGTGTGAGAGTGATTCGAACCGTTCACGGGCAGTCAGGGGCACAACTGACTGGGCACACGCCACCCCCTACAAATGTCAAGGGGGCGGTGGTTAGACTCTCTCTTGTTGGAGATAGTCATTGCCTGGCACTTGTGTGGCATAAATGTTACATGCCATGTCATCCAGGTCTTGTTGCATGTGGGCATAGACTGCTTCAGTATCTGAGGAGTTGCGAATGGAACTGAACACTGTGCAGTCATCAGCAAACATCCCCATTTCTCACCTTATGTTGGAACAAAGTTCATTGATGAAGCAGCTGAAGATGGTTCGGCCTAGGACACTGCCCTGAGGAACTCCTGCAGCGATGTCCTGGGGCTGAGATGATAGACCTCCAACCACCACAACCATCTTCCTTTGTGCTAGGTATGACTCCAGCCAGTGGAGTGTTTTCCCCATGATTCCCATTGACTTCAGTTTTACTTGGGCTTCTTGATGCCACACTCGGTCAAATGCTGCTTGGATGTCAAGGGCAGTCACTCTCACCTCACCTCTGGAATTCAGCTCCTTTGTCCATGTTTGGAGCAAGGCTGTAATGAGGTCTGGAGCAGAGTGGTCCTGACGGAGCACAAACTGGGCATCAGTGAGCAGGTTATTGGTGAGTAAGTGCCGCTTGATAGCACTGTCGATGACACCTTCCAACACTTTGCTGATGATTGAGATTAGACTGATGGGGTGGTAATTGGCTGGATTGGATTTGTCCTGCTTTTTGTGGACAGGACATACTGTTAGATCCGTGATTCTGAGGGTATGCTGTTTTTCAATAACCACACGGATGCTGTAACTTAACAATTAAACAGGTATTTACTGGAGGAGGGTAGTCTCAAGACTGGGGGTACAGAGGCATGTGCAAAGCTTATATACAGGTGTGGTCACAGCCGGTACTACAGTATACAGGAGCTGTAAAAGTAGTTCTGTTTTAAAGGCACATACACTACAATTCCTCCTATTATGTCCGTGTATGATTGAGATACGGACAGCAGGAGTTGAACAAAACAAGTCTTTACTGAAAGGTGTCAATCGGGAAACTGAAACTACAGAGGCTTACTAGCGCCTTTTATACAGGGGTGGTCACTGCCGGTACTGCAGTCTGAGACCAGTTATTCTCTTAAAGGTTCATACACAACAATTCCTCCCCTTTTAGATAAACAGTACATAACATTCATTTAACAACTAAATGATAACTAATTACAATCACAATTACGGTTGCTAGATGCATTGGTTAAGTTTAAGCAATTATAAGTTCAGTCTTTGAGGAGGCTTCCTGATTCTGTCTGGATAACGCCTCTTTGGGGTATCAGGTTCCTCTGGCAAGGTTGAGTTGGGATCAATGTCGTTGTTTGGTTCATCTGCTTCCAATATCACCGATTCTGCGGTAGCTGCAATTGGTACGTCGATTTCATTACCAGGTGCATCAGATCGTGGTGTTGGGTTGATGTTTTCCAGTGACTCTAGAATCTGGTCAGCATGGCATCTTACAATGCTCTCTCCAACGTCCACGGTATACATGAGAGGTCCTTGCCGTGTACAAATCGTTCCTGGCTGCCATTTCTCAGTGCGGTAGTCCCGAGCCAAAACTGGTTGACCTATCTTAAAACTCCTGGTCGGCCTTTCATTCATATTCTGAAACTGCCTGTTCTCCACATCTCTTCGGACGTTTGGCTTAACCAAATCCAAGCGGCATCGTAGTCTTCGATTGAAGAACATCATGGCTGGAGTTTGGTTGGTAACCGCATGTGTCGCATTCCGGTAGGCAAACAAGAAGTTGTCCACCTTGTGTTGTAGGGGTATATCTTCATTACACATTGCCTTGATAGCCTTCTTGAATGTTTGAACAAACCTCTCGGCCAATCCATTAGTGGCTGGATGATATGGGGCAGATGTGTAATGCTTAACACCATTGTTCTTTAAGAACCTCCGGAACTCTTCAGACACAAACTGTGGTCCATTGTCAGAGCAAATCTGTTCAGGCAGCCCATTCCTGGCGAATATGGTTCGTAAAACTGTGATAGTTTTTTCCGTGGTGGTTGAGGACATTTTTATTACCTCTGGCCACTTTGAATATGCATCCACCGCAATTAAAAACATCGAGTCCATGAAGGGACCGGCAAAATCAATGTGCACCCTTTGCCATGGAGATGAGGGCCACTCCCATGGATGTAGAGGAGCTTGTGGTGGGGCGTTTCGGACCTTCTGGCATCCTGCACAGCTCTTGGTCATCTCTTCAATTTCTCTATCGATTCCCGGCCACCACACAAACGCTCTGGCTAAGTTCTTCATTTTTACCCCACCCAGATGACCCTCATGAAGCGCATTGAGCACTCTATCCGTCAACATAGGTGGAATTACTACACTGGATCCACACATCAAGGTTCCTCTGCACACTGACAGCTGTTCTCTTCTCGGTGAGAATGCTGGCAGCAGTGGTTCGCCATGTGCTGGCCATCCCTTCACCTTTAAATCATAGACCCGTGATAGTGTTGGGTCATTCCGTGTTTCCTTTTCTATGTTTGCATTCGTCACAGGGAGACATTCGACTATGGTCGAGTGGAATAACTCCATTGGATCCACTGCAAGGTCTTCTTCTTCCACCATCGGCAACGGTAGGCGTGACTGTGGTGTATGTAACCTGTACCACCTTAAGAGACTACCTTAAGAGATGGACTACTTTCTCTTGGCTACTGTATATTGTAGTACCGGTGGTGACCACACCGGTATATAAACTCTGTGTAGTAATTTGCTAAGTAGTTCAGCCCTGACCTTCGATTAGTAAAGACCTGTTTAAGTTATTCTTGTTGTCTGTGTCCAGTGATTTAGAATAAGCATATCTGGGACACTCAGACTCAACAGTGGCGACGAGTCCGATCTTACCCTGCGGCAGTTTTGCATCCAAGGCAGCTTCGTCCTCAGAACAGGCGTCGAGAAGAGGCATCCGCCCTCATCAGCCTGCTGAGCACCGCATCGCACGGGAGGCATCGAGAACCCGGGTTGAAATTACTGACCGCGATGTCCTCCATCAGCGACAGGCAGTGATCATCCTTCTACCACGGTGGTGGGTAAGCCGATCTAGCGACACGGGCAGAAAGTCGGCCGCGTTGTCAGTGGAGAAGGGGAGGGAAACCGGAGGAAAAAGGGCGAAGAACTCGACCGCAGCCAGTGTAAAGGGCCGGGCCGCAATCGGGTCCGAGGGGCGCAGTGACAAGGGCAGCGTTAATGCCACGAGAACCGCGGAGAACTCGACCGCAGCCAGTGTAAAGGGCCGGGCTGCAATCGGGGCTGAGAGGCGCAGCAACAAGGGAAGCGTTAATGCCCACGAGAACCGCGGGGGAACAAAAGCAGCGTCGGGGAAATTAAGAACCGCTGGGAGGCGAGAACGGCAACAGCATGGGAAGCCGCCATTGTAGTCAGCGGGGGAAGAAGACAAGCGCGGGAAGCCGCCATTTTGGGAAAATAAAATATTTAAAGAAACTCTCAAAGATGCCTAAACACGGTAACATCACTGCTTTTGATAGCGATGTTGAAGATTGGGCCACGTATGTAGAACGCATTGGAGTTTATTGTACAGCAAATGAGGTACCAGATGATAAGAAAGCAATAACCTTATTAAACTCAATGGGTGCGAAGACGTACGGGTTATTGAGGCACCTTGTAACACCAGATAAACCGGCGGATCAGACTTTCGCGAATATTGTTACTATCCTGCAAGAACATTTAAACCCCACGCCGCTGCTGATAGCGGAACGATTTAAATTTTACAGAAGAACGCAGCTGAAAGAGGAAAGCAACGCTGAATTCTTAATTGAACTGCGCAAGCTATCAAAGTACTGTCAGTTTGGTACAGGACTAGCAGATGCTCTGAGAGATAAATTCGTGTGTGGATTACTAAAAGAAGGAGCTCAAAAGCGACTGCTAGAGGAAAAGGACCTTACGCTTGATAAAGCTGTCACCATTGCAGCATCGCATGAGGCCGCAGCACGAGGCACCGCGGAAATGCAGCTAAGGTCATCGGAACTCAGCACCAATCGAATGGCATTGGGTGCAGTAAAGTGTTATTGTTGCGGAAGGACAACGCACGATCAGAACCAGTGCTGGTTCAAAAATCAGGAATGCAGAAAATGTGGCAGGCTAGGTCACATAGCTAAAGTATGCCGGTCAGGAAAGAAGACCAGCAACAAAATGTCACCGCAGGAAAAGTGCAAAAAGGTACACAAGGTGACAGAGAACAGTTCGGATGAACAGAAGACGGATTCAGATTCCAGCAGTAAGGAACTGGGTTGTCTAAGAATACATAATGTGGGTAACACAGCAGACCGCCAAACTATCTGGGTCACACTTCAGATAGCAGGAGTCCAAGTGAAGATGGAATTGGACACTGGATCGGCATTGACGGTCATGAATAAGCAAGATTACAAAAGGTTATTTCCACACATTCCCCTAAGGGATACGGAGATTGTATTGAAAACATACATGGGGCAAAGAGTATACCCCATCGGAAAGATAAAGGTAAAGGTGGTCCACAAGGGTAAAGAAAGCCGAGGAATGGACTTATATGTGTTACCTGAGGGAGGTCCACCACTACTGGGATGGGAATGGATCAGGAGAATAAATATGGACTGGCATTCCTTAAAAGCACTAACTGTAGATTCCGGTAAAAAGGACGATGTCAAACCTAAACGACTGTCCAGAATATTGGACGATGCTAAAGAGGTGTTCCAGCAGGGACTGGGAACACTGAAAGGAATTACGGCAAACATCAAGGTTGAAGAACATGCAAACCCGAAATTTTTCAAAGCTAGACCGGTACCTTATGCGATACGACCTGCTGTGGAAGCTGAGCTGGAGGGACTAGAACGTTCCAGAGTACTGTCAAAGGTGGACTGGAGTGAATGGGCTACGCCCATTGTTCCCGTCATGAAGCGTTCATTGTGTAACAAGACGGGGGAACCGGGGAAGGTTCGCATCTGTGGCGATTTCAAGATCACTGTTAATCCGGTGCTTCACACGGTGCAATATCCGCTTCCACGGATTGAGGCTATCTTCGCTTCGTTGTCTGGCGGGAAACACTTCACCAAGATAGACCTGGCGCAGGCGTACTTACAGATGGAAGTTGATGAAGCGTCACGCCAGTATCTCACGATCAACACGCATAAGGGCTTATTTCGGTATAATAGACTGGTTTTTGGAGTGGCATCGGCTCCAGCGATTTGGCAAAGGGCCATGGAGCAGGTATTACAGGGAATTCCAGGCACACAATGCTACCTGGATGACATTCTGATTACAGGAGATGATGATGAGGAACACATTGCAAATTTGGAACAGGTGCTCACCAGATTGAAAGAATATGGACTTCGAGTTAATCGCCAGAAATGTGAGTACTTTCAGAAGCAAATCTCGTACTGTGGTCACGTCATTGACCAGGAGGGGCTTCACAAGTCACCTGACAAGATCGAAGCTGTTGTGAAGGCTCCTGCTCCGGAAAATGTATCCCAGTTGAGGTCGTTCCTAGGGTTGATTAACTATTACCATAAGTTCCTGCCAAATTTATCCACGGTGCTACACCCGCTGAACGCTCTTTTGCAGAAGGGAGTGCCATGGAAGTGGAGCGAGGACTGTAAGCGGGCCTTTCACAAAAGCAAGGCATTGATCACCTCTAAGGAAGTGTTGGCTCACTTTAACCCAACGCTGCCTATTCATTTAGCTTGTGATGCTTCTCCATATGGTATTGGGGCAGTGCTCTCACATAAGTTGCCAAATGGCTTGGAAAGACCAGTCGCGTTCGCATCCAGATCATTGACCTCCGCTGAGCGCAACTATGCTCAGATAGATAGGGAGGCTCTCAGCCTTGTGTGGGGAGTAAAAAAATGTAATCATTACCTGCAAGGGCAAAAGTTTACGCTGCTGACAGACCACCAGCCATTGGTTTCCATTTTTAACCCTAAGAAGGGTGTTTCGGTGATGACAGCGCAGAGGCTCCAGAGATGGTCCCTTTTCCTAGGGACACATCAATATCAGATCGAATTCAAAGGTACAAAGCAACATGGTAATGCTGATGGGCTGTCGCGCCTGCCACTACCTACAGCGGAAGAGGCACCGACGGTTGACCCGGTTGAGTTATTTCACTCGACCATCATCGAATGTTTACCAGTCACCAATGCAAGTATTGAGAGAAACCAGGAACGACCCGACACTGTCTCGTGTCTACGAATTGACAGTGAAAGCATGGCCAGCTCATGGTGAACCACTGTCACCGGCATTCTCTGCCAGACGAGAACAGCTGTCCGTCTGTCAAGGAACATTGATGTATGGAACAAGGGTGATTATTCCTCCTAAATTAAGGGAGTGAGTTCTAAAGGAACTGCATGAAGGTCATCTGGGGGGAGTCAAGATGAAAAGCCTCGCTAGGGCTTATGTGTGGTGGCCAGGTATCGACCAACAAATAGAGGATCTGACTAAAAGCTGCTCAGGGTGCCAAAAAGTTCAAAATGCACTTCCAATTGCACCGCTGCATCCATGGGAATGGCCTTCAACCCCATGGCAACGTGTACATATTGACTTCGCAGGTCCATTCATGGACTCCATGTTTTTAATTGCGGTAGACGCACATTCTAAATGGCCAGAAGTGATTAAGATGGCGACCACTACCTCGGAAAAGACGATCGCAGTTCTAAGAACGATATTCGCAAGAAATGGATTGCCAGAACAAATATGTTCAGACAACGGACCGCAGTTCATGTCAGAAGAATTCCAGAAATTCATGAAGAAGAATGGGGTGAAACATTATAACTCTGCCCCATATCATCCGGCTACAAATGGGTTGGCCGAGAGATTTGTACAAACGTTCAAAAAGGCGATAAAGGCCATGAGCGAAGACCAGATTACACTACAACACAAGGTGGACAATTTCCTAATGGCATATCGAAACACCACTCATGCAGTGACAGATCAAAGCCCTGCCATGATGTTCTATAACAGGAGGTTGCGGTCCAGGTTGGGCTTGTTAAAACCAAATGTGCGGAGGGAAGTCGAAAACAAACAGTTCCAGCATATAAATAACAAGACCACTCGGAGTTTCGAAATAGGACAACCAGTGTTAGCCCGGGACTATAAGAATGAGAAATGGCAATCTGGAACAATTCGTGCCAGACAAGGACCCCTGATGTACACGGTGGATATTGGTGAAAACGTAATACGACATCATGCTGACCAACTTGTAGAATCGAGAACAAGAGTCGAACCCATGACTACGACAGAGACACCAGTGGAAGAAGTTAGTGAACCTGAAGCATCTACCTCAGACGCAAATGTACCTGATGATGTCCAATCCATAAGAGATCAACTAGATGAGTCACCCCAGAAACGAGAATCAGAGACCCCTGAAAGGCGTTATCCAACTCGGATCAGGAGGCCTCCTCAGAGACTGAATCTTTGAACAGTTTTGCATGAAGTTGTATATATGTTATCCATGTTATGTTTAAATTGGGATGTACACTGTTAAGCTAAAAAGGGAGGAATTGTGGTGTATGTAACCTGTACCACCTTAAGAGACTACCTTAAGAGATGGACTACTTTCTCTTGGCTACTGTATATTGTAGTGCCGGTGGTGACCACACCAGTATATAAACTCTGTGTAGTAATTTGCTAAGCAGTTCAGCCCTGACCTTCGATTAGTAAAGACCTGTTTAAGTTATTCTTGTTGTCTGTGTCCAGTGATTTAGAATAAGCATATCTGGGACAGTCAGACTCAACAGTGACAATCCATCAGCATTCCCATGCTGTTTAGTTCCTTTGTACTCGATGTCATATTGGTGTGCCCCTAGGAAAAGGGTCCACCTCTGCAGCCGTTGCGCTGTCATTATCGGTACGCCCTTCTGAGGGTTGAAAATGGAGACAAGAGGTTGATGATCGGTTAGCAGAGTAAATTTTTGACCGTGCAGGTAGTGATTGAACTTCTTCACCCCCCACACCAGGCTGAGGGCCTCTCTGTCAATCTGGGCGTAGTTATGCTCAGCAGAAGTTAACGAGCGTGACGCAAAAGCTATCGGCCTCTCTAAACCATCAAGGAATTTATGTGACAGTGCCGCCCCAATGCCGTAGGGAGACGCATCACACGCCAGTCTGATCGGCAGTGCTGGGTTGTAGTGAGCCAATACTTCTCTTGAAGTGATTAAGTCCTTACTCTTCTGAAAGGCCCGCTTACAGTCATTGCTCCATTTCCATGCCACTCCTGTTTGTAGCAGGGCGTACAGTGGGTGCAGGATTGTTGACAAATTCGGCAAAAACTTATGGTGGTAATTCACCAATCCGAGGAATGACCTCAGTTGCGACACATTTTCAGGCGTTGGGGCCTTAACAACCGCTTCAATTTTGTCAGGGGACTTATGTAACCCCTCTTCATCAATCACGTGGCCACAATACGATATCTGTTTCTTAAAAACTCGCACTTGGGGCGGTTGGCTCGTAGCCCATGTTCCCGTAGTCTAGTGAGCACCTGTTCTAGGTTGTTAAGGTGTTCACTGTCATCTTCACCTATCACAAGGATGTCGTCCAAGTAACACTGAGTCCCCGGAATCCCTTGCAGGACTTGTTCCATTGCTCTTTGCCATATCGCCGAAGCCGATGCTACTCCGAATACCAATCGATGATACTGGTAAAGACCTTTGTGAGTGTTTATCGTGAGATACTTCCTAGAGGATTCTTCAACCTCCATCTGCAAATATGCTTGTGCTAGGTCAATTTTTGTAAAACGCTTCCCTCCAGACAGTGAGGCGAAGATGTCTTCTATCCTTGGAAGAGGATATTGTACTGTGTGAAGGACTGGGTTCACCGTCACCTTGAAATCCCCACAGATGCGAACCTTCCTTGGCTCCTCAGACTTATTGCTTAACGTTTTCTTCATGACAGGAACAATGGGTGTCGCCCACTCGCTCCAGTCGACCTTAGACAACACGCCTGCCTTCTCCAGATTCTCCAGCTCTGCCTCGACGGCTGGGCGAATTGCATATGGTACCGGTCTTGCTTTGAAAAACTTGGGAATTGCATTCTCTTCTATTTTTATCGAGGCAGTTACGCCTTTAAGAGTGCCCAGTTCTTGTTGAAATACCTCTTTGGCGTTAGCTAAGATTGTTGACAATCGTCCAGGAGTGACGTCTTCATCTTTTTTACCGTCCACCATCATCGCATGAATGGAGTGCCAATCTAAGCTTATCTTCCTGATCCATTCACGTCCCAATAACGGTGGTCCACCATTTTGCAGTATGTAGAGATAAAATTTCCGTATTTTCTTGCCGTTGTATTCGACAGGCACCCTTATTTTTCTTCTGGGGTATACTTTTTGCCCCGTATACGTCGTCAAGACGATTGATGTCTCTCTCAAGGGTATGTGTGAGAATAGTCGCTCGTAGTCTCGTCGATTCATGACGGTTAGCGCTGATCCTGTATCCAATTCCATTTTAACTTGGGACCCTGCTATCGTGAGGGTGACCCAAATGGTTCGGTGATCGTCTTATGCGATTACATTGTGAAGTTTGAGACAGCTTAGTCTCCTGTTCCCGGATTCACTATCGCTCATCTGGTCTTCGGAACTACTGTCCGTCATCTTTTGTACTTTCCTGTACGGTTCCTTAGTAGCCTTTTTGTTGTTGCTGGTCTTCTTCCCAGACCTGCAAACTCGTGCAATGTGTCCCATCTTTCCGCATTGCCTGCATATTTTGTCCTTGGACCAGCAGTCCTTCTGGTATGGTTAGTTCTGCCGCAGCGATAACATTTTGCAAATCCCCGTGTCATTTCGTGGGTGCCGTATTCCTGTGGCTTTTGTTGAATTTCCGCAGCTCCCCTGGCTGCTACTTTGTACGATACTGCCATGCTGAAAGCCTTATCTAGCATCAGCTCTTTCTCTGAGAGTAACTTCTTCTGTGTTCCTTCACTCAGGAGTCCACAGACAAATTTGTCCCGTAGTGTATCTGCCAGTCCTGCTCCGAACTGGCAGTGCTTTGATAGCTTGCGTAGTTCCGTAAGGTACTCAGCATTGCTCTCATCTTTATGCTGAGTTCTCCTGTGGAATTTAAATCTTTCGGCTATCAACAGTGGTGCAGGGTTTAGGTGTTCCTGTAGGACAGCAACAATTTCGTTAAAACTCTTCGCCTTCGGTTTGGCTGGAGTAATCAGGTCCCGCAATAGGCCGTACGTTCTAGCGCCCATTAAGTTTAGCAATACCGGTGCCTTTTTCTCATCGGCTATTTCGTTTGTCTCGCAATATACCTCAACTCTTTCCACATACGTGGTCCAGTCCTCTATTGTATTATCAAAGGCAGTGATACAGCCAGTCTTCGGCATCTTGAAAATCTAAAATGGCGCCTCCCGCGCTTTGCCTTCTTCCCCGATTTAACAAAATGGCGCCTCCCGCGCTTTGCCTTCTTCCCCCGCTGATTAAGATGGCGCCTCCCGCGCTTTGCCTTCTTCCCCGCTGTTGCTAGCGCTGCTTTCCGTGGTTTCCGTTGCAACCTGCAGCTCCTTGCGGTTTCCTGTGCGTTTAATATTTCTTTTTTTAATTATTTTCCCATCGTGGAACGACCCTGTGGGACTCTTGCCTCCCTCTTCTCGGGTCTATACGCAGCCCGGCTTCGTAGCAGCGGCCGCGCCCTGTGTGCTCCACCCTCTCTCTCTCCTCTTCCCGACAACGCTGCTCGGCCCCGTTGTAAGCCACCCGCTCAAGTTCGCGACCGCCGCAGCCCAGGAAGGATCAGTGTACTACCTGTCACCAGCCCAATTAGCTGAAGCATCGTCGACAGGAACCAGGCCCCGCTTTCAACAGCTTCTCCAGCAATCTTCAACTCCGCTAACACAGGGGCGGATGCCCACGGTCGACGCCCGTTTCTACTGCTTCTTTCTTCCTTCTGGCCTCGACCTCTGCTCACTTCGCTGCAGGAATGGATCCCAGGAGGTGGTGCAGACTGTAGGTAAGTTCGTATCTGCTCGTCGCCAGTATTATGTCCATGTATGATTGAGACACGGACAGCAGGAGTTGAACAAAACAAGTCTTTACTGAAAGGAGTCAATCGGGAAACTGAAACTACAGAGGCTCACTAGCGCCTTTTATACAGGGGTGGTCACTGCCAGTACTGCAGTCTGAGACCAGTTATTCTCTTAAAGGTACATACAAAACACCTCCCCTTTTAGATTAGTAGTACCCCTAATATTTAAATAACAATTAACACTTTAACATGTACATTAAACAACAATAGTCCATTTATAGATTCAGTCTTTGGGGCGGCTTCCTGACCCTTTCGGGATAGCGCCTTTCCTGAGGTTCTTGTTCTTGGTGCAGAAGCGATTCTGACCCCTTTTCATCGGGTAGTTCATCGGGTTCCACTGCTACTGGTTCTGAGGTAGATGCTACTGGTATGTCGGGTTCATCCCCAGGTACTCGAGACATGGGGTTGACGCGTTCCTGTGATGCTAAGATCTGATCAACGTGGCGTCTCACAATGTTCTCCCCGACATCCACTGTGTACATTAATGGCCCCTGCCTTGTGCATATCGTTCCGGGTTGCCATTTCTTTATTCGATAGTCACGGGCCAAGACTGGTTGCCCTACATTGAAGCTCCTTGTCGGCTTCTCATTGATGTGCTGGAATTGTTTGTCCTCGTTCGTCATCCCACTTCCATGGTACCCCTGTTTGCAGCAGGGTGTTCAGTGGGTGCAATACCGTGGACAAATTTGGTAAGAACTTGTGGTAGTAGTTTACCAGCCTGAGGAACGACTTCAGTTGTGACACATTTTCCGGTGCTGGAGCCTTGACTACTGCCTCAATCTTTTCAGGGGACTTATGTAACCCCTCTTCATCGATGATGTGGCCACAATACGAGATCTGTTTCTGGAAAAACTTGCACTTGTGGCAATTAGCTCGTAGCCCATACTCCTTTAATCTGGCGAGCACCTTCTCCAAGTTGGCGAGGTGATCACTGTCATTTTCGCCCGTGACCAAGATGTCATCCAAATAACACTGGGTCCCTGGAATCCTTTGCAGGACCTGATCCATTGCCCTTTGCCAGATAGCCGGAGCTGAGGCTGCTCCGAACACCAGCCGGTTGTATTGATAGAGACCTTTATGAGTGTTAATCGTAAGGTATTGTTTCGAAGCTTCTTCTACCCCCATTTGCAAGTACGCCTGGGCTAGATCAATTTTGGTGAAGCGTTTCCCTCCAGATAGCGAGGTGAAAATATCCTCAATTCGTGGAAGCGGATATTGTACCGTGTGAATGACTGGGTTCACTGTCACCTTAAAATCCCCACAGATGCGGATCTTCTTTGGTTCCCCAGGCGTATTACTCAACGACCTCTTCATTACAGGAATGATGGGTGTAGCCCACTCGCTCCAGTTCACTTTGGACAGTACTCCTGAACGTTCCAACCCTTCCAGCTCTGCTTCAACAGCTGGTCTGATCGCATAAGGCACTGGTCTGGCCTTAAGAAACTTTGGGTTTGCATTTTCCTCTATTTTAATCGTTGCTGTTATGCCATTTAGTGTTCCTAGTCCCTCCTGGAACACTTCTTTTGCGTCAGTTAGCATTTTTGACAGTCGTCCAGGTGTGACGTCGTCATCCTTTTTGGCCTCAACCTTCAGTGCCTGTATGGAATGCCAACCTAGTTGTATCTTCCAGATCCATTCACGTCCTAGCAGTGGTGGTCCTCTATCTGGCAATACATATATATCCATTTTAGGTATTTCCTGGCCTTTATATATCACTTTCACCCTTAGTTCTCCTTTGGGGTAGACTTTTTGCCCCGTATACGTCTTCAAGACAATCTCTGTAGCTTTCAAGGGTATATGTGAAAACAGCCGCTTGTAGTCCCTTTGGTTTATGACTGTTAGGGCTGATCCTGTGTCCAATTCCATTTTCACTTGGACTCCGTCTATCTTGAGTGTAACCCAGATAGTCTGGTGATCCTCCATTTTGGTTACATTATGTAGTTTCAGACAACCCAGCTCCTTGCTTTCGGAGTCTGTGTCACTTTTCTGTTCGTCTGAACCACTGTCCATCACCTGGTGTACCTTTTTGTACTTCTCCTGTGGAGATTTCTTACTGTTGGTTTTCTTCCCAGATGTGCAGACTCTTGCTATGTGTCCTGCTTTTCCACACTGTCTGCACACTTGGTCCTTGAACCAACAATCCTTCTGGTCATGTGTTGTTCTGCCGCAGCGATAGCACTTCCCTGTTCCATAGGACATTTCATTGGTGCCGTATTCTTGCAGTCTCCGTTGTATCTCTGCAGCGCCCCTTGCGGCTGCTTCGTGTGATACTGCCATACTGAAAGCCTTGTCCAGCATAAGATCCTTTTCTGATAGAAGCCGTTTCTGGGTTCCTTCACTTTGTAGCCCACACACAAACTTGTCCCTTAACGTATCTGCTAGTCCCGCTCCAAACTGGCAGTGTTTCGATAGCTTGTGCAGTTCCGTCAGGTACTCAGCATTGCTTTCGTCTTTGTGTTGGTTCCTTTTATGGAACTTAAATCATTCTGCTATCAGCAGCGGTGTGGGGTTTAAGTAGTCCTGTAGGATTTCTACTATGCTTTCGAAATTCTTGTTCACCGGCTTCTCTGGGGTTATTAGATTTCGCAGTTACCCATAAGTTTTTGCACCCATGGAATTTAACAAAACCAATGCTTTACTAGCATCTGGCACGTCATTCGCCCTGCAGTACACCTCAATACGTTCCACATATGTCACCCAATCTTCGACTTCATTGTCGAACGTAGAGTTCCTGCCACTCTTCGGCATCACTGGGTGTGATTTAACTGTGAAAAATGGCACCTCCTGCGCTTCCCCTTCTTCTCCGCTGGCACAAAATGGCGTCTCCCGCGCTTTCCTTCTTTCCCGCGCTCGCCCTTCTTCTCCGCTGCAGCTTCTACAAATGGCGTCTCCCACGCTCTTCCTTCTTCCCCACGGCTCAATGGCGTCTCCCGCGCTCTCCCTTCTTTTCCCCGTGGACACTGTTCAGCCCGTGAGACCTGGCTGTGCGCTGGGCGTTCTTCTTTTTATTTATTTTTTCTCGACGCCGCTCGGTCTTGAACCCGGCTGTTGCTTTACCCTCTCTCTCTCCGGTTTGTTTTATTTTTTTTATTTTTTTTTCTCGACTCCGCTCAGTTTTCAACCCCCGGCTGCGCCCTGTGCGCTTCACCCTCTGTCTTAACCCGTCGACGCTGCTCGGCTTTCTCTCCGCCATCGGTCGGCTCCAGCCGCCGCTGCCCGGGAAGGATCTGCGCTGGACCTGTCATCAGTCTCTTGCTGATCGTCGTGGCTGGGGAACCAAGCCCGGCTCTCCACAGCCTCCCCTGCGATGTTCACTCTCTGCCTGACGGCTGGGCTGTTGCTCGTGGTCGACGCCCGTGTTCCTGGCCTCGACTTTTTTTTTTCAGTTGCAGGTAGATTTGAATCGACACTCATCGCCACTGTTAGATCCGTGATTCTGAGGGTATGCTGTTTTTCAATTACCACACGGATGCTGTAACTTAACAATTAAGCAGGTATTTACTGGAGGAGGGTAGTCTCAAGACTGGGGGTACAGAGGCATGCGCAAAGCTTATATACAGGTGTGGTCACTGCCGGTACTACAGTATACAGGAGCTGTAAAAGTAGTTCTGTCTTAAAGGCACATACACTACACATACCTGGGCAGTTTTCCACATTGTTGGAGAGAGTAGACTGATGGGGTGGTAATTGGCTGTATTGGATTTGTCCTGCTATTTGTACCTGGGAAGTTTTCTACAATGTCGGATAGATGCCAGTGTTGTAGCTGTACTGGAACAGCTTGGCTAGAGGCGCAGCTAGTTCAGGAGCACAAGTCTTCAGCACAGCAGCTGGGATTTTGTTGGGGCCCATAGCCTTTGCTATATCCAGTATACTCAGCCGTTTTCTTGATATCATGTGGAGTGAATCGAATTGGCTGAAGACTGGCTTCTGTGATGGTGGGGACCTCAGGAGGAGGCCGATATGGATCATCCACTCAGCACTTCTGGCTGAAGATGGTTGAAAACACTTCAGCCTTGTCTTTTGCACCCATGTGCTGGGCTCCACCATCATTGAGGATGGGGATATTCATGGGGCCTCCTCCTCCCATTAGTTGTTTAATGGTCCACCACCATTCACATTGGATGTGGCAGGACTGCAGAGCTTTGATCTGATCCGTTGATTGCGGGATTGCTTAGCTCTGCCTATAACATGCTGCTTCCGCTTTTTAGCATGCATGTAGTCCTGTGTTGCAGCTTCCCCAGATTGGCACCTCATTTTTAAATATGCCTGGTGCTTCTCTTCTACACTCCTTATTGAACCAGAGTTGGTCCCCTGGCTTGATGGAAGTGGTAGAGTGAGTGCCATGAGGTTACACATTGTGGTGGAATACAATTCTGCTGATGGCCCACAGCGCCTCATGGATGCCCAGTTTTGAGCTGCTAGGTCTGTTCTGAATCTGTCCCATTTAGCACTGTGGTAGTGCCACACGATGGAGGGTGTCCTCTATGCGGTGGTCACTGCTTCCAATACTGTCATGGACAGATGCATCTGCGACAGGTAGATTGGTGAGGATGAGGTCAGGTAGGTTTTTCCCCTCGTGTTGGTTCTCTTACCACCTGTCACAGGCCCAGACTGACAGCTATGTCCTCAGGACTCGGCCAGCTCGGTCAGTATTGGTGCTACCTTTGAAGTCCACCCAGAATACATTCTGTGTCCTTGCTACCCTTAGTGCTTCTTCCAAGTGGTGTTCAACATGGAGGAGTATTGATTCATCAACTGAGGGAGAGCGGTAGGTGGTAATCATAAGCCACAAGACTTTATGGTGTCCAGAGTCAATGTTGAGGACTCCCAGGGCCACTCCTTTCCAACTGTATACCACTGTGCCGCCACCCAGGGATGGTGATAGAGGAGTTTGGGACATTGGCTGAAAGGTGTGATTCTGTGAGTATGACTATATTGCTTGACTAGTCTGTGGGACAGCTCTCCCAGATGTTGGTGAGGAGGACTTTGCAGGGTCGACTGGGCTGGGTGTGCCGTTGCCAGTCCAGTTTTATTCTTCTTATTATTATTGTTTCTTTGTTACAACTGAGTGGCTTGTAGAGAGCAGTTAAGAGTCAACCACATTGCTGTGGGCCTGGAGTCACATACAGGCCAGGTAACGACATTAGTGAACCAGATGGGTTTTTACGACAATCAGATAGTTTCATGGTCACCAAAATAGGTTAAGAATTATTGCAGGGATAGTCAATCTGAGCCAGTTTTACATACCATCAAGTGATTAATAACAGCAGTATTGGAAGAAGTTTTGAAATAAGTCAGTTGTTCATCCAATTGGCAGTGGGGGACAGAAAAAAAATAACAAGAATAAAATACAACTTTTTCTCTTAAGACCAGTCATCATTCAGCTATTCAGAGTCCATAATGCACATTAAGTGTGGTCATAAAACAGTTAAACAGTCAGCACTTGTGTAGAAATCAAAGCTAAATCTTAATTAAATGCTAATAAAAATGGTCTAGCTAGAAGCCTGCAAAAAGGAAAAGATGCAGTAAAATGTCAATCTTTCGTTTTGCTCTAACTATTTTTTTCTGATAGGTAAATGACATTCAGCTGCTCCAAAATGTCAAGCTGGGGAATTGTGTCTTGAACTTCATCTTGAGTACAGGGGAAGAATATGTATGTCGTTAAATCGCTTTCAACATGTTCCTGTCACAAATGGAGACAGTACGGAAAATAAAAATGTGAGGAAGCAAACGCCTTGAATGTTGTTTGAAAGCAAATCGAAAGCAAATTATGCCTTGCTGTTCCCAGTTTGTTGAAATTCAAAAACAGCTAAGCCAGATTACAGGCAATCACACACCACTGTGCATCATTAGGAATCTGCAATCCATACTGGCACACCAGTAGTAGAGGCTGCTTTACAGCTCTTGTTACCATGGCAATGGAGCCTCTCTGGCATCTCCTGGGCAGCAGGTTTCTTGTGTGCGTTGACTGTTGCCGGGGTTGTCCACAACAAAAAGCGCATATGCTAACAAAATACCGCACTCAGTATCAATTGCGCAACCTGTTTTTTGTAGTATATACATCTATTGCGGATAGTCCAAGACTAGATCAGTTGGTCAGTTGGGGCCATTGCTTCACTGGAATCTTTGCAGCCCAAATGTAAATGTTCACCTGAGGAAAATCTAATGCGATTGTACGCAAATAATGTCAGATTACATCAAATGTCAAGAGTGCTGTGCAAAATGAGTCATTTAATCAGACGCGTTCATTACACTACTTTATCATCAAAAATTGACATTTAAAGAAAACTTGCTCTACTGAAGGCATTGGCTGCCATATTGTGGTATGATTTCATGAGTCATGGTCCCGCTGCTGTAGCTTTGCCAAGTGGTCAATATTCATGAGTGAACCTTGACAGTTAGGGAGGCAGGATGGTGGCAGAGAATGAGGGAAAATGCAGGTGGTGAAGCCTACTTGTGTTTCACTGCCCTGGCCAAGATTTCTCCACTCTTGCCCCTGCTAGGACTGACACTGGCCACTTCTTTCTTGCTGACTGCATAACAATGGTGGCAAGGGAGCAAGTCCCTGGAGGATTTTCCTCCTGTACGCTCCATTACCATAGCTTCCCAGGGCTTCCATTTGGAAGGTGATGGTAGGCCCTGAGAAGTGACAGTTAAAGCCTTAAGGTCCCCCATGGAGAGACAGAGGACCTTGTCATGATCCCTCTCCCTCCAATCAGTCCAAAACACTTAATGCCTCAATCTCAACCAAACTCTGGGGTGCTTCTGCCCTTAAAATCCATCGCCGTCTCTTCTAACACTGCAGTGGAGTCCCAACTTCATTCTTGTCTGTCACTTCCTCACCCTCTGCTCCCTCAGTATTGGCAGTGTCCTGTCAATGACTGAAATACCTTCTGAGCCTCTCCAATTGCTGGAAGAACTTACATAGAATTTCATTAAAATTGCAACACAGAAACGGGTCATTCGAATCAACCAGTCTGTGTTAGTTTTTATCCTCCACACCAGCAGTCCTACCCCATATGCCGCACTTTTCCCATATCCATTTATTCCCCTTTCCTTAAAGCACCTAAAGAACTTGGCCTAGAAATTCGTGGATGCCACCACAGTTGCTGGTGTCAGCAGCAACTTGGGTTAACGGCCGCTAAAAACGGACGCAGCAATACCCGAGAAAAATGTGCACTGGGGCCTAAAGATTTTTAGCCCCGCACTAACTTACAGTGTAACGCCCTCCGGGTGGCGTTAGTGCAGGCTTGGAAGTCAAAGTTCCCATCCTGAAGTGACGTACCAGCTTCTAACAGCCTTTGGGAGCGAGGCATTGTCGGCAATTAAAAGGGCTATGAATTAAAGAGTCAATACGTTCAGAAGTAAAAAAATTAAAATTAAATGCAATAATGCAGTTTTCAGCTGTTACTGTCTTTTAAAAAAAAAATGAACATTAAATAGACGTCCCAAATGGGAGTTTTCAGCAATTAAAGCTGAATTCCCTTCTGAACCTCAAAAAATGGGAAAAGTACTTTGGCACTAACAAAATTGGCTCAGCAAGCTCAGGAAGGGGCACCCAGGGTCTCCCATGCAATGCTCCAGCTTTGTGCAGGGGGGTCAACACTGCAGGAGAGGTCCTCTACCCACAGGGACCAAGAGGCCTGCCAGAAAGAACATTGTGAGACCACATCACCGAGACCGTCGCTACCAGCAGTATTGCCCCCACCACCTAGCTCCAGTGCCCAAAGAAGCTTCATGACCTCAGACCAGTGGTCAAGATCAGTGAATGCATCTTCAAAAGCCGTCTCCTACCAACTGCACCATAACCTCACACACTGCTCACTGCACAACTACCCCCGCATTCACTCACACTCCAACAATCTGCACCAATAACGAGGCACACCTCCCATTCCTAGCTTCACCTCACCCTCTTGGAGGAGATGGTGCAGGCCATTCTTGGAGAGGCAGGGCTGAGTTCTTGGCCAGCGGCGGAGCAGAAAGGATACAATAATGCTGGTATCCTCATTTGTTATCCTCCTTCTAGCAGGCTCCTCTGGCTTTCCTGCCCTCCCCTTACCCTAACTCCACCCTTGTGCCTTCATCATTTCACACACGCAAGAAATCCAGCCTGCCCAGCCAATGGTTGGCCAAGAAGAGGGAGAGGAGAGTGAAGGAGAAGAAGAAAAAGAAGAAACACTGTCACTTGATTTGACACTCCCAACCACCAGCTCCTCAAGAGCAACCTGCAAGGCCATTTGCAACATTCCCCACTGAAAGTCAGCAGCTTTTCACCAGCCATGCTGCAGCCACTGGGGTAGCACTGGTGACATCAGTAGGATAGGCAAAGGCACACACAAGACATTCACTAAGAGAATACATAATGGTGATGAGTTTATTTCTTGATGTCATATTGGATGGATAGATGTATAAATTTGGATTGGAAAGTTTGCTTTGTGCTGGCTTTTATTTCAGCATTGTGGCCAAGTGGATGCTGTGATGGTCAGTAACAGAGAGAAGGAAAGGCGTGGGACTAATGTTGAAAGGGGAATTGGGGTTATGGCCACTGGAACCGCAGGCAGATGATTCCATCCCAGATATCCTGGCCAAAATGGGGTTGGCTGGGTTACATCCTTCCTTCTGCTTCCTCCTCTTCAGCTTCTTCCTCTTCTGCATCTTCCTCTTCTGTGTCTTCCTCTTCCCTCTGCGAGCGGATGCTGTAAATCTGAAATGACAGCATAAAATGCTGGAAATACTCAGTATGTCAGGCAGCATCTTGACCGGAGACGTGAACTCTGTTTCTCTCTCCACGGATGTTGCCTGACCTGCTGAGTATTTGCAGCATTTTCTGTCTTCTCAGAGGCCTTCCTTTATCATCCAAGACCTTGCAAGCATCCAGCAGCACTCCCTACATAATTAAAGACTTTTACCATCCACTCCAGAAAACCACCAATTCAGTTAAATCAAAAAGAATCCAGTCCAAAAGCTTAAATGCAAACTTACCTGAAAGATGTGTGTGTCCCTTTAAGAGGTGCTGACAGCACCTCTGTGAGTTGCTTACATGCTGGGTTTACCTAGCGTGCTTAGGACACAGTGCTGAACTCAGCGCTAGGGTCGAAGTTTACCGTGGTGATGTTAAATCAGTGTTGCATGCTGACTGACGTCACCGCTCCGCCATTTTTCTTTCTGATACTTCGTAACGGCATCGCTACCAGCCCCTTGAAAATGGAGGATGCTACGGGACCTGCCACCAGCTGGCGGAAGAGTGACGGCTGTCGCTTTCTCGACATTACGCCGCACTAATGGATGGTGCAAACCACCCAAATTTCTAGGCCCCTATTCTTAAAATGTTGATTTGGGTCAAGAATTTCTTCAGAGTTGCTCTGGCTCCACTGGAAGAGCAAATTCCACCTGGATTCCTCTCTAGGTGAAAATACACACCTCTGTTTCTATCTATCCTCATCTAATCCTTCATTATTTTAAACACCTCTATCAAATTACAACAGCGGCTACACTGCAAAAGTACTTCATTGACTAAAGCGCTTTGAGACGTCCAGTGGTCATGAAAGGCACTATATAAAAATGCAAGCCTTTCTTTTCTTTCAAATCACCCCTTAATCTCCTCTGTTCTAATAAAAGCAGTCAATGTGTGACACAGGAAATGTGATGCTGGCAGACAGGAAGTAAGTGCTTTACATACCAGCCACATAAAGACATGCACCATGTTCCCAACGGTAATGCTAGGATTGTGCATTTCAGCACTGACCCTGCCAGAGTTTGTGGGATCATTGTACCTCATTTGCAAGGAGCCAACAAGCACCTGAGCCAATGTGGGTGCATCTCAGGCATCCCTCTGTCCCCTGCTGCCACTGACACCTGGGTTCCCAGGCCCTCCTTCTGTGTAAGGTGGCTGATGTGTAAATAAAAAAAAAAACAGAGATGATCTCCTTCAGCAGTCCAGACGACAATATCCTATTTATTTAAACAAATGTTTGCTTCTCGAGTTGTCACTCACTTGCTATGATTAATAGAACATATTTTTTAGCTAAAGAATTAATTGGGCAAACTGAAGGGGCTGGATTTTCCTTCAGGAAACAGACAATTTTCAAGCATTACATTACAACAGCGACTACTGGCTGTAAAGCGCTTTGGGACGTCCTAAGGTTGTGAAAGGCGTTATATAAATGTAAATCTTTCTTTCTTGTAATTCTGAGGTGGTAAAATGAGTAAAATGGGGAGGTGTGGATTACTGCTATATTCCTGATGCCAAAAATGGCCACCAAAATTTTGCTCAGGAAAACCTGAAGTCCTGATACTGGCCAGGTGTACATTGGGGTGAGGGGAGCGTGGCTGAGCTCTCCCCACAATTTACCCCAATTCCTGTTTTCAGCCCCCAGGATTCCCTCCCTTCTAGCCCTCACTTCAGCCAGTAGAACGTCCATGGTGCAGCAGAAAACCTGGGGGCCCTTCCTGCAGCTGAACCATATGCAGCAGTACAACCTAGTTCCCCATCCTCCCAGTGGCAGTAAACCAATGACCAGCAGTTTTACCACAGTAACCCTGCCCCTCCTACATAATGACAGGCACTCCAGGAAATGTCAGTGGGTTAGCAACTGGGTCATGTGGGCCAGTAGAAGTCCTGCCCCACCACTAACTCACCAATCAGTGTAAAATCTTACCCAGGAACTATTACTTCACTCTGAATTCTGAATAAGCTATAAGAGACCTCGGGGACAATATTAACGCCACCTCCACCCACCTCCCCCACCGCCCCCGCATGATGGGTGGGAGCAGGTCGCGGGCAGCCTAAAATTTGAAAAACATGAAACGCGAACCCAACCTGCCATATGTATGGCCGTTGCCATTTTTACGGTGGCAGATTACGTGCCGTGTCGGTGTCCCACTCTTGAGAGGCAGGAGATTTGATTATAATATTTAAATCAGGCTCCCACAGTGCAGTTTGGAGCCTGATTTTAAATTTAAACCTGGCCGGCTGGGTTTCCCAGGTCTTGGGAAACTTGGCAGCTAAATAGGGACAAGAGCTGCTGGATCAAGAGGTAATTGCTTTTTATAATACTGCTTGTGAGCCAGAAGGAGCAGGAATGCTTCCCGTGGTCCCGCAAGCAAACCTTCTGCCGATTGTGCCTATTCTTCGCTGCCGTGATCATCGGATACCTCCCTCCAAACCCGTAATCCCAAATCTTCTGCCCAGCAATCTTTCCGTCCCTCCCAATTGCTGGGCTGATCCCCCCTTTTGCCCCGCGATTTTTGCCAATTGCCGGGGACCATCCCCAAGCTAGGTTCCCTGTAATTTTTTTGGCCCTGCTCGACCCCTTTAAGGGGCTGTGTGGGCCACTCAAAATACCGCTCATGTGCAGTTTCTACACTGAAATGACGGCAAGCCAGCTGCGTGGCTACCCTGGGGCAGTGCGCACGCCATAGGCGCTCCCACCTGGCAGCTGGCCAGCCTTCAATCTGGCCATCTGCTGAGCGGGAAACAGAATAAAAGAATGATAACGAGGTCCTGCCATTAAATTCGGCACTGGGATTTCCAGGTCCCCCCCCCCCCCACTCTCCGCAAACGTGTTTCCCCAACCCTCCCTGTCTCCTGGTAAATATCGAGTCCCTTGTGTCAGCTGTAGCTCAGTTGATAGCATTCTCACTGCAACATCAGAAGATTGTGGGTTCAAACCCCACTCCAGGGACTTCAACACAAACACTTTGGCTGACAGTTTAGTGCAGTACTGAGGGAGTTCTGCATTGTTAGAAGTGCCGTCTTTTAGGTGTGATGTTAAACTGAGGACCCGTCTGCTCTTTCAGGTGGACGCAAAAGATCCCATGGCACTATTTTGAAGAAGAGCAAGGAAGGTTATCCCCAGTGCCGTGCCCAATATTTATCCCTCAATTATCATTATTAAAAAAACAGATTATCTGGTTTATATAACATTGCCGTTTGTGGGACCTTGCTGTGCATAAGTTGGCTGCCGCGTTTTCTACATTACAATAGTGAATACACTACAAAAGTACTTCATTGGCTGTAAAGCACTTTGGGACATCCTGAGGTTGTGAAAGGCCCTATATAAATACAAGTCTTTCTTTTTATTTCATTGGCTGTAAAGGGATTTGAGAGGGTTTTGAGTTTATGAAAGGTGCTATATAAATCCAAGTTGTTTCTTTCTTACTTTCTTTATTACAGATTCCATTATTGTTCTGTGGATAGGTCAAAATGGTTGAAGATAAGAATTGCTCCTGACCTGAATTGTGTGATTGCCATGATCCCTTTGGGATGTCTGAATTTTATTTTAAATGAACAAACCGAGTACTCAATTTTCCATTTAAAAGCATAAGAGAGCATAGAATAAAAAAGGCCTTCAGTTCACAAAGCCCACTTCTCCTACAGACTGTGTACAATGGCTTAGATTTTCCTATAGTAACACCAAAGACAATCCATTTAAATTAAATGGGCTACTGTCAGCGTTATAATCAGTAAATCTAGGCCAGTATGATTTATGAAACGAAACTCCAGAATATTCATCCATTCTCAAATATCCACTATTCAACCCTTACTTCCGCAGACAACATAAACTTCTGCCTTACAGCACAGGAACCATTGATCTCGATTTTAAGCCCACAGCCCCCAACCCACCCCCAGGCTGGTAAGGGTCAGGTGAGAGAGTAAAGTCTTAACAATCTAGATTCCGCCTCCAACCCACAGTGTTCCCGGCCACCGTAATATTAACGGTGGCGATTCAGGCTCTGGACGAGGCTCCCACTAAAAGCTGAAGGGATAATTACTAGTCCTAGCCCCTTTAGGGCTATCCCAGATCAGGCTTATTCCTCAGACGTTCACTTTCAACTAAAGTTTGAGGTAGCCGAATCCTAAAGACGCTTAATTGGGTCTAAAGGTCTGGACCATCTCTCCCTAAAGGAAAGGAACAACCTGAAAATGTTACTGTCTTCCAGATAGCACTTTTAATAAGTTTAGCTAGACTGTAATGTTCTGGATATTATGAGGGTCCAGAAAACTTCCCCAGAATTCTGCAACTCCTCACCAAAGAGTGTACAGAAATTGAGTTTGTGAGTTTGATACAGAAGTATTATGTGAGACAATTCTAAAAGTATATAGATTTATTAAAGAACCGACGTGTAATTTACAGTTAGTGAGTCAATCGCAACATTAACAGTTCCAAAAAGAGAAAGCTTTACAATCTTATTATCAGAGATCCTTACTCTCAAATCTTAACTTCGCTAGTTTTACAGTTCTTAGTTTTATACAGGATATCCACCAAAATCAAATACAGTACCTTTGATCACCGAGGTACAAAGAGTTGTAGACTTACAGAGCCACCTCTGAAGCCTGAGAATCGCTTTGCCCCTTTACAGTGAGTCTATTATCCCATTTGTGAGTTCAATATTTATACCCTTTTTCAGTGGTATTTCCTTTAAGGTTTTCTGCAGATGTAAGCTAATTATCTCTAGTCATTTTTCTGCTGACTTCTGCAATTCTTAGTCACCTCAGCTGTTAGCATTACAGAACCATGTCTCTCCTCTAGGTGTTCCAAGCTTACCATAAAAAACGGTGTAACAGCAGGTGCGCTTTTTACTTGATGTCATTTTTACAAAGGCAGATGTTTGTGCTTCTTTACGAAGTGTAAATTAGAACACCTTGTACAGGGTGAACTATTGCCTGTTCACAAAGATTCAGACTGTCGGGAGCCTTTAACTTTCTGTTTCAATAAGGTTATTGATTCAGTGTCAACAACTATCTTATCTCTATGGCCAGAATGCTATTACAGCTTTTTCATAAGTTAGGTTTCTAGATTTCCAAACCCAGTTTGTCATGTTTTAATAAGGCCAGGATTCTTTCATAGAATGGTGTATTTTTCTGGCCAGGTTATATGGCTTATTCCTTCACAAAGCAAATGGGGCCGACTTAAGATTCATCGGCATCACAACATCAATTTAAGGTCCATGCAGTGGGGGTTCAGTGCTCTCGGCGGGAGGAGCCAACTGGCCAGGAGAGGCCAAAGTAATTTTTTTAACTTTGCCTGTCTTTGAACTCTTTCTGAGCCATGAGGAGCAGGAGTGCTTGGGCCTCTCCAGCCCAGGCATTCCCCAAACTTCAAGGAATCCCCAGCACCAGAATCCCCACGATCTTCAATAATCCCCAGCACCCTCATGATCTCTCTGCAAGAGGAAACACCAGCCTACCCCTCCCACCGCAAAGCCAGGGAATCCCCTCCACCCACAGAGACCAGATCGGAAGTGGGGTGGTGGGGGATCGGACCTTGGGTGGAGAAATCGTGGGCCTCGTGGGGTAGACATCATTGGCCTCTGAGCGGGGCAGTAAGGATCATGGGCCTTTGGGGGGGGGTAGAGATTCTGTGCCTCGATGTGGGACGGGGGTGTCAAGATTGCAGGCCTCTAGGGAGGAGGGCGTAGAGATTGCTGTTTTTGTCTGTAAAATGGGCGCAAATCATACCAATTCAGCAGTGGGATAGCCTGCGCCCAATCGGCACAGGCATTGGTCCTACTGGTAAATTTGTGGGGATCATATTTTAGGCGTCCCAGGTGAATACCTAAAAAAGACGATACGACCCTTAAATATGTTAACGCACCTGTTGACCCCTCTACAAAATGTATTCCCGATGAGCGGGGAAGGCGTTGAATCTGCCCCGCTCAGGATTCTTCAGCAGCCACCATGACTGCCAAATCCAGGTAAGTTTTTAATTTTCTTTAAAAGCCAGCCCAAATTGAAGGCCAGCACATCAGCAAGCTGCCTCTGGAGGTACAACAGGCACTTACAACTGGCCGGAAATAAGCTCATGTGACCCAAGGCCCATTTTCGGGCAGGCCTTGGGGCTCTGGTTTCTGGTGCCTAAAAACAGGCCTGAATGAATTTTAAGCCTCTGCTTTTTGTGAGCTTTGTCATGATTGACTGATTTAGAGACATGCCAGAAGGTTTTTCTGTCAAAATGTTAAGCCAAAAAAGAAGCTTCTATTTATTATTGGTTTTCTTTAGAATACTAGCTCTGCATGAATAAGAGAGACTGAGGTCTTGAAATTAAAAACTATTATATCATTTCTTAAAATATGTTTCCTGACATAAAACAGAAATTGCTGGAAATACACAGCAGATCAGACAGTATCTGACAGGTTATGACATTTTGATTGTTTACCCTTCATCAGAGCTGGTGATGCTGACAGGCCTGCAGTGTATTTCCAGCATTTTCACTTTTAGTTCTGATTTCCAGCATTTGTAGTTTTTTATTTTTTATTTATTGTTTGTACCTTTACTTCTCAGTTATTTTGTTCAAGATCAAAGTCTATCTAACGTGCCCTACTCAAACTCAACTTTTACATGACGTATTCACCATTTATCAAACCCAACCATGACAAGGAAATTGGAATAATTTTCGATGAATGGAAAAGATAATTCACTTGTATATATTTGAATTTCCCATGGTGCCCTTGTGGTTTAGTCGAACAATCAAGTGCCTTGAAATTTGACTTTTCAAATATTACTGTACAAACACTTTGTACATTTTGCATTTGTATAAAGTTCCTTTGCTATTATAACCAAGCCATTAAATAGTTTATTTTAAATTGGATACAAAAATAGATTCATAGAATCTGAATCTTACAACACAAAAGGAGGCCATTCAGCCAGCTCTTTGAAAGAGCTATCCAATTAGTCCCACTGCCCTGCTATTTCCCCATAGCCCTGCAATTTTTTTCATTTTCAGGTATATATCCAATTCCCTTTTGAAATGTACTATTTAATGTGCTTCAACCACCCTTTCAGACAGTATATTCTAGTTAGTTCCTCCATTAAAATAGCAAGCAGAGGAAATACACATCAATGTGTTAAGCATTCATATGCTAATATTGAAAGAGCTCAATTTCAAGGCATAATTTAGCAAAATGTTTTCTCACAAAGATTTTTTTACAGCATCAAATTTGACAATATTCCAGTCTTTTGTAACGGTAGCTTGAAATGATGTAGAATTAGAAAGAGAAAGTGTGCCACTTGAGAAGCCTGAAACCTGATGGCTGATACAACAGGTTATAACGGAATCTGTGGTAGGCTGCAGTTTTATCCAGTTCTAGTGCTGCTCAGGGCTGTTCAACAGTGATGCTCACTGACACTGTGAAACATATCTGAAGATTGCAATAGGGTAGGAAACAAAGGGAATTCCAGGAAAAAGCTAATCAGTGCAACTGACGTGTAATGATCAGTGCAGTTGATAGAAACTCCGCAGAGTTAATATAAATAGGGTTTGGCAAGTTTCTTTTAAGCATGTGTGTGACCAATGCAGGGGTGGTTGTAATATCCCAGGACCAAGCCTTGCACCTATGCAGTGCTGAGATCATTCAGGCCAGCTTTTTGTAATTGGTCAGTAATGCTGTTGATGGAGGAACTCGATGGCAGCACATCACAAGCTCATTGGAGAATCCAACATTATGCTAATGAGGATGGGGCTGCCCTGTCCTTCATTTTGTGGGGTTTTCCCCAGAGAAACAAATCATCGCTCTAAAGAAGACCTGGTGTATTTTGAAATTCACTTCCTAGCCTTTGAGAGTAAGGCCTAGAAATTCACTTTGGGGCGCCCAGCTCGCCTGGGCGCCAGAATTACCGCTGCGCGCGGAGCCACTTGCGCCAGCGGGATATTCAGTTTCAGCGCCCCAAGTGGAAGCCGGCCACTAAACAAGGGTTTCGGCGCCCTGCTTGGGGCGCTGAAACTGATTTTTGGCGTGCAAAGTGCCGCAGCGCCACCCGCTGCAGCACGGCAGCCTGCGGTACTGCAAGCCTTCCTCTCACTCTTAAGGGGGAGGTGCCTGCAACAGCGCGATCCCCGCTCGCGAGTGCCAGCAAATGAGCCCGGCACCAAGGAGAAGTGCCGGGCTCTCTGGAAACAGCCGGCAATGCCGCGGGGGGGGGGGTGTAGGAGGCCGGGGACGGAGGTGTGGGCAGGCGGCCGCCGAAAAGCGGCCGGCCGCACCTCCACCTTAACTCGCCGCACTACCAGCACAGGAAGGCCCCTGTGTACCGGTCGCTGTTTGCGGCCGGCGCGGAGGAGACGGCAGCAACCAAATATGGCCAGCGGGGCGATAGCGGGGCGCTGCGCACACCGATGACGTCATCGGTGGCGGCGCAGCGCTACAGGCTAACGCCGCCATTAGCGCCCCGCTAAATAGCGCAGCAGGTTTGGACAGTGGCGCAAAAGCCCTCTTTGGGCGCAAACTGGTGGCGCAGGCCACTGAATTTCTAGGCCTAAATGTTCTCAAAGGTGTGTTGACTTGTTTTGGAAGTAGATATTTTTTGTCTTTTTTGGTTGCTTTTATTCCATTTAGTAAGCTGTGTTGTTTTGTTTTTCAATTGTTCCTTTCTTGGCCTCTTTTGATTTCTTTACTTTTTCACCTTCTAGCAATGCGTTAAGTTGAATTCTTTATTTAAACACCGTAAAGTGTTACAATGGACATTCCTCTGGTAATTCCTCTTATAGAACTATAGAATTTTACAGCGGAGAAGGAGACTATTTGTCCCATTGTGCCCAGTGAAAGAGCTACCCATTTATACACATTCCCTTGCCCTTTCCCCATAACCATTTTCATTTTTTTTGTTCAAGTATTTATCCAATTACCTTTGAAAAACTATCATGAATTCTGCCTCCATGCTATTTTTGATAGGGCATTCCATGTCCTAACAATCCTACGTGTAAAAACATTCTCCTAACTTTGTCCTTTGTTTCTCCAGTCTTTGATCATTGGTGATAATCTTAAATATATGCCCTCTAGTTTTCAACACACTAACCAGTGGAAATAGTTTTTCCTGATTTTGGGTATGAGAGGCACTCTCCTCAACAAAATGCAATAAGGGCTGCATAGGCAGAGGTGACAAAGTAGACCAATGCAATGAGTGCTGTGAAAAGAACAGCTTCCCAGATGAGGAAGAAATTCAGAACCCTTCAAAGGTTTGCCATGGTATATGAGACCTCCACGGTTCCAATGCCATGTAACATACATTCATTTTTACCCTAATCAGCTGTATACTCACATGGAATGCTTTTTTGACTTTACATATCCCCTGCCTAGAACTCTTTCACTGTTGGGAGAGGAAGGGGGCTATGTCCTTTAAAGACTCCCCCACTACCCTTTTGCATGTTGTCTCTTCATGTATTTCTATTCATGGAATCAGCATGGCAAATTGCCTACCTAGGACAGGGGTTAGGAACCAATCATTCATTAATGTCTTCTCATTGCAGGCCAAGAAAGCTAGAAATGAAAGAGAGAGGATGAAAATTGAAGGAACCCCCCAAATCTCCAGTCTTTATCATATACTGTGGAACTGAACCTAGACATAGTGAGGAGACATTCGGTCGAGACAATTGGAGTGGGGCAACATTTTTCCATTTCTGGCTTCTCTTATGTTCATTAATAAATAGACATTCTTATTATGAACACAGCTAGCTTCTAGCTAGTCATTTATTCAGTACACGTTCTCTAGGTACAGTATCTGTAGAGATGCAGCATGTGTGCTCCTGTGTGCAGGCTGCCATCTTGACTGCTGCCTTGTGGGTAGCCTAGTGCCTCATGGGTAATGTAGTCTTAATATATATACAGCTGGGTAGTGTAGTCTTATACATACAGTTATATACAGCTCTACGGCTCCACCTAGTGTCCACTATAGAATGACATGTTATTGATCGTTACATCCCCCTTTCTTTGAGGTTTAACAAAATCAATATCAATCAACTTTCAAGAAAACAATAAAGATAATATCAGTAACACTTTTGTTAGTGCTCTATAAACATAAACATTTTCAAAACAGTCAACACATTTTCAACAGATTAAGTCTATCAGGCTCTTTTACTTCACGTGTGGATCTTCTCAACACGGGTAAGTCTGATGTGTCTTCATGAGATTGTTCTGGTGGTGAATGACAAGATGCAGTTGCGGCATTGTCATCAATCTGCTCTTGTATAGATCGAGGTCTCCTTGCGATCTTTGCTTGGAGAGGGTTTCAGTGTTTCCTTCACTCTTCATGCCATAACTCTCAATGTAGTCAATGCACTCTCGAAAAACTGCTGGCAGCTGGATCCCATCATACAGCATAGTCCTCTCAGCAGCCTCGGCTAATGGAACACCAAAGATTGGCCTGAGGGAAGAAGGAGTATCCACCGGAACTGCTTCCTGCTCTGGTGCAGGCTTCTTCTTTTTCTTTTTCTCTTTCCACTGCTTAACAACATCTGCTGCGGTTATATCTTTGGACTTTTTCTCCTTGTGTTTTTCCTCTTTGTGCTTTTCTTCCTTTGGCTTCTCTTTGACCTTAAAGTCTTTGGCCTAGAAATTCACTTTGGGGCGGCCAGCTCGCTCGCGCCCAAAAGTTAGCGCTGGGCGGGGAGCCATTAGCGATCGTCAGATATTCAGTGTTTGCGCCCCAATTCAGAACCGGGCGCTATACCAGGGTGTGCCCGCCTCCGCTTGGGGTGCTGACACTGAATTTCAGCGCTCTTGGCGCCGCTGCGCCAGCCGCTGCGGAGCGGCAGGCTGCGGTACTGCAGGCCTCCTCCTTCTCTTAAGGGGGAGCTGCCTGCAACGGGGAGATCGCCGCTGGAGAGTGCCGGCAAATGAGCCCGGCACCATGGAGAAGTGCCGGGTTCGCGGAAAGCAGCCGGCAATGCCGCGGGGGGGTGGTGGAGGAGGCCGGGGAAGGAGGTGCGGGCAGGCGGCCGCCGAAAAAGCGGCCGCCCGCACCTTCCCCTTTAAAGCGCCCCACTAAGGCTACAGTACGGCCCCGTTTTCTGGTCGCTGTTTGCGGCCGCTTCGGAGGAGGCGGCCGCTACTAAATATGGGGATCGGGCCGGTTTCGGGGCAGAACCGGGGCACTACGCACACCGATGACGTCATCGGTGCCGATGCAGCGCTAACGGCTACCGCCGCCAATACCGCTGCGCTGAATATCAGCGCAAACTCATTTTTGGCACAGAAGCCCTCTTTAGGCGGTAACTGGCCGCAAAGCTGGCAGCGCCTTAATGAATTTCTAGGCCTTTTTCTTTCTTCTTGGAGAAACTAGGCTTTTTGAAGACATGGATACCCTTTGGCCTTTTCATCCTTGATGGGCTCTTTGCTTCATCACCTGAGTCATCTGGTCTGCTTATGGCACAGTTTATACGGTAGACTCTTGTGACCAGTTCTAAGTCCTCACAAGCTTTGTCACCCAGTAGTGAATCAAGCCTTTCAGCCACAACAGAAAACATGAGATGATGCACTTTGTCTTTGACCGTCACTTTAAGTCTGCATACACCTAAGCTATCTATTTTCTGTCCATTATAGCTCTTCAGTAGTACTGACTTTTTCTGTATTTTGGGCTTTTCTTTCATATTGTTAATGTCACTCATACTGATTAAGTTTGCTTTTGCCCCAGTGTCCAGTCTCAATGTAACTAATGCTCCATTTATCTGCAGTGGGATCATCCATTTGTCCACTTTTACTGCATTGACTTTATGTTCAGCATTGTCCATTTCTGAGGGCTGCACATTTTCCGTATCTTTTTTGATATTGTCACATGACACCATTCCTACAAAAAATGTCTCACTTAAATCAGTGTCCTCAATTACATTAACTCGTTGCCCTTTCTTAGTTTGTACTTTTGAAAAGCATTGTTTGGCAAAGTGATTCTTTCCATTACACTTTGTGCACATTTTTCCAAACGTTGGGCATTGTCTTAACTGGTGTTTGTAACCACAGCGTTTACAATTAAAAGTTTCATCCTCCGATTGCTTTTCATTTCTGTTCTGCCCATGTTTCTTCCCCTTATAGGACACAGCACCAACAGCAGCATTATCACTCATTACAATCGCATCATTATTGATTTCACTGAAAGTCTTCACGTGCTTTCGAGCTAGCTCGCTGGCTTGGCAAATTTTCACCGCATTTTCCAAATTTAGTTCGGTTTCTCTCAACAGACGTTCCCTGACTTTTTTTATCATGAATACCAAACACAATCTGGTCGCGAATCATGGATGCTTTGAGCTCAGAGAAATTACATGTCTGTGCTTTCAGTTCCAGATCAGTTATAAAGCTATCAAAAGTCTCATTTTGCTGCTGTGTCCGAGAACAGAAGATGTATCTTTCATAGGTCTCATTCTTTTTGGGAGAGCAATGTGCATCAAATTTTTTTAGCACATCTTCTAATTTTTCTCTGTTCTCCACTGGATTAAATACAAATGTATTAAATACCTCTATTGCCTGTGGGCCTGCAACCGTAAGCAACAACGCTATCTTCCTTGCGTCTGGCTTCGTACCGAATCCGATGGCTGCAATGTAGAGTTCGAATTGTTGTTTAAGAGTCTGCCAATTGTAGTCGATGTTTCCTGTGAGTTTCAAATGCTCTGGTGGCTTTAAATTCTCTATGTCGCTTTTCACAATTTTCAGCAGATCTTCACCACCCTGGTACCATTTTATGTTCATTAATAAATAGACATTCTTATTATGAACACAGCTAGCTTCTAGATAGTCATTTATTCAGTACACGTTCTCTCAGTACAGGGGCCTAGAAATTCAGTTGCGTTAGCCAGCCGTTAGCGCCATAAGAGGGGTAGATTTCGAGCGCTAGGCACTTAGCGCCCGGGCGCAGACCGATCTGTGCCTACGCCCAACTTCAGTTGACAGTTAGCGCCGGCGCAAAGTATTTGCGCGCGCTCAGCTGCGCGCACAGCTTATGACGTCATTTCGTCGTGCAACGCTGTTTGTGCGCCCCAAACCGGAACTTCAGTGGCGCCCGCCCAATGTGGGCGTGGCGCTGTTAAGAACTGTGAAGTGGAACGCAGCAGAGGCCCTGCGGGCCTCGGGGAGCGCTAATTAAAGGGCACTTACACTGAACTATAAAGGCCAGCCATTTTGCTGCAATGACTTTAGTGCTACGGATTTCTGGACAGAGACCAAGGAACAGACCTTACTGATTTGGGACAACATAGGAGAGGTATTTTTGGCTTCTGGCCAGAGCTTGGAAATTTGACTCATTGTGATTTCACTGTTTGCAAGTATATTATGGGGGCTGCATGGGGTTGCAACCCTCAGTTCCAGCATTATGTGTGAAGAGCTCGCAGACGCTGTGTGAGGGGGCAGCCATGCCTAGACGCAGAGTGGCCATCAGGCGTCGGCAACGTAGGCCTTACCCACTCAGGGAATACCGGCAGCAGGTGTCCTATCTCACCATGACTGCCGCGCATTGTGTTAAGAGGCTGCGCTTCAGAAGGGAGGTGGTTGCAGAGATCTGCCAGCTGCTTCACAGAGACCTGCGTCCACAGCTGATGTGCAGGACGTCTCTGTTGGTGGAAGTGAAGGTCACGGTGGCTCTGAACTTTTATGCAAGCGGCTCCTTCCAAGCCGCTGCTGGGGACATAGCGAACATCTCCCAGTTCGCCGTGCATCGCTGCATCCGGCAGGTCACCGATGCCCTTTTCGCAAGGAGACACCAATTCATCTCCTTCCCCATGACCCTAGAGAGGCAGGAGCAGCGTGCAGTCGGATTTGCGAGGATCGCCGACTTCCCCATGGTGCAGGGCGCCATTGACTGCACGCATGTGGCTATGCGGGCACCTATTGACAATGCCGAGGATTACCGCAACCGGAAGGGCTACCATTCCCTCAATGTACAGCTGGTGTGTGACCACAGGCAGCGCATCCTAGCTGTCAATGCCCGCTTTCCAGGAAGCAGCCACGATGCATTTATCCTGCGCCAGACTACTGTGGCTGACATGTTCCAGGCACAGCCTCCCCCAAGAGGATGGCTTATCGGGGACAAAGGCTACCCTTTGTGTACATGGCTCATGACCCCGCTCCGCGCGCCCAGGACCCCTGCTGAGGAGGCATACAACGAAAGCCATCAAGCCACAAGGAACATCATAGAGCAAACGATTGGCGTCCTCAAGCAACGGTTCCGCTGCCTGGATCGTTCCGGCGGCTCTCTACAGTATTCGCCGGATAGAGTCTCCCAGTTCGTCATCGTTTGCTGCATGCTGCACAACCTGGCTATCCGCAGGACTCAGGCACTGCCACCTCACGTTGGACCACCACCTCAGGAGGACGAGCAGGAGGACCATGAGGAGGAGGAGGAGGAGGAGGAGGAGTACCAGCCCAGGAGGGAGCCACAAGGTCCAAGGGCCATCCGTCGGCGGCTTATTGAACGACACTTCTAGGCCCCCTGTCAGGGAATGGCTTGTGGCAATGAACGCACCTGAATGCAGCCGCTCCGCAAGCCCTCAGCCGGTTAACGCAACAACCACTTGAAACATCACACATGGACAAGCTGAATAAATAAAAAGCTTTATTTAACAAACTCAGGGCCCTTCCCACATGAAACACAAAAACAGACAAGACCCCCAAAAAACAGTCAAAAACATATCTCACTCCCACAACCTGGGGAGGAATAACAAAACTTGTCCATCCAATTGGCCTTCATCTTCGGCCTTACCAAAATAAACCCCCCCCATAGAGAACACAAACACCCCCATATAAAAAAACATTTGGCAACACACTCTACTTTGTGTGCCGAGAGGGCGAGTCCTTGTGCAGGCTTCTCCGGCCCCTGGCCGACCTGCTGCTCCGCCTCAACCTGGGCCCTGTGGGTGTTGCAAGGCTGGGGGAAGGCTCCTGAGGGGCACAATGCGTGATGGCAGATGCCCTTGGGGGTCGGCCTAGACGAGGTCCGGCCCTGGAGGGGCCGGCTGCTGACTGCTGCAGCTGTGGCTGGCCAGCATCAGACTTTCCAGCAGCTCGTCGCAGCTTTGCTGGGGGAGTGGCAGTGGCGGCTGGAGCAATGGGGGCAAGCTGGCTGATGCCAGGCGCTCGCTGGTCGCCAGAGACACTGGCAGTCGGCCGGGCTGGCACTGCAGCAAGCGCAGCAATCTGGTGAGGGACAGACCGCTGTGCTGCAGCAGCGCGGCGGGTGCCCTGGCGATGCGTCCGTGACACAGCGAGTGTGGCAGAAGTGAGTGCCCGTACTGCCCTGGTCTGTGCCCGCATCAGACCAGCCAGTGTCTGCACGGCACCACTCATGAACTCTTGACTCGCGTCCTGTGATGCCTTGAATTCTGCCCGACTCGCGTCCTGTGATGCCCCGAATTGTTCAACACCCCTGGCCTGTGCTGCCGTGAGTTGTTCGAAACCCCTGGCCTGTGAGTCCCCGAAATTGGCCACACTATGAGCCAGGGACTCAATGGCCTGAGGCAACTGTGCCACAACCCCTATGAACTCGGTGTGGCGACGTTCCGAGTCCGCGGACATTTGATCAAGGAGGCGCACCTCCTGGGCGAGGACCGTCTCCGGACTGGAGGCCGGACTCTCCCTCTGGGGAGAAGGCCGCCGAGCTGGCCAACCCTTCCCGCGTGGCTGGACGCCACTGGGCCCAGCAACTGCCCTCCCCTGCAACACTTCCCCCCTCTGGGGAGAAGGCAGCCGTGCTGGCCGACCCTTCCCGCGTGGCTGGACGCCACTGGGCACAGGAGCTACACCCCCCTGCAACACTTCCCCCTGGCTCTCCTCCAGGCAAGACGTGTCCCCTCCATTGCCATCCCCTGGCGCGGATGAGGGTTCCCCCGATGTGCCGCCTTCCTCTTGCTCCTCGTCGTCCTCCTCTTCCGAGGGACTGACACTTGCAGCTTCAGGGACCTCCTCCTCACCAGCTGAAAGCAGGAAGGCACAAGAGTAGCTTTAGAGTGAGGACAGGGCGTCAGCGAGGGAGGCATGAGTGGTGGCACTATGCGCATTGGTGGGACAGTGGCAAAGGATGTAGATCTGAAGCGCAAGGGGACCGAGAGAAGTCCAAATGGTCATGTCCTTACCATTGGGGCCCAGAACAGGGTCGGCATCTCCAATAGCAACGGGGCCAATCACCCGGGCACGCATGAGCCGAGCCACGCGCTCCTCCAGGTCACTGAGCTCCTGGAACTGGGAACGGCCTCCCCTGGTGACAGTCCGGCTCTTCAGATTCTGCGCCAGCTTGGTCTGCAAGAGAAAGGACGGCCTCTAAGTACAGTGTGGTGCCCTGTTGGTGTGTGCACTGCCTCCCATGGTGGAATAGCTTGGCCAGTGTGGTGCCCTGTTGGTGTGTGCACTGCCTCCCATGGTGGAATAGCTTGGCCAGTGTGGTGCCCTGTTGGTGTGTGCACTGCCTCCCATGGTCGAATAGCTTGGCCAGTGTGGTGCCCTGTTGGTGTGTGCACTGCCTCCCATGGTCGAATAGCTTGGCCAGTGTGGTGCCCTGTTGGTGTGTGCACTGCCTCCCATGGTCGAATAGCTTGGCCAGTGTGTAAAGTGCAGAAAGTGCTATTGATGAGCATGCCAGTGCCATAGCTGCTGGAGGAGGGCTGGCCATTAGGCCTTTGAGGTCCCTTTGCCCATAATGTGAGGTGCACATGCAAGGATGAGGAGGACACTGGAAAGGGTACTCACCCTGACCAACCGAGTGAGGTCGTTAAACTTCTTCCGGCATTGGTCAGCAGTCCTGGGGACATCGCTGTTGGCTGTGACCCTCTGGGCGATTTCCCTCCAGGCTCTCCTGTACAGCCTCTTGGGAGCCTTCTTGCCACTGTCTGGGCACAAGATATCTCTTCTCTTCTCCAAACCCCTAAGCATCGCCTTCAAATCATGGGCAGAGAAGCGCTGCGCTCGCTCACGGGCCCTCTGCATCGTTGCTGGCGCTATTTCTCTCCAGCAGCAGTGTTTAGGCCTAGCTGGAGGGCTGCAGTATCCAGGGCGTGGCAGCAGACCAAGTCGACCCTTCCCCCTTTAAGAGCTGGCCGGCGTCAGGGTGTCTGCTGTCAATCAAAACATGACCGCACCTGCGCTGCGCCCGGCCTCGGCGGTATCACTCTGCACCGCCGGCTTAGCGCCTAAAGAGAGGGGTGCAATGCCAGTTTTAGCGCTCGCCCAAACTCCTTGGCCAAAGCTACTGAATATCGGCGAAGTGGCCTCCACTTTCCGGCGGGCGCAAACTTTAGCGCCCGCCCGACTTTACCGCCCCAAAAGTGGCTATACTGAATTTCTAGGCCAGTATCTGTAGAGATGCAGCATGTGTGCTCCTGTGTGCAGGCTGCCATCTTGACTGCTGCCTTGTGGGTAGCCTAGTGCCTCATGGGTAATGTAATCTTAATATATATACAACTGGGTAATGTAGTCTTATACATACAGCTATATACAGCTCTACGGCTCCACCTAGTGTCCACTATAGAATGACATGTTATTGATCGTTACAGCTTCCATCAAAGAATGTTTCCCTCAAATACACATTTTTAACTTACCTGACTCCACTACTTCATTTCAGGTGTTGTATATTCCAATATAAGCTTTTTCCAGCGTGTTTCCATAGGGCCACCTAAGGACTAGGAGCTACAAGAGCCAGAGGCAAATCCATCTGCTTTACACAACACTATGTCAATCACTCCACCTGCTGCGAGCATCAGCCCAGGAATAACCACTCTGGGGAATTAAGTAGATTTTGAGCAGGGAGCATCAGGCAAGGCAGATAGCATGAATGGAGAGGAACAAGTGCAGGGAATAGCAAAGGGAGCAGCATGAAGGTGGTTGGAGGGTCTGCTGAAGGCAGTCCTTAGATGATGAGTTCTGGGATTGGTGCCATCCAAGACCTACCTATAAAAGAAGTTCATTGCTGAGTTTCATCAATTCATCCAGTTCTTTCAGAGTGTGCAAAGAACCCTACACAGTATGCTAGTACGGAGGAGTCCATTCCCAGCATCTCTGTAGTCGTATTTGGCTGACTGAACTGCAGTCCTGATGTACCTGCAGAAATAGTGCAGGCATCAAAATCCTGGTTTTTCACTTGCTCTGTGTTATGCCAGCAATGCAGTTGAAGAGATATTTATCCAGTGTTTTTTAAGTGGCTCCATTATTTTTTAGTCCCCAGTACTGAGTCAACGCTATGCAAAGCTAAGAATAATTACACACATGAGTTGACCTAGCAAATTTGTTGGCAGTCAGCTCATTGCATTATTGGCTAGCTTTGTGCCAGCAGCTAGGCATTCAAGCCCACACTTGGCCTGGACTGCAAAATTGCTGGTTATTTGCATGATCATTACAAATGGTGTTTGCTAAAAGTGGATTGCACTGTACTGCTGGTTGTGATTGTAAGGGTAATCATGTAAAGTAGAAATTCAGCATTGATTATTTAGGTGGCAGCCTTGGCTCTGGTAGCACTCTGCCTTTAAGTCAGCCAATTGTGGGTTCAAGTCCTGCTCCAAGGACTTATAAAGTTGGCTGTTGTTTATAATCTTGCAGTGATGTAAATATAACATTGATAAATGTTCTGGTGTATGAAGTCTGTTTGCTCTTTGGATTTGATGGTGATCTTTTTGAATCCATTAGGATAATTTTATGAGAGAGTTTTCCCTACCAGACAAGTATTGGGAATTCAATGTTACATGCCTCCCACCATTTTCTCTCCATTCATTTGAATGGACGGAAAACCATAGGGAGCACTGAGTTCTTAGTATGTGTTCCTGGCAGGCAAGGCTTCTTATCAGGAGCACAATTTTGGAAAATTACCCCTCATAACCTATAGAATTTGCCAGGATACACTCCATAGGAATTTAAAAATAAGTATAGATTTTCCCATTGGTAACCATATCTTAAACAAAACAAAATTGTAACTTAAAGAAAATATTCCATACATAACCAAATCAGATATAGAGCCAAGTGGCACAATGATTTGCAGACGGTCCATTCAATTCAGGGACCTACAAATGAATCTGGCTCAGACTGATTAGATGAAAGTTTGGCTGCATGTGTAGAAAGACCCTGCATAATATCCACCCGCAGCAAAAAAATGCGAGATCCTCATGGATTTCTTTGTCACCAAGATAGAGGCCATCCATTCCGCTGCCTCTACTGCATCACCCCCTTCCTATGCTAATTAAGCAAAACTTCCCTTTAGTCCTCCTGCCATTAACCTTATACCTCATCTCTAACGTTATACCTCATCTCTCTCTAGTTTCACTGCCATCTTTCTTTCTGCCCTTTCATCAGTGAGATTTACTTCCTGCATCCTCAATCCATCTACTAAACCCTTAAACACCCAACTTCCCTTCTTGGCCCCCATGCTAGCTCACATTGTAAATGGTTCCCTATCCTCAGGAACTATCTCTCCCCTGCTCCCCTGGCAAAGCCACCTACACCATCTCCTTCCTTAAAGACATACTGTAAGGCTCGCAAAATTCTACAGATTCCCCCAAACTAAGAAAAGAAGAGATTTTGGACTGTTTTGAAGAATATTGGGCCAGAAAGAGGCTTAAAGTCAAAACCCAAGGATTTTGGCTATTTTAAAAGGGCATGTCCAGGCCTGTGGAAGGCTGCGACAAAAGGAGTTGGGTTGGGCCCCTGTAAAACAAGCAGTTTGAGTATTGGCAAAGGCCAGATAGTCTGGGAATGTTCTGAACCATCTCAGTCATTCCACATGAAGACAATAGGCCCACGGAAGGACAGTTCCCACCAAAAACTACAGGGCCATCAAGTACATGAATAATACAGTACATGCCACCAATCAACAAAAGAGACCCTGGCCCCAGCAGGAGAAGACAATCAAACAACAGATTAACCACTCAGAGAAACATCCAAAACCACTTCACACACTTAAACTGATTTTGAAACAATCCCGAAACTAGTTAAAAGTCAATTAAAGATAGATGGGACCGGCCCGAAACTCGATTAAAGAATTTAAAACTATTAAAGTTAATGAGCCCACCAAAATTAACAATGAGCCAGAGGAGATTTGGCGGGCAGATAAGCAAGGCCTCAAAACAGTATAATTGAGGACTGCTTTTACACAGAAATCAGTTGAGAAGTTCAGAAGGATTGGAAAGGAGAGCAGTTCAGAAAGTACGGTTCAGAAGGAGTGGAGTTCAGTTCAGTTCGGTTCAGAAGAGTACTACTCATCATCATCATCACCGCACACAGTTGGAGAATCAGAGACTTGAGGAAAGGAGAACGAAACGGAAGGAGAAAAGAATCGCGGCAACCAAAGGCCCCAAGAAACCAACAACTAACAGTATTACCAACAACTAGGTAATATTGGGCCAACGCGACCAACAAGAAACCAAACTGGAAGAAACCGAAGATTCGTAAGTTTGTTTCCACCCTACAAGCTAGTCTGACTTACCCCTGGGTAAGATTTAATGCAAAAGACTCTAAAACCTATACCTAACCAAAGGAAATTGGGTACTTACCAGATAAATCCAAATACGCACCAGACCGCATCAGCAGACATGCGAAGGCTGAAAACCCAATGCAGGTGAAGTCTTCCACCATGTCCGGGGTACGGCAGGCCCCAACCGCCACAACTAAAGAGAACCCCGAAATCGTGAACCTCTACAATTGTCAAGAAAGTCGTTTGGTGAGCATTTCCCTGGTCCTCTGAAATCCAACCTCGTTAATGTAGTGGGATTGGGAGTGGTGAAGTATTTTGTCTATTGTCATTCTCCCTCGCATATTCGGAAGTGTTCCCCCTTTAGAGTGATAAGATTCATTGTATTGTATATTTTTCTGTCACAAAAATAAAAGTCCAAGTTCTTTTAACCAACTCAGTTGCCTGTTGCAATTTCATTACAACCCCCAAATAGGTCCAAAGTCTAGAACCAAGGGAGTGGGTGTGATTCAAACCACTCAGGGAGTCAGGGACAAAGCTGACCACACACACCACCCCTTACAATACCCACAACCAACCTATGTTTGTTAACAACTGCCTGGAGTTACCTCCCCTTCCTCGCCTTGTTTGAGTCCCCTCAACTAAGTTCATGCCCTCCTAAGGGCAGCACGGTGGCATAGTGGTTAGCACTGTTGCCTCACAGAGCCAGGGACCCGGGTTCAAATCCGGCCTCGGGTGACTGTCTGTGTGGAGTTTGCACATTCTCCCCGTGTTTGCGTGGGTTTTCTCCGGGTGCTCCGGTTTCCTCCCACAGTCCAAAGATGTGCGGGTTAGGTTGATTGGCCATGATAAAAATTTAACCCTTAGTGTTAGGGGGGATTAAATACGTGGGGTTATGTGGTTACGGGGATAGGGCTTGGGTGGGATGGCTGTCGGTGTAGGGACCGGGTGCTAGAGTTTGGATGATCAGCCATGATCTCGTTGAATGGCGGAGCAGGCTCGAAGGGCCGAATGGCCTACTCCTGCTCCTATCTTCTATGTTTCTATGTTTATGTTAAGGCACCAGAATGGCCCTAACCAACATCACGAATGTCATTTACTGTGGTGGTACATTACCATAGTTATCCTCTTTGACCTCTCTGTAGCCTTTGCCACACTATGCTCCTCCTGTGCCTCTCCTCTGTTGTCCAGCTGCTTCATAGAATCATAAATGGTTACAGCACGGAAGAAGGCCATTCGATCCGTCGAGCCCACGCCGACTCTCTGCAAGAGCACTTCAGCTAGTCCCACTCCCCCACCCTTCCTCCGTAGCCCTGCAATTTTTTTGCCTTCAGCTACTTATCCAACTCCCTTTTGAAAGCTGTGATTGAGTGCCTCCACCATCCTTTCAGGCATTGCATTCCAGGTCCTAGCCACTCGCTGAGTAAAAAAGTTTTTCCTCATGTTGCCTTTCTGCCAATCACCTTAAATCTGTGTCCTCTGGTTCTCGACCCTTCTGCCAATAGGAACAGTTTCTCTCTATCTACTCTGTCCAGACCCCTCATGATTTTGAACACCTCTATCAAATTTCCTCTCAATATTCTCTACTCTAAGGAGAAGAACCCCAGCTTCTCCAGTAACTGAAGTCCCTCATTCCTGGAATCATTCTCGTAAATCTTTTCTGCACCCTCTCTAAGGCCTTCACATCCTTCCTAAAGTGTGATGCTGTAGGATTCGCAAAATTTCCACATTTCCCCAAAGTTATTAATAAAAGGGACTCTGCATGGACATTTTAAAAAGGGTACACAAAAGATGGCGTCTGCACCTCGTGGCCAAAAGCCTGCAAGATTTTAAAGCTTGAACTCTGCAACACAGAACAAGCAGCTTGTAGGGAAATCGAAACCAAAAATGCAGTTTCTGTGAAAAGGACTTTGTGTTTTGGAAAAGCAGACAGCAAACATTAGAATATGCATTAAGCCAGATCGTAGACAGATCAGAACTAGTTGGGCCTATACTTGAGGCCATCAAGTCGTCTGCATAAATAATCAGAAACAGCATAAGGAAGCCATCGAGGCCGGACAGGCCGATTAGAATGCTTTAATAACAATACAGCTTGGACATCAGGCCATTAGGTGCGATAAACGGCCATCTAAAAACAGTTAGTTTAGATTGCTGTAATTATTTAAAACAGCCCGCCAAAATAGGAATAATGAACTAACCTGATTTGGCGCACAGATAGGGAATGAAACAACGGGTATAACTGCAGGCCCCGGGTAGCAATCTCGCTCTCTCTGCCCTCTCTTGCACTTGGCCCTCGCTCTTGGTTCCTGGCTCACTCGTGCCCTGGCCTCGTGGCGGGTCTCTCCTCGCTCCCCGCGGTGAGTTGTCAGCAGCAAAGGACACCATACCAACGGCCGGGGAGGAGAACGAGACCCGAGTCCCCCGTCATCTGGGACGCCCAGGCCGCAAAAAGGGGTGAGACGAATTCAAGCAGGCAGCAGGTAGACAAGACGAGTAAAGACGAAGAAGACGATAAAACTCGATAAACTAAGGGCAGAGCAGGGCAGCGAAAAATGTATCGATAAAGACCAAGTATCGAGTTATAAGCTGGCGCTTGGGAAGACAAACATCTTGTTGAACACTGTAACGCAGGTGCCTATGCTACCACGAATATACTGTCGTTCGATGCATGGGTAACAAAATCTAAATGACAAAGACTGTTAACTGTCTGATAAACATAACGTTACTGCCGACGACCGCCCGAGGGAGAAGAAGAGTACCCATCGGGACGAGACGACGACGGTAGCGGAGGAGAAGAAGGAGTGTCGCCGTAGCAGCTCCCGCACCGCGCCCCTGAAGACCATGTGGCAACGGGGTACCTAAGAGGACAGAGAACCAAACCTCAAAATCCACATTTCGTTAACAGTTGGCTTTGCTTTGGATTGGTGAGCATGAATTCTGGCCCCTCATAGCTTAATCTAGTTAGGTATAGGGGGTGGGATAAGGGTAAGGGGATTGTTAATGTAGTTTGTTTTCCCTCGATGTGCCGTGTGTTCCCCAGTCCCTGTATAAGTATAGTTATTTTGTATTTGCCTGTATTTTATGCTAGTAATTTCTCATAAGACTGTGTTATTCTCTGTTTTAATAAAATCTTGGTTTTCTTACATCCAAACCACCTGTCTACTCGAGTCTTTTCTGTATCGCCGCCTGTACCTAAGTCCAGTGTCTAGAGCCCAAGGGGCGTGGGAGCGATTCGAACCGCTCACCAAACAGTCAGGGGCATAACTGACTGGGCGCACGCGCCGCACCCGCCACCCCCCTTACAGTGCCCAGAACTGGAAACAATACTCCAGTTGAGGCCGAACCAGTGTTTTATACAGGTTCATCATAATTTCCACGCTTTTGTACTCTATGGGGGAGAAATTGGGTATCTTTGCGCTTTCCGTTACCACCTCCTGGGTGCGTTAGCGGCTTAGCGACTGGGCGCGGCAATAGTGCTGACGCCCATGAAGTTAAAGTGCTGGTTTGCGGCGGCAGTACCCACTAGCGCCACGCTCTACTGCGGCCGGAGATTGTGACGTCATCCGGCTGCACAGCACCCTGGTAGCGCCCCGGCTCAGAAATTTACTCTTGCCCCCTGCCTGAGCGCCTGCCGTTAGCAACGACAGGTAGAAGAGGCGGTATATAATGGCATCAACATACGGTTTATTTTAAGTCGGCTTGTCAGTTTGTCATAGGCAAACAGACGTTTTGAGCGATTTCAGCATTTTTCAGTTAAGGAGTCTTCTGGCTCAGAAAAGTTATTCACTTTCATTTAGATGAGATTTGAAAGTGCAACATTTCCATACTTCAATGGTGGCTGTACTGGCACTGGACCTCGCACTCCAGCATCAACGTCAGAGGAAAAGTGTCTTAGAAGGCTCTGCTTCACCAAGAATGTGGTCACAGAGCTCTGCCACCTCCTGCAGCCAGACCTCGAGCCTCGCATCAGGAGCACCACGGCTCTCTCAATAGCAGTCAAGGTCACCATCGCCTTCAAGTTCTACACCAGTGGATCCTTTCAGTGTGCAACAGGCGATATAGCGAACATTTCACAGTTCGCCGTCCATTGCTGCAACTGCGAGGTTACAGAGGCTCTCTACAGAAGGAGAAGGGACTACATTCCCTTCCCCATCACCAGAGGGAAGCAGGACGAGCATGCATGTGCCTTTGCCAGGATAGCGGGATTCCCCATGGTGCAGGGCACCATTGACTGCACCCCCGTCGCTCTGCAGGAACCCCGTAACAATCCTGAGGTATTCCGTAACTGCAAAGCATACCACTCACTTAATGTGCAGTTCATGTGTGACCACGCACAGCGAATCCTCACCATCAATGCCCATTATCCTGGCAGTAGCCACGATGCCTACATGCTGCACCAGACCGGTGTACCAGATCTGTTCCAGCCACCACACCAAGCTCGCGGCTGGCTGCTGGGAGATAAGGGCTATCCGCTCTCCACCTGGCTCATGACTCCCCTCTGCAATCCCAACACTCCTGCACAGCACTCATATAATAAGAGCCATACTGCCACCAGGAACACCATTGAGCAGACCATCGGAGTACTCAAGCAACGGTTCCATTGCCTTGACTGCTCGGGAGGAGCCCTCCAGTACTCAGCTGAGCGGGTGTCCCTTTTTGTCATCGTCTGCTGCATGCTGCACAACTTGGCCATCATGAGGGCCCAGCCATTGCCACCAGGCATAGCGGCGTCACCTCAGGAAGAGGAGAAGGAAAAGGAGGAGAAGGAGGAGGAGGAGGAACAGGAACACGAACATCAGTGATGGAGGAGGCCGCCACTCAATCTGCCTTGTGGAAGGGCGGTCCATGACCGCCTCATCAGACTTCGGTTCCAATGAATTGGAGGCCACTTCCCGGTTGCTCAGCACATCCCCATCATTCCATCAATTTCTCATTCCATACCACACCCCAAAGCTGAAATGAGACACAGCCCCAAATCTGCAACATTCCAATAATAAATTTATCCAAAATTAGCAATCACACATACACATTGGGGGGGGGCTTGGGACATCGGGGGGGGCGGGGCTCGGGACATCGGGGGGGGCGAGGCTCGGGACATCGTGGGGGCGGGGCTCGGGACATCGGGGGGCGGGGCTCGGGACATCGGGGGGTGGGGCTCGAGACATCAGGGGGACGGGGCTCAGGACATCGGGCGGCGGGGCTCAGGACATCGGGGGGGGCGGGGCTCGGGGACATCAGGGGGGCGGGGCTCGGGGACATCGGGGGGGCGGGGCTCGGGGACATCGGGGGCGGGGCTCGGGGACATCGAGGGGGGCGGGGCTCGTGGACATCGGGGGGGGCGGGGCTCAGGGACATTGGGGGGGCGGGGCTCGGGCACATCGGGGGCGGGGCTCGGGGACATCAGGGGGGCGGGGCTCGGGGACATCGGGGGCGGGGCTCAGGGACTCCCCCCATCCCCCCTCCCCTCCTCTCCCCTCCCCTCCCCTCCCCCCTTTCCCCCCATTCCCCCACTACCCTCCCTCCCCTCCCCCCTTTCCCCCCTCCCCTCCCTCCCCTCCCCTCCCCTCCCCCCTTTCCCCCTCCCCCACTTTCCCCCCTTTCCCCCCTCCCCTTCCCTCCCCCCATTCCCCCTCCCCTCCCCCCTCCCTTTCCCCCCCCACCTCCCCTGCCCACTCCCTTTCCTCCCCTCCCCTCCCCTCTCCCTTTACCCCCATCCCCTCCCCACTCCCTTTCCCCCCTCCCCTCCCCTCCCCCCTCCCCCCTCCCCTCCCTCCCTCCCCCCTCCCCTCCTCCCTCTCCACCCCCTCCCCTTCCCACCCTCCCCTTGCCCCCTCCCCTTCCCCCTCCCTCCCTCCCCTTCCCCCCCTCCCCCCTCCCCTTCCCCCCTCCCCTCCTCCCCACCCTCCCCGCCCCCCCTCCCCTTTCCCCCCTCCACTTCCCCCCCTTCCCTTTCCCCCCCGCCTTCCCCCCCGTTGCTCTCTCTCTTCCCCCCAGTCGCTCTCTCTCTTCCCCCCAGTCGCTCTCTCTCTTCCCCCCAGTCACTCTCTCTCTCTCTCTTCCAACAACAACATGCCCTCAAAAGACCCTCGGCACCGCCGGGCACTTCAGCTAGTCTATATATATAAAAATAGTGGTGTCTGTCTGTCTGTCTGTCTGTCTGTCTGGGCATCACTCAAAAGTTATAGAGTGTACCTACACATATCTTATATCAAAAGAAACGTTATGATTTGGAGGGTGTCCTAGGCGTATTTACTTTTTGGTCAGGCAAAAATTGTTTGGACAGTAGACAAAAAACGTTCAAAATTCCGCTCATTAGCGGTTGGTAGACAAAAAACGTTCAAAATTCCGCTCATTAGCGGTTGGCCAATCATACGGGGGAAATCCTCTCATTAGCATTGAGTGACGTGAAGGATGACCAATCCTACGGGGGGAGCGCGCTGCGTCACGGGGGGCGTTTCATGGCGTGTGTGGGCGGGGCCTAATCTTTCAAACTGCCGTTAATTCGGCCATCTTTACCTCAGCTTTTACTTTTATTCACATTTTAACAGCTACCACCTTCCTGTTCTACATGGCTTAATGCCAGATCATGTAGTGCAGTTATCTTCTTAGCTATGGGGTGCTTATAAACCTAGGCCTAGAAATTCATTAAGGCGCCGGCAGCTTTGCGGCCAGTTACCGCCTAAAGAGGGCTTCTGCGCCAATACAGGAGCTTGCGCTGATATTCAGCGCAGCGGTAATGGCGGCGGTAGCCGTTAGCACTGCGCCGGCACCGATGATGTCATCGGTGTGCGCAGTGCCCCGGTTCCGCCCCGATACCGGCCCGATCCCCATATTTAGTTGCGGCCGCCTCTTCCGCAGCGGCCGCAAACAGCGACCAGAAAACGGGGCCGTACTGTAGCCTTAGTGGGGGCGCTTTAAGGTGGAGGTGCGGCCGCCTGCCCGCACCTCCTTCCCCGGCATCCTCCACCCCCCCACCCCCGCGGCATTGCCGGCTGCTTCCTCCGCGAACCCGGCACTTATCCGTGGTGCCGGGCTCATTTGCCGGCACAATCCAGCGGCGATTTCCCCGTGGCAGGCACCTCCCCTTAGAGAAGGAGAGGCCTGCAGTACCGCAGCCTGCCGCTCCGCAGTGGGTTGCGCAGCGGTGCCTAGAGCGCTGAAATTCAGTTTCAGCGCCCCAAGCGGGGGCGGGCACACCCTGGAATAGCGCCCGGTTCCGACTTGGGGTGCAAAAACTGAATATCTGACGGTCGCAACTGGCTCCGCGCCCAGCGCTAACTTTTGGGCGCTAGCCAGCTGGCGGGGCCATAGTGAATTTCTAGGCCTGAACTTTAATACAGGGATCTAAGAAAAGAACAAATTAATTCAGTTTTAAATAGTTTTTAGGAACAGTTAGAAATGAAGTGATCCATTTCAAGTATGAAGGAACTCAGTTTTCTTCCAGGGAAGGTCTCCCCACCTTGTGGAGCTGGAGGCCCCAGCCGGGGACTCGGGCTTTCCCCCCCCTCGGCCCGTCGTCGGCTCCGTTTGCCGCCGGGGACTCGGGCTTTCCCCCCCCTCGGCCTGGTCCTGGGGCTCGGCTCCATTTGAGGCCGGGGACTCGGGCTTCCCCCCCCTCAGGCCGGTCCCGGGGCTCAGCTCCGTTTGCGCCTGCGGGCCGGGGACTCGGCCTTTCCTCCCCTTGACCCGGTCCCAGGGCTCGGCTCCGTTTACTTGTCTTCCAGGGAAGGTCTCCCACCTTGTGGAGCTGGAGTCCCCAGCCGGGGACTCGGGGCTTTCCCCCCCTCGCCCGGTCGTCGGCTCCGTTTGCGGCCGGGGACTCGGGCTTTCCCCCCTCGGCCCGGTCCCCGGGGCTCGGCTCCGTTTGCGGCTGGGGACTCGGGCTTTCCGCCCCCTCGGCCCGGTCCCGGGGCTCGGCTTCGTTTGCGCCCGCGGGCCGGGACTCAGCCTTTCCCCCCCTCGCCCGGTCCCGGGGCTTGGCTCCGTTTGCGGCCGCGGCCGGGGACTCGGGTTTTCCCCCCCTCGGCCGGTCCCCGGGGCTCGGCTCGTTTGCGCCCGCGGGCCGGTGACTCCGCCTTTCCCCCCCCTCGGCCCCGTATCGGGGCTTGGCTCCATTTGCAGCCGCAGGCCGGGGACTCAGCCCTTTCCCCCCCTCGGCCCGGTCCCGTGGCTCGGCTCAGTGTCCGGGCCTGAGGCGTTAGGGAGGGAGGGAGAGGGGAACGAGAAACAGAGAGGAAAGCAGGGAGAGACAGGGGGAGGGAGAGAGAGAGGGGGAAGGGAGGGAGAGAGGCAGGGAGAGGAGAGGGGGAGAGGGAGAGAGAGTGAGAGGGGAGGGAGGCGGAGAGGGGAGCGACAGGGGCAGGAGAGAGAGAGAGGGTGAGGGAGGGAAAGAGTGAGGGGGTGGGAGAGGGAGGGAGAGCTCGCCTTCTTCCTTCCTTCGCAGGGGTCCATCGGGCCAGGCCTGAGGTGCTCCTTCCCCCCCTCTCTCTCCAGGCTAATCCCGAACTAAATCCAGCAGTCTCTCTCTCTCTCTTCCCCCCCGTCTCTCTCTTCTCCCCCAGTCTCTCTCTCTCTCTCTCTCTCTTCCCCCGTCTGTCTCTTCTCCCCTCAGTCTCACTCTCTCTATCTCTCCCCCCCAGTCTCTTTCCCTCTCTCTTCCCCCCAGTCTCTCTCTCTCACTCCCCCATCTCTCTCTCTCTCTCTTCCCCCAGTCTCTCTCTCTCTCTTCCCCCAGTCTCTCTCTCTCTCTCTTCCCCAGTCTCTCTCTCTCTCTCTTCCCCCCAGTCTCTCTCTCTCTCTCTCCCCCCCAGTCTCTCTCTCTCTCCCCCCAGTCTCTCTCTCTCTCTCTTCCCCTCAGTCTCTCTCTCTCTCTCTACCCCCAGTCTCTCTCTCTCTCCCCCCCCAGTCTCTCTCTCTCTCTCTTCCCCCAGTCTCTCTCTCCCCCCCAGTCTCTCTCTCTCTCTCTCTCCCCCCCAGTCGCTCTCTCCCCCCCAGTCTCTCTCTTGATCCCCGGGCCTCTCTGCCCCCCCAGTCTCTCTCACTCTCTTTCCCTCTCTCTCTCTCTCTCTGCTTCCCACACAGACAGACAAACTCATTTATATTATAAAAATTATTTCTACTTTTTTCATAACAACATGCCCTCAAAAATCCCTGGGCACCGCCGGGCACTCCAGCTAGATATCGATAAAAGGGACCCTGCGTGGACATTTTTGAATTAAAGAGTGACCAAGATGGCATCCGTGCCTCATGGCAGAAAGCTTACGGGTCTCCAAAAATGGATTCTGCAGCGCAAACAGCTTGGGGGAAATCGAAACTAAGGCTGCAGGCTTTCTGTGAAAAGAATTTGTGTTTTGGGACCCAGACAGAACTGTGAATTATGTATTAGACTTGAATTGGAGACCAGGTCTAAATTCAATGCGGCCTACAGTTAAAGCATCAAACAGTCTGCATACATAATCGGAAACAGATTAAGCACATCCATCGAGGCTAGACAAGCCCATCAAGGACTTTCAGGACAATACGAGTCAATTATGGTAGATGCAATTACCGGCCATCTAAAAAACCGTCAGTATAGGTTGCTACCATTATTTTAACTAGCCCGCCAAAATTAAAACAAAGAACTAACCTGATTTGGCGGGCATATAAGGGATTTTCGACGAAGGTATAATTGAAGCCCCCAGGTAGCAATCGGTGAACTCCTGCTCTGCTCTCCTGCTGCTCTGCTGCTGTGCTGGTGCTGGTGCTGCCGCTCCCCGGCTCTTCGGCCCCTCGCCCTCGTGCTGCCACTCTTCCCCCGTCCCGCGCTTACCCCCTGGCCTTTGCCCGTTTCCTCTCCCACTCTATCTGGACTCGCCAAGCACCGGGTCGGGCGAACATGGGCAATTCAGGCAGGTTGAAGCGGGACGCGATGAGTGGAGGAGGAGGGAAGACCACTGGAGGGAAGGCCAACTGAGGGTAGGCTTCAAATCATCGGGCCTTCAGCCCAGCTGACCTGCGACTACCTTCATGCAAACTCAAGATGTCGATGAAGGACCATCCCTGCAAGGTAAAGTACCCAAGCAGAGACTTTAACTTTGGGGTACTCGAACCTGGACAACGCCCTTGCAGCACCCGGAGCCACGTGATGATAGCAGGCTCCAGAGAGCACCAAGAGCGAACCCCAAACCCAACCGCTGTTTTGAGTCTAACAAACACTTCTGGTTTGGTGAGCATGATTTTCTGACGCCTCATAGCTTAGCCTAGTTAGGTATAGGAGGTTGGATAAGGATAAGGGGATTGTTAAAACATAGAAACATAGAAACATAGAGATAGGAACAGGAGTAGCCATTCGGCCCTTCGAGCCTGCTCCGCCATTCAATGAGATCATGGCTGATCTTCGTCTGAGATCATAGCTGATCTTACCAGTTCAGTACCCCGTCCCCGCCTTTTCTCCGTAACCCTTAATCCCCTTAGCCTTCAGAAATATATCCAATTCTCTCTTGAAAATATTTATTGAATTAGCTTCACAGCCCTCTGTGGCAGGGAATTCCACAGGCTCACCACTCTTTGAGTGAAGAAATTCTTCCTCATCTCTGTTTTAAATGATTTGCCGCTATTTTTAGACTGTGGCCCCTGGTTCTGTGCTCCCCCGGCCATTGGAAACATTCTCTCTGAATTCAGCCTGTCCAGGCCTGCCATAATTTTATATGTTTCGATGAGATCCCCTCTCAATCTTCTAAACTCCAGTGAGTACAAGCCCAAACTATTTAATCTCTCTTCGTAGGTCATTCCCGCCATTCCAGGTATCAGCCTGGTGAATCGCCGTTGCACTCTTTCCATGGCAAGAACATCCTTCCGCAGATGGGGCGACCAAAACTGTACACAATACTCCAGATGCGGTCTCACCAGCACCTTGTACAGCTGTAGTAAGGTATCCCTATTCCTATACTCGAACCCCCTTGATATGAAGGCCAACATACCATTTGCCTTCTAATCGCCTGTTGCACCTGCATGCTCTCCTTCAGTGACTGGTGCACAAGAACACCCAGGTCCCTCTGCACTTCCCCATCTCCCAATCTATTGCCATTTAGATAATAATCTACACCTCCTGTTTTTACCCCCAAAGTGGATAACCTCGCATTTATCCACATTATAGTGCATCTGCCACGTATCCGCCCATTCCCCCAACCTGTCCAAATCGCACTGTAGCCTCCTGACATCCTCATCAGAGCCCACCCCTCCTCCTAGTTTAGTGTCGTCAGCGAATTTGGAAATATTGCATCCAATTCCCTGATCCAGATCATTTATATATATTGTGAACAGCTGGGGTCCCAGGACAGATCCTTGCGGCACCCCGCTGGTCACTGCCTGCCACTCCGAAAACGAGCCGTTTATTCCAACTCTCTGTTTTCTATCCGCCAGCCAGTTCTCTATCCACGTTAATACTTTGCCCCCAATCCCATGAGCCTTAATTTTGCATGATAATCTTTTGTGTGGAACCTTATCGAAGGCTTTCTGGAAGTCAAGGTACACCACATCCACTGGCTCTCCCCCATCTATTTTACCAGTTACTTCCTCAAAAAATTCCAGCAGATTAGTCAAACAACGATTTACCCTTTGTAAATCCATGTTGACTCTGTCCGATCCTTTCCCCATTTGTCAAGTGCTCCGCTATTTTATCCTTAATAATGGACTCTAGCATTTTGCCCACAACCGATGTAAGGCTTAATGGTCTATAATTCCCTGCTTTCTCTCTACCCCCCTTTTTAAATATTGGGGTAACATTAGCTACCCTCCAATCCACGGGTACTGTTCCCGAGTCAATGGAGTTCCGGAAGATGATCCTTAGAGCATCTGCTATCTCCAGGGCCACCTCCTTAAGTACCCTAGGATGTAGTTTATCAGGCCCCGGGGATTTGTCGGCCTTCAGTCCCCTCAACTTACCCAACACCATATCCCTAGAGATACTAATTTCTGTCAGCTCCTCCCTCTCATTAGTCCCTATGTTTGCCGATATTCCTGGGAGGTTATTTGTGTCCTCCTTTGTGAATACAGAACCAAAGTATGAGTTTAATTGGTCTGCCATTTCCTTATTCTCCATTATATATTCTCCCGAATCGGACTGCAAGGGACCGACTTGAGATTTTACCAGTCTTTTCCTCCTGATATACCGATAAAAGCTTTTGCAGTCTGTCTTTATGTTTGCTGCAAGTTTACTTTCGTATTCTATTTTCCCCTTCCTGATTAATCCCTTTGTCCTCTTTTGCTGTATCCTGTACTGCCCCCAATCTTCCGGTCTGGTGCTTTTTTTTGCCAGTTGATATGCCCTTTTTTTTGATTTTATGCTGTCCCTAATTTCCCTCGTTATCCACGGTTGAGTCACCTTTTTAGGTTTATTTTTATGCCAAACCGGTATAAACATGTTCTGGAATTCTTCCATTCTATCTTTGAATGCTTGCCATTGTCTATCCACTGTCAATCCCCCCAGAAACACCACCCAATCAATCTTACCCAATTCCCGTCTCATACCCTCGTAATTCCCTTTATTTAAGTTCTGGACCTTAGTCTCTGATTCAATTTCCTCACTCTCCATCTCGACTGAGAGCTCGATCATATTATGATCGCTCTGACCCAAGGGGCCTCGTACAAGAAGATTGGTGATAAGTCCCTTCTCATTGCACAATACCCAGTCTAAAATGGCCTGATCTCGAGTCGGCTCCTCGACATATTGGTCCAGATAACCGTCCCGAAAACATTCCAGGAATAATTGTTTTTCCCTCGATGTGCCGTGTGTTCCCCATTTCCCTGTATATAGCATTATTATGACTCTCTTGTAATTTTTGCCTGTAGAAGTGTACACTCGTGATTTTCCATAGGATTGTATCAAGTTTTCCTCTTCAATAAAAATCTTGGTTTTGTTTGCATCCAACCGCCTGTCTACTCAAGTCTTCTCTGTATCGCTGCCTGTATCTAAGTCCGGTGCCTAGAACCCAGGGGGCGAGCGATTCGAACCGCTCAAGGAAGGTAGTCAGAGGCAAAGCTGACTGACCCAAACACGCCTGTGCAAAACCCCCTACAGAAATGGCGACACGGTAGACAGTGGTTCGGATGAGCGAACCGTGATGGAGGAAAGGATTTCTGATTATGTTTTTAGCAAGGTGAATATCACTAAGAAGTGGATCACCACTCTGTTAAAGACTGGGCGTCCAGTAGATGCAGCAGCCAAGTGGACAGAGGGAAAGGAACACAAGAAGTCCTTAGAGAAAGCAGTTTGGCTGATGTGCTTTAAAAAGCAGATCCAGCTTCTCGACGGGCTCATTGCCGCACAGGCAATCGAGTTAAGGGAGTCAGCCCTGGAGATCCAGGATAAGGCTCTCGCGGGGGAAAAGTTGTTAGTAGCTCTGCAGGCTTCGAAACAAGAAAGAGCACATCTAGTAAGAGAACACAAGGCCCAGTTGGAAAACCTACGTTGTCAAGTCACCGAGGCCAAGGAAAATGAGTCAAGGTTGCGGGAAAAAAATGCCCGCATGGCAAGGCAGGTTAGGGAACAGGAAGAGAAAGCACAGGAGGTAAAAGCCACTTACAAGCTAGCTTATGAACAGGGGTTTGAGGAGGCAGACCACGGCCCCTGCAAAGAGAGGATAGAAAATCTGAGCCAGGCCCTCCGGAAGGCAAAAGGCATGGTATGCCTCATAAGCCCAAAGGCAGGTCAGGCAGATTTTATGGAGAACGAGGGGAGAACAGTTCCAGTGTCACCGGTAGTGCCTAGGGACGACCCGGTTGAGAGAGAGGAGACTTCACGACCACCGCCCATAGCGCCAAGTTTCAGTGAGGTTTGGCAGCAAGGGGGGGTGGAGCCCAGAGTGGAGCCAGAGGTGGAGGCGGAGATAGAGCAACCCCCGCCCGAAAAGTCGGAACCGGAGCCGATGTGCCAGCACGGCATCGGAGGTTCGGCCCACCCGCCAATGGCGAAGATGAGGGACCCCTCCAAAACCAGTTCGTACTACCCTTTAACACCCAACAGCTTAGGGTTATGGTCAACCATGTCCCGAAGCTGTCCGCCAAGGGAGACCCCTCGATCCACTTCAGGGAAATAGAGCAGGCCGCCAGCGTCAACGACTGCGATGACGCTGAAAAGGCCAAGATGCTGCTATTCTCCCTGGAGAGTAATCTCCTCCAATCCCTCTCTGAAGAGTGTAAGAGGGGACAGAGCGGGTACAAGGAGCTTAGAGACGCGGTTCTGGAGGTCATGGGGATGGATGAGGGAAGTCCTTTCTCCCACGTGGAGAAGACAGTACAGCACTCAGGGGAGACCCCGCAGGCTTTTGCGGACTGGTTGTGGCCGGTGTACCGGAAAGCCTGCCCGGGGACGCGGGACCGGTGATTCCTGAATGGGGATTCTCTGACGCATTGGCTCTGTTGTCTCGTGGCAAACAGCTTGCCACAGATCTGGGCCAAGGCAGAAGCCTGGTTCGACCCCAAAGATCCCCAGACCACAGAGATCACGGTAATTAGACAGCTCACTCTGGCCTATAAAAACAGTAGGGGAGCCGATGTACACCCACCCAAGGGTAAGCTGCATGAGGTAAAACCCGGACCCGGTAGGAAAGAGTGGCACCAGGAAGGGAGTCACCCCCCCAGCACAAAGACCAATTGTTACGGGTGTGGGATGGATGGTCACTGGCGGAAGGAGTGTAAGAACCCTTGGAAGGATAACAAGGGAAAGCATCACACGGCCCCAGCCCAAAAGGCGGGGGTAGGGACCCCTTCCGCAGAGGTTGAGTCGCATTTGGATGCCATGAGGTCCTTACTGACTGGCCAGGGGAGAGTAGCAGCCGCCACCGGTGTTCTCACCCCGTCAGCCCCACCCAACCCACAACCGTGACTAGAGCCAGCGCAGCCTGTTTATCTGTGTTCGCTCTGATATGATGAGTGGAGGAGACCCATGATGGAGATGGAGGTGGAAAAGGTAGCAGGGACCTATCTGTTGGACACGCGGGCATCACGCACCGTGATCTACTCAGCTAACCCCACCACCTCACCTCTCTCTAGTGGGGTCCCATATTGTCTATCGGGGTTCACGGGCAAGGAACAGGTTAGCTCAGTCTCCATCCCGCTCGCCATTCGGATAGGACCGCTCCGCTCCAAGTGGACGTGTGTCCTGATGAACTGGGAAGTGGAGGGTGGAAGAGGGGTTCTGGGGGCCGACTTTATTGTAGGTCACGGGATCCTGGTGGATTTAAGGAATCACTGCCTCTGGGGGGCAGGAAAGGTAAAGAACGGTGAGATCATAGTTATCCCGGGTAAGGAAGGGAAGGGGATCCTCTGCACCATGAAGCCCAAAGAGGATTATAACCTCGGACTCATGATCAGCAACACCCCACCAGAGTTCCAGGCATTTGTGCAGGCCCACCTGGCCGCTGTAAGAATTCGCAATAATTTACAGCTCTGAAGATTAATTTCTTTGATTAAAGAATCCCTGGGTGATTACATTCTGTAAACAGGCATCGATTGTCCTGCTGCAGGGCTTCTGACTGTCCAGAGACAAATAACCCCAACCCTGCTAGCATGTGTTTGCTAATTCTATACAAAATGTCGACCGTGGCAGGGATGTCGGCAATGGTGTGTGATGTGGCAGACAGTGGTTTGGGTCTGGAAAGAGAAGCAGTTATTGGTTTCCTTTTTATCCCACTAGTTTGTCTGTGGTTAGGTTCCCACAGGCTTGGGGAAGTCACCCACAGGCTTAGGGAAGCCAGCGCAGAGTGTTGGGATAGGGAATGGGTGGTTGAGGAATACCAGGCCAAGGTAGAGCGCCTGGTAGTTAAGTTTAGTGAGGGCAAAAGCCACGCAAGGTACGAGTCAGAGTACCTGAAGTGCCTAGTGGCAGAGGCCAAGAATAATGAGATGAGGGTGTGGGAGGAGAACGCTCACCTCATACAAGAATTAAAGGAGCAGGAGGAGAAGGTTAGGGAAGTAAAGGCAGCATATAAGATGACCTGCGAGCAAGGGTTTGAGGAAGCAGATCATGGCCCCTGTAGAGCAGAGATAGAAAGCCTGAGTATGGCTTTAAAAAGAGCAAAGGGGATGATATGCCTGATCAGCCCGAAGGCAGGTCAGTCGGATTTTACTGGCAACCTAAGTAAAACAGCCCCCCAGGCAACACCCAGGGAAAGGTTGGCCAGGGAGTCAGGGGTCCCACGACCGCCACCCACAGCTCTGAGAAACAGGCGGGGTATCGAGACGCCCCAACCCACAGGAAGAGTCCATGAGGTTAAACCTGGGAGCCAGAGTAAGAAAGAGTGGCACCAGGAGGGGAACCGGCCCTCTCAGGCTAGGTTAAATTGCTACGGGGGTGGGAAGGATGGTCACTGGAGAAAAGACTATAAAAATCCTTGGAAGGACAGGGGAAAGGATCCCACAGCCCCAGCCCAAAAGGCAGGGCCAGACCTCCCTCCTGCAGCAATTGAGCCATTTTTGCAGTCCCTACAGTCTCTTCTGACTGGCATGGGGAGAGTAGCAGCCACCACCGGTGTTTTAACCCCGTTTGCCCCACCTCACTCCCAGCAATGACTAGAGCCAGCGCAGCCTGTTGACCTGTGTCCCCACGAAAATGCTGAGGGGAGCAGGCCCTATGTTGAGGTGCGGGAGGAGATGGTGCAGGGGAGATATTCGTGGACACTGGAGCCTCCAGCACGGTGGTCCACTCGGAGGACCTGACCCATTCACCCCGGTCTAACAAGGTCCCATTTAGCTTAATGGGACCCACAGGGAAACAGGCAGCTGTTCCCTCCCTCCCAAGTATTTTCCTGGCCAACGTCAGGTCACTGGAAAATAAATGGATGAGATCAAACTTGATCTCTCCTCAGAGAAAAGGACAAAGGAATGCTGTGCCATGATCTTCACAGAGACCTGGTTGAACAACGGCATCCCTGACACCACCATCCAGCTAGAAGGATGCACGGTCTTCCGCGCCGACAGAACTGCAGACTCCGGTAAGAGCAAGGGAGGCGGTTTGTGCATTTACACTAACAATGCCTGGTGCACTAACACAGACATAATCAATAGATCCTGTTCGGCTGATTTAGAATTCCTCATGGTAAGGTGCAGACCCTTCTACCTGCCTCGGGAATTCACGGCTGTTATCATCACTGCGGTCTACATCCCACCACACGCTAATGCCAAACTAGCACTGAAGGACCTCTACAGGGCCATCAGCGAAAAACAAACTGCGCACCCAGACGGAGCTTTTATCGTCGCGGGGGACTTCAATCACATAAACCTAAAATCTGTACTCCCGAAATTCCACCAGAATGTTTCCTGCCCCACAAGAGGGGAGAACACACTGGATCAAGTCTACACGAGCATTGTAGATGCTTACAAGGCCATTCCCTGCCCCCACCTTGGGAAGTCTGACCACCTCTCCCTGTTTCTAGCCCCGGCATACAAACCGCTCACCAAAAGAGTGAAATCATCAGTGAGATCAGTGAAAGTATGGCCAGAGGGGGCAGTCTCGCAGCTTCAGGATTGCTTCGAACGCACTGAGTGGAGCATGTTTGCCCATAATGACATTGAGGAATACGCATCCACAGTGCTATTCTACATTAACAGTTGCGTCGAGGTCGTCACGACCCATAAAAATATCAGGACATACCCCAACCAGAAACCCTGGATGAACGGGGAGGTCCGCTCGCTGTTGAAAGCACGCGACGCAGCATTTAAATCTGGCGACGCGGCGGCTTACAGTGCAGCTAGGACCAACCTAAAAAAGGGTATCAGGACTGCAAAAAGGAAACAGACACTACGGATTGGGGATCATTTCCACAACAACTCGGACCCCCGGCGCATGTGGCAAGGCATCCAGTCAATCACAGACTACAAGAGTAAAAACACCAGCCCCCCGGTCAGTGATGCCTCCCTTCCGGAGGAGCTTAACAACTTCTACGCACGCTTTGACAGGGACAACAGGGAGCCGGCTACCAAAGCCTTGCCACCCCCAGAAGACCAGGTGCTCACCCTGTCGACCTCCGACGTAAGGGGTGTTCTACGCGGAGTGAACACACGTAAGGCTGCTGGACCTGATAGCATCCCTGGACGGGTACTCAAGGAATGTGCTGATCAGCTGGCTGATGTCTTCACTGCCATCTTCAATCTGTCATTGGCCCAGGCAGTAGTCCCTACATGCTTCAAGACCGCTACCATTATTCCTGTGCCAAAGCAAATGGCTGTGACGTGTCTGAACGACTATCGACCTGTCGCACTCACACCCATCATAATGAAGTGTTTCGAGAGACTGGTCCTGGCTCACATCAAAGCCAGTGTTCCCGCCTCTCTTGACCAACACCAGTTTGCCTATCGTGCAAACAGATCAATGGAGGATGCAATCACAACTGCTCTACACTCTGCACTGAATCACTTAGACGGTAAAGAGACCTACATCAGAATGCTGTTCATAGACTACAGCTCAGCATTCAACACTATCGTCCCCAACAAGCTGGCCACCAAACTCCACACTCTTGGCCTGAACACTTCCCTCTGCAACTGGACCCTGGACTTCCTAACAAACAGACCCCAGTCTGTCAAGTTAGGTAACCACACCTCCCCCCCCCGACCCTGAACACGGGGGCCCCACAAGGATGTGTGCTGAGCCCCCTCCTCTACTCCCTCTTCACCCACGACTGTGTGGCTGTTCATGGTTCCAACACCATCATCAAGTTTGCGGATGATACCACGGTGGTAGGCCAGATCACCAACAACGATGAGTCAGCCTACAGGGAGGAGGTCCAGCATCTCGTGAAGTGGTGCGCCAATAACAACCTGGCCCTCAACATCAAGAAAACCAAAGAAATCATTGTGGACTTCAGGAAGTCTAAAGGTGGAAGTCACACCCCCATCCACATCCATGGGGCTGTGGTGGAAAGGGTGGACAGCTTTAAGTTTCTCAGAGTCCACATCACGGAAGACCTCTCCTGGTCCCTCAATACCTCCTCTCTGGTGAAGAAGGCCCAGCAGCGCCTATATTTCCTAAGGAGGCTGAAGGGATGTAACCTGTCACCCCTGATCCTCTCTAACTTTTACCGCTGCACAATAGAGAGCATCCTGATGAACTGTATCACAGTATGGTATGGCAGCTGTAGCTACTATGACCGGAAAGCCCTGCAGCGGGTAGTCAAAACTGCCCAACGCATTACCGGCACCCAGCTACCGACCATAGAGCACATATACCAGAAACGCTGTTTACGGAGGTCACGGACCATCATCAAAGACCCTACCAACCCCATCCACAGTCTATTCGCCCTCCTGCCATCTGGGAGACACTACAGATGCATTCGCACCTGAACGACCAGATTTAGGAACAGCTTCTTTCCCAGGGCTGTCACCCTACTGAACTCCACAAATAAACTCTAAAGTCTGCACATCTGCCAATGCACTTTATTATGTTTATGTTAATGTATTAGAAGCCAAATGAATGTTGAATGTTTAAATGTCTTAATCTAAATGTACACTCTCGGGAGCCGCAAGCCTACATTTCGTTGTACTGCACTTGTGCACTAACAATGACAATAAAGTTGATTGATTGGGAGTGAACCTGAGAATAGTAATCCCCAGCCCACAGCAGGTCCAAGTTCACAGGCAGGCGCTGTGGCTTGTGTGGGGGGAGGAGCCTTTCATGATCTTGAACAGGATTACTGGCAGGCAGCCAGTTATAGCAAACAAAGCGGTTTGTTTAAGCAGGGGGCAGAGGAACAAACATCTGGGATTGTAAAGCTCCCCAGCACTTGGCCCGTGCGATTCGCCCTCTCTTGTGGGACTCTGGGGAGGAGCCTGAACCAGGTTTTAGACCTGAAGGAGAAGGCTCTCAGCCACCGGCAGCTGGTGGCAAGGGATTGCCTGTCCCCAGCCCAGGTTTGGGAAGACAGGGACCCGAAGGAGGAGGTCCCCAGCCAGCAGAGAGTGTGACCCGAGCTAAGGGTCTGCTCACCAGGGTAGCCCCCCCCGGCAACACTCCCTAGGAGATCTCTTTGGGTGCCCCAGCCCAAGAAAGTATGGTCACCCACTTTCCAGTGGAGTAGGGCGGTCTCCCGAGTCAGGGAGAGGCCAAAGAGCAGAGGTTCCCAACCAGCAGCCATAAGCTGTGAGGGAACAGAAGCTGCAATCAGTCCAGCCATGCCACAGGGAGCAGCCTGTGGCAGCCCAATCAGGGACTGAGCTGGCCGCCCGGAGATGGGCGGCGCTTGTATATAGTTTTGGTCAGTTAATGTGTGATTAAAGAATTAAGGTAGAACATGTATTAAGGTAGAATGTGTATTCAGGTAGAACATGTTATTAAGGTAGAATGTGTATTAAGGTAGAACATGTTATTAAGGTAGAACGTGTGTTAAGGTAGAACATGTTATTAAGGTAGAATGTGTATTAAGGTAGAACGTGTATTAAGGTAGAACATGTTATTAAGGTAGAATGTGTATTAAGGTAGAACGTGTATTAAGGTAGGACATGTTATTAAGGTAGAATGTGTATTAAGGTAGAACATGTTATTAAGGTAGAACATGTTATTAAGGTAGAATGTGTATTAAGGTAGAACATGTTATTAAGGTAGAACGTGTGTTAAGGTAGAACATGTTATTAAGGTAGAATGTGTATTAAGGTAGAACGTGTATTAAGGTAGAACATGTTATTAAGGTAGAACGTGTGTTAAGGTAGAACGTGTTAATTTTAATTTCAGTGATATATTAGTGTATAAGTTTTGAGTGTGGTATGGTTCCAGGATTGTATTGTGGATCAAGGTCACGGGACCTGATTAGACTTCCCCAAGCCACGGGGCCTGGCGAGATGTTTTCTTTTGTTTTCCAGAGTTCTGGAAGGTACCAGGGACCAACGAGTCATGGGATTCACGAGAGGAAGCACCCCTCGTCCACGAAGGAAGGGGTCTGCAGTAATCAGATGCCCACAACATCTAAAAATGCTGCTGGAAATACAATTTCAGACTAAGAATTTATAGAACTGGTTAATTATTTCGCTGCTTGTTTGTATTTAAAGGAAGCTCATTTGTCTTCCATCTCTTTAGCAGACATGTTGGCTGGATGACAATCCCTTTAAAGATGTTGAAATAATGTTACAAGCGGTGCAGGGGCGTAGAGCCCCCTCCATGCTTGACTTATTATGAATATAAGCGGTGCAGGGGGATAGGACCCCCTCCATGCTTGAGTTATTGTGAATATAAGTGGTGCAGGGGCACTGGACCCCCGCCATGTATTGACTATTTAATTAATTTGGGGTTTTCTGTCAATAGATGCCTGCCGTACTACGATTCTCTCTGGGCAGGGGAGATGGAGGTGTTGGGGGATCAAAGATAGATTTAGTTAAGTATAAGGGAAGGTTGTTTGTGGGGGGGTCAGAAATTATTGCTCACTTTTGGCAAGCATACTACAAGCAAGTTTTAGTATCCGATGGGGGACTGTAAGAATTTGCGATAATTTACAGCTCCGTAGATTAATTTCTTTGATTAAAGAATCCCTGGGTGATACACCTTTAAAAATTTCAGGGATCAAAAATGGCTGTCAGACCGCATGACCGAAGACAAAGCACTTGGAAAACAGCTTTCTGTGTCTGTGAAGAAAGGTTCAATGGCAGTCAAATCTGTCTATCAAAGGGGAGTTTCCCCCCCCCGCCCTGCAGCAGGACAATCGATGCCTGTTTACAGAATGTTATACAATGTTGACTCTAAGTTCAAGTGCTTGAAACTGCCAGCATGAACAAAGGAACTTTGTTTGCTAAGCACTCAAGACTGTCAATCAATTGCGGTTCCAGATGAGCACAGGACAATGCTTTGATTACAGAGAAATTGAATGCTATTAGCATTTGTTTGGATATCAAGTGGACACGTCCGAACTGAGGAGAAGCCGTTTAAATGAATGGGAGAACACATTCAAACCCATTACTGGACAATGGGGCAGTTGGATCCCTTTTGTTTTAGCCCAGAAACATCCGGATCTGGGCGGGCCCCAAATGGGGCTATAAAAGATAGCTTCCCAGAAGCTCTCTCTCTCTCTGGCCTCACCTCCATGTGCCTCTACTGCGTGGGAGCCTGCCTGAGGAAGTAGAACACCAGCAGTCTACTTTTAAAACACTGGGGTGTTTCTTACTTCGGGGCAGTGAAGGTTAAGTTCGCAGGGCACGGAGCAGGCATTTCCAGTGGTGAGCATATATTTTTCTGGGCTTCCACAAGGCAACTTAGGATAGGTATAGGGGTGGGAGTAAAGTGGGAATTTCGTTAGAATTGTGTATTTTAGTCGATTTCCTTCGTTGTGTCCGTTTCTCCTCCCCTATTTAAGCAAATGTAAGAAATCACACAACACCAGGTTATAATCCAACAGCTTTATTTGAAATCACAAGCTTTCGGAGCGCTGCTCCTTCGTCAGGTGAGCAGCGCTCCGAAAGCTTGTGATTTCAAATAAAGCTGTTGGACTATAACCTGGTGTTGTGTGATTTCTTACATTTGTCCACCCCAGTCCAACACCGGCATCTCCACACCATGGCTATTTAAGCAAGACAGTGTTGCACCTAGCAGAGAAGTGCTATAGTGAACATTGAATTCGGTATTTAAAACTGTATTAAAAAGGAGTAGCTGCTTTGAATTACTGTATGTAAAACTGTATTAAAAGGGGTGTTGCATCAAGCTGTAGTGCTTTGGTGAACGCTGTGTAGCTATTTTTTAAAGTCTATATTGAAGTACAGTATTTAAAATAAGGTAGTGTTGCACTGGGCAGGGAGCGCTCTAGTGGCCACTGAGTGCACTGCATGTATTAATTAAAGGAGAGTTGCACTGAGCAGGGAGCCCTCTAGTGGACACTAAGTGTACTGCATTTAAGCAAAAGTGTTGTACCAGGCATAAGAGCCATTTCGATTTTTCTTTCTTTTGTTTTCAATAAATACTGGTCTGTTTTGCAACCAAACCACGAGTCACGTTGTTTTCTGTCTACATCGCAACCGAATAAGTCCGGCGGTCAGAACTCAGGAATAGGGGAGTGCTTCAAAACCGCAAGGGGGTCCCTGGAGCAGCTCAGAGACTTCTGACTGGCCAGATACAAATAACCCCAACCCCGCTAGCGTGTGTGTGCTAATTCCGTACACCGCATTTGCCACTCACAAACACGACTGCGGGAGGGTCACAGGGTTTGAGGTCAGAGTAGACGGGGACCCCATGACCCGACCACAGAAGCAGTATAACTTCCCCAGGGAAGCAGAGCCAGACATGGAAGCAGCCATGTCCTCGTTAGTACAGCAGGGAGTTCTGAGGCCGATAGCCACCCATGTGAACTCTCCGTTGTGGCCGGTTAGAAAACCGGACAATTCCTGGAGGGCCATGGTAGACTATCGGGTGCTCAGTAGTAACATCCCAGCCTGTGCACCTACAGTGGCTGCAGTTGCCAACCTGATAGGGAGCATCCCAGCATCCGCGACCACTTTCACGGTGCTGGATATTTCCAATGGGTTTTGGTCCATCCCTGTAAGGAGGGAGGATCAGTACAAGTAGGATCAGTACAAGTTTGCCTTTACGTTTAAAGGGCAACAGTACACGTGGAACTGCTTGCCTCAGGGCTTCCATAATAGCCCCAGCATCTTCCATCAGTGCATGGCAGACAGTTTGAAGGACTTTAGTCAGCCCGGACAGTTGGTACAATATGTGGATGACCTGCTCCTGTTCACTGATTCGAAAGAGGAGCATGGCCCACTATTGGCCGAACGACTAGAGCTGTTAGAGCAGAAGGGTTTCAAAGTGAATCCCAAGAAGGCGCAGATCAGCCAGCAGGAGGTGAAATTCCTCGGTCTGAACGTGTGCGCTGGAGAAAGGGCCATAGATAGGGCTGGGGAAGGAGAATCCCGGGACCCCTATCGGGCAGGTCCGGAAGCCGCAGTCTGGGACAAGGGAGGCACACGGGGGGGGGTAGTTTTGGCCCCGGACCCAAAGCGGGTCCGCATCCAAGATCCCATCTGTACAACCATCCCAGTGAGAAAAGAGAAAAGACAGCTCCTAGAAGGTCCGCTCGGGGCAGCGAGCGAGCCCTCAACACAGGTTTTAAAACAGGCTGCTGGTTACATCAACCAGTGTAAGCTGTTTATGCCTGAAAGGGGAAAACAGCCAGTTGGGGTAAGGTCTGAGGATAAAGATCCTCAGCCTGCAGCACAAGCGAGTTCACAGACCAAACAAGCAGGCGCTGTGGCTTGCTTGAAGGGAGGGGCCATCCAGCCCATCGATTGGGACATGCCCCCACTCTTCTGGGATCCAGACGAGAGGGAGGGACTTGAGGGTGAAAACCCTGCCCCTAACCCAAGTGTAGAGAGGGAGGGACCTGAGGTCGAAAACCCCGCCCCGGACCCAGCCATGGGACCTGGGGGCAGAGCAGCAGCCAGAAAAGCCCCATCCGCCAAAGTCCCTAGAAGGTCCCCACGGACGTCCCAGCCGAGGAAGTCATGGTCACCAGCCTTCCAGTTACCAAGGGCCGCCCCTCGAGCCAGGGAGAGGTCCAAGGACAGAGGTCCTCAGCCAGCAGCCTCGGGCTGCGAGGGACCAACCATGAAGGACGGTGCGGTCACGCCGGGGGTAGCAGCGAGCCGCAGTCCAACCAGGAATTAGCCTGGCCGCCTGGAGATGGGCAGCAGATGTCACACAATCACACACACAATCCCCACAATGCAGATAGAGGCCATTTCGGCCCATCGAGCCTGCACCGACACATATCCCACCCTAACCCCGTAACCCCACGTATTTAATCCCCTAACACACTAAGGATCAATTTATCATAGCCAAATCAACCTAACCTGCACATCTTTGGATTGGTTTAAGTTTAAGTGAGGTGTAGTTGTTTAGCTTAAATTTGGGTGTTTGTAATTTAAGTTAAATAGGGTGATGGGTAGTTTTAAGTTAAGCAGTCTGTTTGGAGTGCACTTTTGAGTCGAGGTCGCGAGACCCGACCATGCCTCACCAAGCCAGAGAATCTCTTGGGGACCTCGCTGCACGTTTTTTTACATCTTTTTGCAGAAAGATGTTCGGGATGGAATGGATCGTGGTCCTATTCACCCTAATCGGGATGAGTAAGGGGAGGAGGGGCGACGTCCAAGACTCTCACATCTATGGGTGTTCGGGAGACAAGGTGCCCCTGGCAATCGATGGGAGCGGTGAACTGGCTGCGGAGGAGACCGCTGTCTACTTCCACGAGGGAAGGTGGCCAGGATGGTTGGGGTCCAATTTGTCTCAGTACTCCAGCCAGACCGGATTCACGTATGGGGAGGCCTCCCTCCTGTGCCCCCGGGTGCGAGTCGTTTCCACGAGGGTCAGCGTCACTGTTGGAAAGCGAATATGTTTAACATGCAAAGGACACATTCCACTGGACAGATGGTGGTGGCCCAGAAAGTTGAGCAAGGACATGAGGAACCCCGAAGTCGAATGGGAGCGTTTGGGTAACAACACCCATCGGACAATTACCGGGACTCATGGAGTACTGAATGTATGCTGGGACAAGTGGTGGGAACCGGACCAAGGGATTTACATCTATATGTGGGGGTCAGAGAAGGTCTGCCCCGCAGGCATATCCATTATGTTCCACCGGCAGTGGCATGACACCGGGAAGGGGATAAGGTGGGATGCCAGCCGGAAGGTGTGTGCGGTCCCGTATTCCCCAATCCCAGTCAATGCCACTGAGCTGGTAACCCACCCCTGTAAGCCCCCACCCACGGCGCAGGCGGCGAGTTTATCTCGGGAAGATTGCCCCACCACCACCAAGGGACCAGGGAATGGATTGTTACTAGTCCCCACCGATCAGGTGCTGTACCAGGGGGTACACTACGCGGTAGCCTCCGTGATTTTAAATCTCACGGAGTTACATTTACCAGAGTGGTGCCCCAAAGAAACAGAGCAGCTATGCCAGGCCCTATTAAAAGACATGTTCAAGAAATTTTACTATTTCGATTTTGCCCACGTGGACGAGACCAAACTCTACACCACACGCCGGGAATTTTTGGATAACCCAGGGAGACAAAGAAGGGGTGTATGGAATGATGTTTTTACTGCGTTTAACACTGGGTCCTCTGTCATCAACAGCTTGGATGACATAGAGCTGCAGACCCAGATAAATGGTTTAAAAACACAGTTAAAAAGGATATTACTGGATGAGAACAAGGTAGTGGGCTCGGAGTTGCATGAGGACCAGGCCACGACGGTCCATTTAAAAGAGATCATAGCCGAGTTGGAAAAGCACGCAAAGACAGTAAATGCTCTCATAAGAGAGGACAGAAATGCTTCTGACCAAGCTACGCAGAATGAGGTGTGCGTGTTATACGGGGCGTGGTTACTGGGCGAGGGCCGCAGTAACCTGGAGGATTTAAAACAAGGTTTGGTCCCCTCCTGGATCAGCAACAAGCACCTCACAGCCCTCCACCCTTTTGAGAATGCATTGAGCCCGTGCCAACTCCGGCTAGCCTCCGAAGCCTATCCAGTCCCTGTGGATTGTGGGCGGACCAACCACACAATCATGGGAGTAGTAGTTAGGATGCCGGTCATGGGTAGGACAGCCCGACCCGTCCCGGTATACAGGGTTGAGAACATTGGGGTCATTCAAGGGGGTGCACACATTCGGTTCACAGCGGTCCCGCCTTACGTCATTAAGTGGGAGCACGCTATGACAGGTACTGACCTCTCAGGGTGCCGGAGCCGGGTAGCACACATAATCCTGTGTCCCCAGCACTTGAATGCCTTATCAAGGCCGCAGTGCGGATTCAGAGCTGCTGACGCAAAGCCTATAAATTGCACCATGGAGGCAATGGCACAAGGCCATGTTCCCCCGTAGGTAGCATATATAGTGGGTGGGACATACTGTGTCACCACCGGCGCGTCCCACTACCAGCACGGACAGCACAGCTGGTGCCCGGTTAGTGACAGCTGCTTCTGTTTTAAACCCAAGGCAGAAGTTCGAGTGGCCCAGGAGCGAATTGTCCCCATCCCTGAACCCTTCACTGTTCACCTCACTGTGAAGGAGAATTTTACGAACTTCACAGAATCACAGAAATCACAGAAATCACACAGTGCAGATAGAGGCCATTTCGGCCCATCGAGCCTGCACCGACACATATCCCACCCGATCCCCGTAACCCCACGTATTTAATCCCCCTAACACTAAGGGTCAATTTATCATAGCCAATCAACCTAACCCGCACATCTTTGGACTGTGGGAGGAAACCGGAGCACCCGGAGAAAACCCACGCAAACACGGGGAGAATGTGCAAACTCCACACAGACAGTCACCCGAGGCCGGATTCGAACCCAGGTCCCTGGCGCTGTGAGGCAACAGTGCTAACCACTATGCCACCAACTTGCAGAAGTACATAGCGCACTTTGGCTACGAAATTCCCCCTCTCCCTGAACATTTGACCAAAATTCTAAAAGCCGTCATAGTTTCACAGAAACATTTCTACACTCTCGAGCAGAAAACAGTAGAGATAGGGACTAAGATATTGGATATTGTGACTCCACCCTGGTGGAACCTTTTCAATAATATAGAAGTCCCTTCGCGGATCAGACTGGCTTCTCACATTCTCGTGGTTTGCCAGCTAGGAATAGTGCTGTAATTAGTTTGCATTCAGTGTAAAGGAAAAGGTCGGTGGTCAGAATTCCGAAACCAGAGCTTTTGGAAAGAACATTGGCCTAGAAATTCAGTTGTTAGCGCCAGCCTCTAGCGCCTTAGGAGGAGGAGAAGTGGGGCGCTAAGCGGCTAGCGCCCAGGCGCGGCACGATCTGTGCCTCTTGCGAACTTCACTCAAGATTTAGCGGCGGCACAAAACCGCAGCGCCCGCTCAGCTGCGCGTGCAGATCCTGACGTCATTTCACGGTGCAATGCCCTTGGTGCGCCCCGAACCGGAGCTACAGTGGCGCCGCCCTTCTGTGCACCTGGCGCCCCCAGCAACTGGTAGAGGGGAATGGTTCCCAGTCGTTGCGGGGCGCGGGGGGCGCTATTTAAAGGGGACTCCTCCTGCATTATAAGTGGCAGCCATTTTGTGGCAATCCTTCTGTGTGAGAGACAGAAGTTTGGAGAGACACAAAGGGAGAGAGCTTTCTGCTTTGACTCAGTGCTCGCACAGGTACTTCTGGCTTCAGGCCAGAGCTTTGCACTTGGATTTAACTTTCAGTGCCATAGCCTTGAATCGCCACATATAATGGGGGCTGCAATGGGTGGAAATGTTGGCTTCCTGCATTGCATTCAAAGGGCTCAGAGACGCCGTGAGAGAGTGCCAGTCATGGCCAGACGGAGAAGGGCCAACAGGCGTTGGCACAGGAAGCCTTACCCACCCAGGGTATACCACCAGCAGTTCTCATATCTGAACATGTCTGAGGAGCAGTGTGTTTGGAGACTGCGATTCAGAAGGGAGGTGGTCACTGAGATCTGCCACCTGCTTCGCAGAGATCTGCAGCCACAGCTGAGGAGCAGGACGTCTCTGTCGGTGGCAGTGAAGGTGATGGTGACTCTCAACTTCTATGCCACCGACTCCTTCCAATACATTACTGGGGACATTGCCAACATCTCCCAGTTCGCGGTACATTGCTGCATCCACCAGGTGACCAATGCCCTTTTCAGAAGGAGACGCCAGTACATCTCCTTCCCCATGACCCTGGACAAGCAGCAAGAGTGTGCAATGGGATTTGGAGGAATAGCGGGCTTCCCCATGGTCCAGGGCACCATTGACTGCACGCATGTGGCTTTGCAGGCACCTCTAGAGAATGCCGAGGATTACCGCAACCGGAAGGGCTACCATTCGCTCAACGTCCAGTTGGTGTGTGACCACAGGCAGCTCATACTAGCTGTCAATGCCCGCTTTCCAGGCAGCAGCCACGATGCCTTCATCCTGTGCCAGACTTCTGTGGCAGACATTTTCGAAGCCCAGGCTCACCCACGAGGATGGCTTCTCGGGGACTAAGGCTATCCTTTGTGCACCTAGCTGATGACCCCGCTCCGTGCGCCCAGCACCCCTGCTGAAGAGCGATGCAATGACAGCCATCAAGCTACCAGGAACATCATTGAGCACACAATCAGCATGCTCAAGCAACGGTTCCGCTGCCTGGACCGTGCCGGAGGAGCCCTACAATACTCGCCTGAGCGAGTCTCCCATTTCGTTGTAGTGTGCTGCATGCTGCACAACCTGGCTATCCTCAGGACTCAGCCACTGCCAGCAGATATTGGAGGACCACCAGAGGAGGAGGAGGAGGAGGAGGAGGAGCACCAAGATGGGAGGGAGGCACAAAGTGCAAGGGCGGTCCGTCGGTGGCTTATTGCAACTCGGTTCTAGGCCCCCTCTCAGGGAATGGCTTGTGCCAATGAGAGAACATGAAAGGAGCCGCTCCGCAAGCCCTCAGCCGGTCAAGTCAACAAATAGTTCAAAGTGCAAATATGGACAATGTGATTAAAGAAAATTTTTTAATGTGCAAACTCTGTGCCCTTCCCGCATGACAAACTAATTCAGATAAATCCCCCAAAAAACAGTCAGAGACATAACTCGCTCTCACAACCTTCAGAAAATGAAAAAAACAGTTAAACAAAATGACCATGAACCTCGGCCTTCATTTACAAAACAAACACAACAGTCTCGGCCTTCATATATAAACAAAACATTCTCGGCCTTCATATATAAACACAACATTTGGCCACACCTTCTACTTTTTCCCCTTTGAGGGTGATCCGCGCCGCTTCCGCGAATGGCCCCTTCCCACCCTGCAGCTCCTCCTCAATGGGACACCAGTGGCTGCAGCAAGGCTGGGTGAAGGCTGCTGATGGTCAGACGGTGAGACAGCAGATGCCCTTGGGGGATGGCCTGCACCATCTCTGGGCCTGGAGGGCCCGGCTGCTGACTGCTCCAACTCTGCTTGGGCGGCAGCAGTCTGTTCTACAGGTGGTGGCAGCTGCAGTGGAGGAGTGACAGTGTTGGCTGCAGGAATGCTGCCAACCTGACAGAGCACAGGCACTCTCTGGTCAGCTGATACACTGGCACTCGCATGGGCCAGCACTGCAGCATGCGCAGCAATCTGCTGAATCACAGACTGCTGGGCTGCTGCGGCGCGGCGAGGGCCCCGGCGATGCCTGGCCGATCCAGCGAGGGTGGCAGCAGTTAGTGCCCGTGTGGCCCTGATCTGTTTCTGCATCAGACCTGCCAGTGAATGCACGGCACGACTGAGCACTTGGCTGGAAGCCGCCTGTGATGCAGCGAAGTCCTGCTGACTCCTTGCCTGTGCTGCACTGAATTCTTGCAGGTCCCTGGCCTGTGCTGCCTGAATTCCTGATCACTCCTTTCCAGTGACTCTATGGAGTCAGGCATCCTTGCCACTGCAGCCATGAGCTCAGTGTGCCTGCGCTCAGCCTGGGCGCCCATTTCACCAAGGAGCCGCATCTCCTCTGCGCTCAACGTAGCAGAACTGGAGGCCGCACTCACCCTCAGGGGAGAAGGCCGCCAAGCTTCCCCACCCCTCCCATGTTGCTGCAGCCAGCTGGGCCCCGGAGCTTCACTCTCCTCAAACCCTTCCCCCCTGCTCGCCTCTAGGGAAGACCAGTCCCCATCATGGCCATGGGCTGCCTCGGCCGAGGGTGGCACTGATGGGCCGGCTTCCTCTTACTCCTCCTCGAATTCAGAATCACTGACAATGGCAGCTTGAGGGACTGCCTCCTCACCTGGCGAATCAGCATCTGAAAGCAGGGAGGTACAAGAGTTGCTTTAGAATGCAGACAGGGCGGCAGCGAGGGAGACATGAGTGCTGCTATGCACTGCATTGGTTCGATAGTGGCAAAGGATGCTGGTGTGAGGCACAAGTGGAAAGAGAGAGGTCAAAAAGGTGATGACCTTACCATTGCTGTCCAGAACAGGGTCGGCATCTCCACTGGTGATGGGGCCAATCAGCTGGCCTGCAATAATGCACTCCATACGCTGCTCCAGGTCGCTGAGCTCTTTGAGGTCAGGACGGCCTCCCCTGGTCCATAGCTGCTGCCTGCGATTGTGGGCCAGCTTGCCCTGCAAGAGAAAGGACGGCCTCTAAGTACAGTGTCAAGCCCTGATCTTGCCTGCACTGCCTCCCATGGTGGAATAGCCCTGACAGTGTCAAGCCCTGATCTTGCCTGCACTGCCTCCCATGGTGGAATAGCCCTGACAGTGTCAAGCCCTCATCTTGCCTGTATTGCCTCCCATGGTGGAATAGCCCTGACGGTGTGTAAATTGCTGAATGTGCAAGTGGTTTTCATGAGAGTCCCATAGCTCTTGGATGAGGGCTGGGCATTGGGGCTTTCAGGTCCCTTTGGCCAGAAACTGAGGTGTACATGCAGGGATGAACAGGATAGTGGAAAGGGTACTCACCCTGACAACCCGAGTGAGGTCATTGAACTTTTTCCTGCATTGAAGTGCAGTCCTGGCAACCATGCTGTTGGTGGTCACCCTGTTTGCCACCTCCCTCCAGGCTTTTCGGTATTCGCTGGGAAGCGGCCTCCTCCCACTGTCAGGGAAGAGGACAGGTCGCCTGCGCTCTACTGCGCCAACCAGTAGCCTCAGGGCACCCTTGCTGAAGCGCTCCGCTCGCTCCCTAGCCTTCTGCATGGTCCTGGGCGTAGAAATGATGATCCAGCAATGGTCAGGCCTTGCTTCAGGGCTGCAGTGTGCAGGGCGTGGCAGCCAAACAATTCCACCCTCCCCCTTTAAGAGCTGACCAGCGCCAGCGTGTCTGCCTTCAATCAGCAACTCGCTGCACCTGTGCTGCGCCCGCCCTCAGTGTTAGCGCCTCGGCTCACCGGCTTAGCGCCTTATGATAGTCGTGCATCGCCTGCTTTAGCGCAGCAGCAACCTCTTGGGGCGATGCAACTCAATTTCGGCGAAGGTGGCGCTAAGTTGTGCCGGGCGTGAAAATTAGCGAACGCCCGGCTGTAGCGCCCCAAATATGGCGATACTGAATTTCTAGGCTATTAGGTAAAGGTGGAGGAAGATACGCCGGTTTAAGTTTCTCTCGGTTTTCAATTGAAGAATTGTTGTTTCTTTGTGTTTGTTATTTTCAATTAAAGGTTTTTTTTCTTTTGCTGTTTTCTTTTGCGACGCGGTTTAATAAAGATATGTGTACCAAGTGGTGCAGGGGTGTGGGACCCCCTCAATCCTTGGATGTGTGTGTAACGCCTGTGATTTTACTCTTTGTATGCTGATGTAGACTACATCTTCGCGGAATGGGAAGTGCATGTGTTGTGGACATATTGGATAGATAATTACAGGGGAAACCTGACTATGGAGGGTCAGAAAAAGTTTGCTCACCTTAAAAAGGTATGATACTTCAAGCAAGTTTTAGTATCACAGGGGGGAGTGTAAGATTTGCAAAATTTGTGCATCTCCCTGAAGGTTATTATCGATAAAAGGGACGCCGTATTGGACATTTTTGAATTAAAAAGATGGCGTCCGTGCCTCGTGGCAGATGGCTTACGGGTCTCCAAAATGGATTCTACAGCGCAAACAGCTTGGGGGAAATCGAAACTAAGGCTGCAGGCTTTCTGTGAAAAGAACTTTGTGTTTTGGGACCCAGACAGAACTGTGAATTATGTATTAGACCGAATTGGAGACAGATCTAAACTCAATGAGGCCTACAGTTAAAGCCATCAAACAGTCTGCATACATAATCAGAAACAGATTAAGCACATCCATCGAGGCTGGACAAGCCCATCAAGGACTTTCAGGACAATATGAGTCAATTATCGGGCCGGTAGATGCAATTACCGGCCATCTAAAAACAGTACAGTACAGATTGCTGCCATTATTTTAACTAGCCTGCCAAAAGTAAAACAAAGAACTAACCTGATTTGGTGCGCAGATAAGGGTTTTTCGATGAAGGTATAATTGAAGGCCCCCAGGTAGCAATCGGTGAACTCCTGCTCTGCTCTCCTGCTGCTCCGCTGCTGTGCTGGCGCTGGTTCTGCCGCTCCCCGGCTCTTCAGCCCCTCGCCCTCGTGGCTGCTGCTCTTCCCCCACCCCGCGCTTACCCCCTGGCCTTTGCCCGTGCCCTCTCCCACTCTATCTAGACTCGCCCCGGCACCGGGTCGGGCGAACACGGGCAATTCAGGCCAGGCAAAGTGGGACGCGACGAGGGGAGGAGGAGGGAAGACCACCGGAGGGAAGGCCAACTGAGGGTAGGCTTCGAGTCAGCGGGCCTTCAGCCCCAGCTGACCTGCAACTACCTTCATGCAAACTCAAGCTGTCGACGAAGGACCATCCCTGCAAGGTAAAGCACCCAAGCAGAGACTTTAACTTTGGGGTACTCGAACCTGGACAACACCCTTGCAGCACCCGGAGCCCAAGTGACGACGGCAGGCTCCAGAGAGCACCAAGAGCGAACCCCGAACCCAACCGCTGTTTTGAGTCTAACAAACCCTTTTGGTTTGGTGAGCATGAATTCTGACCCCTCATAGCTTAGCCTAGTTAGGTATAGGAGGTGGGATAAGGATAAGGGGATTGTTAAGATAATTGTTTTTCCCTCGATGTGCCGTGTGTTCCCCATTTCCCTGTATATAGCATTATTATGACTCTCTTGTAATTTTTGCCTGTAGAAGTGTACACTAGTGATTTTCCATAGGATTGTATCAAGTTTTCCTCTTCAATAAAAACCTTGGTTTTGTTTGCATTCAACCACCTGTCTACTCAAGTCTTCTCTGTATCACTGCCTGTATCTAAGTCCGGTGTCCTGAACCCAAGGGGCGAATGATTCGAACCGCTCAAGGAAGGTAGTCAGAGGCAAAGCTGACTGACCCGAACACGCCTGTGCAAAACCCCCTACACACGGCCTCCCTGGGAGTCCACCATCCTCTGCAAAGTGAAATGATGGGCTCCATGGTGTGCGTAGAGCTCTGTGCAATGTTAGAGGCAGATTCCTCCACGCTCCTTACCATTGCTGAGAGGCTCTCGGTCACCCTTGTCATTGCACCTATCATCTCGGTGTGCATGCCCATCACCCTTCTTGTGATGTCCTCATCTGAGTCCTGTGCAGCAGAATCCGCACGTGAATTCGCCTCCAGGGAGCTGGCTCCTGAGCTACCCTTTCCCCTGGCCTTGCTGCAGCCACTCGTCCCTGGTGCATCACCCAGTGCAGACCCCTCTATTAAACTTGCCTCTAAAGATCACGTAGTGACAGTATCTGAAGTGGTGCCTGCGGGTGAGAGATGCAGTGATGCGGTGCTTTGCTCCTCCTCCTCTTCTCCTTCCTCACTCTCAGTGGGAGGCTCAGTGATAGGCTGGTCATCTGGTTGTTGATTCTCTGAAAGCATAAAGGCACAAGACTCATGTTAAGGTGAGGGCAGGGGGGGCAGGAATGGAGCCAGGAATGCAGACAGTATAATGAGCTGGAAAGTGGGAAAGGTTTGTGGTGTGAGGTGGAAGTGGGATGAGAGAAGGAGAGGGGCTGAAGATATTGTTTTTGCCCCCAAAGGGGTCGATGTCGCTGATGGCCCCGGCGTCCACCACCCGCTGCCCAATGAGTTACAGCACTCGCTCCTCAAAGTCTGAGAGTTGCGGGAGCTGTGCATCACCCCCACCTGTTCTCTGCTTCTCCCTCCTATTGTGAGCCATCTTGGCCTGCAAGAGAAATGAAAGAGAATGAGTCCAGCTATGTGTTTGGGAGATATGTCTGCCGTCATTGAATAGCTATGATTGTAGGCAAGGTGTGAAATGTTGATGTGAGTTTGAGTAGGTGCAGATGTTTGGTGGGTGAGTGGTGGCAGAGTGGTTCTTTGTGCAGTGTGCACAGACTGAGGTTCAGATGCTGGTATGTAGGAGCTTTTGAAGCATGACCACCCGACTCACCTTGACCACCCGACTGAGGTCGTTGAATTTGTTCCAGTACTGTGTCAGGCTGCGTACGACCACACTACTGGCCGAGACCTCCTGGGCTACTTCCCTCGACATTGCCTTGAATACCTGGGGCAATGGCCTCCTTCCAGTGTTCGGGAACAGCACTGCCCTCCTTAGCTCCAATCCCACTATCAATGTCTCCAATGTCTCATCCATGAAACGACGAGCTCTCGCCCTGGGAGTGGGATCAACCATCACGATCAGGGGGATTGAGTTCTTTGCAGGTCACTTTCACAGCCAGCAATGCTGATAATGAGGATCTGCACAATGGTGCAACCTCCCCTTTAGGAGCTGGAAGGCGCCAGTGTGAAGGATCATTCCTGATTGCATAGCACCTGAAATTTATTATCGCTTTGCTAGTAGCACCCCTGTAGTGCCTTGCTTAGGTCATTAGTGCTTGACTTAGCATTCCAGCTCTTTCCACGAGTGCTAACAGCTAATTTAGGGAAGCCTCAGACTCATTAGCGCCAGGCGCTAATTTTTCACGATTTCAAAATTTTGCGTCTCAAATGGGGCAATACCGAATTACCCCCCCATACCTCTATTCATGAAGCCCAGGATCCCGTAAGCTTTTTTAACTGCTTTCTCAACCTGCCCTGCCACCTTCAACAATTTGTGCACATATACCCCTAGGTCTCTCTGTTCATGCACCCCCTTTAGGATTGTGCTTTTAGTTTATGTTTCCTCTCTTCATTCTTTCTACCAAAATGTATCACTTCACACTTTTCTGCGTTAAATTTCATCTGCCACGTGTCCGCCCATTTCACCAACTTGTCTATGTCCTCTTAAATTCTATCAGTTTCTTCCTCACTGTTCACTATACTTCCAAGTTTTGTGTCATCCGCAAATTTTTAAATTGTGCCCTGTATGCCCAAGTGCAAATCATTAATATATATCAAGAAAAGCAGTGGTCCTAGAACTGACCCTTGCGGAACACCATTGTATACGTTCCTATAGTCCGCAAAACAACTGTTCACCACTACTCTCTGTTTCCCATCACTTAGCCAATTTCGTTTCCATGATGCCACTGTCCCTTTTGCTCCATAGGCTTCAACTTTCATGGACTGCCCTTGCATGATTCCACTCTTATCTATCCGATCATAGTTGGAGCATCTCCATCAATGGCTTAAATTCCCATCCCCATCCCTATCCCCATCATCTCTGAAGTTCCCCAAGGAACTTTCTTTGGCTCCTCCTCTTCCTCAGCTACTACTTGCTGCCCCTTGGCAACATCATCTATAGGCAAAGGCCTATAACTTGGTTCATGCTCAACTTGGAGCATAAACCCAGTGGCGAACACGAACCGTTTAGTGTCAAAACTGATGAGTAAACGGACCACACAAAATTAGCCCCTCTCGCATCATTAGGGCATGACAGGAGTGCAAGAGGCAATGTGCTGATCACACAGAAGATGAGCATCAGTCGGCAGGGCTGCTGGCACTGGACTAACCATGAGTCCAGGAGGGTGAGAGGAGAAGATCATGAGGGTGCCGAGCAATGGCCGGCAGGGGCCTGCAGTATTAATGTGGCAACAGAAGGAGCACTCCATTTCACTCCACATTCAGGTTATCAACAAAATATATTTTACTTACCTGTTTGGTGGCAGCCTCCTGTGGTCCCTTTAAAGATGGCTGGTTTGGCAGCTGTGCGCCTGAGAATACCGCAGTTTGGGCAACTACAAAATGGTCCCTATGAGTTTAGCAGTGGGATTAACAGGCTCTCCCACTGTTAAATTGGTATGATTTAATACGCGTAAACTGGGCGTGAAGCATACCAATTTGTAACTTATTGTCTGTAGAATGCCCTTCTCCAATATCTTAATACTTAAATGAAACTCCACCTCCAGCCAGGCACTTTTTGCATCCAATGCATTATATGCTGGAAATAGGCATGTGACATAAAGTGAGCAGAGATCCTGCGTTGCAGATCTGTCCCATTTTTCAGATTGGTTTTGTCCAATTTACTTATGCCTCTAAATCACGCAGCACCTATCTGAAATGTTAGATGAGTGTGTATGCTGCTGAGTTCATGTTTGCACAAGCAAATACTAAGATTCCCAGCTTTTACACAAAAATGCATATCCTCAAGCCAACAAGTCAGATGAAAATGTTTTGGAAAATGATTCTTTATGTAGTGAGAAATAAGGGGCTAAAAATTTGTCAGCTTTACGCCACCCATTACTATCGAAAAGTAGTGAACGGAGGGCAGCCGCCGCTCTTTCGGCAGCTGGTGGCAGGTCCCGCGAGGCCTACCATTTTCCGAGGCCCAGCAGTGCTGCCAGTAAGATCGATGGCTCTGGCAAATTTAAATTAGGGAGAGGTGATGACAGTCAGCGTGCAACGCCAACTTAACATCACCTCTGCGCACTTGGACCTTAGCGTTGAGTTTAGAGCTGGGTCCTAAGCTCGCCATGAAAACCCAGCATGCAAGCAACTCACAGAGGTGCTGTCAGCACCTCTTAAAGGGACATAAGAACATAAGAACATAAGAAATAGGAGCAGGAGTAGGCCAATCGGCCCCTCGAGCCTGCTCCGCCATTCAATAAGGTCATGGCTGATCTGATCCTAACCACAAATCTACTTTCATTCTCCATCCCACCTGAACCCATGCGATCTCCCGGGAGAGGCGAAAAACCAGGTAAAAAACCCAATGTGCCAATTTGGGAGAAAAAATCTGGGAAATTCCTCTCCTACCCATCTAGGCGATCAAAACTCGTCCAGGAGATCACACTGTCCCTGTATTTCCTGCAGTACTTACCTTCTGTAAGAGGTGATCTCCACCCCAGCCAGGAACAGGCGCAATTTACTCTTGAAGGATTCCTAGCTGGCAGCCTGTTCCCGAGGTCTCCACTAATCCCTGTGAATAGAACCGTCTCCTGAAATCTAACACAGAATTAGAACACAAGAAGTAGGAGCAGGACCAGGCTACACGGCCCCTGGGCCTGCTCCACCACCCACAGGGCCATGACCGATCCGAACCTAGCCTCAAGTCCGAATTCCTGCCCACTCCCCGTAGCCCCTAATTCCCCTTACTTCTAGGAAACTGTCTATTTCTGTTTTAAATTTATTTAATGATGTCGCTTCCACAGCTCTCTGGGGCAGCAAATTCCACAGACCTACCACCCTGTGAGTGAAGACATTTCTCCTCATCTCAGTTTTGAAAGAGCAGCCCCTTATTCTAAGATTATGCCCGCTAGTTCTAATTTCACCCATCATTGGGAACATCCTCACCGCATCCACCCGATCAAGCCCCTTCACAATCTTACATGTTTCAATAAGGTCGCCTCTCATTCTTCTGAACTCCAATGAGTAGAGTCCCAATCTACTCAACCTCTCCTCATATGTCCATCCCCTCATCCCCGGGATTAACCGAGTGAACCTTCTTTGTACTGCCTCGAGAGCAAGTATGTATTTTCTTAAGTATGGACACCAAAACTGTATGCAGTATTCCAGGTGTGGTCTCACCAATACCTTGTACAACTGCAGCAATACCTCCCTGTTTTTATATTCCATCCCCCTAGCGATAAAAGCCAACATTCCATTGGCCTTCTTGATCACCTGCTGCACCTGCATACTAACTTTTTGTGTTTCGTGCACCAGGACCCCCAGATCCCTTTGTACTGCAGTACTTTCCAGTTTCTTGCCATTAAGATAATAACTTGCTCTATGATTTTTCCTGCCAAAGTGCATAACCTCACACTTTCCAGTATTATATTCCATCTGCCAAATCTCTGCCCACTTACTTAGCCTATCTATGTCGCTTTGCAAGTTTTTTATGTCCTCCTCACTCACTACTTTCCCTCCCATCTTTGTATCATCTGCAAACTTTGATATGTTATACTCGGTCCCTTCCTCCAAATCATTAATATAGATTGTAAAGGGTTGGGGTCCCAGCACTGACCCCTGCGGAACACCACTAGTTACTGATTGCCAGTCTGAGAATGAACCATTTATCCCAACTCTCTGCTTTCTATTAGATAGCCAATCCTCCACCCATGCCAGAATATTACCCCCAATCCCGTGATTTTATATCTTGAGCAATAATCTTTTGTGTGGCACCTTGTCAAATGCCTTTTGGAAGTCTAAATACACTACGTCCACTGGTTCCCCTTTATCCTCCCTGTATGTTATGTCCTCAAAGAACGCAAGCAAATTTGTCAAACATGACTTCCCGTTTGTAAAACCATGCTGACTTTGTCCTATTAAATTATGTTTATCCAAATGTCCTGTTACTGTCTCCTTAATAATCGACTCTAAAATTTTACCAACCACAGATGTTAGGCAAACTGGTCTATAGTTTCCAGCCTTCTGTCTATTACCCTTTTTAAATAAGGGTGTTACATTAGCAGTTTTCCAATCTGCCGGGACCTTTGCTGAGTCCAGGGAGTTTTGGAAAATTATTACCAATGCATCCACAATCCCTACTGTCACTTCCCTCAAGACCCTAGGATGTAAGCCATCAGGTCCAGGGCATTTATTCGCCTTAAGTCCCATTATTTTACCGAGTACCACTTCCTTAGTGATTTTAATCATATTTAGTTCCTCCCCCCCTAGAGCCCCCTGTTTGCCCAGTGTTGGGATATTCTTAGTGTCCTCTAATGTAAAGACTGATACAAAATATTTGTTCAACGTTTTTGCCATCTCCATGTTTCCCACCATTAATTTCCCGGTCTCATCCTCTAAGGGGCCAACATTTACTTTAGCCACCCTTTTTCTTTTTATATAACTATAGAAACTCTTGCTATCTGTTTTTATATTTTTAGCTAATTTACTTTCATAATCTATTTTCCCTTTTTTAATCAATCTTTTAGTTATTTTTTGCTGTCTTTTAAAGACTGCCCAATCTTTTATCCTCCCACTAGATTTGGCTACCTTATATGCCCTTGTTTTTAGTCGGATACTATCCTTTATTACTTTACTTAGCCACGGATGGCTGTCTTTTCTTTTACACCCTTTTTTCCTCAGTGGAATATATATTTTTTGAAAGTTGTAAAATAACTCCTTGAATGTACACCACTCATCATGTACTGTCTTACCCTTTAATCTATTTTCCTGTCCACTCTAATCAATTCCGCTCTCATACCTTCATAGTCTCCTTTATTCAAGCTCAGTACATTTGTTTGAGATCCAACCTTCTCACCCTCTAGTTGAATATGGAATTCAACCATGTTGTGGTAACTCGTACCAAGGGGATCCTTTACTAGGACATTTTTAATTAATCCTGTCTCATTACACAGGACCTGATCTAAGATTGCCTGCCCCCTGGTCGGTTCAGTTACATACTGCTCAAGAAACCCATCCCTAATACACTCAATGAACTCTTCCTCAAGGCTGCCCTGCCCAATTTGATTTGTCCAGTTAATATGAAAGTTAAAATCCCCCATAATTATAGCTGTTCCCTTATTACAAGCCCCAACTATTTCCTGATTAATACTCCGTCCAACAGAGTTGCAACTGTCAGGAGGCCTATAGACTACGCCCACTAGTGTTTTTTCCCCTTATTATTCCTTATCTCCACCCAAACTGTTTCATTATCCTGATCCTTTGACCCAATATCATTTCTCTGTATTGCAGTGATTCCTTCCTTTATTAACATAGCCACCCCACCTCCCCTACCTTCCTACCTGTCATTCATGATTGTTAAATGCCCTCGTATGTTTAATTCCCAGTCATCTTTCAGGTAAGTTTGCATTTAAGCTTTTGGACTGGGTTCTTTTTGATGTAACTGAATTGGTGGTTTGCTGGAATAGATGGTAAAAGTCTTTAATTATGTAGGGAGTGCTGCTGGATGCTTGCAAGGTCTTGGATGATAAAGGAAGACCTCTGAGAAGACAGAAAATGCTGGAAATACTCAGCAGGTCAGGCAACATCCGTGGAGAGCGAAACAGAGTTCACGTCTCAGGTCAAGCTGCTGCCTGACATGCTGAGTATTTCCAGCATTTTATGCTGTCATTTCAGATTTACAGCATCCGCTCGCAGAGGGAAGAGGAAGACACAGAAGAGGAAGATGCAGAAGAGGAAGAAGCTGAAGAGGAGAAAGCAGAAGGAAGGATGTAACGCAGCCAACCCCATTTTGGCCAAGATATCTGGGATGGAATCATCTGCCTGCGGTACCAGTGGCCACACCCCAATTCCCTTTTCAACATTAGTCCCACACCTTCCCTTCCCTCTGTTACTGACCATCAAAGCGTCCTCTTGGCCATGATGCTGAAATAAAAACCACCACAAAGCAAACTTTCCAATCCAACTTTATACATCTGTCCATCCAATATATCATCAAGAAATCAACTCATCACCATTATGCATTCTCTTAGAGACTATCTTGTGTGTGCCTTTGCCTATCCTACTGAAGTCACACTGTGCTACCCCAATGGCTGCAGCATGGCTAGTGGAAGGCTGCTGACTTTCAGTGGGCGACACTGGAGATGGCCTTGCAGGTCGATCTTGAGGAGCTCGTGATTGGGAGTGTCAAATCGAGTGATGGTGTTTCTTCTTATTCTTCTTTTCCTTCACTCTTCTCTCCCTCTTCTTGGACAACCACTGGCTGGGTAGGCTGCATTTTCTGGGTGTGTGAAATGAGGAAGGCACAAGGGTGGAATTGTGGTGAGGGGAGGGCAGAAAAGCAAGAAGGAGGATAAGGTATGAGAATACCAGCATCTTGTATCCTTTCTGCCCTGGTGCTGGCCAATGGCTCAACCATATGCTTGACAAGAATGGCCTGCACCGTCTCCTCCAAGGGGGTGAGGTGAAGCTAGGAATGGGAGGTGTGCCTCGTGATTGGTACAGACTGTTGATTGGTATGGGGGTTGTTGGCGGGGGGGGTGGGTCATGCATTGAGAAGTGTGTGAAGCTAAAGATGCAGTTGGTAGGAGACGACTTTTGAATATACCTTCACTGACCTTGACCAGTGGTCTGAGTTCATGTAGCTTCTTTGGAGCCAGGTCCTGGGGGCGACACTGCTGGCAGTGACAGCCTGGGTGATGTGGTCCCACATCATTCTTTCTGGAGAGCCTCCTGGCCCCTGTGGGTAGAAGACCTCTCTTGCAGTGTTGACTCCCTGCACAATGCTAGAGTGCTGCATGCGAGACCCTGGGTGCCTTTTCTCTGGCTTGCTTAGCTATTTGTGTTAGTGCTGAAGCACTTTTCCCATTTTTTGAGGTACGGAAGGCATTTCAGCTTTAAGTGCTGAACACTCCCATTCAGGACTTCTTTTTAATGTTAATTTTTTTTTAAAGGCAGTAAGGGCTGAAAACTGCAAATTTTTACTTCATTTTACTTTTATTTGTTCAAAATGCATTGCCCTTTTAATGTCCCATGATGCCTAGCAACCTCATTGCCTCGCTTCCAGAGGCTGTTGGAAGATGGAACGCCGCTTTTGGACGCCAACTTGGCTACCGTTGCCTGCAGTAACACCACCAGGAGGGCATTACACGGTGAATTAGCGCTGCGCTAAAAATCTTTAGTCCCCAGCACGAATTTTTCTCCACAACCATTTTCAGTGGCTGTTAACCCAAGGCCACGGTGACACCGGCAACTTTCGTGGTGGCCACGAATCTCTAGGCCAAGGAGCTATTTAATGATTATTACATGTTATACCTAGCAGGAAAGATTGAACAGGCTGAGGCTCTTTTCTCTAGAAAAGAGAAGGCTAAGGGGTAACCAAATAGAGATCTTTAAAATTATGAAGGGATTTGATAGGGTAGATGTAGAGAAGATGTTTCCATTTGTTGGGGAGACAAAACTAGGGGGTCATAATAAATATAAGATAGTCACTAATAAATCCAATAGGAAATTTAGGAGAAACTTCTTTACCTGGAGAGTAGTAAGAATGTGGAACTTGCTACCACAAGGAGTAGTTGAGGTGAATAGCATAGATGCATTTAAGGGGAAGCTAGATAAACACATGAGGGAGAAAGGAATAACAACAGAAAACGCTGGAAAAGCTCAGCAGGCCAGGCAACATCAGTGGAAAGAGAAACAGAGTTAACGTTTCAGGTCGAAGACCCTTCGTCAGAACTGAGAAAAAAGCAGGAAATGAAATGGATGAAAAAGTAAGTTTGGGGGCTGGGAAATAGGTTATGTTGATTGAAACAATGGATTTAAAAAAATTGCTAAGGAAGAGAGGATAATACCTCTCTTTTTGTCTCTGATAAGCCTGATAAAGCACTGACATTAAAATTTGCATCAATGACGGAGCTGAAGAACACAAAAAAGAACTTGGCTGCTTTTGAGATGAACGTCAAAGTTGTGGCTAGATTAATAGTTCAACTGAAGCACATACAGTTCTAAAAGCAAGGGAAACCAGTGGAGGCCTGTCACTGTCCTGTTTAAAATCCTGGCAGTCTGTCCGGAGGAGAAAACAGATGACCTGAAAAACAAGCCGCATCGAAATAATATGGCCTGGGTTTTCCTTGCAAAAATGTTGATTTTTGAGCAGTCTTCTAAGCTGGCAAATAAAATAAGATAATAAAGCCCTCCGCTGCAGCTCTGCTGCTGAAAAATGTGATACTGATCCACCCATTGGAAGCCTTTAAATGAAGAGGCAGAGTGTGGCCAAGTGCCCTCCAACATTTCGTGGTGTTTCCACCTGCTTAACACAACGACAATTTTACTTATATATCTACTCTAATGTTGTAAAATCATCCCAGGACACTTCACAGGACCGTTATCTGACAAAAATTGACACAGAGCCACATAAAGAAATATTAGGACAGGTGAAAGGAGCGACTTAAAGGAGAGAGCGGTAGAGAGGCAGCGAGGTTTAGGGACGGAAATACAGAGCTTAGGGCCTAGGCAGCTGAAGGTGTGATCGTCAATGGTGAAGCGATGAAAATCGGTGGTGCGTAAGAGGCATCCTGTAAATCATCACCACTGTAAAGTGATGGTGCTGAGCCTGAATGGTGGCCCACAAATGGGAAGAGAACAGGAAGGCAAAAGTTCACAGAGGAGTGTGATTTTGCAACACTATTTTGGTTGGGAGTCACTTGTAAGGTTTCGCAAAATTTCAGAAATTTCTGCAGCCCCCGAAGATTATTTGATTAAAAGAAAACCTGGTTGGAATGTACCTTAAAAACCCAGGGCATCAAAAATGGCTGTCAGGCCTCATGGCAGATGACAAAGGCAGCCTGCCTGAACATCTCCCATCACTGACTGAAGTACTTGAGGTACTTAAAACTGTCAATCAACTGCGGTTTAGGAAGTTCAACAGAGGAACAAAAGGATTGTTTGTTTGCACAAGCTCTCTACAATGTTGACTCAAGAGCTTAAGCACTTGAAGCTGTCAATCAGTTGCGGTTGGGTGATGACCACAGGACAATGGATTGTTTACAAAGCACTTGAGTGCTGTTGACTGAACACTTAAGGATTTGTTTGTCCAGCACTTGAAACATTCTAAACTGAGCACAAACTAGTTTAAATGAATGGGAAACACATTCAAACCCATTACAGTCAATGGGGACAGATCGGTCCCTTTTGTATAGCCCAGACACATCCAGATTTGGGCACCAAGATAACGGCTCCCAATGGGGTATAAAGATAGCCCCTCAGGAAGCCACTCTCTCTCTCTCTGCCACCTTTGCTTCTGATGCCCTGCTTACCAGAGGAACAGCTCAACAGCCCACCCAAAGAAGTGGAATATCAGCAGTTACTTTTGAATTACTGGGGTATCTCTACTTCGGGGCGGTGAAGAATCTAAGACAGATTGCAGGGGCATGGAGCAGGCATTCACTGGCGAGCATAAGCTTTCTGGCCCATTACAAGGCAACCTAGATAGGTATTAGTGGTGGGAATTAAAGGGGAATTTTGTTAAATTGTAATTTTAGTCAATTTTCCCTCGATGTGTCCGTTTCTCCTCCCCGTTGAGCAAAGTGTGCTATATTCATCATTATTTTCAATGTATTCTTTATTTCAATAAATACTGGTCTTCTTTGCACCCAACCACGAGTCTCGTTTTGTCTACATTGCTGCTGAAATAAGTCCGGCGGTCAGAACCAGAAAAGGGAGTGATTCAAAACTGCATGGGGCCTGGAGCAGCTCAGATACTTCTGACTGGCCAGATACAAACCCCAGGGGCAACCAAAATCACACCCCACCTAACCCCCCCCCCTTTTCTACAACTTCCACTTCTTTGAAGATTTCTGAGCATTTACAGTTACTTTGTGAAGCTTATTGAGAATTTAAAGGGACATTTACATAGTGAAATAATAGATTTCCCTCTAGGGATTCCATTGTTCCTTTGCTTTGAGTCAGAAGACGATAGGACATATCGGAGAAAAGGATGGAAGCCAGGAGAAGGCGGCATCATGTCCGCAGATAACACCTGGCCCACAGGTGTCCATGCAACAGGTTTAAAGAACAAAGAGGTCCTATTGGAATTTTTCTTAAAGGCACCATGACCGAGATATACCAGTTGTTTGAATCTGACTTGGAGCTTCTTTCCACCAGGGACACAGTCTTATTACAACAGTGAGTACACTTCAACAGTACTTCATTGGCTGTAAAGTGCTTTGAGACGTCTGGTGGTCGTGAAAGGCGCTATATAAATGCAAGTCTTTCTTTCTTATCTGTGGCTGTGAAGGTGACAGCACTTTTTATGCATCTAGATGCTTCCAAGCAGCCTCTAGTGACATTAGTCAGTCAGCAATTCATTGCTGCATTAGACACATCATGGATGTCCTGTTCAAGCATGCCTCTGAATGCATTCGTGGTCTGAATCCAAGGAAAGAGGACAAAAACATGTTCAATGAGCCCTTGGGCACTACTAGGGTAATCGTGGAACAGACCATTGGAATTCACAAGTCCCATTTCTGGTACATGAGCAAGTCAGGGAGAGCACTGTCCTATATTCCAGACACAGTTTCCAGAATTATAGTGGCTTGTTGTAATCTTCATAGTTTGGCTAGCACAAAAAGATTGGGCCTTCCAAGTACAGAAGGTGAACAATGAGAAGGTGCTAGAGACCAATCCCCTTCTGACAACAATGAAGCCCAGGAGAGGGAGGAGGTGATCAGCAGCACAAGCCATCAGGCAAGTGATGATCATCAAACTCTCCAATAAAGAGGGTGCCCTCCATCTGCACAACATAAGAAAGCCCTTCATGTTCCCTTGCCTTGTTCTTAACCATTCAGTTAATCTAATATCCTCTCTGAGAGAACAGTTACAAACATTAATCGCCATATAAGAGGCCTCCCTGGATAAATTACACAAACACACCACTTTGCCAGAATTGTACATGTTTACTACAATCTTGTCCCTTGTACTACTGCTAACTCTTATCGCCATGACTATCCCTTCTGTCTAAAACTGTTTTCACTCATGATCCTAACCACTTACTCCTCAGTGTCAAGAGGTTGTGAGGTTTGTAGAGAGGGAACCCTCCAAGGCTGAGGAGGCATTGTCTTAGTGAAACCAATATCCCTGAAGGACCTGCTTCTGGCATCATGTCATTTGCATGTCCAGTGCCTACCAAGCCCAGACCAGAAGCTTTGTCCTGTGCAGCCTTTGGAGAGGACTACATTAATTCCAGGGCATTGTAAATTGCCTGAGTAGCAGTGACATCTGTGCCCACTCCTTGCAGCCCACTGGTGCTGGGCAGAGGCTCAATTGGGCTAATGGTCTGTGTGTGAGCAGGTTAAATAGTCCCAATCAAGTCCTGAAAGCCCTGAGCTAGGTGTTCTCCAAGCCTTCATTGGAAGCAGTTATTGTTGTCATTCCAGAAGTGACAACTGCTCTTAGAGCCTCTTCCTGATGTCTTGATCTCCTGGACTGCCACAGTCACCAGGGTGTTCCTCACGTTATGCTATGCCTCTTGCATTTTATTGCTGATGTGAGTTGTGGACTCCTCCAGCTTTTCCACCATCTACATCACATGGCCTGAGTATGTTTCCACTGCCTGCACATGAGATCTATGCTCCTAGATCATAGATCTTATGAAGACTGAGCTCCTGAGATCTTGGTCCTTGGGTTTCTCAGTTTATACAACTGTGAGTTTTGTTGTCTGCAAACAATCTAATAATGTGAAAATCTCTATCTCAGTAACCGCTCAACCATTGGTGGCCGTGCTTCAGCTACCTAGGACCTAAGCTCTGGAAATCCCTCTCTAAACCTCTTCATATCTCTACCTCTCTTTCCTCCTTTAAGATGCTCCTTAAAACCTACTTCTTTGACCAAGCTTTTGAGCACCTGTCCTAATATCTCCTTATGTTGCACGGTATCAAATTTTGTTTGATAATGCTCCGGTGAAACACCGTAGGATGTTTTACTATATTAAAGCCGCTATATTGTTGTTGCTGTCGATAGCCATTTCTGCCCCACTATGGGAAGTGATGGCTGTTTCCTCATCATTTACTGCAGTTCTTCCTGCTCATTGAGTGGGAGAAGGGTCCTCTGGATGTGGCAAACTACTAATCAGATGCTTCTTTTTGCAAGCGTTCAGCACCTGTGAGGGACACAAGGACATTCATTTTAGTGAGGGGCTCTCTGACTTGTGAATCACACGATGTAACTGAGCAATAATGGGTGGCTTTTCAAATATTAGATTGTCTGCAGTCAGCAAAATTCACATATGCTCTCCATCTCATGACTAATGTGAATCTGACAGTTCTCCTCCAACTTCTTCATTTTCCATAGGCTTTGTATGTGTGTGTGTGCGCTATGAGTTGCAGAGTTTCCTCTTCATGACTATTAAGGAGCCTGATGCTTGACATTCCTCCACCCATGGTAGTCTTTTGTCACTGGTTCTACACATGTTTCTCCAGAAAGAATTTGACGTAATTCACAATGTCATTACATCTGAGTGTCTGCAAAATTAAAGTGTGAACATGCTATCAGGTGCAGGCAATGCAGCATCTCTTCACTTCTCATTCAAAAATTACATAGAAACATAGAAACATAGAAGATAGGAGCCTGCTCCACCATTCAATGCACTCATGGCTGATCATCCAAATTCAGTACCCTGTCCCTGCTTTCTCCCCATATCCCTTGATCCCCTTAGCCTTAAGAAATATATCTAACTCCTTCTTGAATATATTTAATGAATTGGCCTCAACTGTCTTCTGTGGTAGAGAATTCCACAGGTTCACCACTCTCTGGGTGAAGAAATTCCTCCTCATCTCAGTCCTAAATGGCTTACCCCTTATCCTTAGACTGTGGCCCCTGGTTCTGGACTCCCCTGCCATCGGGAACAGCCTTCCAGCATCTAGTCTGCCCAGTCCTGTTAGAATTTTATAAATTTCAATGAGATCCCCTCTCATTCTTCTAAATGCTAGTGAATATAAGCCTAATCAACCCAATCTCTCTTCATACGTCATTCCTGCCATCCCAGGTATCAGTCTGGTGAATATTCGCTGCACTCCCTCCATGGCAAGAACATCCTTCCTCAGATAAGGCGACCAAAACTGCACACAATACTCAAGTTGTGGTCTCACCAAGGCCCTGTACAACTGCAGCAAGACATCCTTGTTCCTGTACTCTAATCCTCTCGCTATGAAGGCCAGCATACCATTTGTCTTCTTAACCGCCTGCTGCACCTGCATGCTTACCTTCAGCGACTGGTGCACAAGGACACCCAGGTCTCGTTGCACTTCCCCTTTTCCCAATCTATTGCCATTCAGATAATAATCTGCTTTCCTGTTTTTGCCACCAAAGTGGATAATCTCGCATTTATCCACATTATACTGTATCTGCCATGCATCTGCCCAATCGCCCAACCTGTCCAAATCATACTGGAGTTTCTCTGTGTCCTCCTCACAGCACACAAACCCACCCAGCTTTGTGTCATCACAGGAAATGTAGTATAAGAACATAAGAACATAAGAATTAGGAGCAGGAGTAGGCCATACGGCCCCTCGGCCTGCTCCGCCATTCAATAAGATCATGGCTGATCTTCGACCTCAACTCCACTTTCCCGCCCAATCCCCATTTCCCTTGTTTCTACTAGAGTCCAAAAATCTATCTCAGCCTTGAATTTACTCAATGACTCAGCATCCACAGCCCTTTGGTCTGAGCGAGCAGACCTGCGGGAGGAACAGAGTCGGAGAATAGGGATAAAGGCAATGCGGAGCAAAGGCCTGGGAGTCTGAATGAGCGGAACTGTGGGAGGAACGGAGTCGGAGACCGGGGATAAAGGCAGCGTGGGACAGAGGCCTAGGAGTCTGAGTGAGCGGACTACCTGTGAGGCAGACAGTCGGCAAGCGGTACAATGAAGGAGTGACGTCAGAATTCAAAGGTGTCGCTGGCACAAGGGAGCTGAGAGGTGAGTATAGGGTGAGTATTTGTGGTAAGTTTTTTTTTGTTCTGTTTTCAATATTTCTGCTAAGTAGTTCATAGCCTATCTAAATAGATGGAAGTGCTGATTGGTGGGTAGCTTTTGAGTGTTTCTTGTTAAGTTTTAAGTTTATTTCTGCTAAATTACCTCCATAGTTTGGTAAATGGAGGCATGGCAGGGCAGCTCAGTCCCGTAATTTGATCATCCTGTACCATGTGGGATATCCTGGACGCTTCTTGCGGCCTGGACGACCACAACCTCTCAGCATCTACCCTGTCAATCCCCTTCAGTATTTTATATGCTTAAATGAGATCACTTCTCATTCTTCTAAACTCCAGAGAGTATAGGCCCAATCTACTCAATCTCTCCTCATAGGACAACCCTCTCACCCCAGGGATCAATATAGTGAACCTTCGTTGCACCACCACTAAGGTAAGTATGTCCTTCTTCAGATAAGGAGACCAAAACTGTGCACAGTACACCAGGTGTGGTCTCACCAAAGCTCTGTACAATTGTAGTAAGATTTCCTTACTTTTGTGCTCCAACCCCCTTGCAATAAAGGCCAACATGCCATTTGCCTTCCCAATTGCTTGCTGTACCTGCATGCTAATTCTCTGGGCTAGAAATTCATTATAGCTAAGGAATAGGCGGTGTCAGTAGAAAATTTGGAGAATTAACAACAGGCGCTAATGTTTTAGACTGCACGCAAAGTTCATGCTCACTGCTCAAAAAAATGATAGGAGTCCTAATTCAAGTCTTAAAACCCAAGCTCATTGGCAGGAGAAGCAGGAGCAGGTGTGCTCATGGCAGATCCACACCCCAGGTAGAGAGCCCGCAGAGTCACCGATGAAACATTGGAGGCATTGGTTTTCACTGTGGAGAGACAGAGGGCGGTGCTGTACTTGGCAAGTGACAGGAGGCCCTCACCACAAGTCTTCCGCACTATGTGGAGGGAGGTAGCACAGCACGTCTCAGGCAGCACTGTGGTCCCCAGGACCCACGCACAGTGCAGGAAGAAATTTAATGACCTCACTCAGATGGTATGGGTGAATCAATTATTCAACAAATGCTACATACCACCATCTGAACAACAGTCTTCACACACTGCCCAAAGCACCACACCCCCAGCACTCACCCACCAACAATCTCTACCTACCAACACTCACACCCACATCTCACACCTTGCACACAATGACAGCAATTCAACTATGGCAGGCACATCACCAAAACACATTGCTCCACACTCACTCACACACTTTCCATTCTCTTGTAGGCCAAGGTGGCTCACAACAGGAGGGAGCAGGAGCACGCAGGCAGGGGACAACCTGAAACCCAACCACTGTCTGCACTGGAGAATAGAGTGCTGCAAATTATTGGGCGCCAGGTAGTGGGCGCCGTGGCCACAGGCAACGTGACCCCCTTGGCGACAACAACGGTATGTTCATCCCCACTCCTTCTTCAGACATCCCACTTCCCCCTCACCCCACAAGTGTTTCGCACTTTCTAGCTAATCATGCTGTATGCATGCATTCCTCCCTTCCTGCAGCCCCCCCTCCACACCTTAACCCTACTCTTGTGCCTTTATGCTTTCAGATAATGAGCAAGCACCTGAGCAGCCTGTCCCTGAGGGCACCGTTGAGAGCAAGACGGGAGAAGAGGAGGAGGAAGAACACACCGCGTCACTGCATGTCTCACCCGCAAGCACCAGCTCAGGTACTGGCATTCTTTAGCGGCTAGTATAGTAGCAGGAACTGCACAGGGTGAGGCACCGGGGACGAGTGGGTTGCAGCAAGGCCAGGGGGAAAGAGTAGCTCTGGAGCCAGCTCCCTGGAGGTCGAGTTCGCGCACGGGTTCTGCTGCACAGGACTCAAATGAGGACCTCAATATGGAGGCCTTTAGAAGAAGGGAGGTGGGCATGCACACGGACATGATAGGTGCAATGGCAAGGGTACCCGAGAGCCTCTCAGCAATGGTAAAGAGCGTGGAGGAGTCTGCCTCCAACATTGCACAAGGCTCTGCACACACCATGAAGCCCATCATTTCCAGTCTGCAAAGGATGGTAGACTCACAGAGAGACCGTGGCAACCCAGACCTGATGCCGCGTGTGATGGGCACTCTGGCAGCTTCCATTGCAGCACAGGCGGAAGCTCTCATGCAGTCTCAGCTTGATGCCACGCATGCTCTGGCTGCTGCCATCATAGCTGGGTGTGCCACCGTCGACCGGGGCTTTCACGGTGTCGCAGCAGGCCAGCAATCTGTGCTCCAACAGATTACTAGGGATGCTGAGATGCTGCACTGGGGGAGTGGCAGTGGGTCAGTGGAGCAGGAACCTGGGGGGTGACGTTATCCCGTCAGTGCTGCTAACTTTTGAAATTTTGAAAATTTAGTGCCAGGCGCTAAGGATTCTGAACTTCTACTAAATTGTATGTTAGCGCCCCAGGAAGGGAGTGGGGCACTAAATCAAACGTTAATGACCTCAGTGGGGCGCTACAGGGGCGCTACCAGCAGAGCGCTTATGAATTTCAGGTGCAATGCATTCAGCAATCATCCTTCCAGCTCTTAAAGGGGAGGTTGCATCCTTGTGCAGATGCTCCTTTTCAGCATTGCTGGCTTTGAAGTGACCTGCAAGCAAATGAATCCCCTGATGGCTGTGGCTGTTCCCACTCCCAGCAACAGAGCTCGGCGGTTCACAGACGCAGCATTGGAGGCATTGGTGGCTGGAGTGGAGCGAAGGAGGGCAATGCTGCTCCCAGCCACTGGAAGGAGGCCATCCATCGCCTCAGGTGTTCAGGGCAATGTGGAGGGAAGTGGCCCAGGAGGTCTCGGCCAGTAGTGTCTTCGTACGCAGTCTGAATCAGTGCCGTAAGAAATTCAATGACCTCAGTCGGGTGGTCAAGATGAGTCAGGTGGTCATGCTTCAAGAGCTCCTACATACCAGCATCTGAACCTTGTAAGATTTGCAAAATTTCTACATCTCCCCGAAGGTTATCATCAATAAAAGGGACATTGCATGGACATTTTAAAATTAAAAAGGGTACCCAAGATGGCGTCCGTGCCTCATGGCAGAAAGCCTGTGGGATTCCAAAATGGATTCTGCAGTGCAGATAGCTTGGGAGAAATCGAAACTAAGGCTGCAGGTTTTCTGTGAAGAGAAACTTTGTGTTTTGGAACGAGACAGGACTTTGAATTATGTATTAGACCGAATTGGAGACAGATCTAAATTCAGTGAGGCCTATAGTTAAAGCCATCAAATAGTCTGCATACATAATCAGAAACAGATTAAACACAGCCATCGAGGCTGGACAAGCCCATCAAAGAACTTTCAGGACAATACAAGTCAATTATCGGGCCGGTAGATGCGATTACCGGCCATCTAAAAAACCATCAGTATAGATTGCTACCATTGTTTAAACTAGCCCGCCAAGTTTAAGACAAAGAACTAACCTGATTTGGCGTGAAGATAAGGATTTTCAAAAGGGTATAACTGAAGGCCCCAGGTAGCAATCGGCCCCTGCTGCAACTGCTGGCTTGCTTGCTCCCTGCTCTGCCACCCCCCCCTGTTCTCCTGCACTTGGCCCTCGCTCTTGGGAGGGGAACAAAACCCAAGTCCGTAGCCATCCAGGACGCCCAGGCCGCAGAAGGGGGAAAGGCGAGGTTGAGCAGGTGGTTCAGGACTTGTATAGTAATCTTGTAAGACGAGGAAGAAGACGATAATAATTCGATACGGGCAGAGCAGGGCAGCGAAAAACGTATCGATTAATTAAACCAAGCGCCTAGTTATAAGCTGACGCTTGGGGAAGAAAGTCCTTAAGGACAGTGAAGACAAGCATCTTGTTGAACACTGCAAATAAAGGCAGGTGTCCACGCCATGATGAATATGCTGGCGTTCAATGCCTGGCTAGTAAAATCTGAGCAGTAAAAACTGCTAATCGTCTCATCGACGTAACGTTACCGCTGACAACTGTTCGAGGGAGAAGAAGAGGAGAACCCACTGGGACGAGACGACGACGATAGTGGAGGAGAAGAAGGTGTGTCGCAGCAGCAGCTCCAGCACCGTGCTCCTGAAGACCACGTGGCGACGGGGGTACCTAAGAGGACAGAGAGCTAAACCTCAAAACCTGCATTTCCTTTCAACAGTTGGCTTTGATTTTGAATTGGTGAGCATGAATTCTGGCTCCTCATAGCTTAATCTAGTTAGGTATAGGGGTGGATAAGGATAAGGGGATTGTTAAGATAGTTGTTGTAATGTATATACCTTTAAGGGGGGAACTATCTTTTACAGCTCATGTATACTGCAGTACCGGCAGTGACCACACCTGTATATAGTACTGAGTAGTAATCTGTACAGATCAGTTCCAGTGTGAGCCACGTTGAGTAAACACCTGTTGTACCCTTCTCCTGTAGTCTGTGTCTTATTATACACAGACATAACATTGGCAACAAGGCAAGTTTGAACCTACCTGCAACTCTGCATCACCTCCCGGGGATTCGTTCCTGGAGATCAGTGGATTGGAGGTCAAGGCCAGAGACTCAGGCGTCGACCATGGGCAACCGCCCAGTCATCCAGCAGAGATTCGAGAATTGCGGGGGAGGCTGTTGAGAGCCAGGCTTGGCTTTCCAGTCGAGGCGGTCCAGCGAAACGGGCTGGCAACAGGTAGTGCGCAGAGCCTTCCTGGACAGCGGCGGGCTAGAGCCCGACCGAACGGCACAGCAAAGGGCCGAGCAGCATCAACGGGGGAGAGAGAGAGAGGGCAGAGCGCACAGGGTGCAGCCGGTGTTCAGGGGCTGAGCAGCATCGAAGAGAGGGAGAGAGAGATGCGCAGAAATCCGCGAGGCACCGCCATTGCCACGAGGACCGCCGAGAACGGCGTTGGCAGCAGCGCAGGAGAAGCGCGCAAAACCTACAGGGCGCCGCCATTGCCATGAGAACTGCCGGGAGCGGCGTTGGCAGCAGCGGGGGAGCAGGGAAAGCGCGGGAGACGCCATTTTAAGCCATTGGGAGTTGCCATTTTAAACCGCACCCAAAATGCCGAAGAGTGGCAGTATCACCGTATTTGACAATGAAGTCGAAAATTGGACTACATATGTCGAACGAATAGAGGTATACTGCAAGGCAACTGAGGTGTCAGATGACAAGAAAGCGTCGGTATTGTTAAATTTAATGGGTGCAAAGACGTATGGTTTATTACGAAATCGAGTAACCCCAAAGAAGCCAATGGAAAAGAGTTTTGAAGACAAAGTAACGATACGACAGGAACATTTAAACCCCACACCGCTGCTGATAGAAACATAGAAACATAGAAGATAGGAGCAGGAGTAGGCCATTCGGCCCTTCGAGCCTGCTCCGCCATTCAATGTGATCATGGCTGATCATCCAAATTCAGTACCCTGTCCTTGCCTTTTCCCCATATCCCTTGATCCCTTTAGCCTCAAGAACTATATCCAACTCTTTCTTGAATATATTTAATGAACTAGCCTCCACCGCCCTCTGTGGCAGAGAATTCCACAGGGTCACCACTCTCTGGGTGAAGAAATTCCTCCTCATTTCAGTCCTAAATGGCTTACCCCTTATCCTTAGACTGTGACCTCTGGTTCTGGACTCCCCGGCCATCAGAAACATCCTTCCTGCATCTAGTCTGTACAGATCTGACAGAATTTTATAGGTTTCGATGAGATCCCCTCTCAATCTTCTAGACTCCAGTGAGTATAAGCCCAATCGACACAACCTCTCCTCATACGTCATTCCTGCCATCCCAGGTATCAGCCTGGTGAATCTTCGCTGCACTCCCTCCATGGCAAGAACGTCCTTCCTCAGGTAAGGTGACCAAAACTGCACACAATACTCAAGGTGCGGTCTCACCAAGGCCCTGTACAACTGTAGCAAGACATCCTTGTTCCTGTACTCGAACCCTCTTGCTACGAAGGCCAACATACAATTTGCCTTCTTAACCGCCTGCTGCACCTGCATGCTTACCTTCAGCGACTGGTGCACAAGGACGCCCAGGTCTCTTTGCACTTCACCTTCTCCCAATCTATTGCCATTCAAATAATAATCTGCCTTCCTGTTTTTGCCACCAAAGTGGATAACCTCACATTTATCCACATTATATTGCATTTGCCATGTTTCTGCCCAATCACCCAACCTGTCCAAATCGTACTGGAGTTCCCTGACATCCTCCTCACAGCTTACCCTCCCACCCAGCTATGTGTCATCAGCAAATTTGGAGATATTACATCCAATTCCCTCGTCCAGATCATTAATATATATTGTGAACAGCTGGGGTCCTAGGACCGATCCTTGCGGTACCCCACTAGTCACTGCCTGCCACTCGGAAAATGACCCGTTTATTCCAACTCTTTGCCTTCTGTCCACCAACCAGTTCTCTATCCAAGTCAATACCTTGCCCCCAATCCCATGTGCCTTAACTTTGCACGCTAATCTCTTGTGTGGGACCTTATTGAAAGCCTTCTGAAAGTCCAAATACACCACATCCACTGGTTCTCCCCTATCTATTTTACCAGTTGCATCCTCAAAAAATTCCAGTAGATTAGTCAAGCATGATTTACCTTTTGTAAACCCATGTTGACTTTGTCCGGTCCTGTCGCTGCTTTCCAAGTGCTCTGCTATTACATCTTTTATAATAGACTCTAGCATTTTCCCCACTACCGATGTCAGGCTTACCGGTCTATAATTCCCCGCTTTTTCTCTACCACCTTTTTTGAATAGTGGGGTAACATTAGCTACCCTCCAATCCATGGGTACCGTTCCAGAGTCTATCGAGTTCTGGAAGATGACCAGTAATGCATCTACTATCTCTAGGGCCACTTCCTTAAGTATCCTGGTATGTAGACCATCAGGCCCTGGGGATTTATCGGCCTTTAGTCCCATCAATTTCCCTAACACCATTTTCCTACAAATCCTGATTTCTTTCAGTTCCTCTCTTTCATCAGACCCTATGTTCCCCGGCATCTCTGGGAGGTTATTTGTGTCCTCCTTTGTGAAGACAGAACCAAAGTATGTATGTAGTTGGTCTGCCATTTCCTTGTTTCCCATTATAAATTCCCCTGATTCTGACTGTAAGGGACCTACGCTTGACTTCACTATTCTTTTTCTCTTCACATATCTATGTTCTTCACATAGCAGAAAGATTCAAGTTTCACAAACGGAACCAGCATAAGGATGAAAGCAATGCTGATTATTTAACAGAACTGCGCAAACTATTGAAACACTGCCAGTTTGGAGCGGGACTGGCAGATACTTTAAGGGAAAAGCTGGTGTGTGGGTTTCAAAGTGAAGGAACCCAGAAATGGCTTTTATCTGAAAAGGACCTTAAGCTGGAAAAGGCTTTCAGCATTGCGGTATCATATGAAGCAGCAGCACGGGGCGCTGCAGAGATACAACAGAGACCGCAAGAATATGGCACAAACGAAATGTCATATAGAACAGAGAAGTGCTATCGCTACGGCAGAACAACACATGACCAGAATGATTGCTGGTTCAAAGACAAAGTGTGCAGACAGTGTGGAAAAGTAGAACACATAGCACGAGTCTGCAGGTCGGGAAAGAAAACCAGCAATAAGAAACCGACCAAAGAAAAGTACAAGAAGGTACATAAGATGACGGAGAATAGTTCAGATGAACAAAAGAGTGATAACGACTCCGAAAGCAGGGAACTGAGTAGTCTGAAACTACATAATGTAATCACAACGGAGGATCACCGAACCATTTGGGTAACTCTCAAGATAGCAGGAGTCCAGGTAAAGATGGAATTGGACACAGGATCAGCCCTAACAGTCATAAACCGACGGGACTACGAGCGGCTATTCTCACACATACCCTTGAGAGACACAAAAATTATTTTGAAGATGTACACGGGGCAAAAAGTCTACCCCAAAGGAAAAATAAGGGTGACCGTTATATATAACGGTAAGGAAACACCAAAACTAGACCTGTATGTATTGCAAGATGGAGGACCACCATTACTGGGACGTGAATGGATCCGGAAAATACAACTGGATTGGCATTCCATACAGGCACTGACTGTGGCTGACAAAAAGGATGACGACGTCACACCTGGCCGACTGTCAAAGATCCTAACTGACGCGAAAGAAGTGTTCCAGCAAGGACTCGGAACACTAAAAGGCATGACAGCGACGATTAAAATTGAAGAAAACGCAAGGCCAAAATTTTTTAAGGCCAGACCGGTACCTTATGCAATCCGCCCAGCCGTCGAAGCAGAGCTGGAGAGACTGGAACGTTCAGGTGTACTGTCCAAGGTAGACTGGAGCGAGTGGGCTACACCCATTGTCCCTGTGATGAAAAAGTCATTGAGCAGCACGCCTGGGGAACCAAGGAAGGTTCGCATCTGTGGGGACTTTAAGGTAACAGTGAACCCGGTCCTTCACACCGTACAATACCCACTTCCGCGGATTGAAGATATTTTCACCTCGCTATCTGGAGGGAAATGCTTCACTAAGATTGATCTGGCCCAGGCGTATCTGCAAATGGACGTAGAAGAAGCATCAAAAAAATACCTCACAATCAACACCCATAAAGGTCTTTACCAATACAACCGGCTGGTATTCGGGGTAGCATCAGCTCCGGCTATTTGGTAGAGGGCAATGGAACAAGTCCTGCAAGGGATCCCAGGGACCCAGTGTTATTTGGACGACATCCTGGTCACGGATGAAAATGACAGTGATCACCTTGCCAACCTGGAGCAGGTGCTCACTAGATTGCAGGAATATGGGCTCCGAGCTAACCGCCCCAAATGTGAGTTTTTTAGAAAACAGATCTCGTATTCTGGCCACGTTATCGATAAAGAGGGGTTACATAAGTCCCCAGAGAAGATTGAGGCAGTAGTCAAGGCTCCAGCACCGGAAAATGTGTCACAACTGAGGTCGTTCCTCGGGCTGGTAAACTACTACCATAAGTTCTTGCCAAATTTGTCTACAATACTACACTCATTGAACACCCTACTGCAAACTGGGGTGCCATGGAAGTGGAGTGACGAATGTAGACGAGCTTTCCAGAAGAGCAAAACACTAATCACATCGAAAGAGGTATTGGCCCATTACAACCCGGCATTACCAATTCGGTTGGCATGTGATGCGTCACCCTACGGCATTGCAGCGGTGCTGTCGCACAAATTCTCGGACGGCTCAGAGAGGCCAATAGCCTTTGCGTCATGATCACTAACCTCAGCCGAGCATAACTACACCCAGATTGACAGGGGGGCCCTCAGCCTAGTGTGGGGAGTGAAAAAGTTCAATCACTATCTGCACGGGCAGAAATTCACCTTGCTGACTGATCACCAGCTTCTTGTCTCCATTTTTAATCCGAAGAAGGGCGTTCCGGTGATGACTGTGCAATGACTACAAAGATGGTCACTTTTTCTCGGGGCGCACCACTATGAGATTGAATATAAGGGCACGAAACAGCATGGAAATGCTGATGGGCTATCACGTCTGCCACTGCCTACTGCGGAGGAAGCACCAGCAGTGGATCCTGTCAAAATATTCCATTCGACTATAGTTGAATACCTATCGGTAACTAACGCTTGTATCGAAAAGGAAACCCGAAATGACCCAACACTGTCTCGGGTATATGATTTGACGGTGAAGGGATGGCCAGCACATGGCGACTCACTGTTGCCAGCATTCTCGACAAGGAGAGAACAGCTGTCAATGTGCCGGGGGACCTTGATGTGTGGATCCCGAGTGGTAATTCCACCAAGTTAAGGGATAGAGTGCTCAATGAGCTTCATGAGGGTCATCTGGGAGGGGTAAAAATGAAAAGCCTAGCCAAGGCTTATGTGTGCTGGCCGGGAATCGATAAACAAATCAAGGACCTGACCAAGAGCTGCTCAGGATGCCAGAAAGTCCAAAATGCACCACCACAGGCCCCTCTACACCCATGGGAGTGGCCCTCATCTCCATGGCAACGGGTGCATATCGATTTTGCTGGTCCATTCATGGACTCAATGTTTTTAATAGCCGTGGATGCGCACTCGAAATGGCCTGAGGTCATCAAAATTGTTTCTACCACCACGGAGAAAACTATTGCAGTCCTACGGACCATTTTTGCCAGGAATGGCTTGCCAGAACAGATTTGCTCCAACAACGGACCACAGTTTGTGTCCGAAGAGTTCGGGAGGTTCTTGAAAAAGAATGGGGTAAGGCATTACACATCCGCCCCGTATCATCCAGCCACAAATGGATTGGCTGAGAGGTTCGTACAAACCTTTAAGAAGGCAATAAAGGCTATGTACAATGACAACATTCCACTGCAGCACAAGGTGGACAATTTCCGGTTCGCCTACCGGAATGCGACGCATGCAATCACCAACCAGGCCACAGCCATGATGTTCTTTAACCGAAGGTTAAGATCTCGCCTGGATTTGCTCAGACCAAACGTACGAAGAGATGTTGAGAGTAAGCAATTCCAGCACACCCATTAGAAGCCAACAAGGAGCTTCAATATAGGGCAACCAGTCTTGGCCCGCGACTACCAAACAGAAAAATGGCAGCCAGGAATGATATGCACACGGCAGGGCCCACTAATGTACACAGTGGACGTTGGGGAGAGCATTGTGAGACACCATGCTGACCAGATCCTAGAGTCACAGGAACAAGTCAACCCCATGCCTCGCCCATACGTACCTGGTGATGAACCCGACGTACAGGTCGCATCTACCCAGAAACAGTAGCATCGGAAGCTGATGAACCAACCGACGACAGGGGGCCAGAATCGCCTCCGCACCAAGAGCAAGACACTCGGGAAAGGCGCTATCCAGAAAGGATCAGGAAGCCTCCCCAAAGACTGAATATATAAATAGACTATTTTCAGCTAATGTTGCATGCTAAAAGTGTTAATTGTAATTAGTTTGTTATTTAATTGTTAAATGAGTGTTATGGTACTGTTAATCTAAAAGGGGAGGAATTGTTATGTATATACCTTTAAGGGAGGAACTATCTTTTACAGCTCATGTATACTGCAGTACCGGCAGTGACCACACCTGTATATAGTACTGAGTAGTAATCTGTACAGATCAGTTCCACTGTGAGCCGCGTTGAGTAAACACCTGTTGTACCGTTCTCCTGCAGTCTGTGTCTTATTATACTCAGACACAACAGTTGTTTTCCCTCGATGTGCCGTGTGTTCCCCATTCCCTGCATAAGTGTAGTTATTTGTATTTGCCTGTAATTTTATATTAGTAATTTCTTTCAAGACTGTATCAATTTTTCCTGTTCAATAAAATCTTGGTTTTGCTTACATCCAAACCATCTGTCTACTCGAGTTTTCTGTATCGCTGCCTGTACCTAAGTCTGGTGTCTAGAACCCAGGGGCGTGGGAGCGATTCGAACCGCTCACAAACAGTCAGGGGCATAACTGACTGGGCGCACGTGCCACACCCGCCACCCCCTACAACCTCAGTCTGTGCACACTGCACAAAGAACCACACCACCACCACTCACCCACCAAACATCTTCACCTACTCAAACTCACATCCACATCTCACACCTTGCCTACAATCATAGCTATTCAATGACGGCAGGCATATCTCCCATACACATAGCTGGACTCTGACTGAAACACATTTGCTTCTCTTGCAGGCCAAAATGGCTCACAATAGGAGGGAGCAGCAGACAACAGGCAGTGGTGATGCGCAGCTCCAGCAGCTCGCAGACCTTGAGGAGCGAGTGCTGTGACTCATTGGGCAACAGGTGGTGGACGCCATGGCCATCAGCGACATCGACCCCTTTGGGGGCAAAAACAATATCTTCAGCCCCTCTCCTTCTCTCATCCCACTTCCCTCTCACCACAAACCTTTCTCACTTTCCACCTCCTGAAAACATCTACATTCCTTGCTCCCTTCCTATCCCCCTGCCCTCACCTTAACACGAGTCTTGTGCCTTTATGCTTTCAGTGAATCAACAACCAGATGACCAGCCTGTCCCTGAGCTTCCCACTGAGCATGAGGAAGGAGAAGATGAGGAGGAGCAAAGCACCGCGTCACTGCATCTCTCACCCACAGGCACCACCTCAGATACTGGCACTACGTGATCTTTAGAGGCAAGTTTAGTAGAGGGGTCTGCACTGGGTGATGCACCGGGGACGAGCAGCTGCAGCAAGGCCAGGGGAAAGGGTAGCTCAGGAGCCAGCTCCCCAGAGGGCAAATTTGCGTGTGACTTCTGCTGCACAGGCCTCAGATGAGGACCTCGATGGGGAGGCATTCACAAGAAGGGTGATAGGCATGCACACTGAGATGATAGGTGCAATGGCAAGGGTACGCAAGAGCCTCTCAGCAATGGTAAGGAGCGTGGAGGAGTCCACCTCTAACATTGAACAGAGCTCTGCACACGCCATGAAGCCTCACATTTCCACAGTGCAGAGGATAGTGGACTCCAGAGAGACTGTGCGGATCCAGACCTAATGCCACCCATCATGGGCGGTGTGGCAGCATCCATTGCAGCACAGGCAGAAGCAACGTCTTAGTGCTGTAATGCAGTAAATGGCTGCTGCCATCGAGTCTCAGACTGCTTTCATGCAGTCTCAGCTTGATGTGACAATAGGTCTGACAGCTGTCATCATCACTGAGTCCACCACAGCCCATCGGGGCTTTCACGGTGTCGCAGCAGGCTAGCAATCTGTGCTCCAGCAGATTGGTAGGGATGCTGAGGTGCAGCCCCAGGGGAGTGGCAGTGGGTCAGTGGAGCAGGAACCTGCTGTCCGCTCTCAGGGTGACAGCATTCCTGATGCTACCACTGTTACTCCGCCATTGCACTTGTCGCTGCCTGTCATCCAGCCAGGCCAGACTGCCACCACCCAGCCTGAGGTGGTGCAGTCTACAGCCGGGCCTTCTAGCCCCAGAGCTGGTCGAGAGAGTCCTGCAAGGCCATCTGTAGTCTCTGGCACCGACACTCAGCAGTCTTTCACCAGCCCTGCTGCAGCCGCTGGGGAGACACTACATAGGAGCAATAGATTAGGGAAAGGGACTGTAAAGAGGGGAGGCAAGGGTTTGCACAAGGGTGATTAGTCAATATTGTTGTATATTTGTGATTAATGGTTTTTGATAAATTTATTACTGGAATGTTGCAGATTTGGTGCGGTGTCTCACTTCAGTTTTGGTGTGTGGTATGGAATCACAAAGTGATGGAATGATGGCGACGTGTTCAACAACAGGAAAGAGGACTCGAAGTCACTGGAAACAAAGTCTGATGAGGCGGTCTTGGACAGACCTTGCAGAACACCGATTGAGTGACTACCTCGGTCACTGCTATTCGTCCTCCTGCTCTTCTTCCTCCTCCTCCTCGTCCTTGTCATCATCCTCCTCGTCCCCCCTTGAGGTGGTGGAGTTATGCCTGGTGGCAATGACTGCGCTCTCATAATGGCTAATTTGTGCAGCATGCAGCAGATGATGACGAACAGTGACACCTGCTCAGCTGAGTACTGATGGGCTCCTCCTGAGCAGTCAAGGCAGTGGAATCGTTGCTTGAGCACTCTGATGGTCTGCTCAATGATGTTCCTGGTGGCAGCATGGCTCTCATTATATGAGTGCTAGTCAGGAGCATTGGGGTTGCAGAGGGGAGTCATGAGCCAGGTGAAGAGTGGATAGCCCTTGTCTCCCAGCAGCCAGCTGCAAGCTTGATGTGGTGGCTGGAATAGAGCTGGCTCACTGGTCTGGCGCAGGATGAAGGCATCATGGCTGCTGCCAAGAAAGCAGGCATTGACGGTCAGGATTCGCCATGTGTGTTCGCACATCAACTGGACATTAAGTGAGTGGTAGTCTTTGCGGTTACGGAATACCTCAGGATTGTTATGAGGTGCCTGCAAAGCGAAGTGGGTGCTTTCAATGGTGCCCTGCACAATGGGAAAGCCCGCTATCCTGGCAAAGCTACATGCACGCTCGTGCTGCTTCTCTCTGGTCATGGGGAAGGGAATGTAATCCCTTCTCCTTCTGTACAGAGCCTCTGTGACCTGACAGATGGAGCAATGGATGGCAAACTGGGAGATGTTGGAGATGTCGCCTGTTGCACACTGGAATGATCCGCTGGTGTAGAAATTCAGGACGACGGTGACCTTGAGTGCGGCTGATAGAGCCGTGGTGGTCCTGATCTGAGGCTCGAGGTCTGGCTTCAGGAGGTGGCAGAGCTCTGTGCCCACGTCCTTGCTGAAGCAGAGCCTTCTAACACACTGGCCCTCAGTGAAATTCATGTAAGAGAACTGCAGCCAGAATACCCTGGGTGGACAAGGCCTCCTGTTGAGAGCCCTGTTGGCCCTCCTCCCTCTGGCCACATTTTTCACTCTTGCTCTGTGCTTCAGTTGCCTCCTACATTGACGCTGGAGGGCAAGGTCCAGTGCCAGTACAGCCCCCATGAAAGGATCCAAACATTGCACTTTCAAATCTCCCCTCAATGAAACTGAAGAATCTTTATGTGCCAGGCCACTCGTTGAAATGCAAAATGTTCAAATTGGTCAAAAGGCCTCTTTGCCCATGTGAAACTAGCAATGCAGCATTGTTGGCCGACGAAAACTAAACCGGATGTGGACGCCTTTAAATAGCGCTCCTCCCGGGGACATCCGACTGAAAGCCACCTCCTCTACCTGTCATTGTTAACGGCAGGTGCACAAGCAGGGGGCGAGAGGGAATTTTTCATCCGGGGCGCTACCAGGGCGCTGCGCACGGCAATGACGTCACAATCTCCAGGCGTAGGAGATCAGGCCGCAACGTCTTACCGCCGCCGCAAAACTCCCGCCGAATTTTGCAGGAGACGTTGATATCATCGCACCTGGTCACAAACCCATTTGTGCCCTGTTAGCGCCCCCCCAGAAGCACTAACGGGAGGCACAAAGGAGCCCAATTTCTAGCTCCTGCCATCCTCTCTCAGGATGACAGCATTCCTGCTCCTGCCATTGCCATTGTCGCTGCTTGTCATCTATCCAGCCCAGACTGCTGCCGCCCATGCTGAGGTGGTGCAGTCTACAGCCGGGCCTTCCAGGTCCAGAGCTGTTCGAGGGTGTCCTGCAAGGTCATCTGAAGTCTCCCGTGCAGACACTCAGCAGCCTTCTACCAGCCCTGCTGCAGCCGCTGGGCAAAACTTCATAGGAGCACTAGATTAGCCAAAGATACAGTAATGACAAGCACTAAGGGATTGCACAAGAGTGAGTAGTTAATATTTTTAGTGCAAATATGTGTTCACTGATTTTTGATAAATTTATTAATTCACTTACCATTCTTTTGTGGTTTCTGTCATTTCAGCTTTGTGCCGTGATACAGCCTGCAAGAGTGGTGGCATGATGGGGGATGTGGTTTAAGTGATCCTGGTGTGAGGTTGGAGGTCTGTTTGGAGGAGGTAGCAGAGTTCTGTGACTACCTCCATGGTGAAGCGGAGCCATCTAATACACTGCTCCTCGCTTAATTGAAGGTAGGAGAAGTGCTCTCGGAATACCCTTGGGGGGATGGGGAAGGCCTCCTGGTGAGAGCCCTGATGCCCCTCCTTATCTCTCTGCGCACATGTTCCCATCATTCTCACTGCCTACGCTCCCTCCGCTGTAGATCCTGGAGGGTGAGGTGGCATGCCAGTACAGCCTCCATTAATGTTACCAAGTGTAGCAGTTTGATCCTTTGAAGAATAAATGTAGCTACTTTTTAGTTGCCATAAGACTCCTGATACAAAATAACCTTGAAATTTCTGAATGAAACTGACAAGAAACCACTGAAACTGCACTAACCTGAGAGCTGTAAGTGATTACTGATGATCCCTTTAAATAACATCTCTGGAGCCGGCTTCCTGGTGCTTCACGCCAGCTCTCCCTGTCGGTGTTTACTCCAGGCACTAAGGTAAGTGGCGAGAATCAATTTAGCAGATCGTGCGGTCAGTGAGCATTGCACACTCACTGATGTCATGATCCAACTGACATTGACATTCCTGGTGATACCTCTTACCGGTGGCACGATGGGGGGGGTGGGCAGACTTGGCGTGTGGCATTGGATTCGCCTTGCCCCAGCAATACTAGTCTAGCGCCCCATTAGCACCATCTGCTGGCGCTAATGGGAAGTGCTAAAGGGACAACATTTCCCCCCTCTGTGTTTCCTGTACGAGGACACATAAATCTCTCTGAATACTAACATTTAATAGTTTCTCACCATTTAAAAAATATTCTGTTTTTCTATTCTTCTTACCAAATTGAATAACCTCACATTTCCCAGTATTATACTCCATCTGCCACCTTATTGACCACTCACTTAACTTGTCTATGTCCCTTTGCATGCTCCTTGGGATATTTCTTTAAATGTCTGCCACTGCTTATCTACTGTCATACCTTTTAATCTAATTTCCCAATATACCTTAGCCAACTTGCCCCTCATACCAATATAGTTGGCTTTATTTAAGTTTAAGGGCTAGATTTTCAGTATAGGCAGTTTTGGGGCGCTAACCTTAGCGCCCGCCCGAAGTTAGCGCCCGCCCCAAAGTAGCGCCCCGTTGCCGGGAATTCAGTGGCTTCGCCCTAAGAGGTTGGTGGAGCGCTAAAAGAGGCGTTCCACTACTCTCTTTAGGCGCTAAGCCGGCGGTCCAGAGGGATAGCGCCCAGGCGGGGCGCAGCACGGGTGCGGTCATTTTTGCACTGACAGCAGACCCCGTGGTGCCGACCAGCTCTTAAAGGGGGAAGGGACGAATTGGTCTGCTGCCACGCCCTGCACACTGCAGCCTTGCAAAGAGGCCTCAACACTACTGCTCAGCCCCAGGGAGTCATGGCAACGCCAGAGAAGGCCCGTCAGCGTGCCCTGCGCTTCTCAGAGGGTGATCTGGACATAATGGTCACAGCTCTGGAGGTGAGGCGCAAGATCTTGTTTCCAGAGAGTGGGAGGAATCCAACCCACCACGACTACACCAAAGCCTGGAAGCAGATCGCCCAGAGGGTGACGTTCACCGGCGAGGCCCCCAGGACCCACACACAATGCCGTAAGAAATACAACGATCTGACCAGGATTGTGAGGGTGAGTAGCCTTTCCAGTCTCCTCCTCATTCTTGCATGTACACCTGACATGATGGGCAAAGGGACCTGAAAGTCCTTTTGGCCAGCCCTCAGCCAGCAGCATTGGGACAGTCATGAGCATCAAATGGCCATTCGGCACTCTACACTTTGGCCCAGCTATTCCACCATGGGAGGCAGTGGACAGTACATCAGGGCTTCACTCTGTCCAAGCTATTCCACCATGGGAGGCAGTGCACACTACATCAGGGCTTCACTGCGCACTTACAGCCCGTCCTTTCTCTTGCAGGCTAAAGTAGCGTTTAATCGCCAGGCCCGTGCCAGGGGTGGCCGCGCCAAGCTGCAGAAGCTCACTCGGCTGGAGGAGCGCGTGTGTGTGCTCATGGGAGCCCGTGTGATTGTCCCCACAGCGTACGGTGTATCCGACCCTCCACTGCCCGGCAATGGTAAGGACCTCGCCTTTTGGCCCTCTCGCGTCGCACTGGCCCATCCGAGCTACCTCCTTTGCCACTGTCCCACCAATGCGCTGAATCCCACCAGTCCTAACTCCCTCGCTGACGCCGTCTCCTCACTCTGAAGCTACTCTTGTGCATTCCTGCTTTCAGCTGGTGACGACCAGGACCCTGAGGCTGCCAGTGACAGCACCTCCAACCAGGAGGAGGAGGAGGAGCAAGCCGGACCTTCGGGGGAACAGTCACGTCCCGCAGGAGAGGAGGAAATGCTCGACACCTCCTCACTGGACGAGTGCCTGGAGGAACTGTCGCAGGGCAATGCAGCTTCTGGGACCAGTGGCGTCCAGCCACCCAGCAGCCGTGCGCGTGGCCCGCGGCCTTCCCCCCAAAGGGGGGAAGGATCAGAGGGGAGTGCTGCTGCTCGGCACACTCGCCGTCACCAACGCGGCAAGGGTCCCCTAGTTCGGCCCCCTCCTCCCCAGCGGGAGAGTCGCGACTCCAGTCCGGACACCTTCACTTCGGAGGAGGTGCGGAAGCTCGATCAGATGGCCGACGACTCAGACCGGCGCCACACGGAGCTCATGAGCGTGGTGGGGCGCATGCCTGAGGCCATCGAGTCGCTGGCGACCAGTGTGCGCGAGTTCGGGGCAGCAACTGCCGCGACTGGCCGCATGCTAACTGATGCCGTCAAGACCCTGGCGGATGTGATGCGCGCGCACACCAGGACCACAGGGCCACTCACTGCTGCCACACGCGCTGTCTCAGGCAGGCATCGCCAGGGCAGGCGCCGCGCTGGACCATCCCAGCAAGCCGGCCGTCGGCTGATTGCTGCGGATCCTGCAGTGCGGGCCCGGCCGAGTGCCACCGCGCCACAGCACCAGCCAGCGCATCCCAGACGCCAGCTGGCCCACATTGCGCCATCCGTCGCCGCCATTCCCCCTCTGGGGCGTCGACGGCAAGCGGCTGCAGCTGATGGTGGCCAGGCTCAGGTGCGCCACTCAGCAGACGGCCCCTCGAGGCCCAAACGCCGTGTAGGCCGCCCCCCAGCGGCATCTGGCGGAAGGGCATCTGAGCCTCAGGCGCCTTCCCCCAGCCTCGCAGCAGCCACTGGGCAGAGCTTGCGAAGGAGCAGCAGGCAGGGCAGGGGAGGCAAAATGCTGGCCAAGGTCTCGCCCTCGCGGGCCACTCAGTAGAGGGTGTGGCCAGCTTTCCTTTAATATGGCGGTGGCCATCTTTATTTTGCCCATGGTTGTGCTTTTGGAGGGCTTTTTTTTTGCGTTAGGCCGACGTTGAGGCCCGGTTTCAATAAAGGTGGAGTGGCTCCTCCCCAGTTTGTGCGAGTGAGTCGTTTGTTGGGCTTTTTGTGGGGCCCGTTTATTGTTTTTGGGGATTCATGTGGGAAGGGCTTTTCATTTTTGTTTAATAAAAAATTATCTTTATTCATGCAGTCTCCATGGTTGTTCTTCTTAGTGTTTGTTGGCTTCGCCGGCTGAGGGCTTGCGGAGCGGCTGCATTCATCTTCCCTCATGGCCCCTGGCCATTCCCTGACAGGGGGCTTAGAAGTACCGTGTAATAAGGTGGCGTCGTGCGGCCCTTGGCCCTGGTCGCTCCCTCCTGGGAACGTACTCCTGCTCCTCCTCCTCCTCCTCCTCCTCCTCCTCATGCTCCTCCTGCTCCTCCTCCTGAGGTGCTGGTCCAACGTCAGGTGGCAGTACCTGAGTCCTGCGGATAGCCAGGTTGTGTAGCATGCAGCAAACCACCACAAATTGGGAGACCCGGTCCGGCGAATACTGGAGAGCTCCTCCGGAGCGATCAAGGCAGCGGAACCGCTGCTTGAGGACCCCAATAGTTAGCTCGATGATGTTGCGGGTGGTTTGATGGCTCTCGTTGTAGGCCTCTTCAGCAGCGGTCCTGGGCGCGCGGAGCGGGGTCATGAGCCAGGTGCACAAAGGATAGCCTTTGTCCCCGAGTAGCCATCCTCTTGGGGGAGGCTGTGCCTGGAACATGTCATGCACAGTACTCTGCCGCAGGATAAAGGCATCGTGGCTGCTGCCTGGGAAGCTGGCATTGACTGCCATGATGCGCTGCTTGTGGTCACAGACCAGCTGCACATTCAGAGAATGGTAGCCCTTCCTGTTGCGATACTGCTCGCCATGCTCCAGTGGGGCCCGCAAAGCCACATGCGTACAGTCAATGGCGCCCTGCACCAAGGGGAATTCCCCGAGTCTGGAAAATCCCAATGCGCGCTGATGCTGGCTCTCCAGGGCCATGGGGAAGGAGATGAATTGGCTTCTCCTTCTGAACAGTGCTTCGGTCACCTGGCGGATGCAGCGATGCGCGCCGTACTGGGAGATGTTTGCTATGTCCCCAGCAGCGTATTGGAAGGAGCCGGTGGCATAGAAGTTCAATGCCACCGTCACCTTCACTTCCACCGACAGAGACGTCCTGCACCTGAGCTTTGGCCGCAGATCTCGGCGAAGCAGGTGGCAGATCTCTGCAATCACCCCCTTTCGGAATCGGAGCCTTTTAACACATCGCGCGGCACTCATGTTTAGGTAGGAGCGCTGCTGGCGGTATAGCCTGACTGGGTAAGGCCTACGTGGCCGACGCCTGTAGCCCCCTCTGCCTCTAGCCAGGGCTGCCCCTCTCACAATGCGTCTGCGAGCCCTACGGACATGGAGCTGCAGCTCCGCGTTGGCACCCCATGCAACCCCCATCAAGTCCTGGCAAACACTCTAATTTCCAAATGGCCACTTGCAGCGCTGTTGCCTGAGTCCAAAAATACCTGGCTCTTGCTGCTTGAAACCAGTTAGCTATCCTCCTTGTTGTGTCTCCAGAAATGCGTTGCACAAGACTGTTTTCTGAAAAAAGGATGGCCTTTATACTGGAGAGGACGTTCCCTTTAATTAGCGCCCCCCGGGGCCCGCGCTGGTTGTGTTGCGTTCCTTTTTCCAAACGCTCCGGCCGCCCGCCGCACAATGGGGCGGTCCGACTGAAGTTTGCAATCGGGGCGGCCAAAGGGCGTTGCACGAGGATGTGACGTCATTTTCTGCGCGCGCATCCGGGCGGGCGCTAAACTTTGCGCCGGCGCTAACGGGCAACTTAATTTGGGGCGGGGCGCAAACTGCGCTGCGCCCGGGCGCTACACGCATAGCGCCCGGAAATCACTTCTCTTAAGGCGCTAACTGCTGGCGCAAGCAACTGAAAATCTAGCCCTAAGACTCTTAACATAAGAACATAAGAAGTAGGAGCAGGAGTAGGCCATACGGCCCCTCGGGCCTGCTCCGCCATTCAATAGGATCATGGCTGATCCGAATCTAGACTCACGTCCACTTCCCTGCCCTCTCCCCGTAACCCCTAATTCCCTTATCTGCTAGGAAACTGTCTATTTCCATTTTAAATTTATTTAATGTTGCAGCTTCCGCAGCTCTCTGGGGTAGCAAATTCCATAGATTTATTCCATCGGGTTTAACTATTTCACTCTCAAACTCAATGTGAAATTCTATCATATTATGGTCACTCTTCCCCAGAGGTTCCTTTACCATGAAATTACTAATTAACCCTGTCTCATTACACAATAAATAATCTAAAATAGCCTGTTCCCTGGTTCATTCCATGACGTATTGTTTTAGGAAACTGTCTCAATGCATTCCATGAACTCGTCCTCCAGACTACCTTTGCCAATTTGATTGGCCCAGTCTATATGAAGATTAAAGTTCCCCATGTTTATTGTTTTACCTTTGTTAAAAGCTCCTATTATTTGTTGATTAATGCTCTGTCCAATGCTATAGCTACTGTTTACGGGCCTATAAACTACTCCCACCATTGTTTTCTGCCCCTTGTTATTTCTTATCTACACCCATACTGATTCTACTTCCAAGCCAAGATCCTTTCTTACTACTGTCCTTATGTCATCCTTTAGTATCAGGACTACCACCCCTCCCTCCTTTTCCATTCTGCCTGTCTTTTCAAAGTACCAAGTACCCTGGAATATTTAGTTCTCAACCTTGGTCACCTTGCAACCACATCTCTGGCTATTAGATCAAAGCCATTTATCTCTACTTGTGCCACTAATTCATCTATATTGTTACGAATGCTTCATGCATTCAAATAAAGAGCCTTTAATGTTAATCTTTTACCATTATTCCCTGCTTTCACCTGATTCACTGATGCACTATTACTGTTAAACTCTCTGGGCTAGATTTTCAGTATAGACAGTTTTGGGGCGCTAACCTTAGCGCCTGCCTGAAGTTAGCGCCCGCCCCAAAGTAGCGCCCCGTTGCCGGAAATTCAGTGGCTTCACCCTAAGAGGTTGGTGGAGCGCTAAAAGAGGCGTTCCACTGCTATCTTTAGGCGCTAAGCCGGCGGTGCAGAGCGCAGCGCCCGAGCTCGGGCGCAGCGCACGGCAGACACTCTGGTGCCAGTGAGCTCTTAAAGGGGAAGGGTGCATGTGTTTTTTGAGGATGAGGAGGAGGAGGAGGAGGAGGAGGAGGAGGAGGAGGAGGAGGAGGAGGAGGAGGATACACCGTTCACAACAACACATTGGATCCTTGCACACAACACATGCAGACTGCCGTTTATAGTGCAGGAGGAGTGCCCTTTAATTTGCGCTCCCCAGGGTGTGTTGCGTTCCATTTTACAAACGCTCTGGACGCCAGCCGCACAATGGGGCGGTCCGACTGAAGTTTGGAATCGGGGCGGCCAAAGGGCGTTGCACGAGGATGTGACGTCATTTTCTGCGCGCGCATCCGGGCGGCCGCTAAACTTTGCGCCGGCGCTAACGGACAACTTAATTTGGGGCGGGGCGCAAACTGCGCTGCGCCCGGGCGCTACACGAATAGCGCCCGAAAATCACTTCTCTTAAGGCGCTAACTGCTGGCGCAAGCAACTGAAAATCTAGCCCTCTGTCCCTTCCTGTCACACTACTTATATTTACCCAAATCACAGCACTGCTCCATTGCCTTGACTTTTCTCTTTTTAGATTTCTAAATTTCCCCTCACCTGACCCCTCCCACACCTTTTTTAGTTTAATGCCCTATTTATAGCCCTAGTTATTTGATTCGCCAGGGCACTGGTCCCAGCCCGGTTTAAGTGGAGCCCGTCCCAATGAAACATCTCCCTCTTTCCCCATAAACCAAAACCCCTTCCTCCCACATCACTCTTTGAGCCACGCATTTAACTCCCTGATCTGCTTGACCCTATGCCAATTTGCATGTGGCTCAGGTCACAATCTGTGTTTTAATTAAGACCCTAGCTCCTCAACCTCTCTCAGCAGAAGCACATTCCTAGTTCTACCTATGTCGTTGGTTCCTACGTGGAGTACGATAACTGGATCCTCCCCCTTCCACTCCAAATTCTTCTCTAGCCGTGAGGAGATATCCTTAACCCCGGCACCGGGCAGGCAACACAGCCTTCGGAACTCCCGGTTGCGGCTGCTAAGAACTGTATCTATCCTCTTGACTATACTGGTCCCCTACCACTACCACATTTCATTTTACTCCCCCCCACTTGAATGGTCTCCTGTACCACGGTGCCGTGGTCAGTTTGTTCATCCACCCTGCAGACTTTGCCCTCATCCACACAGGCAACAAGAACCTCATACTTGTTGGATAAGGGAAAAGACTGAGGCTCCTCCAGCACTGCACTTGGGTTCCCCTTACCTGCTTGAGTTGCAATCAAACTCTCCTGTCCCTGATCACGAACCAGAACTGTACCACTACCTAACCTAAGGGGTGTGACAGCTTGAACGGGCAGAAGAGGAGGTGTACCCACGAGGGGTACGATGGGTGTCTCCCGTGCCTACTAAGGGTCTCATACATGTATTCTTTGACACTATGTTGTTCTGGATGGTATGGGAATGAGTTATGCTTCCAGCAGTATATAAGCATCTGCATGGGTACTCATGCCTTCACTAGTGAGGTCATTAAAACATGAATGGCACTGAATAGCTGTTGGGGGGATTGTAGAGTTGGCACTGACTACAAAAGCACCTCTCTGCAGACAGCCTGTGCATCCTTCCCCTGGGGCATAACTCCCTTGGTCTTCTGGCCTTTATCTCTGCCAACATTATCGCCACCGCAGCTTCTGAGAATCTTGAGGCCTTGGTCATTGCTGTCTTCCCAGATGGTACTGCTCCTTTTGCCATCGCTTTTCAATGTTCCAGTGCAGCTCCAGCTCGCTTCCCCGCAAACCCCCCACACCCCACCGTCCCCCCCACCCCATCCCCCTGCCTTTCTGAGTCATCTGCTATACTTGTGGCCATTTCATTTGCAGCAGCCTTTTAATTGCAGCAGCCTGTCCCAACTTCCCTCCTTCTCAGTGGCGGAGACCCAGTTACAAGCGGATTTCTCACTGAAATACCACCCTGCACATTAAATGAGGCCCCATTAAGGAAATTGTGGTCAGTTGCTGATTGAATCATATGGGTAGGTGTAAGTTGGGCATTGTCATTTTACCAATAATCTCAGGAAAATCCAGGTCTGAAAGTTTTATTAGCAGGCCTGAAAGAACAAGAAGAAAAAACACACTCTTATCTAAAAGTTTTGTTGACATGATCCATATCAAGCTGTGTTTAAACTGGCACATTTGGCATTAAATCCAGGGCTGCAATCAGGGTCATATTTCTATTGAAATAAACATGTACCACACTCCCCACAAACAACATGGCTACCCACAGTTTTGATATTTTGTCTTTACACGGCTACATCATATATATAGCTTAGCAATTTGTAATAAGTAGCATGTGTAATAAAGTTTTGAATATAACCTTGCTTTTGTGTGCCCTTAAGCCATCCCTGCCCTGCAAGACAAGCCTGCGTGGCTGGTGTCTCCATGCGTGACAATTACTCCAGGATGCCATAATGCTTTCATCAAATTAGTGACACATGATCAGCTTTATCTTATCTAAAAGCCATAAAATCCTGGAACAAGAAGTCTTTTTACACATCCCTGACTCCAATGCTTAGACTTTAATACCTGGCACAGTTTTGATTTGTCTAAACTCACGTACTTATAAAAGTTGAATAATTTCCATGAGTCGACCCATCCCCAAGTGACTCCTCAAATAACTTTATACAGTTCAAAGTGCATTTCATCTCTTTCTCTAAAATAAATAAACTTTGACATTTTTACTGGATTGATCGTGAAATGTAATATTGTTACGTACAAAAGAATACTCAATTGAACTAGTTACTTGATCTTTTTATAGAACCAATATATAGTTCATAAGAACATAAGAACATAAGAAATAGGAGCAGGAGTAGGCCAATCGGCCCCTCGAGCCTGCTCCACCATTCAATAAGATCATGGCTGATCTGATCCTAACCTCAAATCTTCTATCACTCTGCATCCACCCGAACCCATGTGATCTCCCGGGAGAGGCGAAAAACCAGATAAAGACCCAATGGCCAATTTGGGAGAAAAAAATCTGGGAAATTCCTCTCCGACCCATCTAGGCGATCGAAATTCTTCCAGGAGATCACTCTGTCCCTATATTTTCTACAGTACTTACCTTCTGTAAAGGCAATCTCCACCCCAGCCAGGAACAGGAATAAAACCATCTCCTGAAATCTAACAGAATTAGAACACAGTAGGAGCAGAACAAGGCTACACGGCCCCTGGGCCCACTCCACTGCCCACAGGGCCATGACCATTCCGAACCTAGACTCATGTCCAATTTCCTGCCCGCTCCCCATAACCCTTAATTCCCTTTACTTCTAGGAAACTATCTATTTCTGTTTTTAATTTATTTAATGATGTAGCTTCCACAGCTTTCTGGGGCAGCAAATTCCACAAACCTACCACCCTCTGAGTGAAGAAGTTTCTCCTCATCTCAGTTTTGAATGAGCAGCCCCTTATTTTAAGATTATGCCCCCTAGTTCTAGTCGATCAGGGGCTGGTCGATTAGTACACTGTCTTTTCTCCTCTTAAATGCCAAGATTTAACCCAATCTAGACAGATGGGGCAAAAGTCTCCTTGGGGGAAAAATTTGGTAGTTTATAGCCTCCCATTAGCACCTGCAGATGGCAGTAACGGGGTGCTGATGCAGTAGCGCCGGGGCGAGGCAAATCCACCGCCACACGATAAATCTGGCCCCCCGTTGCGTCACTGGTGCGAGGTACTGCTGGGGACTTCAACACCAGGCATATTGTGAGTGCCCGATCTGGAAAATTCATTATCGCCACTTACTTTAGCACCTTGACCAGACAACAACAGGGAGAGTTGGATCGCAGCTACAGGATGTCGGCTCCAGTGACGTTATGAGTACAGGAGCAAGGATGTCTTACTACAGTTATACAGGGCCTTGCTGAGACCACACCTGGAGTACTGTGTGCAGTTTTGGTCTCCTTACCTAAGAAAGAATATACTTGCCATAGAGGGAGTGCAACGAAGGTTCACCAGACTGATTCCTGGGATGGCAGGACTGTCGTATGAGGAGAGATTGGGTCGACTAGACCTGTATTCACTAGAGTTTAGAAGAATGAGAGGGGATCTCATTGAAACGTATAAAATTCTGACAGGGCTAGACAGACTGGATGCGGGGAGGATGTTTCCCCTGGCTGGGGGGTCTAGAACGAGGGGTCACAGTCTCAGGATAAGGGGTGGGACATTTAGGACTGAGATGAGGAGAAATTTCTTTACTCAGAGGGTGGTGAACCTGTGGAATTCTCTACCTCTAGACACAAAAGGCATCAAGGGGTATGGGGAGAGAGTGGGAATATGGTATTGAGATAGAGGATCAGCCATGATCATATTGAATGGAGGAGCAGGCTCGAAGGGCCGAATGGCCTACTCCTGCTCCTATTTTTCTATGCTTATATGTTATTTAAAGGATTCAGCATTAATCACTCGCAGCTGTCAGAGATCTGGTATTATCAATAGTTTAAAATCTCTGTAATCAGTGCCTTTTACCGACAACATAACCGTGCAGAAACCTGTAATTTTTGAGGTATGAGTCTTATTGGCCATGGCAATTTTGCCCTGTGTGGGGACTATCGTTAGTGAAAGTCGTTTTACCAGGCTAGGATGAATAAAGCTTTCGGTGCTCCCGCAGTCAATCAAGCATTTAACCTTGTTCCCGTTTACCTCTATGTCCATCATCGATTTAGACAACGGATGCGGCCTGGATTGATCCACTGTGATCGAGGCCACCAGTGGGTCCTGGAGGTCCGTGTAGTCGGGGCAAGATGGTGGACCCCATGAGGGTGGACAAGATGGCATCCAAGATGGCCGCCCCCACGGCACGCACGCGGCGGTGGTGGAGTTGGAGGCGGGGTTCCCTCTGCAGACTTTGCTGAAATGTCCTTTCTTCCCGCATTTAAAACAGGTGGTGCCCTTCGCTGGGCACAGATGCCTGGAGTGTTTGTCCTGGCCGCAGAAGTAGCATTTCGGGCCCCGATGCATCGCGGCAGTAGTGGGGCTCCTGGGTGGGGGCTGGGGCTCCGATGGTGCTGGGCTGGCCTGAGACCTGGGAGGTGAAGATGGCTTCCAAGATGGCGGCCCCCACGGCGCGCACGAGGCGGAGTGGGCCGCGTGGTCTGAGGAACAGGATTCAGAGTTCCTCTGGGCCATATCCAGCGATCGCGCTATGCCCATAGCCTGTTTTAAGTCCAGTCCCTCCTTTTCAAACAGTTTCTGCCGAATGTAATTTGAACTGAGGCCCGCAATAAAGGAGTCTCGGATCAGCTCCTCCGTGTACACGATGGCAGACACGGCCTTACAGTTACAGTCTCTGCCCAGTGCTTTTAGGCTTAGCATGAAGTCCTCTAGTGACTCACCATGCCGCTGCGTGCGAGTAGTCAGAAGATGCCTGGCGTACACCTCGTTTATTGGCCGCACATAGTGGGCCTTCAGAATGGTGCAGGCATCCCCGTAGCTGGTGGCACCTTCGATGAGAGGGGAGACCCGATGGCTCACCCAGTTTTGCAGGATTCCCAGTTTCACGTCTCCGGTGGCGGTTGCGGCTGCTATGGCGCTGGATGAGTTTGCGATGAAAAATTCGAAGCATTGGAGCCAGTGTCCGAACTGTGTGGCTGCGTCTGAGGCATGGGTGTCCAGATCCAAGCGCTCTGGTTTCAGGAGTCGATCCATCTTGGTGTTTTAGTGATTAAAATTGATGTGCCATCAATAACTCAAAGACAAGGGCCTAGAAATTGAGTGGGCTTAGCGCCCATTTTGCGGCGCTAGAGGGCATTGCGCTGGACTTACAGCCGGTTTTGAAATTGACTAGGGCCCAACATCGGCGTTACACCGGTAGCGCTGCGCCGGCACCGATGACGTCATCGGTGTGCGCAGCGTCCCGGTTGCCGTGGTGACGGGCCCCAGCGCCGAAATTCAGTTGCGGCCGCCTCGCCCGTGGCAGCCGCAACTAAGACTCTGGCAACAGAGTCTTACACGACTTTGCGCCGGCGCATAAAGGTGGAGCGGCGGCCGGCCGCTTTCCCGCCGGCCGCCTGCCCGCACCTCCCTCCCCGGACTCCCCCACCCCCCCCCCGCGGAACAGATGCTTCTCGGCTGCGAGCCCGGCGCTTTCCCGAGGTGCCGGGCTCATTTTTGTGGCAATTTAACCGGCCAGCGGGCGGGTGCAGGCAGCTCCTCCTTAACTGAAGGAGGAGGCCTGCACTTCCCGAGCCTGCCGCACCGCATCGGGCGCCGCAATGCGGCGCGTAGCGCCAGTTTTCAGGCGCAAACAGCCTTCAGTAGCGCCGGCAGCCGTTTGGGCGCGGCGCTACTGAATTTTTGGCGCGCACAGCGCGACTTAGCACCGGTGCTAAATTTCCGGCATTAAGCCCCGGCGCAGCGCAAACTCAATTTCTAGGCCAAGGAGTTTAAAGGATTCAACTGAAAGCTTTTAATCACTAAGAACATTGCAGGTCTTTCCACATCGGGTTCGTCTGATAGAATGACTCATACAGCTCTTGAGACCTTTATATGACAAAAGACAGGGGCGTAGCCAATACACACAATAGGAAAAAGGGGGCGGTACACACAATACAAAGCAGGTAAAACACAGGGGCTGATGAAGGCATATATTTCATCACATAGCATTTGTTGAAATATTCAATCACTCTGACCACCCGACTGAGGTGGATCTGCCTTGAGCACACTTGCTTCAGTCCTTTGGCTCCTTCCCCTTGTTGTGCTTCTTCTTGGTGAGACAGCTGCAAAGCCAGCAATGCAGAGAATGAGGTGCTGCAGTATCAATTAACCTCCCCTTTAAGTACTGGGAAAAACCTGTGGCAATGATGAGTTGAGATTAGGCTGCACCCGATATTGGTCCACCCTTTGAGTGTAACGCCACTGAGCTGGGCCTTTAAGACTTGATTTAGTGCCCCAATCATTTCTTTGAGCAGTGAGAATGAAATATGCATGCAATCCAAAACATTAGTGCCTGGTGCTATATCTCAAACTTTTCTAAATGTACCACCCATTCCTGGGCTGTAATGAATTTCTAGCCCCTTGATTCTGCCAACTGTAAGGGCCCTGAATGAATTGAATTTAGGCATTGCCAACCTAATTGCTAGTATGTGCAGAGCCACAGCACAAACTGACACTTAATTGACAGTTTCAGCCAAAGAGATCACATGATGATTGACGCTGGAAGGAGTAAACTTTGCATTCGTGCAGAATATAGATACCAACTTTTGGACAGGAAACATCTGGAGGGGCAAGTGAGATGTTTGGGAGATGACCATCCCCAGTCTCTCTTCTTCCGATTCCTCAGTGGCCCTTTGGTTTCCATACAGTGCAGTACACCTAATAAAGCCTTTATGTCCCAGGAGAATGTACGGCCTGGAAATTACCATGGTAATTTATAGATCTGGGGCAGTAGAGCACCCATTGGAGACTGTGGAGTGAGGTGCTACACTGGAAAGATAGAGGGAGCTTTGTTCTACATTTGGCTATGTTATACCTAACCTGATAGTACCTGCTGCTGACACTGGGTGACAAAGTAGAAGAGTATCCCAGCTCTGGCATCCTTTACATGGGTGAGTACAACCTCCACTGCTCCCCCTCACACCTGCAAAGCAACAGCATGGTTTATATTTCTCACATTATAAAAGAAGATTGGCAGCACGGGGGGCTAGATTTTCAGTAGCTTGCGCCAGCAGTTAGCGCCTTAAGAGAAGTGATTTCCGGGCGCTATGCGTGTAGCGCCCGGGCGCAGCGCAGTTTGCGCTCCGCCCCAAATTAAGTTGCCCGTTAGCGCCGGCGCAAAGTTTAGCGCCCGCCCGGATGCGCGCGCAGAAAATGACGTCACATCCTCGTGCAACGCCCTTTGGCCGCCCCGATTGCAAACTTCAGTCGGACCGCCCCATTGTGCGGCGGGCGGCCGGAGCGTTTGGAAAAAGGAACGCAACACAACCAGCGCGGGCCCCGGGGGGCGCTAATTAAAGGGAACGTCCTCTCCAGTATAAAGGCCATCCTTTTTTCAGAAAACAGTCTTGTGCAACGCATTTCTGGAGACACAACAAGGAGGATAGCTAACTGGTTTCAAGCAGCAAGAGCCAGGTATTTTTGGACTCAGGCAACAGCGCTGCAAGTGGCCATTTGGAAATTAGACTGTTTGCCAGGATTTGATGGGGGCTGCATGGGGTGCCAACGCGCAGCTGCAGCGCCATATCCGTAGGGCTCGCAGACGCATTGTGAGAGGGGCAGCCCTGGCTAGAGGCAGAGGGGGCTACAGGCGTCGGCCACGTAGGCCTTACCCAGTCAGGCTATACCGCCAGCAGCGCTCCTACCTAAACATGAGTGCCGCGCGATGTGTTAGAAGGCTCCGATTCCGAAAGGAGGTGATTGCAGAGATCTGCCACCTGCTTCGCCGAGATCTGCGGCCAAAGCTCAGGTGCAGGACGTCTCTGTCGGTGGAAGTGAAGGTGACGGTGGCATTGAACTTCTATGCCACCGGCTCCTTCCAATACGCTGCTGGGGACATAGCAAACATCTCCCAGTACGGCGCGCATCGCTGCATCCGCCACGTGACTGAAGCACTGTTCAGAAGGAGAAGCCAATTCATCTCCTTCCCCATGGCCCTCGAGAGCCAGCATCAGCGCGCATTGGGATTTGCCAGACTCGGGGAATTCCCCTTGGTGCAGGGCGCCATTGACTGTACGCATGTGGCTTTGCGGGCCCCTCTGGAGCATGGCGAGCAGTATCGCAACAGGAAGGGCTACCATTCTCTGAATGTGCAGCTGGTATGTGACCACAAGCAGCGCATCATGGCAGTCAATGCCAGCTTCCCAGGCAGCAGCCACGAAGCCTTTATCCTGCGGCAGAGTACTGTGCATGACATGTTCCAGGCACAGCCTTCCCCAAGAGGATGGCTCATCGGGGACAAAGGCTATCCTTTGTGCACCTGGCTCATGACCCCGCTTCGCGCGCCCAGGACCGCTGCTGAAGAGGCCTACAATGAGAGCCATCAAACCACCCGCAACATCATCGAGCTAACTATTGGGGTCCTCAAGCAGCGGTTCCGCTGCCTTGATCGCTCCGGAGGAGCTCTCCAGTATTCGCCGGACCGGGTCTCCCAATTTGTGGTGGTTTGCTGCATGCTACACAACCTGGCTATCCGCAGGACTCAGGCACTGCCACCTGACGTTGGACCAGCACCTCAGGAGGAGGAGCAGGAGTACGTTCCCAGGAGGGAGCGACCAGGGCCAAGGGCCGCACGACGCCACCTTATTACACGGTACTTCTAAGCCCCCTGTCAGGGAATGGCCAGGGGCCATGAGGGAAGATGAATGCAGCCGCTCCGCAAGCCCTCAGCCGGCGAAGCCAACAAACACTAAGAAGAACAACCATGGAGACTGCATGAATAAAGATAATTTTTTATTAAACAAAAATGAAAAGCCCTTCCCACATGAATCCCCAAAAACAATAAACGGGCCCCACAAAAAGCCCAACAAACGACTCACTCGCACAAACTGGGGAGGAGCCACTCCACCTTTATTGAAACCGGGCCTCAACGTCGGCCTAACGCAAAAAAAAAGCCCTCCAAAAGCACAACCATGGGCAAAATAAAGATGGCCACCGCCATATTAAAGGAAAGCTGGCCACACCCTCTACTGAGTGGCCCGCGAGGGCGAGACCTTGGCCAGCATTTTGCCTCCCCTGCCCTGCCTGCTGCTCCTTCGCAAGCTCTGCCCAGTGGCTGCTGCGAGGCTGGGGGAAGGCGCCTGAGGCTCAGATGCCCTTCCGCCAGATGCCGCTGGGGGGCGGCCTACACGGCGTTTGGGCCTCGAGGGGCCGTCTGCTGAGTGGCGCACCTGAGCCTGGCCACCATCAGCTGCAGCCGCTTGCCGTCGACGCCCCAGAGGGGGAATGGCGGCGACGGATGGCGCAATGTGGGCCAGCTGGCGTCTGGGATGCGCTGGCTGGTGCTGTGGCGCGGTGGCACTCGGCCGGGCCCGCACTGCAGGATCCGCAGCAATCAGCCGACGGCCGGCTTGCTGGGATGGTCCAGCGCGGCGCCTGCCCTGGCGATGCCTGCCTGAGACAGCGCGTGTGGCAGCAGTGAGTGGCCCTGTGGTCCTGGTGTGCGCGCGCATCACATCCGCCAGGGTCTTGACGGCATCAGTTAGCATGCGGCCAGTCGCGGCAGTTGCTGCCCCGAACTCGCGCACACTGGTCGCCAGCGACTCGATGGCCTCAGGCATGCGCCCCACCACGCTCATGAGCTCCGTGTGGCGCCGGTCCGAGTCGTCGGCCATCTGATCGAGCTTCCGCACCTCCTCCGAAGTGAAGGTGTCCGGACTGGAGTCGCGACTCTCCCGCTGGGGAGGAGGGGGCCGAACTAGGGGACCCTTGCCGCGTTGGTGACGGCGAGTGTGCCGAGCAGCAGCACTCCCCTCTGATCCTTCCCCCCTTTGGGGGGAAGGCCGCGGGCCACGCGCACGGCTGCTGGGTGGCTGGACGCCACTGGTCCCAGAAGCTGCATTGCCCTGCGACAGTTCCTCCAGGCACTCGTCCAGTGAGGAGGTGTCAAGCATTTCCTCCTCTCCTGCGGGACGTGACTGTTCCCCCGAAGGTCCGGCTTGCTCCTCCTCCTCCTCCTGGTTGGAGGTGCTGTCACTGGCAGCCTCAGGGTCCTGGTCGTCACCAGCTGAAAGCAGGAATGCACAAGAGTAGCTTCAGAGTGAGGAGACGGCGTCAGCGAAGGAGTTAGGACTGGTGGGATTCAGCGCATTGGTGGGACAGTGGCAAAGGAGGTAGCTCGGATGGGCCAGTGCGACGCGAGAGGGCCAAAAGGCGAGGTCCTTACCATTGCCGGGCAGTGGAGGGTCGGATACACCGCACGCTGTGGGGACAATCACACGGGCTCCCATGAGCACACACACGCGCTCCTCCAGCCGAGTGAGCTTCTGCAGCTTGGCGCGGCCACCCCTGGCACGGGCCTGGCGATTAAACGCTACTTTAGCCTGCAAGAGAAAGGACGGGCTGTAAGTGCGCAGTGAAGCCCTGATGTAGTGTGCACTGCCTCCCATGGTGGAATAGCTTGGACAGAGTGAAGCCCTGATGTAGTGTGCACTGCCTCCCATGGTGGAATAGCTTGGACAGAGTGAAGCCCTGATGTACTGTCCACTGCCTCCCATGGTGGAATAGCTTGGCCAAAGTGTAGAGTGCCGAATGGCCATTTGATGCTCATGACTGTCCCAATGCTGCTGGCTGAGGGCTGGCCAAAAGGACTTTCAGGTCCCTTTGCCCATCATGTCAGGTGTACATGCAAGAATGAGGAGGAGACTGGAAAGGCTACTCACCCTCACAATCCTGGTCAGATCGTTGTATTTCTTACGGCATTGTTTGTGGGTCCTGGGGGCCTCGCCGGTGAACGTCACCCTCTGGGCGATCTGCTTCCAGGCTTTGGTGTAGTCGTGGTGGGTTGGATTCCTCCCACTCTCTGGAAACAAGATCTTGCGCCTCACCTCCAGAGCTGTGACCATTATGTCCAGATCACCCTCTGAGAAGCGCAGGGCACGCTGACGGGCCTTCTCTGGCGTTGCCATGACTCCCTGGGGCTGAGCAGTAGTGTTGAGGCCTCTTTGCAAGGCTGCAGTGTGCAGGGCGTGGCAGCAGACCAATTCGTCCCTTCCCCCTTTAAGAGCTGGTCGGCACCACGGGGTCTGCTGTCAGTGCAAAAATGACCGCACCCGTGCTGCGCCCCGCCTGGGCGCTATCCCTCTGGACCGCCGGCTTAGCGCCTAAAGAGAGTAGTGGAACGCCTCTTTTAGCGCTCCACCAACCTCTTAGGGCGAAGCCACTGAATTCCCGGCAACGGGGCGCTACTTTGGGGCGGGCGCTAACTTCGGGCGGGCGCTAAAGTTAGCGCCCCAAAACTGCCTATACTGAAAATCTAGCCCCATATCTTCTATTTTCCTTTGTTTTGTCACTCTTAATTAGATCACTACAAATTTTCTATCAGGATCTCAATATTGCACAGTTAACCTTCCTCTCTGTTCTCCTGGATTAATTTTCCAAGGACGACTCTACTAATGTTTTGATTAGCACGTAGTTTTTTTCTGTTATGTGTGACAACGTATCTTGTGTGCTATGATTTACATATAGTGCTCATCCTTTAAGAAATAAAGTGATGTATTCTGTCCTTATATATACATTTGAAAATATCCAATAGCTCTACACCCTCCCTTCAGTATGTGCTGTATTTCAGACATAACGTTCCAAACAATTCTGCCTTTAATAGCCTGTCCCTATCAGCAAATTGTGGAAATCTTGTTTATTATTGTCCGTTTGTAACAAGGATGATCTATTACTCTACTGACTAGCTTTAGTTCTGTATTTTACTTCAGCGCACCCGCCTGATGATTAATGTATGAGTTTCAGAATCTTTTGTCGGGCAAATAATTTGTTGTATAGATTTCTCAGTGCTTATAAATGAGTATTTTAATGTTGTAACGGGACTGTTACTTTCATATAGTTGTAAATCACCTTGATTTTCTTACGTTTGTATAAATATAAGTTGACTTATTAATAACGTATTGTTGTTTTTGGTTTTCATATTCTGCGGGTTATTTACTTTTAGGTCAACATGGTGTAAAAATGATCAGCATATTTTACAAAACAAATACTTAAAAAAACATAATTAGCACTTTTACTCATTTATTATCAAGTGCAGAAATTGCTCACTGTACATTCAGCACCATACCCTTCATTGATATTGGGTGTTACAAGAATATTGAAAGGATGGTATGAGAAAAGGTTTTGTGGCCAGCATATCCATGTAAAATCTGCTCTATCATGGGCACTACCCAACCCATTTAATCTTCTCAGAGAGACCCTGCAAAGTTTATTCTTGCCCCAAAGTTAAATCTTTCCATTTTATTGAAAAGCTAAGGTAAAGGAGTAAGGTCTTAGTGCAAGACACAACTAAAATTGAAGAGAGTAATCAACACCTGTGAAGAGATGCTTGGTCACTCGACCAGGAAAAACCAAGACTGGTTCGACGAGAACGACCAGGAGATCCAGGAGCTAATAAGCCGCAAGCACAAGGCATTCCTGATCTGGAAACAGCAACAGAACTCAAGAGCAAGAAAGTAGCTCTACAGACGCCTGAAGGTTGAGGTCCAACAAAAAACTCACGATCTAAAGAACAGATGGTGGGTGGAGAAAGCGCAGGAGATCCAGCAGCTAGCCGACAACCATGATGTGCGTGGATTCTTTAGCGCAGTCAAGACCACCTACGGCCCAAGCACCCAAGGTCCTACCCCACTACAGGCCAAGAACAGAGAGGTACTCATCAAGGACAGGGAGGCAGTCAGTGCCCGCTGGAAGGAGCACGTTGAAGATCTCCTTAACCGAGACTCTGTCTTCAACGCGTGTCCTCAGCTCCATCCCGCAGCATGCTACCCGCCACAATCTCAGCACAACCCCAGTCCGGCATGAGGTTGAAAAGGCCATCCGACAACTGAAGAACAACAAGGCTTCAGGAGCAGATAGAATCCCTGCCAAGGCACTAAAGCATGGTGGAGAAGCACTACTGGTGGGAATTCATGAACTAATTTATCTTATCTGGAAGAAGGAGAGCATGCCAGGGAATCTCAGAGATGCAGCAATTGTGACCATCTTCAAGAAAGGTGACAAGTCCGATTGCGATAATTACAAAGAAGTTTCCCTGCTGTCTGCCACAGGGAAAGTCATCACAAGAATCCTCCTCAATCGCCTTCTCCCAGTGGCTGAAGAGTTCCTCCCAGAGTCGCAATGCGGATTCCGCCCACTAAGAGGCACAATGGACATGATCTTCACTGCACGCCAATTACAAGAGAAATGCAGGGAACATCACCAACCGCTGTACATTTTCTTCTTTGACCTCACAAAGGCCTTCGGCACTGTCAACTGTGAGAGATTATGGAGTGTCCTCCTCAAATTCGGCTGCCCTCAAAAGTTTGTCACCATCCTCCGCCTGCTTCACGATGACATGTAAGCCATGATCCTGACCAACAGTTCCACCACAGAACAATTCATGTATGGACCGGGGTCAAGCAAGGCTGTGTCATCGCACCAATGCTCTTCTCGAACTTCCTTGCTGCTATGCTCCATCTCACCCTCAGCAAGCTCTCCGCTGGAGTGGAGCTAATTTACAGAATAAATGGGAAACTGTTCAACCTCCGTCACCTCCAGTCCAGATCCAAGGTCGTCCCATCCTCTGTCGTCGAATTACAATATGCAGATGAAGCTTACGTCTGCACACACTTGGAGGTCGAACTCCAAACCATCGTTAACACCTTCACCAAAGCGTACGAGAGCATGGGCCTTACAGTAAACATCCATAAGACAAAGGTCCTCTACCAACCTGCCCCCGCCACACAGTACAGCCCCCCAATTATCAAAATCCACGACAAGGCCTTGGACAACGTGGACCACTTTCCATACCTCGGGAGCCTACTGTCAACAAGGGCAGGCGTCGATGATCAAGTCCAACACCGCCTTCAGTGTGCCAGTGCAGCCTTCAGTCGCCTGAGGAAGAGAGTGTTTGAAGACCAGGACCTCAAACCCAGCACCAAGCTCATGGTCTACAGAGTAGTAGTGATACCCACCCTCCTGTATGCCTCAGAGACATGGACCATGTACAGCAGGCACCTCAAAGAACTGCAGAGGTACCACCAACGCTGCTTCCGCAAGATCCTGCAAATCCATTGGCAGAATAGGCGCACCAACATCAGTGTTCTCGCTCAGGCCAACATCCCCAGCATTGAAGCTTTGACCATGCTTGATCAGCTCCAATGGACAGGTCACATCGTCCGCATGCCCAATACGAGACTCCCAAAACAAGCGCTCTACTCGGAGCTCCAACATGGCAAGAGAGCCCCAGGTGGGCAGAGGAAACGCTTCAAGCACGCCCTCAAAGCCTCCTTGAAAAAGTGCAACATCCCCACCGACACTTGGGAATCCCTGGCCCAAGACCGCACAAAGTGGAGCAGAAGCCTCCGGGAAGATGCCGAATACCTCGAGTCTCTTCGCCGGGAGCAAGCGCAAGCCAAGCACAAGCAGCATAAGGAGCGCGCGTCAACCCAAGCATCCCACCCACCCGCCCCTTCAATCACTATCTGCCCCACCTGTGACAGAGACTGCAGGTCCCGCATTGGACTCATCAGTCACCTGAGAACTCATTTTTAATGTGGAAGCAAGTCATCCTCGGTTCCGAGGGACTGCCTAAGAAGAAGAGAAGACTAAAATTGAAGAGAGTACAAGAAAAGTCAAGGTTAATCAGGGAGTAGTCATTAAGTGGTACACAACTTGAGTTTTAAAAGCTTGAATGGATTATAGAAGGAAGGTAAGCAGCTCTGTAGTTTTGAGTCCCAAGGACAGTAGGAGACATTGGGCTCAATTTTGCCAAGCACGAGGAGGTGGGTTTGGCGGCGTGTGAGGTGGTAAAATCACAAAAAATGGTGGGCGGGCCCGATCCCGCCTCCATTCCACCTCCGAGCAATTATCCCACATGCGTGTTTTCTGACCCCATTTCCATCCCGCCTCCAAGAGGCGGGATAGGCCCTTAAGGCCCTTAACAACCACCTAATTGCCTCTATTATCCCATTTTGAGAGGCCTTTCCGATTTTAAGCATTTCCCCCATCCTACACGCCTCCTCTGGAACACGCCAGGTAATCCTCGCAGCCTCACAATTGGATTGCTTGCTAACAGCTGCAGCTCCACCAATACAAAAGAGTTTTCACCGATGATCATTTGCAGGTGGCAGAACTTTGTTGTCTCAGGTCTGGGCAAACTTTTAGCAGGCCTACTCATTGTTGTAGAACTTTGGAGCCTGACACCCATCTCCAGTGTGACCTCCTGGGAAACCCCTCTCCCCACCTTGACTGAGCGCTTCCTCAACTGAGGCATATACCAGAAGCATGGCGACCATTTAATTCCTTTCCTCCTGGAAACAGATTCAGACGAAGACTGTAGTGTATGTAACCGTTCTACCTTTAAGAGAACTATTTTATGTAACCGTCCACCTTTAAGAGAACTATTTTAGGTGTGGCACTACTTTATCCTGGCTGCTGTATACTGTAATACCGACGGTGACCACACCGGTATATAAGTGCTGTGGCAGAATTTATTGGGCAGATTCGCCCTGACCTTCGAATAGTAAAGTCCTGTTTAAGTTACTCTTGTAGTCTGTGTATTACTTCGCTATACAACCCACAGACTTTACAGTGGCGACGAGTTCGATCTTACCCTGCGGCAACAATACTTCTGAAGAAGTAAACGAGCGTCGAGAAGAGGCACCCGCCCTCGTCGTTTTGCTGAGAGAAAACTCGAGTCTGCAGACCAAGAAAGGAGGAAGATTTCAAACACGAAGTCTTCCATCAGCAACAGGCACGGATTGTCCCTTCTGCCACAGTGGTGAGTGAGCCGATCAACACGAGAAGCAAGTCGGCCACGGTGACTGTGAGTAAAGGGAAAATAGAAACAAATAAACGGAGGATAAGGGCGGTGCACTCGACCGCGGTCGAGGGGGAAAGGAGCCGGACAGAGGTCGGGCCCAGAGGCGCTGAGACTGGGGCAGCGTGGAGCAGAAGCCGCGGTACAAGCGGGCTGGGGATCGTCGTGAGACGACTAGACCGCGACGGCGAAAAAGGCCGGACAAATACCGCGACCACGAGGCGCTGCGACCAGGATCGTAAGGCGCGGGAAGATATAAACATAAATAAGCCACGGAGAACTCAGCCGCAGCCGGGGAGGAAAGCATCGGACTGCGAGAGGGCTGGGAGGCGCGATTGGAGCGAAAAAGGCCGGGCACCTACCAAGGCCGCGAGGCGCTGCGACCGGGATCATAAGGCGCGGAGGCAATAAATAAATAAATAACTAAATAACCCGCGAAGAATCAGCCGCAGCCGGGGAGGAAAGGACCGGACTGCGGGAGGTCTGGGAGAGGCGTTTAAAGCCGCTGAGGGAGAGCCGCGCGAGCGGGAGAGACAGAGCCCGAGAGAGAGCAAGCGAGAGCCGAGCGAGCGGGAGAAACAGAGCCCGAGAGAGAGCGAGCGAGAGCCGCGCGAGCGGGAGAGACAGAGCCCGAGAGAGAGACCGAGCGAGGTTCCGGCCAGCGGCTTGCAGCAGCTGCCGTGAAGGACCAGGAGCTGGATCTGTCCGACACCAACTGGTTGTCCCCAGCGCTGGTTGCCCCTGCCGAAAAGAAGAAGGGGGGGGGGAACAAGGAACGCGATCGGCTTTTCTAGCGCGCGCTTCAGAATAAACTGAAGCCGGCGCACACGCTACAAACCCCGTAAACCAGCGGTCGTCGCCCGAGGGCAAAGCTTACCCTTCCCACCAGAGGAAGAAGTCAGGAGCGGGAAACCGCCATTTTGCCAGTAGGGGGGAAGAAGACAAGCGCGGGAAACCGCCATTTTGCCAGTAGGCGGGGAAGAAGACAAGCGCGGGAAACCGCCATTTTTGGAAAAAAAAAGAAAAAGTTAAAAAGTTAAAGAGAAATCCTGTTGTTTCGCAGAAAGATAGTGAGAGATAGTGAAGATGCCTAAGCATGGTAACATCAACAACTTCGATGCCGAGGTGGAAGATTGGGCCACGTACGTAGAACGTATCGAGATACATTGTGAGGCCAATAAAATAGAAGATGATGATAAAGCTATAACCTTGCTAAACTCGATGGGCGCAAAGACATACGGGTTATTGAAGCATCTTCTATCACCAGCTAAACCGGCGGATCAGACCTTCGCTAATATTGTTGCTGTTCTGAAGGATCACTTGAACCCCACACCGCTGATGTTGGCAGAACGATTCAAATTTTATGCGAGAACGCAACGGAAAGAGGAAAGCAACGCGGAATACTTGGTCGAACTGCGTAGATTAGCGAAATACTGCCAGTTTGGAGGAAATCTGACAGAGGCATTGCGAGACAAGTTCGTGTGCGGGTTGTCGAAGGAAGGAACGCAAAAGCGACTGCTCAAAGAGAACGACCTTACACTTGATAGGGCTGTTCTTATTGCAGCATCACACAAAGCCGCAGCGAAAGGAACTGCGGAAATGCAGCTAAAGGCAACGGTACTCAGTGTGGATCAAATTACTTCGGGTACAACGAAATGTTATCGTTGTGGGAAGACAACACACAATCAGAACCAATGCTGGTTTAAAAACCAGGAATGTAGAAAATGTGGCAAACTGGGTCACATAGCTAAAGTATGCCGGTCAGGGAAGAAGACCAACAACCAAAGAAAACCATCACAGGAAAAGTACAACAAAGTACACAAGGTGGCTGAGAAGAGTTCAGATGAACCGAATTCGGATTCAGACCCAAACGGCCAGGAACTGGGTAGTCTGAGAATTCACAATGTGAGTAAGGAAGCTGACCTACAAACTATCTGGGTCATGCTAAAAATAGCCGGAGTCCAAGTAAAAATGGAGTTGGACACTGGATCAGTCCTATCAGTCATAAATCGAAGGGATTACAACCGGCTATTCTCACATATACCCTTGAGAGATACCAAGTTCGTATTGCAGACATACATGGGGCATAAAGTATACCCCATGGGAAAGATAAGAGTCAAGGTGAGAGACAAGGGCAAAGAACACCCAGGAATGGACTTATATGTACTACCTGAGGGAGGACCACCACTTCTAGGACGGGAGTGGATCAAGAAAATAGACATGGAATGGCACTACCTAAAAGCAATAACGAGTGAGGACTCGGTGCGGACAATCAGCTCAGACTCTGAAACAGATGACGATAAGTCCAGCCCAAGTATGAAAGACAAGGCTAAAATGGACTTGCTGACTAAGGTTGGAAAAACGAAGGCGTGCATAAAGGCTTATGCTCCAGAGGAGAACAAAGTTTCAGAACAGAACTCCACTGAACAACAACAACATAGTTTGACAGAGAATTCTGAGTCTGTTCAGTTTACAGACATATACATTACTGAGGAACACCGAGCTCGAACTCAAACTTATTTCAAATTACGACAGCAATTAGAGCAATTGAGTTGCCGTCTCGAACAAGAGATGAAAGCAATGAAAAAGTTCTATGACACAGAATGGGAGAATCTGGAAAGACAACAGAAGCAGCTGAGGGAGAAAAGGGAGCAGGAGCACACAAACCGTCTGCGAGAGGAGGCCAAACGAATCAAAGCTGAGTCGGTTTCTGAAGGTGCGTGCTCTAACCTGGTGGAACAAGATGTGCAGCAACTGAAGGCGCTTGTTAGCAGGTTGCAGGCAGAAAAGGCTGATTTGGTCGACATGACTTCCGAGCTCCTACTGAAGTTGGGTGCAGCATCACCGGACGATTCATTTGTGGAAATTCGAATGGTGGAGGCTGCGGATGATGGCAAAGTAGAAACAGCAAAGGAGCCCCAGGGCAAGTTTATAAACAGCCCTGCAGCTAATGGGAAACGGATGATGGCAGAAGAGTTAACAGTCAGCCAACTTCTTCATGTGCTGAGGGACAAGACCCTGAAATGGGAAAAACTTGAACACGAGCCTCAATCTTCAAAGAAAAGGGGTTCGGAACTCTCAAAGGTTATTGAAATAGCTGAGGTGGCAACACAGACTGAGAAGACTGCAGCAGAGCCGCTCTTGGATGCCGAAAGTACGCTGCCTCACGTCAATGCAGAACAACAGAATGCTGAAACAGCTACTTCAGTAGAGGGATTGAATAGTCCGATCAATCAATCTCCGAATGAAGTTGAAGTATTGAAATCACAAATGATGTCATTAGTAAAAGACTTGCAGGAAGCCCAGGAAAAGCGGGATGAAGCTGAACACATGAAGAAGTTTCTTCAGGAAAGATGTCAGGATTTGGAACAAAAGTTGGCTAACATCCAGCTGGGTAGGGAGGAAATAGAAGACCCTCCCGCTGGCTTAGCTCAGGACGACACCGAATATGACCATGACCTGTTGAGCGACACCGAATATTACGAGGACCTGTTCTGCCCAGCTTGTGATGAAAACTCCCAAAGTGCAGAAACCTTGATGAATCACAAAAAGTCTAAGGAACATCGGGAGATGGTGGCGCTACTACGGGAGGAACTGTGCAGGCAGCTGGCAGCTGACAGTGGAGCCCAGAGAGTCTCCAAGAAGCAGAAAAGGAAAAGACGAAGCAGAAAATAATGACCATCTGAACCATTATCACCTCTACCAGACCACACACGTGCTCCCTCCAAATGGAGCCAAATCAGTTGGAAGTAGAAAAACTTCCCAAGGAATCCAGTGGTTTTTAAAAGTCAGCAATGCTGGTTCAGGAGTGACGGAAGTTCAAGCTGTTAAGTTTAGGGAAGGACTATTGGATGAGTCACTCCAGCAACGTGAACCGACTACACCACCGGGAACTGCTACACCACGGAGGCGTTGTCCGGACTGAGTTAAGAAGCACAGGAGACGCCTCCACAGAGACTAAATCTGTGAACTGTTTTCCACAGAGACTGAAATTGTGAACTGTTTTCCACAGAGACTATATCTGTGAATTGTTTTACATGAAGTTGAATACATGTATGTTTAATGGAGAACAAGTATGTTGTAAGCTAAAAAAGGAGGATTGTAGTGTATGTAACCATTCTACCTTTAAGAGAACTATTTTATGTAACCGTCCACCTTTAAGAGAACTATTTTAGGTGTGGCACTACTTTATCCTGGCTGCTGTATACTGTAATACCGATGGTGACCACACCGGTATATAAGTGCTGTGGCAGAATTTATTGGGCAGATTTGCCCTGACCTTCGAATAGTGAAGTCCTGTTTAAGTTACTCTTGTAGTCTGTGTATTACTTTGCTATACAACCCACAGACTTTACAAAGACCAGCCGTGGTAGCAGCAGAACCATGAGCAACAGCAACACCAACAGCAGCAGCATCAACAGGAGTGCCAAGCTGCTGCTCACCCACCTGAAGCTGCACAGGCCAGAAGGTGCCAGCGCACGACAACATTGTTGCCCGGGATGCAAAGGACGCACTCATCCTGGCCAGATTTGGTGAGCCTGCACAATCAAACACTTTTATCTCACATCTTCTTACCAGAGCATCCACAATGGACAAGAACCTGTGGATTCCTATCACTCTGACCACCATACCAACAATTGCAAGGTGCCCTAAGCCCTCAATGTGAAAATCCCATTTGTGAAATGACACAGGCCACAACTTCAACAGTTTGCCATCAAATCTGTTTATAATACAATGACAATGATGGCTGGTCCAAATACAAAACATCACAGCACCCAAGTGACTACCCTTGTGGCTACTTGTGCTTTATCTTCCTCTTACGCATGCTCCTACGTGGTGCTTCCCCTGTGGCATCAGCAGATGTGGAGGCCGCTTGCTCACTTTTTAGCTGCTCCTGTCTCAATGCCTTTGGCGGGTGTCTTCTGGGGTTGTGACCCTGTCTGGGCTCACCAACAGTCTGCTGCTCCTGCAGCTGTACAGGGGTTGAGACGCCCATCTCAGTTGGGTGAGGACTCTGGTGGGGTTCTGACCGAGGGCTCTGCAGTGGCATGGTCATGTGAGCGCTTGGAGCAAAGCCCCCACTTCCTTGTTCTCTGCCACCATGGGTCAGCCCCACTTCAGAGCTAGCAAGTGGCTTGACAGCACCCTGCTGCACTTCAGGGGGGCCATGACGATTTGTTTCTGCACTGGAAGCCCTACTCCAGAGGACTTCCATGAAGGTCTGATTTGTATGCTCAATAGCTGAACATTGCTCCTCAAGCTATTCTGAACAATTATCATGTTTTCCATACCCTGGCGGCTAAGCTCCTCCATGGCCGAAGCCATCCTCTTCTCTACCATAGCCATCCTCTCCTCTATGGTAGCCAGCCTTACCATAAGGTTAGCCATCCTTTCAACGGAGGTTGCCATCCTTTCCGCGGTGATGCATTCATGCGCCAATGCCTCCACAAAGGCTCTGCTCATGTTTGCAATGGACTCCTCCATTCACTCCACACTTGCAGCGACCCTGGAGACAAAACCTGCCAGAGACTCCTGCATCTGTTCCTGGAATTCCAGCACTGCTCTCCTACTGGATGGACCTGGAGGTACAGGGTCGACATGCAGCTGAGCCGAGCTGGTAGAGTCCTGCGCCCTCCGAGGAAGACTCTCAACTGCTGACCCTGGCTCCACCATCTGCTGATGCTCACTTGTGAGCTGTGATTCACCAGGTGCCAACACTACTCTATTTCGCGAAGGTTCCACCGAGGTGTGAGTGTCTGCGCTGGTGCTGGCTGTGTTGAATTCTGCTGACGCTGTGCCCTCAGAGGTTGCAGCTTCCTCTGAGGAGTCTGGAAGCTAAGCCTCTTCCTCCTGGACAGTGGGGACGGGGGCATTTGATGGCCCTGTGGGGGAGTAAACGAAAGAGTTAGAGATGTGAGGTCAAGGTTTGTAGGGGGTGGCGTGTGCACCCAGTCAGCTCCGCCTCTGACTGTCCCTTGAGCGGTTTGAATCGCTCCCACACCCCTGGGTTCTAGACAACGGACTTAGGTACAGGCGGCGATACAGAAAATCGAGTAGACAAGTGGTTTGGTGTAAGAAAACCAAGATTTTATTAAAGCAGAATAAAACACAATCTTACGAGAATTACTGGTATGAATACAGGCATAAAACAATTACACTTATATGGGAATGGGGAACACATGGCACATCGAGGGAAAACAACTACATTAAAACAATCCCCTTATCGTTAATCCCACCCCTATACCTAACTAGATTAAGCTATGAGGGGCCAAGAATTCATGCTCACCAGTCCAAAACCTGTTGCTTTAACGGTTTTGATGTTTTGAGGTCTGTCCTCCCTGTCCTTTGGGGCACCCATCGCCACGTGGTCTCAGGGTGCGGCGCTGAAGTTGTTGCTACGAAGCACCCTTCTTTTCCTCAGCTACCATCGTCGTCTCGTCGCGATGGGTTTTCTTCTTCTCCCTCATCTCGTCTCGTCTCGTCTGCCCCTTTTGTGGCCTGTGTGTCCTGTGTGGCTTTTGAACTCCGGTCTCGTTCTCCTCCCGCGTTTGGCCCCGGTGTAATGGGCGTCCTTCGTTGTTGAGCGGCGCGGGGAGCGAAAAGATAACCCACCATGAGGCCAGGGTGCGAGCACGAGCGGCAGCAGGCCAAAAGCCAAACGATGAGAGCAGCAGCAAGAGAGCTAAGAGCGATTACCACTGATGGGCCTACAATTATACCCGTTCTTCAACTCCTTATCTGCGCACCAAATCAGGTCAGTCCATTGTTTAACTTTTGGTGGGCTTGCTTTAAATGATTACAACCATTTATTTTAATGACTTTTGGATTGGTTGTCTCCGGGTCTAATGGCCCTGACGTCCTGGTTGTTTGTCATGGATAAGACTTAATTGTCCCCATCCTAACTTGATGGCTACTGTGAGCTGTTACCGATTAAACATGCAGAAACCTAATGTCCACGATTATAGGCCCATTCTAGCTGGATTGGATTCAAGTTGAATGAATGCATATTCTGTGTTTACTTTTTCTGGCCGGCTCCAGAGAGTCCTTTTCGCACAGATTCCTGCATTTGAAGTATTGTTCCTGGGCCTGCTTGCCTGCAGAGCCTTGCTTTAAAAAATCCTGTCAGTTTTGGTCACGAGGTTTACAGAAGCCATTTTGGGTACCCTGTTTTTAATAACTTGTCCAAAATAGGGTCCCTTGATCCATAGCTTGGGGAGTGCGGGAATTTTGAGAACCCTGCAACTTACACTCCCTCCTGTTGATACTAAACTTGCTTTAAGTATCATCCCGATGAGGTGAGCAAAATTTCCGACCCTCCATAGTCAACCTTCCCCTGTAATTATCTATCTAAGATACCCACGACACATGCACTTCCCATTCTGTGAAAATGTAGTGTACATAAGCATGCATAGAATAATATTACAGTCGTTTACACACATCCAAGCACGGAGGGGGTCCGACACCCCTGCACCACTTGGTACACGTTATCTTTATTACAAACACATTCGAACATCTTTATTAAAAACAATAAAAGAACATTAAAAAACCACAATCTTTAATCAACGATACAAACAGCAAATTCAAACACGTGTATCTCCCTCCATATTAACATAATGTTCCTTCCAGGTCCTTTGGTTTTGGAATTCTAGTATCTGCCCCTTTCCCTTACATTGAGTGCAGATTAGATACAATACTATCCCCAACTGGCACACCACGAGAATGTGGGAAGCCAGTCTGATCCACGAAGGGACCTCTATATTATTGACAATGTCCCACCAGGGTGGGATCACAATATCTAATATCTTAGCCCCTATTTCTACTGTTTTCTGCTCCAGAGTGTAAAAATGTTTCTGTGAAACTACAACAGCTTTGAGTATTCTGGTAAGGTGTTCTGGGAGAGGGGGCATTTTGTAGCCGAAATGCACTACGTACTTTTGCAAATTGGTAAAATTCTCTTTTACAGTGAGGTGAACAGTGGAGGGTTCAGTAATGGGGACATTTCGTTCCTGGGACATTTGAACTTCTGCCTCGGGTTTAAAGCAGAAACTGCTGTCACTGATCGGACACCAGCTATGCTGTCCATGCTGGTAGTGGGGCGCTCCTGTGGTGACACAGTATGTCCCACCTCCTATATATGCTACCTGCGGGGGAACATGGCCTTGTGCCATTGCCTCCATGGTACAATTTATAGGCTTCACGCCAGCAGCTCTGAACCCGCACTGTGGTTTCGAATAGGCGTTCAATTGCTGGGGACACAGGATTATGTGTGCTCCCTGTGGTGATTATTCCTTGATTAGTAAAAGTATTGTGATTCGTTGTTTGTTAACTGCCTTGGGATATGTGTTGTAATCTCATTGGTAGTTGATGATCACATGATGTGTTGTGGCTACCTTAAATTCAGTCCTTTTCTAGCTTTAGTTGGGACTGGATGCGGAAAGATATGCTGCTGATTTTAAAGTTAATAAAGCCTAGCTTTGGAAGGCCAATCTATTCTTTATTTCACTCCCCGGCTCCGGCACCCCGAGAGGTCAGTAACTGTCATAGCGTGTTCCCACTATATGACGTAAGGTGGGACCGCTGTGAAACAAATGTGTGCACCCCCTTGAATGATTCCAATGTTCTCAACCCTGTATACCAGTGTGGGTCGGGCTGTCCTACCCATGACCGGCATTCTAACTACTATTCCCATGATCGTGTGGTTAGACCGTCCACAATCCACTGGGACTGGGTAGGCCTCGGAAGCTAGCCGGAGTTGGCACGGGTTTAATGCATTCTCGAATGGATGGAGGGCTGCAAGGTGTTTGTTGCTGATCCAGGAGGGGACTAAACCCTGTTTTAAGTCCTCCAGATTACTGCAGCCCTCACCCAGCAACCACGCCCCATACAGCACGCACACCTCGTTCTGCGCAGCCTGGTCAGAAGCATTTCTGTCCTCCCTTATGAGGGCATTTACCGTCTTTGCGTGCTTCTCCAACTCCGCTATAATCTCCTTTTAAATGGACCATCATGGCCTGGTCCTCATGCAACTCCAAGCCCACTACTCTATTTTCATCCATTAATATCTTCCTTAACTGTGTTTTTAAACCATTTATCTGGGTCTGCAACTCTATGTCATCCAGACTGTTGATGACAGAGGACCCAGTATTAAACGCAGTAAAAACATCATTCCATACTCCCCTTCTTTGTCTCCCTGCATTACGCAAAAACTCACGGTGTGTGGTGTACAGTTCGGTTTTGTCGACATTGGCGAAATCGAACTCATAAAATTTCCTGAACATCTCCTTTAATAGGGCATGGTATAGCTGCTCTCTTTCTTTGGGGCACCACTCCGGTAAGTGTACCTCGGTGAGATTTAAAATCACGCAGGCTACCACGTAGTGTACCCCCTGGTACAGCACCTGATCGGTAGGCACTAGTACCAGCCCATTCCCTGGTCCCTTGGTGGTGGCGGGTCACCCTTCCCTGGGTAACCTCACCGCATGCGTTGTGGGCAGGGGCTTTCGAGGGCGGGTCACAAGATCAGTGGCGTTAACTGGGATCGGGGAGAATGGGACCGCGCACGCCTTCAGGCTGGTATCCCACCTCATCCCCTCCCCAGCATCTTGCCACTGCCGGTGGAAAATGATAGATATGCCTGCAGGGCAGACCCTCTCTGACCCCCACATACAGACATAAATCCCTTGATCTGGTTCCCACCACTTGTCCCAACACACACTTAATCCCCCGTGGGTCTCTGTAATCGTCCGGTGGGTATTGTTCCCCAACCGTTCCCACTCGACTGCGGGGTTTCTCATATCCTTGCTCAGTTTTCTGAGCCACCACCACCTATCCAAAGGAATGTATCCCTTGCACGTTAAACATACACGTTTCCCTACGGTGACGCTAACCCTTGTGGTAACGACCTGTACCCTGGGGCACAGGAGGGAGGCCTCCCCATACGTGAACCCGGTCTGGCTGGAGTACTGAGGCGAATTGGACCCCAGCCACCCTGGCCACCTTCCCTCGTGGACGTAGACGGCGGTCTCCTCCACATCCCGTTCGCCGCTTCCGTCGGTTGCTATCGGTGCTCTATCTCCTGAGCACCCATAAATGTGAGAGTCTTCCACGTCGCCTCTCTTTCCAAGGCTCAGTCCTATGAGGGCGAGTAGGATTACGCTTCCCTTCATCCTGAAAGTCCTTCTGCAACAGATACAAAAACATACAGCCAGGTCCCCAAGAGATTCTCTGGCTTGGGTGAAGCATAGTCGGGTTTCCCGACCTTGAATCAAAATACACACTCTTAGCAGATTACTACTTAATTAAAACTACCCATCACCTTACTTCAACTTAAGCTAAAACACCCAAACTTTAGTTATCTACCTAAACTTAAATTACCTACTATATACATTTGCTGCCCGTCTCCAGGCGGCCAGCCTAATTCCTGTTAGGGCTGCGGCACACCGCTCCCTCCGGCTTGGCTGCACTGCCCTGCATTGTCCCTGCACTCCCTTGGGTCCCGTCCCTACCTCTGACTGCCGCCATGGGTCTGGACGCATATGGGTCCCAGAAAGTGCCTGCGCGGGCACCCTCCTTGGTGAGCAAGTCAGCCTGCTGGTTGCATTGGCCGCGGGGTTCTCTGGAGGAATGGGCTTTCACCTTGTGGATGAAAACCTCCCCTTCCTCCCCCACTGCGGCTAGGATCTTTTCCAGCAGGGGTTTTACTGTGAGGGGTCTCCCGTCGGCGGAGGTGTATCCGCGGCGGGACCAGATGGCCAGATACTCCGTACACGAATTGCACGTGAACATACTGTCCGAGCAAATCGTGTATGGGGTGGGGAAGATTTCAGGGTGTGTAACAACATACACTACCGCAGACAGTTCAGCCTGCTGGGCGCTCATGGTGCTGGGGAGCTTAATCGCAAGGGCAATGTTTGCCGCTGGGTCATAAACTCCACACCCCGTGAGACGCTCGCCAGCAGATACCGTGCTGGAACCGTCTACATAGATCTCGCGGCCCGTGGGATGTATCCCGACCCGTAAACCTATGTTCACTTCGCTTCCCCTGTGAGCTGCTCCAGGATATACCAGGTTGGCTGCGAGCTTTGGCTCGCAGAGACCCTTCACCTTAAGATCCATCTGTGAGAGGAGTAGGGTCCAGCGGGCAATGCGGGCACTGCTCACTGTTCCATCCTTGATCCTGCCATCCAGAAGCATCTGGGTGGGTGTGTGATGGGTGAGGAGGGCGATGGGAGAGGTGCTTGTGAAGAACAGTGATCTCTTCACAGCCCAATGTGTGGCCAAGAGTTGCCACTCACAGTTGGAGTGGCTCCTCTCCACATCCGTGAGTATCCTGGTGGAGTAGACCACCGGCCTCAGCCTGCCGTGCCGCTCTTGGAGCAGCACAGCACTCAAGCTATCCCCGCTGGCTGCTACCTCCAGGAAAAACTCTTTCCCCCCATCTATGGCCCCTAGAGCTGGTGCGGTCTGCAAGTCCTTCTTGAGGCTGACAAATGCTGCCTGGCAACCCTCATCCCAAACCCACTCCACTCCCTTGTGTAGGAGTCGGAGCAGAGGGGTTGCTTTGGGTGCATAGTCTTCAATAAAGTCCCTGCAGTACCCGGTTAGCCCTAGAAACGACCTCACACCCGTGACTGTGTTGGGGACCCGTAACATTTGTACCGCTTCCCTCCTAGCCTTATCTATGGCCCTTTCTCCGGCACATACAGTCAGGCCTAGGAATTTAACCTCCTGCTGGCCAATTTGCGCTTTCTTGGGGTTTACCTTAAAACCCTTCTGCCCGAGCAGCTCCAGCAGTTCGGCCAATAGTGGGCCATGCTCCTCTCTCGAATCGGTGAAGAGAAGCAGGTCATCCACATATTGTACCAACTGTCTGGGCTGACTGAAATCCTTTAAACTGTTTGCCATGCACTGATGGAAAATGCTGGGGCTGTTATGGAAGCCCTGAGGCAAGCAGTTCCATGTGTACTGTTGCCCTTTAAATGTAAAGGCAAACTTGTACTCATCCTCCCTCCTTAAAGGGATGGACCAAAACCCATTGGAAATATCCAGCACCGTGAATGTGGTCGCGGATGCTGGGATACTCGCTATCAGGTCGGCAACTGCTGCTACCGTGGGTGCACAGGCTGGGATGTTACTATTGAGCACTCGATAGTCCACCGTGGCTCTCCAGGAATTGTCCGCCTTTCTAACCGGCCACAATGGAGAGTTTACGTGGGAGGCTATCGGTCTCAGAACCCCCTGCTGTACTAAAGAGGACATGGCTGCTTCCATGTCTGGCTCCACTTCCCTGGGGAAATTATACTGTTTCTGTGGGTGGGCCATGGGGTCCCCGTCTACGCTGACCTCAAACCCGTTGACCCTCCCGCAGTCGTGTTTGTGTGTGGCAAATGTGGCCAGGTGGGCCTACACAAATGCCTGGAACTCCAGTGGGGTGTTACTGACCATAAGCTTGAGGTTGTAACCCTCTTTGGGCTTCATGGTGCATAGGGTCCCCTTCCCTTCTTTTCCTGGGATCACTACTAGATCGTCGTCCTTTACTTTACTTGCCCCCATAGGCAATGATTTCTTAAATCTACCAGGATCCCGTGGCCTAAAATAAGGTCGGCTTCCAGGACCCTTTTCCACCTTCCACTTCCCATTTCATCAGGGCACAGGTCCACTTGGAGCGGAGTGGTCCTAAACGAATGGCGAGTGGGATGGAAAACGAGCCAGCCTGTTCTTTGCCTGTGAACCCCGACAGACTGTATGGGACCCTATTAGATAGAGGTGAGGTGGTGGGGTTAGCTGAATGGACCATGGTGCATGATGCCCCCATGTCCAACAGATAGGTCCCCGTCACCTTTTCTACCTCCATCTCCACGAGGGGTCTTTTCCATTCATCGTACCGGAGAGAAAACAGGTAAACAGGCTGCGCTGGCTCTAGTCAGGGCTGTGGGTTGGATGGGGCTGATGGGGTCAGAGCACCGGTAGCGACTGCTACTCTCCCGTGGCCAGTCAATAAGGACCTCATGGTGTCCAAGAATGACTCGACCACTGTGGGAGGGATTCCCGCCTCTGCCTTTTGGGCTGGGGCCATGGAATTCTTTCCCTTGTTGTCTTTCCAAGGGTTTTTGCACTCCTTCCGCCAATGACCGTCCTTCCCACACCCGTAACAATTTGTCTTTGGGTTGGGGGGTTATTCCCTTCCTGATGCCACTCTTTCCTACCCGGTCCGGGTTTTACCTCATGCACCTTCCCCTTGGGTGGGTGTGCATCGGTTCCCCTACCGTTCTTATAGGCTAGGGTCAACTGTCTGATCACCGTAAGTTTGGTGGTCAGGGGATTCTTGGGGTCGAACCAGGCTTCCGCCTTGGCCCGGACCTGTGACAAGCTGTTGGCCACCAGGCAACGGAGCCAATGGGCCAGCGGATCCCCATTCAGGAACGCCCGGTTAGGTGTCCCCGGACAGGCACTCCGGTACACCAGCCATAACCGGTCCGCGAAAGCCTGCGCGGTTTCCCCTGCGAGCTGGACCGTCTTCTCCACACGGGAGAAAGGACTTCCCTCATTCATCCCCATGGCCTCCAGAACTTCATCCCTGAGCGCCTCATACCTGCTCTGCCTCTTCTTACACTCGTCAGAGAGGGATTGGGGGAGCCTACTCTCCAGGTAGAATAGCAGCATTTTGGCCTGCTCAGCACCATCGCAGTCATTGACGCTGGCTGCCTGCTCTACTTCCCTGAAGTGGATCGAGGGGTCCCCTTTTTTGGAGAGCTTTGGGATATGACTCACCATAGCCCTAAGCTGTTGGGTGCTATAGGGTATCACGAACTGGTTTTGGAGGGGTCCCTCATTGTCGCCATTGACGGATGGGCCGAACCTCCGATGCCAGGCTGGGCACATCAGTCCCGGCTCTGGCCTCTCTGGTGGGGGTTGCTCCACCTCCGCTCCCACCTCTGGTTCCACACCCCCTTGCTGCCAGACCTCGCTGAAACCTGGCACTACGGGTGGTGGTCGTGACACCTCCTGCTCCTCAACCGGGTCGTCCCTGGGCACTACCAGTGATGTTTGAACTGTCCTCCCCTTGTTTCCCATAAAATCTGCCTGGCCTGCCTTCGGGCTTATGAGGCACACCATGCCTTTTGCCTTCCTCAGGGCCAGGCTCACATTTTCTATTCTCTCCTTGCAGGGGCCATGATCTGCATCTTCAAACCCCTGCTCACTCACTAGCTTGTAAGCTGCCTTTACCTCCTGTACTTTCTCCTCCTGCTCGCTAACTTGCCTTGCTAGGCGGGCGTTCTTTTCCCACAACCTTAACTCGTTACCCTTGGCTTCGGTGACTTGGCACTGTAGGTATTCCAACTTGGCCTTGTGTTCTCCCATTAAATACAACCTCTCCTGATTCAGGGCCTGCAATGCTACCATTAACTTCTCCCCTGCTAGAGCCTTATACTGGATCTCCAGGGCTGACTCCTTTATCTCGGCTGCCTGTGCTGCAACGAGCCTGTCCAAGAGCTGGACCTGCTTTTTGAAACACATCAGCCAGACTGCCTTCTCTAGGACTTCTTGTGTTCCTTCCCCTCTGTCCACTTAGCTGCTGCATCTACCAGATGCCCAGCCCTTAACAGAGTGGTGATCCACTTCTTTGTGATATTCACCTTGCTAAACACATAATCAGAAATCCTTTCCTCCATCATGGTTTGCTCATCTGAACCATTGTCTACTGTATCGCAACACTGTTGCCGGAGTCCTGCCGCTGTCGCCAAATTCTGTAGGGGTGGCGTGTGTGCCCAGTCAGCTTCGCCTCTGACTGTCCTTTGAGCGGTTCGAATCACTCCCACACCACTGGGTTCTAGACACCGGACTTAGGTATAGGCGGCGATACAGAAAATCGAGTAGACAAGTGGTTTGGTGTAAGAAAACCAAGATTTTATTAAAGCAGAATAAAACACAATCTTACGAGAATTACTGGTATGAATACAGGCATAAAATAATTACACTTATATGGGAATGGGGAACACACGGCACATCGAGGGAAAACAACTACATTAAAACAATCCCCTTATCGTTAATCCCACCCCTATACCTAACTAGATTAAGCTATGAGGGGCCAGGAATTCATGCTCACCATTCCAAAACCTGTTGCTTTAACGGTTGTGATGTTTTGAGGTCTGTCCTCCCTGTCCTTTGGGGTACCCGTCGCCACGTGGTTGCAGGGCGCGGCGTTGAAGTTGTTGCTGCGAAGCACCCTTCTTTTCCTCAGCTACCGTCGTCGTCTTGTCGCGATGGGTTTTCTTCTTCTTCTCCCTCATCTCATCTCGTCTCGTCTGCCCCTTTTGTGGCCTGTGTGTCCTGTGTGGCATTTGAACTCGGGTCTCGTTCTCCTCCCGCGTTTGACCCCGGTGTAATGGGCGTCCTTGGTTGTTGAGCGGCGCAGGGAGCGAGAAGAGAACTCGCCACGAGGCCAGGGTGCAAGCACGAGCGGCAGCAGGACAAAAGCCAAACGATGAGAGCAGCAGCAAGAGAGCTAAGAGAGCGATTACCACTGATGGGCCTACAATTATACCCGTTCTTCAACTCCTTATCTGCACGCCAAATCAGGTCAGTCCATTGTTGAATTTTTGGCGGGCTTGCTTTAAATGATTACAACCATTTATTTTAACGACTTTTGGAGTGGTTGTCTCCGGGTCTAATGGCCCCGATGTCCTGGTTGTTTGTCATGGATAAGATTTAATTGTCCCTATCCTAACTTGATGGCTACTGTTTGCTGTTACCGATTAAACATGCCGAAACCTAATGGCCACAATTATAGGCCCATTCTAGCTGGATTGGATTCAAGTCGAATGAATGCGTATTCTGTGTTTACTTTGTCTGGCTGGCTCCAGAGAGTCCTGTTCGTACAGATTCCTGCATTTTAAGTTTCGTTTCCCAGCCTGCTTGCCTGCAGAGCCTTGCTTTAAAAAATCCTGTCAGTTTTGGTCACGAGGTTTACAGAAGCCATTTTGGGTACCCTGTTTTTAATAACTTGTCCAAAACAGGGTCCCTTGATCCATAACTTGGGGAGTGCGGGAATTTTGAGAACCCTGCAACTTACAGGTTACATTCACATTGAATAGTGCAGATGATCATAAGTCAATCTGTTAGCGCATCAGATTCATTATCAATGGCTCATGCAATGTCAATGAGAGAGATGCCAAACTATTCTGTCACCAGCTTGCTGTGAAGCGCCCATCTGATCATCCCCCACTTGGGAATCCTCCTCGATCCCGGCGATTTCCTCCAGTCGTCTCCTCCCAGGTGGTGAGCTGGGCTACTGAGGACAACCCTCCTCCTGTCATGGCTCTTTCCCTCTTATTGTGGGCTCTCTTTTCCTGCAATGAGGGACACAAGTGGAGTTTGAGTGAGAATGAAGGAGTGAGTGTAGAGAATCCATAGCATAGATGCTTAGAAGGAGACAAAGGACCCTCACTGTGTGTTGTAAGTTGTTGTCATTGCATCACAGTGATAGGGAGTGTGAGGGCTGCATGGTCGAATAGTTAAGTGAATGTGACCATAGAGAGAGAGGGAATGGGTAAGTGTGCAGGGATGTAAGTGTCAAGTGGGATGTGGAGGAAAAAGTTGGCAAAGCAGAGTGCTGGTGAGGAGAGGCGATGGGGATTAGATTGAGGGTGATGGGAAAGTCATACTCACTTTTCCTGTGTGGCGAAGGCCATGAAACCTCTTCCTGCATTGCAACCAGGCTCTGCGGCTCATTGATATGGAGTTGACCTCCTGGGCCACTTGCAGCCACACAGCTTTAGTCTGCTGGGGTGGCATTTTTCTCCTTGAGGAAGGGAAGAGCACCTCCTTATTAGATCTTACTCCCTGCACCAGAGATTGGAGGGAGGGCTCATCAAAACAAAATGCAGCATACTTTTGCTTTCTGGTGGACACGGTCGGTAAATGAAGTCCTTCATACAATTTCCAAAGCGTTTCCAGTCTCCAGAAGAAGCAAGGCTGATTGCAGGCCATAAATCCAGATTACTGATGATGTCATCGGAGGCGACTCTCTGTATGAAAAGACTCATTGGGCCAGGGGTTCCTACACGTTGGAAATCAATTGCCTAATTAGGGGAAAATCGCAATTTTTCAACACTTCACTTCAGAGTCGGGGTCCTGACACGAATCCCACCTGACACGCCTCAGCCTGCCCACACTGGCAAAATCGAGTCCATTGTGCTGATCCTTGATTTCAACACCATGAAATGGATGTAGGGAGCAGGAAGGTCCTTCAGGGTGGTGTATTTGGTGCTAAAAAGGAATAAGAGAAGAAAGTACAGAGAAACTTAGTAGAGGTAAAGAAATAAGGAGATGCAGAGAAAGATTAGCTGGCGAAAAAGAGGCGAGTGAAATGTCACCTATCCAATGACAAGATTTCTTTTTTAGCCTGTTAATGAGTGCAAGAGAGGTTTCCCAGACATATCCTGGATGAATTTGGACTTTGTAGGGAGTTAATATTTGCTGGGGCTGACTTTCCTACACAGGTCGCATTGGGTGCCCAACAGGCATAGTCTGCTGGAGGTTAGCTGCACCTGTGAAGGGGACAATACACTCATTTTTCCTGCTCCAAGCCATTTGCATGGCCCAGGTACCTTCCTGACACAGGCCTGCCCCTGCCAAGGCCTTGTGCTGAGATCAGGAGGTGGAAACAGGGGTATAGCTGCAGGCTTGATTGGCTTACTGCTGCACTTCTGGCAGATGGTATTTGGTCTTTCTGGTAGGTTCATAGGAGACCTCCTAGGAAGACCGACCTATTGCTCACCTCTTGGCTGCAGCACCGTAGACTATATGATTACGGATTTGGACCCATCCTCTTTCAGAGCATTCACAGTCAAACCACAAACAACACTGTCAGATCACAGTCAAATTACTATGTATCTTAAAAAGACAGAAACAAACAACACAGAAACACAACCCAGTAAATTGTACAACACCAAAAAATCATACAGATGGGCCAAAAACGACACCGAAAAATACCAGAAAGCAATTAGCAATGAATCAACTCAAGCTCTCTTGGACACCTTTCTGGATAACATATACACTCACAATAAAGAAGGCGTAAACCGGGCAGTGAATAACCTAAACAATATTTTTGATAATTTGGCAACAAGGTCAAACTTGAAAGCTCACTAGAACAAACCCAAAACAAAAAACTATGAAAAATGGTTTGACCCATGTAAGATTCGAAATTTTCAGCAAAAATCACGCAAGAAAACTGGATAAAATAAGACTGTTAATTGACCAAAGTAAGCTTGCACAGAAAAACCTTTGATAAAAGGGCATACAAAATGGCCGCCAGGCCCTGTGATCAATGTGGTAAACCACTTTTACCGTTCACTATCGTTACACTATAGTTATCACTGTTAGATCGTTTCCCTATAGTTATCACTGTTCACATTGTTGTATCACTGTACGAGGTCGCCTCTTGTCACGCTGCTATACCTGGGCTGACCACTGCCGACTCCGCCCATGGCTCCACCTACCTGCCCAGGTATAAAGGTGGTCGACTGGCTGGTATTCCTCCTTCTTGGATCCGATCACCCACGAGGGTGGGCTCTGTTATTTAGTCAATAAAATTGATATACCTATCAATTCGTCCAATGAAAAGCGACGAGTTAAGATAGGTATATCAATCAGTTTCTGAACCATTTTATTTCTGTTACTGCAAGCCAGACAGGCTTGTGGATTGAAGACAGTAAGCCCGCGAAAGCCAGTATCTGGGAACCGAAACTCAGAGAAACAGCATACATATTCAATGGATTCTAAGTACAGGATGGAGCCCATCAAGATATGGGCGGACAATGCAAAAACACTTATACCCATTTATTGTACAAAGGAGAAACCGTTTAGCAGCCATCAAGGAAAATCTCCGGACCGATCAATATGCGAACCGAGTCGCGATGACAATGTAAAAGACATTAAAAGACATTATCGGCCAGGAAGGCCAGTTTAAGTTATCACCGGCTCCCGTTACAAGACAAAGCGCCCCTGCAGAGATTTCTGCCCACCAAAATTAATACAAAGACAGGACTATGATTTGGCGGGAGATAAGACTGTCCCAAAAGAGTATAACTATGGATTGAAAGTCCATCTAAGTTACTTGGACAACTTCGAACTTGACTTCACTGCTGCTTCTTGCTGGGCGACTTCAGACTTCTATCTCTGCAAGAACTTCTTCTACAAGGAACGAACGAAGGACGGACGGTGCCAGGATCGGTGCCTCTTCCACTTCGGTAGATGCGGAATCGAGGAAGACGTTTTCGTCTTTTTAAAGACGGACGACTTCGGTGAAAAGACAACGTGGTCGGTGTTCAGCCGAACAAGGCTCGGCCACGACGAGAAGACGACGAGGGTGGCCCGGGTACTGGGGTCGGGAGATCATCGACGACCCAGGCCGACGGAGAAGAAACCCTCTGGAGAACCGGCGATCCAGGCCGGAAAGATTCTTCCATGTGCATGCACTTCTTCAACAGCCTGCAGCCGAAGTCTGCTCCATGAACCCAAATCCACGATAGTGGATCTTAACCTTGACGAGCGCTCATCGAGGCTGTGTCTAACCCACCGCTTCGAGGGAGAGAGAATATCAACTGCGCCAGAAGTTTCCAAATCCACGTGACGACGGAAAGCGGTGCCAAAAGACTGCGAACCCCCTTTTTCGCGATTTCGAGAGTGGTGAGCATGATCCCAAGTTCCCCAGGTCAAAACTTAGTTTAGGTATAGGGGAGGGAGTTAAGGGTAATCGTAATGTGTTTCTCCTTTTACGATGTGCCGTGTGTTCCCCATTTCCATAGAGTCAAGTTCATAAATTTGTGCATGATTGTAGTAACTTTAATCTGTGCCTATGACATGTATTTTGTAATGCTTCAAACTGTTTAAAAATAAAAGCATCCATTTTGTGCTATTCAACCTGGTCTATTGAGTTCTTTCTCTGCACTACTGTTCTCTGCATCTAAGTCCAAGGTCTAGAACCGTAGGGGGAGTGGGTCGAACCACTCAAGGGTAATTATTGCACGAAACCTGGCAGGAGACCAGAACGAGCAAGAGAAACCCCCTACAGAAATGGCGACCGCGGCAGGACCTTGACAGCAGGAAAGTAGTGTGTTAGATCAAGGTCTGAATAAACGAGATGTGATGGATGAAAGAATAGCAGATTATGTTTTTGGAAAAGTCAACCTCACAAAGCAATGGATATCTGACCTGTTGAGAGATAGGCACCCGCTAGACGCAGCCATCAAGTGGACAGCGGGTAAAGTGCATAAGAAATCTGTAGAGAAGGCGGTCTGGCTGATGTGCTACAAAAAGCAAGTCCAGCTTTTGGACCAGTTCGTTGCAGCACAGACAGCCCAGATCAACGGTTTGCTTAAAGACGTAGAGGAGAAGGTTGCGGGAGGTCAGCAACTGATTGAAGCGCTTAACGCGCTGAATCAGGAACGCCACTCCATAGTTCGCTGCCACGAAACCCGGGTAGAATATATAAAATGTCAGGTCATTGAAGCCAAGGCCAGTGAAGGTAGAATGAGAGACAGGTGTTTCCGTCTAGCCAAGCAGATAGAGGCCCAAGAGGAAAAACTCCTGGGAGCCAGGGCAGCATATAAGATGGCCATGGAGGATAGATCTGAGAGCACCGACCACAGCGCTTGCCGAAGGGAGCAAGAGGACCTGAGAACGGCCCTAGCCAAGGCAAACGGGTTGGTGTGTCTCATAAATCCACCAGCGAGTCAGCTATTGCTAGCCAAGGAATCCAAAAGACCGATTCCACAAGAGGCAGTTGGGGTACCAACTCCCGAACCCTCTGCGCCTCCTGCTTATGATGAGTCTTGGACTCCGGGGAAGGAGACGGAGACGATAGAGGAAAAGAGTCCTGAGGTAGAGCAACCCCAGATAGTAGGCAGGGCCGGCGCCGATGTGTCCAACCAGACACCGGAGGCTCGGTCCAAATGAAGCAAATGGCGATGACGGACCCCTTGAGAGTCAGATCGTAATGCCCCATAGCGCACGACAGCTAAGAGAAATGATAAGCCACATCCCAAAACTCTCCGAGTCAGGAGATCCCTCCGTGCATTTCAGGGACGTGGAGCATACCGCAGCAGTCAATGACTGCGACGGGGTGGAACAGTCCAAAATGCTGCTGTTCTCCCTGGACAGTTCGCCCCTCCAGTGTCTCCCTGACGAGAGCAAGAGAGGGCACAGGGACTATGAGTTGCTACAGGATGAGATCCTGGAGATTATGGGAGAGGGGGACGGAACTCCGTTCCTCCGTTTAGAAAAGACAGTGCAGCTAGAGGGAGAACCCCCACGGGCTTTCGCCGAAAGGCTGTGGCCAGTGTATTGGCGCAGCTGCCCGGGCGGGCCGGCCCGGGCCGGGCTGAATAACGAACAAATGGCTCATTGGCTTCAGTGCCTGGTAGCAGGTTGCCTGCCACTAGTGAGGGAGCAGGCCAAAACATGGTTTGACCCCACTAACGCCCGCTCCACGGAGGATCTAGTGCTAGATCAGCTCACGATCAGTTATAGGAACAACAAGGGCAAGAAAACGCCTGTTGTAAAAGGAAAGGTGCATGAGGTGAGGCCCGCAGCCTCTGCTAAAAGGGAATGGCGTCAGGAGGGAAATCGCCCTCCCCAAGCCAACAGCAGTTGTTACGGGTGTGGGAAGGAGGGTCATTGGCGCAAGGACTGTAGGAATCCATGGAAGGATAAGAGAGAGAGAGCGTTCGCCGCAGTCCTAGCCCACGGTCAGATCGTTACCCTAGCACCAGCACAAGCACCAGCCCAGACCGCTGCCCCAGCACCAGTCCAGAACCCAACCGTAGCCCCTGCCCCAACCACAGGGGGTGGTGCGGTTGTGGATCCCGCTGCGATTGAGTCAATCATACAGACAATGCGGTCTCTGATGACCTTGCAGGGGAAAATAGCTGTCACCACCGGCATTGGCGCTCCGAAAGCTCCGATCGCTGTACCCAAATGACTAGAGTCGGCGCAGCCCGTCTACCTGTGTCCGCTCCGCTATGACGCATGGAGACGACCCCTCGTGGAGGTGGAGGTAGAGGAGGTGAAGGAAACCTATCTGTTGGACACGGGCGCATCGTGCACCGTAATCCACGCAGATAACCCCACCACCTCGCCTCTGTCCACCGTGGTCCCATATCGTCTGTTGGGCTTCACGGGCGAAGAACAGGCTGGTGCACATTCCCTTCCCCTCTCCATTCGTTTAGGGCCACTCCGCACCACATGGAAGTGTATCCTGATGAAGTGGGAGGTGGGAGGTGGAACGGGAGTCCTGGGGTCTGATTTCTTGGTAGCCCACGGGATCCACGTGGACCTGAGGAATCATTGTCTCTGGGGAGAGGGTACGAGTGTGAAGGGGATAGAAAGTGTTGAGAAAACACCTACGAAGGCGCGGGTTGGCCGGCGAGAAGTAAAATTCTTGGGTCTAACCCTATGCGTTGGCGAGAGAACCGTAGACCAGGAGGAAGAACCAGGAGCGGTGCAAAATCCGCCGGTCTGCGCCACTCATGCAGTGGAGGTGTCCCAACGCAAAAGGTGGTTTCGCATGAAGCGGTGTAAACTGTTTAAACCGGGTGCACAAGGACCATCAAAGGGGACCAGGTCGGAGAACAAAGATCCTCAGCCTGTAACAGAGTCACAGACCACACAGGCTGGAACAGTAGCCTGCGTGAAGGGAGAGGCCATCCCATTGGAGTGGGAGGTCTCCCCTTTTGAATGGGATTCAGGCAGGAGAGAGCCCGAACAGCTCGACCTCGCCTTAGGCCCAATCACGGAGGAGGAAGAGTCAGAGGACGATGATCCCGCCCTCGACTCAAGCTTGGGGGAGGTAGGGAATGGGGGCGGAGACTCACTACCTGTAGGGACAGGTGAGGTGGAGTCGGAGGCCACAGATCCCGACCCCGGGGGGGCGGAGCCTGAGGGAGGAGAGCTGGAGCCGGCAGCTGTGGAGGAACCACAGGCTGTGACGGTAACAGTCCCAACCCCCGGTCCATCAGCCCCGGGAGCCCAACCCAAAGCAGCCCCTCGTAGGTCGGCTCGAGCGCCCCAGCCCAGAAAGTTTTGGCCAGATTCTCCCCATTTTTCCCAACCACGGCTTAGAGCAGCCCCAGGAAGGCATGGTCCCCGTTCAACAGCGACAGGCTGCGGGGGATCAAAGCCGAAGGTCAGTGCAGCCCCACCGCAGGGTGTGGCGCGCGACAGCCCTCACAGGGATTAGGCAAGCCGCCCCGCGGAGGGTGGCGCTGTACATAAGTTAAGTTAGGCAATTATGGCGATAATTTAAGGAAATGTATACAGCGTTAAGATGTGTTAAGAGTACGATTTCGGTGTGTGTGTTTGTTTGGGAGCGGGGTCCAGGAACCCGCGCGTTCATTTAATTAGGCCAGCACCTATTGGGAGCCCGGCTACATCATTTTATTGGTTACAGAAACCTGGGCTATGATGAAAAAGATTCTCATCGCGTTCATGGCGATCGGGTGCGGGTGGGCCTACCGAGGCCGCACCAAGGACGTCATCATCTTCGGGTGCTCCGGGGACACGGCCCCCATCGCAACGGATGGGACAGGGGAGCGAGAGGTTGAGGAAACCGCCACCTACTTCCACCAAGGGAGATGGCCAGGTTGGCTGGGAACGAATTCTACGGAATATTCCAGCAATTTCGGTTTTGCCTACCAAGAGACTTCGTTAACGTGCCCTCGGACGAGGATCCTTGCACCCAGAGTCAGCGTTAACATGGGAAAGAGGATTTGTCTGCTGTGCAACGGGAACGTACCACTGAGGCGATGGTGGTGGCTACGAAAGCTGGGAAAGGACATGAGAAACTCTACGATCGAGTGGGAGCGACTGGGTAATAATACCCATCGGACTATTACGGGGACTCACGGACAATTACGTGTGTGTTGGGACAAATGGTGGGAACCAGATGAAGGAATATATGTCTGTATGTGGGGTTCGAGACACGTCTGCCCCAAGGGCGTATCCATCTTCTTCCAGAGGCAGTGGCAGGATGAAGGAAAGGGGATGAGATGGGATGTCAGCACTCGAGCGTGCGGAGCCCCATACTCCCCTATTCCGGTAAACGCCACTGAACTCATCACCCGCCCACGCAAGCCCCTGCCCACGCTTCCGGTAGCACTAGCCCAGAAAGGAGGGTGCCCAACCACCACCAAGGGACCCGGGAACGGTTTAGTATTGGTACCCACCGGTCAGGTGCTGTACCAAGGGGTACACTACGCGGTGGCCTCAGTGATTTTAAATCTCACTGAGGTACGATTGCCGGAGTGGTGTCCCAAAGAAACGGAACAATTATACCAGGTCCTGTTAACCCGAATGTTTAGACAGTTTTACGAATTTGACTTTGCCGACATCGACAAAGACAAATTATACACCACACCGCCAGAAGTTTTGGATCGAGTCGGGAGGCAAAGAAGGGGTACTGTAAATGACATATTCACTGCTTTTAATACCGGGACATCTGTCGTCAACGCTCTAGACAACGTGGAGCTGCAGACACAGATCAACGGTTTAAAAGCCCAGTTAAGGAACATACTGACAGACGAAAATAAGGTAGTGGGTTCTGAGTTGCATGAGGACCAGGCCATGACACTACACTTTAAGGATATAATAGCTGAGCTGGAGAAACACGCGAGAACGGTAAATGCGCTCATTAAGGAGGATCGGAATGCGTCCGATCAAGCTGCGCAAAACGAAGCCTGTGTGCTGTACGGGGCGTGGTTACTGGGCGAGGGCCGCAGTAATCTTAAGGATTTAAAACAAGGTTTGGTCCCGTCCTGGATTAGCAACAAGCACTTACAAGCGCTCCACCCTTTTGAGAATGCATTAAGCCCGTGCCAGCTCAGACTAGCTGCAGAAGCATACCCAGTCCCAGTGGACTGCGGACATTCGAATCATACTATCATGGGAATAGTGGTAAGAATGCCGGTGTTGGGTCCCGCAGCAAAGCCCGCCCCGGTATACAGGGTGGAGAACATTGGAGTCATTCAGGGGGGCGCACACATTCGTTACGCAGTGGTCCCGCCTTACGTCATCAGATGGGAGCGTACGATGACAGGCACCGACCTCTCGGGATGTCGGAGCCGGGGAGCACACATCATCCTGTGTCCCCAGCACTTGAATGCCTTTTTGAAACCACAGTGCGGGTTCAGAACCGCTAGCGCAAAGCAGATAAATTGCACCATGGAGGCAATGGCAGAGGACCATGTGTCCCCGCAGGTAGCATATATCGGGGGTGGGACCTACTGCGTCACCACTGCAGCGCCTCAGTACCGATATGGACAACACGAGTGGTGTTCGATCGGTGATAGCAGTTTCTGTTTCAAACCCAGGGCCGAGGTTCAAGTGGCACAACAACGAATTGTCCCCATTCCTGCACCCTCCACCGTTCACATCACTATCAAAGAGAATTTCACAGACTTGCAACGATTTGTCGCGCATTTTGGTTATGTCATTCCCCCTCTTCCCGAACACCTCACAAAGATTTTAAAAGCCGTTATAGTTTCACAGAAACATTTCTACACACTGGAGCAGAAGACTTTAGAGATAGGAAAAGACATATTGGACATAACCATCCCACCATGGTGGGACTTGTTCACTAACATAGAGATCCCGGCTTGGATTAGAATAGCATCCCACATCCTAGTAGTGTGTCAGGTTTTAATTGTGATATTTTTGATCTTCGTGCATTGCAAGAGAGGCAAACGCCTCCAGAGGCACGAGAACACAGGAGAATGGGGAGAACACTATGTGCGAATGGGGGAAGAAGGCACCCCACTTTAAGCTGCTAGTATTGAAGGTTAAGCGTCCCTCCATTTTAAATTTTGACCATTCGCGTTTTTTTTTGTTTTGTTGTTTTTGGGTTTTAAGGAAATAAGTATTGTTATGTTATTAGTCGTTCTTAAGTTCTTTGGATTAATAAAAGGTGTATACAGATGGCGCAAGAGGGTATCAACCCCCGCACATCTGACAGATGAATGTGTTATAGTTTAAGTTATGCTGTCTATGATTGTCCAAATGTGCAAAAGGTAATTTTCGTTTTCTTCGGAAATGGGAACTGCATGTGTCGTGAGGGTCATAGATAGTTAAGTGACAGGAATGTTTGGATGTGGGGAATCAGGGAAAATTTGCTCACCAAGGATTATTGATACTTTAAGCAAGCTATCAGTATCACAGGGGGGCCAGTAAGATTCAAAATTTTCAGCAAAAATCACGCAAGAAAACTGGATAAAATAAGACTGTTTATTGACCAAAGTAAGCTTGCACAGAAAAACCTTTGATAAAAGGGCATACAAAATGGCCGCCAGGCCCCGTGATCAGTTTCTGAACCATTTTATTTCTGTTACTGCAAGCCAGACAGGCTTGTGGATTGAAGACAGTAAGCCCGCGAAAGCCAGTATCTGGGAACCGAAACTCAGAGAAACAGCATACATATTCAATGGATTCTAAGTACAGGATGGGGCCCATCAAGATATGGGCGGACAATGCAAAAACACTTATACCCATTTATTGTACAAAGGAGAAACCGTTTAGCAGCCATCAAGGAAAATCTCCGGACCGATCAATATGCGAACCGAGTCGCGATGACAATGTAAAAGACATTAAAAGACATTATCGGCCAGGAAGGCCAGTTTAAGTTATCACCGGCTCCCGTTACAAGACAAAGTGCCCCTGCAGAGATTTCTGCCCGCCAAAATTAATACAAAGACAGGACTATGATTTGGCGGGAGATAAGACTGTCCCAAAAGAGTATAACTATGGATTGAAAGTCCATCTAAGTTACTTGGACAACTTCAAACTTGACTTCACTGCTGCTTCTTGCTGGGCGACTTCAGACTTCTATCTCTGCAAGAACTTCTTCTACAAGGAACGAACGAAGGACGGACGGTGCCAGGATCGGTGCCTCTTCCACTTCGGTAGATGCGGAATCGAGGAAGACGTTTTCGTCTTTTTAAAGACGGACGACTTCGGTGAAAAGACAACGTGGTCGGTGTTCAGCCGAACAAGGCTCGGCCACGACGAGAAGACGACGAGGGTGGCCCGGGTACTGGGGTCGGGAGATCATCGACGACCCAGGCCGACGGAGAAGAAACCCTCTGGAGAACCGGCAATCCAGGCCGGAAAGATTCTTCCATGTGCATGCACTTCTTCAACAGCCTGCAGCTGAAGTCTGCTCCATGAACCCAAATCCATGATAGTGGATCTCAACCTTGACGAGCGCTCATCAAGGCTGTGTCTAACCCACCGCTTCGAGGGAGAGAGAATATCAACTGCGCCAGAAGTTTCCAAATCCACGTGACGACGGAAAGCGGTGCCAAAAGACTGCGAACCCCCTTTTTCGCGATTTCGAGAGTGGTGAGCATGATCCCAAGTTCCCCAGGTCGAAACTTAGTTTAGGTATAGGGGAGGGAGTTAAGGGTAATCGTAATGTGTTTCCCCTTTTACGATGTGCCGTGTGTTCCCCATTTCCATAGAGTCAAGTTCATAAATTTGTGCATGATTGTAGTAACTTTAATCTGTGCCTATGACATGTATTTTGTAATGCTTCAAACTGTTTAAAAATAAAAGCATCCATTTCGTGCTATTTAACCTGGTCTATTGAGTTCTTTCTCTGCACTACTGCTCTCTGCATCTAAGTCCAAGGTCTAGAACCGTAGGGGGAGTGGGTCGAACCACTCAAGGGTAATTATTGCACGAAACCTGTCAGGAGACCAGAACGAGCAAGAGAAACCCCCTACACCCAGATTGCCATAACATGAGGAAAAAACTTAGAAAAATATCAAACCAAAAACACAGACATCCAGAAAACGAGGAATTATGCCTTACTTATTGTCAGACACTAACACAATACAGAAACACACTGAAATAAAGAATAGATTTGCCTTTCTAATCTAGGCTTTATTAACTTTAAAAACCCAGTAGCACATCTTTCAACACCAGTCTCCAACAATGACTAGAGAGAACTGAATTTAAGATGGCCACCACAAATCACCTGACATCCACTACCAATGAGTTTACAACATATATCTCAAGGTAGAAACAAACAACCAATTACAATACTTCTTACTAATACAGAGAACAACCACCCCATTCACCAATCACAATACTTCTTATTAAACATAGGAAATAATCACCACACACACTCAGAACCAAAAAAGAGCAATATATTAAGAATACACTCAACTCCATTGAGGAATCCATTGATTCCAATTGTTTCTGGGACAACTGGAATACATTACACAAAAAACAACACGACAAATTGGCCATTCAAAATGGAGACACATGGGAAAACCACTTTGAAAAATTATACCAGAAAAACACACTAAGGCCAGAGCAACACCAAATATGCAAAAAACTGGAAAAGCTAGAAATGGCCATAAAAGATAACCAAAACCCGCTAGACTCCATAATAACAGAAAAAGAACTTTCTGAAAAACTCAAGGACCTGCGACCAGGAAAAGCTTGCGGGGCAGACGGCATACTAAGCGAGATGATTAAACACACAGACGATAAAATGAAACTGGCTATCCTAAAACTCTTCAACTTGGTTCTGAGTGTCGGTTACTTCCCTGATATCTGGAACAAAGGACTCATAACGCCCATATACAAAAGTGGGGACAAAGTCGACCCAAATAACTATCGAGGCATCTGTGTAAACAGTAACCTGGGGAAGGTATTCTGTAGCATCATAAACAAAAGACTTATAAACTTCCTTGAGGAGCACAATGTCTTGAGTAAAAGCCAAATTGGATTCCTGCCAAACTATAGAACATCAGATCATATCTTCACCCTACAGACCCTAATTGACAAACACGTTCATCAAAACAAAAGCAAAATCTACGCATGCTTTATAGATTTCCAGAAGGCTTTCGACTCCATCTGGCATGACGGTTTATTCCTGAAACTTTTCGAAAGCGGGGTAGGGGGAAAAACATATGATGTAATTAAATCAATGTATACAAACAACAAATGTGCAGTTAAAATTGGAGACAAACAAACAAAATACTTCCCACAGGGGCGAGGGGTGACGCAGGGCTCGCCAATCTCACCGACACTCTTTAATATTTACATAAATGAATTGGCAAAACTACTTGAACAATCTACAGCACCCGGCCTCACCCTATATGAATCCAAGGTTAAATTCCTCCTCTATGCAGACGACCTGGTTCTGCTGTCACCAACTAATGAGGGTCTACAGCAGAACCTGGATCTGCTGGAATCGTACTGCCAGACTTGGGCCCTGACAATAAATCCCCAAAAAACCAAAGTCCTTGTGTTCCAGCAAAGATCCAGACATCAGGGACCCAAAATAAATTTTACACTAGGAACAACCAAAATTGAACAAACCACTAACTACACATACTTGGGCTTATAAATCAGTTCTACGGGAAATTTCAAACTGGCTGTGAATGAACTGAAAGAGAAAGCAAGAAGGGCTTTCGATGCCATTAAAAAATCAATCCAAATAGAAATCCCAATTAGCATTTGGCTCAAAATTTTCAAATCAGTAATTGAACCAATTGCACTCTATGGCAGTGAGGTGTGGGGACCGCTAACACAACAAGAATTTGCAAAATGGGACAAACACCCAATTGAGATCCTACATGCAGAATTCTGTAAAAGTATCCTCCGGACTCAAAGGAAAACCGTAAACAATGCATGCAGGGCAGAACTAGGCCAATATCCATTAATAATCACTATCCAAAAAAGAGCCACCACATTTTGGAAACACCTAGAAATGAGCAACTCCCAATGCTATCATTACGAAGCCCTGAAATGCCAAGAGAGGACCATAAAGAAGAATACCCTCAGTCAACTAGTCCTGGGACTCAGTGAAGTAACTACTAACACTACTAACAATAACCAGCCCCAGGACAGTGACAGCGTAACACAAAGAATTCGACCCAACACAATCGTCGCTAAGCAAAAGGAAAAATATCTGTCATATTGGGCAGAAACAACAAAAACCCAAAGCAAACTCAATTGCTACTTGGCCCTAAACAGACAATACAACATGGCTGATTACCTGACCATGGTAAAGGATAGCAAAATGAGAAAAACTTTGACAATGTACAGACTTAGTGAACATAACCTGGCGATCGAAAAAGGTAGACACAGGCAGACCCGGCTACCAAGAGAGGACAGGATATGCTCTCACTGCAGTCAGGGAGTGGTGGAGACAGAGATGCACTTCCTCACAGCTTGTAGAAAATATCAGGGCATAAGGGAGAATTTCTACCCAAAATTCACAAAAATATGCCCAGAATTCAGAAATTTGAATGACGACCAAAAACTCCCATACCTACTAGGGGAAGAGAGAAATTGCGTAACACTAGCGGCACACTATGTTACAGCTTGCCATAAACAGAGGGACAACCACTAAATATAAGAAAAGAGTATATATAAATTATATGAAAGTATATTTATACACTCAGGGATATATCTGTTTATACACTGTATGGATCGATCTGTATTTTTGTGAACAAACATGAATGTTTTCCGATGCTTTGGCAACATAAGATGTAACTTGTCATGCCAATAAAGCGATTTGAATTGAATTGAATTGAATTGCTGCACGAGCACAGCAACCAGAAGGGCCCTGAGTTCCAGAGACCGTGCTGGGGGGAACACTTAATTTATCTTGAACAGAAATTGTGTCATCTTGCATCTTGAGGCCACCTTTGGGATCCCTTTGTGCTGAGGAGCGTGCTGACGCAAGCCCCACCACTGGGTTTTCTGGGGGGCTCCTCCATTTGGGATACCCATGGGTGCATCCAGAGGAAAGTAAGACGGGGCCCCTCCTGCTTCATCAACATGCTAACACTGCTCATGCACTGACTGCAGGCGCAGAATGCTTCAGAATGGGGCAGTAATTCCTCCCCAAACGCGTGAGTACGGAAGGGGTACTCACGCGTCTGGCCGGAGGAAATGCCGGTTTTTAGCATGCACAGTGCATGCGCTGAAAACTGGCATTTCCTCTCCTCCAACCCAAGAGTTGAAGAGGCTAGCGCGTGTGCTGTAGGGGGCAGCGCGTGCGTCTTGGATTTCCTCTGTTTTGGGGGATTTGCGCATGTCTAAAGGCCTCCGGTCTTTACGCTTGTAAAAAGCACACGTAAGTATTTATTTTTACAGGTAAGTGGTGCTTTAGTGTAATTTAGAATTTTTTTCCCCACAGATTTATTATTTTAAAGAATCTACAATAAGGTAAGTTTAGTTTTAGACCCTTTTTATTAAAAATTTATTTAAAAAAAAAAAAAATTATTGTTTAAATTATTTTTTTTAACTTATTTATACTTAATTTAATGATTGGGATGTTTTTTAAATTTTTATTTAAAGTTTAAATCGTGTTTTGGGCCCCCGTAGTTTTCATGAGTTTGACAGTTCTTACTCTCAATCTCATGAATGAACCTTCCCCTCCCCTGATTGGTTGTACAGTGCTCACCTGATCCCAGCCGGCACATTGCACTAACTACGCCATTGGATCAGGTAAGCACTGCGCGCTGACATCTGAACCGGGCCTGTCACAGGAAATGCAAGCAGGCCCGGGCTTCAGATGTCAGCGCGCAGGGTGAGTGCAGACTGGGGGCTTGCACGCGCGGCAAGCCCCTGACACCAAGTTCTGGGCCAATATGTTTTGCTGCCAGTAAGTAAATGAAAGTATAGAATGATAAGGAAGAACCGTAAGAAGGATATCATGAATCATAACCCGTACGTGCAACATTGAGCTACATTAGATGGGAGGATTCTTTTTGGCTGAATACTTGTAATGATGCAGGTGAAAGAAAAGTGGTTTAATACAATATGATCGGAGAAGTAAATGTAAGTCACAAAGATCAATAAAATAAGAGAAGTCATTCAACCCATTTAGCTAAACTTTCCATAGAAACCTATGACCCCTATCATTGTGTCTAACTACCTCTTACTTGCCTCCCCTCTCACACTCAAAAGACCATTCCAGGTATCAATTTTACTTTTTGTGTGAAGAGGAACTTCCTGACATCAGTCCTCAGCTTACCTTTTACCAGTTTTTGCCTATGCTCCCTTGTCCTGCAATCATTTTTAACTTGAAATAATTCACAGAATTAAGCTTGTGTATACTATTCAGTGTCTTATACACACCCATAAGGTCCCCTCTTATTTAGATGGCTGAAGATTCCATATTATTCTGACCTTTTCTCATCACTCAGTCCTCTAACACCAGGGATCAGACTCACGGACCTTTTGTTGTGCTGCTTCCAGGGCTGGAATCTTTCCTCATGCTTCTGTGACTTGAACACTATAACGTGATGAGCTCCTCAGGCTTGTACTCCACTGGTTGGCAATATACTCAACATTCTGTTTGCTTTGTTAATTGCTGCTCTAAAATGACTGAACATGTTCAATGTTCAATCTGCTATCATTCCGGACTCTTTCAGCCTCTCTCTAGCTAATTTAACATCATTTATTATGTAAGCTTGTCCACCATTTTTCTTCCACTTTGTATAACTTTGTACTTATTTGTATTGAATGTCATTTGTCATAGTTCTACCTATTTATAAGTAATGCCCAGGTCATTCTGTAATTCTTCAGCTGATCCATCAGACTCTACAGTTTCTCCCCAAGTTTAGTATCATTTGACCAGCTGACTTTGTGTTTCTGAATCCTGGGAGTAGATCTTGACTCTGCGATCATGACCTCAATGGAAATAAAAACCATGAGTAATGTAAAATCGGCTGTCAACTTGCTATCACCCATTTTACACTGTTGCACAAAGTCAAGATCTACCTCCTAGTCTTTTATGTAGCACAGCATCAATCCTTAGGGATATATCTTCAGCCCAATATTACAGTACCACCTTAACTAGCAACCACTGATCCCTCTCTTTTAGACAATTCCTTATCCATCTACAAGTGTTACCTGGAATAACCTTTCGTTTGATTAGCTTTTCATGTGGAGCTTATCAAAGGATTTCTGAAAGTCTTGGTGTACAATATCATAAGTGCTACATATGTTTTAGGGATGCATTAATATAAGGTGTTCTTGGATCTTCCCACCTTAGCTAACCTGGCAAGCCAGTAACCCTCACTCAGCACTGCTTCAACATATGTTATCACATTGGAGATGGCATTCACACTAGTCACAATCTCCTTCCATTCTCCCGTGGCTGCTTTCTTGGAGTCCTGTGGTGCTTACTGCCACAGAGGGCTCCCTTCCTCCAGAGGAATTGTGCTGTTTCCCATCTGAGAAATGGATTGCTGTCTCATTTCCTGCAGTGTTTACAGAAATTGGGGCCATTTCTCTTGGCCCACTTCTGCCCTGGTGCTGGATAGGAGCAGTGCACCCGAAGTGCACTGTGCCGGTCCAGTCTCAGGCATGCTGGTATTTCCTGTCCTGAACCTGATGTGCGCCCTGGTAGGACCAAATACTAGCAAAGTGAGAGGAAATTTGAATGCAGCTGCAGGCATTTCAGCTGAAGACCAGCAGCCAAAAGGCTGAAAGGCTCGAAGCTCTGCAAAGTAAGTAGAAGAAAAATAAAGACTTACATTGTGGGTTTCTACTCCATTTTCTGCCAGGCCCCCTCAGATCCTCCAGTCGGGGAATCCAGTCACTCATTTTATGCTGGCTCTTTGGAGCACTCCTACATCTGGGTGCCCCACAGTTACTGGAAAAAGTGGCGGGAGAGGAGAACACCATGTCCCACCTTATTTGCCATACTATCATAAGTCTGCATGTATTACATTCCCCCTATGGAAGCCCCAGAAATCCTTTTGGATATTTGGCCCTTTTTGCCTGACCTTTGCACGCAGGAGCCAGAATTCTCCAGTGGCAAAGGTGAAGAAAATCGATCCTGTTATTTTTCTGAAGAAGTTTGTTGACTTACAAATTTACAAATCGCTATGTCTGCCATTTAAGCTGCTGCAGGTTGTTGTTGTTGTTGTTGTTCTTTCAAATTTGCAGCATCACCCGAGTTTCTGACCACCAACAGCTGTGTTTTCCACAGCAAGAAGTCACCCCATTATGATAATGAGGCTGTGGGCTAGCGCATTAATGGTAGGGCAGGTGACCATCCAACACTGCTCCACTTCTGATCATGTGTACATCCAATTGGAAAATCTAGGCTATTTTCTGTAGGGCTGGGTTGAGTAACTCCTTTGGGTGACAGGCTTGGCTCAGTGATAGCACTCTTGCTTCTCAGTCATAAAGTGTTGGGTCAAGTCTTACTTCAGAGGATTGAGTACATAATCTAGCTGACATTTCAGTGCAGTACTGAGGGAGTACTACACTGTTTGAGGTGCTGTCTTTTGGATGAGATCTTAAACCAAGGCCTGTCAACTCTCTGAAGTGGGCATAGAAGATCCCATGGTACTATTCAAAGAAGAACAGGGGAGTGAGTTCTCCTGGAGTCCAGGCCAATATTTCTCCCTCAACCAACACCACTATGAGACTTTGCACAAATTTGCTGCCACATTTCCCGACATTACAATAGTTACTACATGTGTCAGCTGTGACTCAGTGGGTAGCACACTCGCCTCTGAGTCAGAAGGTTGTGGGTTCAAGTCCCACTCCAGGGACTTGAGCACATAAAGCTAGGCTAACACTCCAGTGCAGTGTTGAGTGAGAGCTGCACTTTGGAGGTACCGTCTTTCGGATGAGACGTTAAACCAAGGCCCCATCTGCTCTCTCAGGTGGACGTAAAAGATCCCATGGCACTATTTCGAAGAAGAGCAGGGGAGTTATCCCTGGTGTTCTGGACAACATTTATCCCTCAACCAACATCACTAAAACAGATCATCTGGTCATTATCACATTGCTGATTGTGGGAGCTTGCTGTGCGCAAATTGGCTGCCACGTTTCCTGCATTACAACAGTGACTCCATTCCAAAAATGTACTTCATTGGCTGTAAAGCGCTTTGAGACGTCCGGTGGTCATGAAAGGCGCTATGTAAATGCAAGTCTTTCTTTCTTTTACACTTTCAAAGTACTTCATACACTGTGAAAGGGTTACATTAATGTAGATTCTTTCTTTTCTTTGTTTGAGATTTGCCCACCTTCATTTGCCCGGGGTGGAAAGAAATAGGATTCTGCATTTAGTTCAGAAACAGGTTCAATACTAATCCTTGAATACTAAAAGGGTTTGTAAGCTTTGCAGGGAAGATCATCTGATGGATTGGCTTCTGGGTTTCCCATTCTTTTCCTTTTATTTTAATGATGTGAACAAGCAACTCGGAGAGAGAAATCTAATATACATTTTTATGGCAACAAGTCCTCCAAAGCAATGCTTGAGGATGAGCACCTGGAGGAATATTGTGAATTTACTGTTGAATTGATTACAGATAGATTGCCTCGAATCCAACGCTTGCACTGCAGCAGTGACAAAGTCTGCTGTTAGTTCCGCGGATGTTTCAGACTTGTGAGTTTGATACAAATTTGGCAGGCTAGTGGCTAATGATTCATGCTTGATGCATCTAATGAATATGGTAAGCCACAACTATACGGTGCAAAGAGTAGGTCATTGCTTTTTCCTCATCCTTGCTTCTATCCTGATCCTCTTATCAGTTTGTAAACTCTGAATTTTACTTACGCTTGAAATGGTTTTCAAAGAGCATATAAAACAAATAAGCTGGAAAAAAACGAGAACAAAATACAGAGACATGGAAGTCAATCGCTAAAGAGTTTGAGGTGAATTTCTGATAAGGTTCTCTGATTGATTCCCCACAACTTTGGCAGATAAGCTGTTGAAACCCTGGATAAAACAGTGTAACTGCCGTTTATGCCATTTTTCCAGGGTTTCCATGGCTCTTCTGCCAAAGTTATGGCAGATGAGTAGGAGAATCCCATCATTTGCTACTCTGCAAGAACTAGGACCCTAGGTTCAATTATAAATCTGTGATGAGTTAGCTGATCATGGGGTCATAGTAGTAGGGGTCCTAAAATTGGGTTCAACATATTTAGATTATGAAGAAGAAAATTATTCCAGATTCCCATTCCTGAGGTTGGATCTTCTGCTGACCATAAGTTTGTGGTAGTGTGGCGGGTGGGACCTGTGGTTGCCTAATGAAATTGTCACTGACCCTGGAGCATTTCAAGTGCCAGATAAGTAGAATATTTGGGCCAGTCTAGCAGTGGGCAAACTACCAGACTGGATGCAAAATATCATGATGCTGCAGGATTTTAATGCCTGCAGCAGCCTAAGGAGCCAGGCATTGCAAGGCCAATAATTAAAGCTAAACATCAGGAATGACAGAAGGTGAAGGCTGGGATCTCAATTTCCCTGATGTAGATGTGCAGGAGTTGCTGCAAGAGTTTCAGCTAAGGAGGGACGCTCTTCTGGCAGATTAGGGGAGGAGGCTGGTTAAAGGAACCTGGACTTAGTTGATGGATGTGGTCTTAGCCGTTAGTGCCACCTCTGCAATGTCATGCACAGCTAGACAGTACCACGAGAAGGTTAACCAGGTCACAAAAGTAAGTGGAGCTCATGACACCTTCCAAGATTGCACTATATTAAGCAGATGAGGCATTTACATGTATCTTCCCCTCACTGTGATGAAAGTCTTCAACAGATTCCCATTATTTCCAGTAAGAATCTGCATCGCTAAATGATGTCTGTGGTAAACCACTTTTGTCGTTCACTATCGTTACACTATAGTTATCACTGTTATATCGTTATCACTGTTCACACTGTTGTATCACTATACGAGGTCGCCTCTTGTCACGCTGTTATACCTGGGCTGAACACTGCTGACTCCGCCCATGGCTCCACCTACCTGCCCAGGTATAAAGGTGGTCGACTGGCTGGTATTCCTCCTTGTTGGATCCGATCACCCACGAGGGTGGGCTCTGTTATTTAGCCAATAAAAACCTATAGTTACTTTCTTAACTCGTCGCTTTTCATTGGATGAATTGATAGGTATATCAATGTCTAATTGTTCCTTTACTCCCTGTCTGATTTGCAACCCTCCCCCCACCCCCCAAAGGCCTCACATGGGATGTAATAGGTTGGTTGACATTCCTGACCTGAGCCTGTAGTGTTCTCTGACTCCCTTAGGCGATTAAAAATAATCCAGGAGATCACTCTGGCCCTGATAATGCTATCCAGTACCTACCTTTGGTACAATGTGATCTCCGCCCCAGCCAGAAACAGATCCAGCTTACACTTGAAGGAAATCAGTGAATCGTTGTCTACCGCACGAGCGGGCAGCCTATTTCAGAGGTCCACTATTCTCCTGGTCTAACTCCTCTCCCTGGTGTTGTACACCCTCTTGTCCTGCAGAGAGTGAGTGGGGGAGAAATTCAGCATGTTAGCACCTCCTGTTAGTGCCGGGGGGGGCATCAACATCCGGTTTCATTTTAGTCGCCAGTCAATGCTGCCTTCTCAGTTTCACATAGCGAAACAGCCGTTTTCAGCGAGTTAAATGTTTCTTACTTTCAGGAGTGTTCTGGCTGCTAAAAATGTATCCATTTCCTTGTGCTGAGATTTCAAACTCCTACACTTGGATACATTACTGGGGTTGTACTGGCATTCGACCTTGTTCTCCAGCATCAACGCTGGAGGCATCGGAGGCAGAGACAAAAATTGGAAAATGTGGCCAGAGGGAGGAGGGCCAACAGGGCTGTCAACAGGAAGCCTTACCCTCCCAGGGTGTTCCAGGAGCATTTCTCCTACATAAATTTAACTGAGGAGCAGTGTTTTAGAAGACTCCGCTTCAACAAGGTGGTGGTCACAGAGCTCTGCCACCTCCTGCAGCCAGGCCTTGAGCCTCAGATCAGGACCACCACGGCGCTCTCAGTGACAGTCAAGGTCACCGTCGCTCTCAATTTCTAAGCCAGCGGATCCTTCCAGTCTACAGCAGGAGACATATCTAACATTTAGCAGTTCGTCATCCATTGCTGCATCCAGGAGGTCACAGAGGCTCTCTACAGAAGGAGAAGGGAATACATTTCCTTCCCCATGACTAGAGAGAAGCAAGACGAGTGTGCACGTGGCATTGTCAGGATAGTGGGCTTCCCCATGGTGCAGGGCGCCATTGACTGCACCCACGTGGCTTTGCGGGCATCCGGTAACAATCCTGAGGTATTCCGTAACTGAAAAGGATACCACTCACTTATTGTGCAGTTGACCACAGACAGTGATTCGTCACTGTCAATGCCTGCTATCCTGGCAGCAGCCACGATGCCTTCATCCCTCGCCAGACCGGTGTTCCAGCACTTTTCCAGCCACCACATTAAGCTTTCGGCTGGTTGCTCGAAGACAAGGGCTATCCGATTTCCAACTGGCTCATGACTCCCCTTCGCAATTCCAACACTGCTGCTCAGCAAGCATGCAATGAGAGCCATGCTGCCACCAGGAACATCATCGAGCAGACCATCGGAGTGTTCAAGCAAAGGTCCCGCTGCCTTGACCGCTCGGGAGGAGCCCTGCAGTACTCGGCTGAGTGGGTGTCCCTTTTCGTCATGGTCTGCTGCATGCTCCACAACTAGGCCATGATGAGGGCCCAATCACTGCTGCCAGGCATAGCAGGACCACCTCAGGAGGAGGAAGAGGTAGAGGAGCAGGAAGAGGAGGAGAATGAGGAGGAGGAGGAGCAACAGGAGGAGGAACAGGAGTGAGGGAGGAGGCAGCCACTCAATTGATATACTGGAAGGGCGGTCCAGAACTGCCTAATCAGGCTGCAATTCTAATAAATCCTACCCCACATCCCAGTTGCTGACCACATCCCCATCATTCCATCAATTTCGCTTGCCATATCACAGCGCAAAGTTGAAATGAGAAACAGCACAAAATCAGCAAAATGCCATTAATAAATTTATCAACATATATACAACAACAATATTAACTAATAACCCTTGTGCAAACCCTTACTTCCGCTCTTTACAGTGCCTTTTCCTAATCTACTGCTCCTATGTAGTCTGTCCCCAGTGTCTGCAGCAGGGCTGGTGGGAGGCTGCTGAGTGTCGGTGCCAGAGACTATAGATGGCCTTGCAGAACCAGCTCTGAGCCTGGCGGGCCAGCTGTATGATGTGCCTCAATAAATCCGAGACTCGATGTTAGCGAAACAAAACAAGGCTTTTATTGACTTAGAAGGTAACACACAGAGGAGAATGTATCTTCCATCCAGAGGTCTGCCGTACTGGATGTGCTGCAGGCTGGGCCAGCTTACATAGGAGCCAGGTATGGGCGGAGCCCTACACACAGTACAATACAATGGAAATGAAACTGAAACCAACCACAGTCACAGGCAGAGAAATACTGATGAGTGATGAATGGAATATTTCATCACATTCACCCCTTCTATAGATTTAGTCTGTTCGGGTGTTTGATAGTCCTCTGCGACCGACGTGGCTGTTGTGGTGCCGCGGGTGTCGGCTGGGTGTCCCCGGTGGCCTCCTGGGTCTCTGCTGGGGGTGCCGCCAGGGTTGTTGAAGGGGTAGTTAGTGGGGGTACCGATGGCCGATGTTCTTCCGGGGGTGATGAAAGAGTAGTGGGTGGGTAAGAGTTGCTGTGGTCGTTGTTGCTGCTGTTGTCGTGGTTGTTGTCATTACCGGCTGGGGCGACGTCTTTTATGGACACGGTGTCCTCCCTTCCGTCGGCGTGCCGGACATACGCGTATTGGGGGTTGGCGTGGAGTAGGTGCACTGACTCCACGAGAGGGTCCGTCTTGTGGCCCCTCACATGCCTTCGCACGAATACCAGGCCTGGGGTGGAGAGCCATGACGGCATGGATACGCCTGAGGTGGATTTCCGGGGAAAGACAAACATTCGCTCGTGAGGCATGGCATTAGTGGCAGTACACAATAGCGACCGTATCGAATGGAGCACATCTGGGAGGACTTCCTGCCAGCGGGAGATAGGGAGGCCTTTGGTCCTTAGAGCTAGAGTGACTGCTTTCCATACTGTCCCGTTCTCTCGCTCCACTTGACCGTTACCCTGGGGGTTGTAGCTGGTGGTACGGCTCGTGGCGATCCCCCTGGACAGCATGTACTGGCGTAGCTCTTCACTCATGAAGGACGCCCCCCTATCCGTATGGATGTAGCTCGGCATACTGAACAGGCAGAACAGGCTGTTGAGGCATTTAATGACCGTGGCACTGGTCATGTCTGGGCAGGGGAAGGCGAATGGGAAACGAGAGTATTCGTCCACAATGTTCAGGAAGTAAACATTGCGGTTGACGGACGGGAGGGGGCCCTTGAAATCTAAGCTGAGCCGCTCAAAGGGCCGTGTAGCTTTGATTAAGTGGGCTCTATCTGGGCGGTAGAACCGAGGCTTGCACTCAGCGCAAGTGCGACAGTTCCTGGTCAGGGACCGAACTTCCTCAATCGAGTAGGGTAAGTTGCGGGACTTTATGAAGTGGAACAGGCGCGTGACCCCTGGGTGGCAGAGGTCATTGTGAAGGGTCTGTAGCCGATTCCCGGTGGCGCTGGCACACATCCCTCTTGAGAGGGCGTCGGGGGATTCGTTAAGGGCCCCTGGCCGGTAAATGATGTCATAATCGAAGGTGGAGAGCTCGATCCGCCACCTAAGAATCTTATCATTTTTAATCTTCCCCTTCTGTTTATTATTGAACATAAACGCTACCGACCGCTGGTCGGTAAGTAGGGTGAAGCGTTTGCCGGCTAGGTAGTGGCGCCAGTGGCGCACTGCCTCCACGATGGCTTGGGCCTCCTTTTCTACGGAGGAGTGTCTGATCTCGGGCCCGTGGAGGGTACTCGAGAAGAAAGCTACGGGCCGCCCCGCCTGGTTGAGGGTGGCCGCCAAGGCAAAGTCAGACGCATCACTTTCCACTTGAAAGGGAGTGTTCTCGTCCACTGCCTGTAGCGTGGCCCGCTCAATATCCTGCTTAATGCTTTTGAAGGCGGCCTGGGCCTCAGCAGAGAGCAGAAAAGAGGATGCTTTCAAGAGGGGGCGGGCTTTGTCGGAGTAGTTGGGGACCCATTGGGAATAATAAGAAAATAACCCCAGGCAGCTTTTCAGGGCTTTGGGAGTGTTGGGCAGGGGCAGCTCCCGTAGGGGGCGCAATCGGTCGGGATCTGGTCCGATTTCCCCATTCTCCACCACGCTGCCTAGTATGCAGAGGCGCGTGGTGTTGTAAACGCACTTGTCCTCGTTGTAGGTGAGGTTGAGTTTTTGTGCGGTTTTCAGGAACCTCTCGAGGTTCGAGTCGTGATCCTGCTGGTTGTGACCGCAGATGGTGACGTTGTCGAGGTAGGGGAAGGTTGCCTGCAAGTGGTGGTCATCGACCATGCGGTCCATCTCCCTCTGGAAGACCGAGACCCCATTCGTCATCCCAAAGGGGACTCTGAGGAATTGGTAGAGGTGTCCGTTCGCCTCGAAGGCGGTGTACGGGCGGTCCTCTGGTCTGATAGGGAGCTGGTGGTACGCTGACTTGAGGTCGATGGTGGAGAACACCCGGTATTGGGCGATTTGGTTCACCATTTCTGATATGCGGGGTAGCGGGTAGGCGTCTAGTTGGGTGTACCTGTTGATCGTTTGGCTATAGTCGATCACCATCCGTTTCTTCTCGCTACCCCTTACCACCACCACTTGGGCGCGCCACGGGCTATTGCTGCGTTCAATAATGCGCTCTTTCAGGAGCCTGTCTACCTCGGTCGCGATAAACCGCCTGTCCTCCCAGCTGTACCTCCTGCTTTTGGTCGCTATTGGCCGGCAGTTAGGGGTAAGGTTCGCGAATAGCGAAGGCGGCTTTACCTTCAGGGTAGCCAGACCGCACACTGTGAGGGGCGGCTGGGACCCACCGTAATTGAGCGTGATGCTTTGGTGGTAGCACTGGAAATCCAGGCCCAAGATCACGCTCGCACATAGATTCTTCATGATTAATACTTTAAAATTATCGTATACAGTTCCGTTAATGGACAATTGTACCGTGCAGTAACCCATAATGGTCGATGTCTGGGTTTTATCAGCCATAGAGATGGTACCCCGAGTAGGGACCACCTTTAGGGAGAGTTGTTGTACCAGTTCAGGGTGGATAAAACTCTCCGTGCTTCCACTGTCAATTAAACATTTAACCCTGCACCCGTTTACCTCGATGTCCACCATTGATTTGGATAGCGGGTGCGGCCTGGTCTGGTCCACTGTGACCGATGCCACTGTACGGCCCTGATCGAGACAAGATGGCATCCACGCTGTCTGCTCACAAGATGGCGGACCCCACAAGGTCGGGCAAGATGGCGTCCAAGATGGCCGCTCCCACGGCGCACACGCGGCGGTGGCGGGTTTTCCGGCGGGGTTCCCTCTGCACACCTTCCCGAAGTGCCCCTTCTTACCGCACTTAAAGCAGGTGGTGCCTTTCGCCGGGCACAGGTTTCTGGTGTGCTTCGGCTGCCCGCAGAAGCAGCAGTTGGGTCCCCGACGCGTCGCGGCTGTCGTAGGGCTTCTGGGGGGAGAGCGGAGCCCCGACGGTGTCGGGCTGCCGGGCGGGGAGGATGCCTTCCAAGATGGCAGCTCCCTTGGTGCACACATGGCGGCGTGGACGGCGCGGGCTGAAGAGTAGGCGTCCGAGTTTCTCTGGGCCACATCCAGGGATCGTGCTGTGTCCGCAGCCTGTTTCAGGTCCAATCCCGTTTTTTCCAGCAGTCTCTGCCGGATGTAAGTGGAGCTGAGGCCTGTGATAAAGGCATCGCGAACAAGCTCGTCAGTGTACACTGCGGCTTTTACATCTTGGCACTTGCAGTCTTTGCCAAGCGTTTTCAGGGTGCCTAGGAACTCCTCCATCGATTCCCCAGGTCGCTGTGCGCGAGTAGCGAGCAGATGCCTAGCATACACCTCATTCGTAGGCTGCTGGTAATGCGCCTTTAAGATGTCGCAGGCGGCCGGGTACGTGTCGGCGTCTTGGATGAGGGGGTAAACCCGGTGGCTTACCCAATTCCGCAGAATTCCGAGTTTCATACTCGCAGCGTCCGTAGCGTCTTTGACGGCTGCGGAATTGTCCAGGAAGAATTCCATACACATAAACCAGTGTCCGAAGCGTGCCGATGTGTCCGAAGCATGCTGGTCCAAATCCAAACGTTCGGGTTTCAAGAGTTGATCCATTGTGTTGAAAATTAAGTCAATAAAATTGATGTGCCTCAATAAATCCGAGGCTCGATGTTAGCGAAACAAAACAAGGCTTTTATTGACTTAGAAGGTAACACACAGAGGAGAATGTATCTTCCATCCAGAGGTCTGCCGTACTGGATGTGCTGCAGGCTGGGCCAGCTTACACAGGAGCCAGGTATGGGCGGAGCCCTACACACAGTACAATACAATGGAAATGAAACTGAAACCAACCACAGTCACAGGCAGAGAAATACTGATGAGTGATGAATGGAATATTTCATCACACTGTAAACTGCACCACCTCAGGCTGGGCTGCAGCAGTCTGGGCTGGCTGGATGATAGGCAGCAACAAGGGCAATGGGGGAGTGGCATCAAATTGAGAGTCTGCGACTCGATGGCAGCAACCATTGACTGCATTACAACACTAAGACATTGTGTGGCTTCTGCCCGTGCTGTAATGGATGCTGCCACATCGCCCATGACATGCGGTATGAGGTCTGGGTCGCCACGTTCTCTCAGGGAGTCCACCATCCTTTGCAGACTGGAAATGATGGGCTCCTTGGTGTGTGCAGAGCTCTGTGCAATTTTGGAGGTGGACTCCTCCACGCTCCTTACCATTCTTATCATCTTGATGTGCATGCCCATCACCCTTCTTGTGAACGCCTCCCCATCGAGGTCCTCATCTGAATCCTGTGCAGCAGAACTCGGTGCGAACTCATCCTCTGGGGAGCTGACTTCTGAGCTACCCTTTCCCCCTGGCGTTGCTGCAGCCCACTCATCCCCGGTGCATCACCCAATGCAGACGCCTCTACTAAACCTGCCTCTAAAGATTGCATAGTCCCAGTATCTGAGGTGGTGCCTGTGGGTGAGACAGGCAGTGACGCGGTGCTTTCTTCCTCCTCCTCTTCTCCCGCCTCACTCTCACTGGGAGGCTCAGGGACAGGCTGGTCAGCTGGCTGCTGATTACCTGAAAGCATAAAGGCACAAGACTCGCATTAAGGTGAGGGCAGGGGGGCAGGAAGGGAGTAAGGAATGCAGACAGTATAATGAGCTGCAAAGTGGGAAAAGTTTGTGCTGTGAGGGAGAAGTGGGATGAGAGGAGAGGGAAGGAACATACCGTTGTTGCCCCCAAGGGGCTCAACGTTGCCGACGGCCACGGCGCCCACCACCTGGCGCCCAATGACTCTCAGCACTCACTCCTCCAAGTCTGTAAACTGTTGGATGTCCACTTCACCCCGGCCTGTTCGTTCCTGCTCCCTCCTATTGTGGCCCAGCTTGGCCTGCAAGAGAAAGGAAAGTATGTGAGTGAGTGTGCAACTATGTGTTTGGGAGATGTGCCTGCCATAGTTGAATAGCTGTGATTGTAGGCAAGGTATGCAATGTGGATGTGAGATTTAGTAGGTGGAGAAGCTTGGTGGGTGAGTGGTGGGGGCGTGGTGGTTTGTGCAGTGTGTTCAGACAGGTTCAAATGCTAGTATGTGGGACTTGTTGAAGCATGAACTCACCCTGACCACCCGAGTGAGGTCGTTGAATTTTTTACGGCACTATGTGAGGGACCACACTGTTGGCCGAGACCTCCTGGGCCACTTCCCTGCACATTGTCCTGAAGACCCGGGGCAACGGCCTCCTGCCAGTGTCTGGGAACAGCACTGCCCTCCTTCTTTCAACTGCCACGACCAATGTCTGGTTGCTGAAACAGCTCTCTCTCTCTCTGGGACCGGGATCGGCCATGAGGATAACAGGTGTAGCTGTTGAGTTGCTTGGAGATAGCCTTCAGAGCCAACAATGTTGAGAATGAGGTTGTGCAGAATGATTGAACCTCCCCTTTAAGAACTGGAAGGAGCCAGTGTGAATAATAAATCCCAATTGGACTGCACCTGAAATTGGTTATCGCTCTGTGGGTAGCGTCCCGCTCTCAGTTTGCAGCGCCCTAAATTAGGTGATTAGCGCTTGATTTAGCGTTCCAGTTCTCTCTTGGAGCACTAACAATCAATTTAGCGGGATGTCAGAGCTCGCCTGGCGCTAATTCTCCAACTTTTTAAAATTTAGCGCCCCAGCCAGGGCGATACCGAAGCACTAACTTTTAAAAGTTGAGAAAATTAACGCCAGGTGCTAATGTTTCTAAAAAATTTTTAAATTTGGTTTTTCCCTCCAGGCAGGAAGTGGAGTGGCTAAATCAAGTGCTCCACTTCCTTCTTGGAGCGCAACAGGCAACAGGCGGGGTGGAGACTTCAGTCCAGCACTGCCGCATTCAAAGGCTCCTTCCCTCCCTTAAAGGGAAGGGCCATCGTTGCAGGCTCTGCAATAGAAAAAGTATCTACCTGGACCACCAAGACAGCCGCGATCTCAAGCAGAGTGCCAGGCTGATCAATCGCAGGCAGGAACCCGTGAAAAAAACTGGAACAAGAAAGGTAAGTTTTTTTTTTACTTACTTTAATCATCGCCCCCGAAGCGGCCGGCCGCCCAATGCCCGCCTCCTGCAGCTGTCAGTGTTTTCGACCGGCGCTGCTGCAGGGGGCAAAAGTCAATTTCGGGTCCGGGGCACAGCGATGCTGTCACGATCTTCGGGCGAAGGAGATCAGAGCGCAGCGCCATAGTGCCGCCACATAACTCCCGCTGAATATGGCGGGAATTGATGTCAGCATCACGCCCGGTCACAAAGCCATTTGTGCTCCATTAGCAGGGGCGCTAACAGGAGGTGCAAAGGCACCCAATTTAACCCCGTTTTTTTCTGAAAAGGCTAGCAAACTTGACGAGTGTAGTGCTAGTGATGCTGTGAATGAAGCAAGGAAGAGTTGCGTTTGTGTTTATAATGAGAATGAGATGTGATATAGTGTGCCCGAGTGATGGATGGTGAAGGCTGAGACTGGAAAGGACTGTTGCCACGTCTTATTGATAGAGATGGAGAAATGAAGAGCTGTACTTACCCTTGCTACTCTTGTGAGGCCTTTGAAGTGCTCCCTGCACTGTATCCAGGTGATGATGTTCCTGGTGATGAGAATCTCTTCAATCTCTCTCCAGGCCTGGTGTGCATCATGTTTATGGATGCTCCTCCCACTGACTGGAAACAGAAACTCCCATTTCATCCGTGTCTCTTATATGAGGGCCTCAAAGGCTTCAGAGAACTTTGGGGCTTGCCTGCAACTCATCTTTCAGCAGCTTCTTCCTCCGCCACGCCAACATCAAAATCAGCCAAAAGGGAATGCAACCTCACTTTAATTCCTGCTTTAAATAGGCTCTTGCGGGCCTGTGCGAAATTGTGTCCTGAAAGTGGGCAGATTTCCCGTTGTTTCAGCAAATCGGTTGGGAAATCCACCAGTGAAATTAAAATAAGACCTGGGAGTTAAAATAGCCCAGGTCTCAAATTTTCTGCAGGGGCTGAGTTTTGCACTCACCTCACTACTCATCATCCAAAACCTACCATAGTTAAAAATAAATTTAATTTGTGTAACCCAACATGGATTGAAAAAGAAAGAAAACCCATTGAGGACAGGTTTCCCATTAAATACGATGACACGGTCCGATTGCATATAGTCAGTTACATTTATGGGTCACCTACATTTACTTTCCTGCCAAGAAAGATTTCTCAGAGAAAGACCACACAGATTTCTCAGATACATCGTTTGCTGAAAAACTTATATTAATTTGGATTTTCCCTAACTTTTTAAAATCACATAAAATAGAGACAAAAATGTGTTTATCCATCGCAAGCTAATATGGGAAATAAAACAACATTTGTGCAATGGGGAATGATTCTTTTCTGAGTAAACAAGCAGTGATCTTTAAGCTAAATCTAATCATTCAAGCCCTGAATTTGCAAGCCTTCACTTCAGGAGTGGAATCTTGCAATTTCATAATTTAGGTGTACAAATGCTTGACTGAATTTAAAAAAAACAATGGGCCGGATCTTGCTGGAAAAATAATGGTGTGTTAACTGTGGTGTATGTAACCTGTTCCACCTTAAGAGAACTACCTTAAGAGATGTACTACTTCTCTTGGCTGCTGTATACTGTAATACTGTAATACCGGTGGTGACCACACCGGTATATAAGTGTTGTGCAAGGATTTGCTGGGCAGTTCAGCCCTGACCTTCGAATAGTAAAGACCTGTTAAAAGTTATTCTTGTTGTCTGTGTCCAGTGATTGATCCTAAACCTAACTGGGACATACAGAGTCAACAGTGGTGATGAGTCCGATCTTACCCTGCGGCAAATTTACATCCAAGGCAGCTTCGTCCTCAAAACGGGCGTCGAGAAGAGGCATCCGCCCTCATCATCCTGCTGAGCACCATCACACGGGAGGCATCGAGAACCCGGGTTAAAAAGAAAAAGAATTCTGACCACGAAGCCCTCCATCAGCGACAGGCAGTGATCATCCCTTCTACCACGGTGGTGGGTAAGCCGATCAGCGACACGAGCAGAAAGTCAGCCGCGTTGACTGTGGAGTAGGGGAGGGAAAACGGAGGAATAAGGGCGGAGAGCTCGACCACGGCCGGTAGAAAGGGCCGGGCTGCAATCGAGGCCGAGAGGCGCAGCGACTGGGGCAGCTTAAGGCTCGAGAGCCGCGGAGAACTCAAACGCAGCCGGTGTACAGGACCGGGCTGCGAGCGGGGCTGCGAGGCAAAGCAGCGTCGGGGAGTTGAGAAGCTTAAGGCACGAGAGCCGCGGAGAATTCAAACACAGCCGGTGTAAAGGACTGGGCTGCAAGCGGGGCTGCAAGACAAAGCAGCGTCGGGGAGTGAGAACCGCTGGGGAGGCGAGAACGGCAGCAGCAAGGCAATCGCCATTGCAGCCAGCGGGGGAAGAAGGCAAACGCGGGAATCCACCATTGTAGTCGGCGGGGAAGAAGATGAGCGCAGGAAAGACCGCCAAGCGCGGGAAGCCGCCATTTTAGTAGGCGGGGGAAGAAGATTTTAAAAACTTGCAAGGATGCCTAAACATGGGAGCATTAATACCTTTGATAGTGATGTCGAAGATTGGACCACGTATGTAGAACGCCTGGAAGTTTATTGTAAAGCAAATAAGGTACCAGATGATGAGAAAGCGTTAACCTTATTAAGCTCAATGGGGGCGAAGACATATGGGCTATTGAAGCACCTTCTATCACCAAATAAACCGGTGGATCAGACCTTCGCGAATATTGTTACTGTCCTGAAAAATCATTTAAACCCCACGCCGCTGATGATAGCGGAACGATTTAAATTTTACAGAAGAACGCAGTTGAAAGACGAAAGCAACGCTGAATTTTTAATTGAACTACGTAAGCTATCGAAGTACTGTCAGTTTGGGACAGGGCTAGCAGATGCGCTGAGAGATAAATTTGTGTGTGGATTGTTAAAAGAAGGAACACAAAAGCGACTGCTTGAAGAGCATGATCTTACGCTTGATAAAGCTGTCACTATTGCAGCATCGCAAGAAGCCGCAGCAAGAGGCACTGCGGAAATGCAGCTATGGTCACCGGAACTCTGTACCAATCAAATGGTCTTGAGTACAGTAAAATGTTATCGTTGTGGAAAGACAACACACGATCAGAACCAGTGCTGGTTCAAAAATCAGGAATGCAGAAAATGTGGCAGGCTTGGTAACATAGCTAAAGTATGCCGGTCAGGAAAGAAGACCAGCAACAAAAAGTCACAGCAGGAAAAGTACAAAAAGGTACACAAGGTGACAGAGAACAGTTCGAACGAACAGAAGTCAGATTCAGACGCCAGCAGTAATGAACTGGGTAGTCTAAGAGTACACAATGTTGGTAAGGAAGCAGACCTCCAAACAATTTGGGTCACACTTCAGATAGCAGGAGTCCAAGTGAAGATGGAATTGGACATTGGATCGGCATTGACGGTCATGAATAAGAAAGATTACAAAAGGTTATTCCCACATATTCCCCTACGGGATATGGAGATTGTATTGAAAACATACACGGGGCAAAGAGTATACCCCATCGGGAAGATAGAGGTAAAGGTGGTCCACAAGGGCAAAGAAAGCCGAGGAATGGACTTATATGTGCTACCTGAGGGAGGTCCACCACTACTGGGACGGGAGTGGATTAGGAAAATAAATATGGACTGGCATTCCTTAAAAGCACTAACGGTAGATTCCGGTACAAAAGATGTCAAACCTAAACAATTGTCCAGAATATTGGACGATGCTAAAGAGGTGTTCCAACAAGGACTGGGAACACTGAGAGGAATTACGGCAAACATCAAGATTGAAGAACATGCAAACCCGAAATTTTTCAAAGCCAGACCGGTACCTTATGCAATACGACCTGCTGTGGAAGCTGAGCTGGAAGGGCTAGAACGTTCAGGAGTACTGTCTAAGGTAGACTGGAGTGAGTGGGCCACGCCCATTGTCCCAGTCATGAAGCGTTCATCGAGCAACAAGCCGGGGGAACCGGGGAAGGTTCGCATCTGTGGTGATTTCAAGATCACTGTTAATCCGGTGCTTCACACGGTGCAGTATCCGCTTCCACGGATTGAGGATATCTTCGCTTCATTGTCTGCCGGGAAACACTTCACCAAGATAGACCTGGCGCAGGCGTACTTACAGATGGAAGTTGAGGAAGAGCCACGCCAGTATCTCACAATCAACACGCATAGAGGCTAGTCAAGATGAAAAGCCTTGCTAGGGCTTATGTGTGGTGGCCGGGTATTGACCAACAGATAGAGGAGCTGACGAAAAGCTGCTCAGGGTGCCAAAAAGTGCAAAATGCACCTCCGATTGCACCGCTGCATCCATGGGAATGGCCTTCAACCCCATGGCAACCTGTACATATTGACCTTGCTGGTCCTTTCATGGACTCCATGTTTTTAATTGCGGTGGACACACATTCTAAATGGCCAGAAGTGATTAAGATGACTACCACTACCTCGGAAAAGACAATCGCGGTGTTAAGAACGATATTTGCGAGAAATGGATTGCCAGAACAAATATGTTCAGACAACGGACCGCAGTTCGTGTCAGAAGAATTCCAGGGATTCATGAAGAAGAATGGGGTGAAACATTATGGCCTAGAAATTGAGTTTTGGCTTAGCCAGGGCTTTAGCGCCGGAAGTTAGTGCCGGCGCTAAGTCCCCCTGCGCGCGCCAAAAATTCAGCAGGGCCGCGCCCAAACGGCTGCCGGCGCTACTGAAGGGTCTTTGCGGCGGTAAATCAGCGCTAACTGCTGTTTCGCGCCGCAATTCCGGCGCTGCGGCACCCGATGCGGTGCAGCAGGCTCGGGAAGTGCAGGCCTCCTCCTTCCCTTAAGGAGGAGCTGCCTGCACCCGATCGCGGCCCGCAAAAATCTTTTAAAAAATGAGCCCGGCACCTCGGACAAGTGCCGGGCTTGCTTCTGTTCCGGGGAGGGGGGGGGGGGGGAAGTCCGGGGAGGGAGCTGCGGCCAGGCGGCCGGCCGCCGCGGGGCCTTTAATGCGCCGGCGCAAAGACTCGTAAGACTCTGTTGCCAGAGTCTTAGTTGCGGCTGTCACGGGCGAGGCGGCCGCAACTGAATTTCGGCGCTGGGGCCCATCGGCATGGCAACCGGGACGCTGCGCACACCGATGACGTCATCGGTGCCGGCGCAGCGCTACCGGTCTACCGCGGCGTAAGGGCCCCAGGCAATTTCGGCGCCGGCGCCAAATGCAGCGCTAGGCCCTCTAGCGCCGCAAAATCGGCGCTAAGGGCACTCAATTTCTAGGCCTATACCTCTGCCCCATATCATCCGGCTACAAACGGGTTGGCCGAGAGATTTGTACAAACGTTTAAAAAAGCAATAAAGGCCATGAGCGAAGATCAGATTCCACTACAACACAAGGTGGACAAATTCCTACTGGCATATCGAAATGCCACTCATGCAGTGACAAACCAAAGTCCTGCCATGATGTTCTACAACAGGAGGTTGTGGTCCAGGTTGGACTTGTTAAAACCAAATGTGCGGAGGGAAGTTGAAAACAAACAGTTCCAGCATATAAATAACAAGACCACTCGGAGTTTCGAAATAGGACAACCAGTGTTAGCCCGGGACTATAAAAACGAGAAATGGCAATCTGGAACAATTCGGGCCAGACAAGGACCCCTGATGTACACGGTAGATATTGGTGAAAATGTAATACGGCGTCATGCTGACCAACTGGTAGAATCGAGAACAAGGGTCGAACCCATGGTTACGGCAGAGACAACCGTGAAAGAAGTTAGTGAACCTGAAGCATCTACCTCAGAAGTGAATGTACCTGATGATGATGTCCAATCCATAAGAGACCAACTAGATGAGTCATCCCAGCAACGAGAATCAGAGACCCCTGAAAGGCGTTATCCAACTCGAATCAGGAGGCCTCCTCAGAGACTGAATCTTTGAACTGTTTTGCATGAAGTTGTATATATGTTATTATGTTATGTTAAATGGGGATATAACTGTTAAGCTAAAAAGGGAGGATTGTGGTGTATGTAACCTGTTCCACCTTAAGAGAACTACCTTAAGAGCTGTACTACTTCTCTTGGCTGCTGTATACTGTAATACTGTAATACCGGTGGTGACCACACCGGTATATAAGTGTTGTGCAAGGAATTGCTGGGCAGTTCAGCCCTGACCTTCGAATAGTAAAGACCTGTTAAAAGTTATTCTTGTTGTCTGTGTCCAGTGATTGATCCTAAACCTAATTGGGACATACAGACTCAACATTAACAATGCACACCGGTATTAATGTGCAAATCGGCGAGCAAGTTCAGGGAATTAAGAGATACGCTATGAGTTGCGAATCTCCAGAACTTGCTGTTCAATTTATGCCGCTCCACCATTTGCTTCGCACAAACAGCATCTCGCCCTTAGTTTTCCTGTTATTTTTAAGAACATACTGGATTTGCACATTAATTTCCCATTAACCTTGGCACAGAAAGCTAAGTCTGATACCCTTTTAACAACGTGATAATTGTTAATGCAATGCCAATCAACCTCTATGGCCCAGAAAGGGAACAATTGAAACTGTGGAGTCTCATTCATTCAGATACTGATTTGTTCTTCAAGGTTTGTATCAGCCGTGCTCAGTTGGTCGCACTCTCCCCTCTGAGTCAGAAGGTTGTGGGTTCAAGTCACAGCAGTACAGTACTGAGGAAATGCTGCACTGTCAGAGGTACCATCTTTCAGATGAGATTTTAAAATGAGGCTCTGTCTGCTCTCTCAGGTGGACGTGAAAGATCCCATGACATGATTTTGAAGAAGAGCAGGGGCGTTATCCCCGGTGTCCGGTCAATATTTATCCCTCAATCAACATCACTAAAACAGATTACCTTGTCATTATCACATTGCTGTTTGTCGGAACTTGCTGTGGCAAATTGGCTGCAGCATTTCCTACATTACAACAGTGGCTACACTTCAAATGTACTTCATTGGTTGTAAAGCACTTTGGGACGTCCCGAGGTCATGAAAGGCGCTATATAAATGCAAGTCCAGAGTTTAGAAGAATGAGAGGGGATCTCATTGAAACTTATAAAATTCTAACAGGACTAGACAGACTAGATGCAGGAAGGATGTTCCCGATGGCGGGGGAGTCCAGAACCAGGGGTCACAGTCTAAGGATAAGGGGTAAGCCATTTAGTCTGAGATGAGGAGGAATTTCTTCACCCAGAGAGTGGTGAACCTGTGGAATTCTCTACCACACAAGGCAGTTGAGGCCAATTCATTAAATATATTCAAGAAGGAGTTAGATATATTTCTTAAGGCTAAAGGGATCAAGGGATATGGGGAGAAAGCAGGGACAGGGTACTGAATTTGGATGATCAGCCATGATCTCATTAAATGGCGGAACAGGCTCAAGGGGCCGAATGGCCTACTCCTGCTCCTATCTTCTATGTTTCTAAGTCTTTTTATTTTAAAAAGGTAACATTTTAATTTTTTGCATTTTTTCTTACTTTTCCTGTATGTCTCTTTTTTTTCTTTCTTAATTGAATCTATCTTTCCCTCTCTTTATTTCTCTTTCTGTACCTGATTTGACTCAAATTCACCCTCCTTCTCTGTCATTCCTCTGCTTCTTTCTCAATCCTTAAATCTCATTGGTTAAGGGGATAAACTGTTGGTCCTGCCATTCACTAAGGTCCCAGATGCTCCGTTGCCCTCTCTGCGCCATTATCAGCTCGCACATCCAGCAGGTTACAGTGTAAAAGATTTTTGAGCAGGGAAAAGTTTAACTAACGCCATACATCATGAGATGCCCCACTCCAGCAAGATCCAGCCCAACGTTTTAATTCCAAGACTGGCAGACATCCTTGGAGGTTGTACAGAAAATAAACAAATGGCAGGTAATATTGCTAAAATTGACCTGGCCATTATGACAAGACTTAATTTAAATTCAGAAGACAGATCAAAGTCAATTTGGAAGACACCAAACGGCAGAAACAGGACTCTTCATTAGAACAGAGCAAGTTAAGGAGTGATTTGATTGATAAGTTTTAAATTATGAAGGGGTGGAACAGGATGGATAGAAACAGGCTGGTGCAGTGGTTGAGGTGATCCAGAAGAAGGGTACAGGGACATAAGATTAAATGTAAGAGATTTAGCAGGAGCAGGAGTATCTTATCTTTGCACAAAGGGTTGCAAGGTTGTGAAATGCACTACTGGAGTTAGTGGTTGAAACAGAGACTAGGTTAGATATGTGGTTGAAAGAAAGGGAAATAAAAAGACATGGGAACGGAGAGGGCATATGGAAATAGGACTACTGCTCATTTGGAGGATAAGCGTCAATACGGACTGAATGCTGCATCAATGCTGTTGTGCACACACTCAAAAATAACTTGTATTTGGAGCAACTTGTTAGGTTTTGCGCAAACAAAGCATTTGTCCATTTCCAGCAGTTCTAAAATTTGCCCTTTGCTCCTAAGTTTTCCCTTGGGTAGGGCAGTGTAAAAAACAGTCTTTCCAGCATTTTCTGTTTTTATTTCAGACTTCCAGCTTCTGCAGTATTTTGCTTGTGTATCAATATGGACTAGCTAAGCTTAGTGGCCTGTTTCTATGTTGTAGTTTCTATGTAAATTTATCCAGTCATCACTTTAATCACAAGTACAAATTGAGCATTTATTTGGAGCAATTTGTGGGTTTTGCGCAAACAAAGCATTTGTCCATTTGCAGCAGTTCTAAAGTTTGCCCTTTGCTCCTAAGTTTTTCCCTTGGGTAGGAGTGTAAAAACACAGCCAAGGAAGATCCAGCAGCTTATTGTGTCCAATGAGAGCTGGAACTGGAGCAGTGGAGCCAGCAAACGTCCACTAGCACACAAAACATCACTGCAACTGCTGACAGATACGTTTTTTTGTGAGTGTGCACCACAGCATCGATGCAGCATCCAGTACCACATTGGCAGAAATGTTGGAGGAGGAGGAGGAGGAGGAGATTGGGAGATTAGCCCAGGAGGTCAGAGGACATAGGACCAGCAATAGGACCAGCATACTCCATGCACCAGGTGTATTGCAACAGAGTGAGCTACAGGTGTGTCACTGAGGAGACTCCAGTGCAGCAAGGAAGCAGTCACTGTTTTCACCATTGAATAGATCAAGGCCGATAGTGCAGTATGGATGGTGGACTGTGGCTATCAGTGAATGAATGTCACCCCAGCTCTCAGCTCCCATGCTGCAGAGTCCTGCTAGTCACCCACAAGAGACATCTCTGGGGTAAGACAGCTTGCCATGCAACTCCAGTTTAATAAGCACTACATTGACAAACTGCTACATTAACATATAAGAAGCAGACATTTCCTTTCTGCAATTTTGCCCTTCCTATGGCATCAGAGGCTGTCTGCATAGAGCAATTCTTGCACCTGGAAAAAAAGCCATTATACAGGAAGGATTATTACCAATTGGGGTAGAAGTCAATATGCGTTGCACCCATTTCCAGGTTGTAAAACGGGTGTAAAGCATACCAATCTAGCAGTGGAACAGCTTGTGCCCAATCTGCACAGACTAATTTCTACCTCAATGAATGTGTAAATAGTGTGTGCCTCATACCTTTAATTATAAGCTGTCACCCTTTAAAGAGATTTTATGCTCCTCAATCAGGTATGCTACAGGTTAAGCTCTCTGGGCAAGCTTTTTTGTGCCTGCAACCTATTGAAATTAGGGATAGGATTTTCCACTGGAAAATTGGGTCAGGCCAGTTAATGAGCTCACTCATCTGAATTTTTCACCCATTATATGAAAATTGGGCTAACGAAACATAAATGATACAAACCAGATGCTCGGTCATATCCTCCAGCTTTGTTCTTGCGCCCTCCAAGGCTTCCCTGCTGATAATCTCCATAACTGCTTCCTCAAATAGGCTAATGGTTCTGTTCTTCCAGATACCTTTACAATACACTTTCTCCTGCAAAGAGAACCCTATGCACAGTTGAGAAACGATTACGCATTAACAATATAAGCAAAGGCTCTCTGACATCATGTTTGGCAAAATACAATTTTCATAGCCTGGCTGACGGCATTTCAAGATGATACTGCTTAATTTTTTATTGGCAAATCTTAGCATGCACACAGATATTTGGACATATAGTTGTTACCTGCAACTTCTTGTCATATCCTCGCATTAATAATTATTGCTTACCTCACACACCGGCACAGACACGATGGACCGAATGACCTCCTTCTATGCTATATGATTCTATGATATTTATTGAGGTCTAACAACTTACTGTGCACTTTTTATCATATTTGGTGAATGTACAACACAATGTGGAACCTCTCAGTTTTTGCCTTCACACCAGGCACATCCTCTAGATGGTGCTATTCTGCCCTAAAGCGGACATTTCACCACTTCATCCACTGTCCACAAAAGCATGCTGGGCCCCCTCACTAAAGTGTGTTTTTCTCTGTTGCCTCCTCTGCTCCATTGCCAAATGCCTCCTCTGCTCCTTTAGTGTGCAGTATTGTCCTCTCCACAGCTGGATTGATGAATTCTGAGTGTTTCTTACTGGCTAAGTCAGTCATCCCACGCTTAACAGTAGCTTAGCAATATTATTGCAAGTTAGTTTTGATTGGGCCATCAGTCAAGCAAATGTTCTCGTAACACTGATCTCACAACAATCATACTATTCCAAATGGTACTTTTTAACAAATGTTTTAAATAGCCAAATAATAACAAAAATATTTTTTTCACATGTAAAGGGGAAGCTCACCCCTAAGAAAAGACGATTAACAAAACGGAAATGACTGCAAGTGATACATAATTATTTGAGCAACCAGAGTGCACTGGCAGAAGAGAGTATGAATTAATGGAAAATGTTAATTACCCTGCATTAAAGTGAAGTGAGGTTAGGCAATTTTCAATGGGGAAAGTAAATCAATGAACTCTTATTGCACCATTTAAAAGAGCAGGGAAGAGGCCACTCTGTATTTAGTATTTCACAGTGAGTCTGAGATGGTGAAAGAATGAATGTTGGGGAGCACTTAAAAACCATTTATCACCATGTGATTAGGTTCAATACTTTGGCACAGGTGGGAGGAAAGAATAATAAAACTAACGTAGGAGATTTCAAGAGAGTTGATTTTAAGGTAAGTCAAGAACAACAATTACAGTAAATTGAGAAATACTGAAGGAGTAAACCACAAAGCACAAATGGGCTGCTTTTTATACTGCAAACAAAGCTCATGGAACGTAAATCATATAGACATAGGAGGTTAATGACACAACCCAGATTTAAATGTTTAAACAGAGATGTAAATCTATATTTTTTTAAGAGGAAGAGAAATCAATAATTATATCTGAAATAAATAGATGTCAAAAGAAAAATCAGGGATGATAAAAGGACATTTGAAAATGAAATCAAAAAGGACAATTGGAAAATAAAATTAGATGATTGTGGCAGGCACAAGCATCATTAGTTATTAGAATGAATGTTACCTGTGTGATAAGTTTATGCATCAATTTATTAATGGAGTTTGCACTACCTTGGTGATGCGGAGCCATCTAATACACTGCTCCTCACTTAATTGAAGGTAGGAGAAGTGCTGTCAGAATAGTCTCAGAGGGAAAGGTCTCCTGGTGAGAGCCCTGATGTCCCACCTCATCCCTCTAAGCACATGCTCCCATCTTTCTCGCTGCCTATGTCCCGCCGCTGTAGATCCTGGAGGGTGAGGTGGCATGCCAGTACAGCCCCCAATAATGTTGCCAAGTGTGGCAGTTTGAATTTTTGCGCAATAAATGTAGCTACTTTGCACTTACCAGAAGACTGCTGATACAAAAGAAGCTTGAAATTACTCATACATACTGTTCCACTGGGTGAAACTGACAAGAAACTACTGAAACTAACCTGCCCTGATAGCTGCGAGTTGTCATAAATCTCATCATCGAGAAACTACCTATGAAATAACACTGGACGGCCAGCTGGTGGCGCCATCCAAGGAGTATAAATACTCGGGCGTTGGCCCCAGCTTGCCAGGGACATTTTCTAAAGAGCTAGTAGATACAACTAGACCTCCATGTTCTGAAACAAGTTGATTAAAGCCTTGCTTTATGCTCAAACCAAGTGCGTAGTGAGTTTTATTACGTCCCGAATGATTAATGCTGATGCCTTTAAATAACGTCGCTGGATCCAGCTTCCGGCAGCTGCACGGCAGCTCTCCCAGTCGCTATCTGGTCAAGACACTAAGGTAAGTGGCAACAGTGAATTTTCCAGATTGGGCGCACTCACTGACGTCACGATCTGCCTGGCGTTGAAGCCCCCAGCGGTACCTCATACCGGCAGCGCAACGGAGGGGGCTGGATTTGCCGTGCAGTGCTGGAATCGCCTCTCCCCGGCACTGCTGCATCAGCGCCTCATTACCGTCATTTGCAGGCGCTAATGGGAGGCGCTAAGCTACCGAATTTTCCCCCCATGTTTCTCCATTACAGCAATGACCAGTGCCTCCAAAACTTTGTTGATAAAATAACATTGGCCCGTTGTATACAAAAAAATGTGCACTTCAGAGATGTATTATACAGACTTTCTGATATTTACACTAGTGAAGTGGGTTGGGCCAGAAATGTTTAAATATTTTTATTATAAGTGCCTCATAATTAACTGATTTTTTTCATTTTCACTAATGAAAATGCATTCTCAGGAACTGAACATGGCTAAACCACATGTTCCTGCAATGTATTTAAGGGTTTGCAAATTACAATCAAATAATTTATCCTGGCTTTTTCTGAGCAGAGGAAATTATAGTCCTTAATAACTGAAGTGATGAGGAGTGTTTCCAAAATTCTGAAAGGGCCCACAAACAAAGGTTCAATAAAGAACCAAAGTAATTCATGATCCATAAAGCACTGGTGTGAGATAAAACCTACCCAAGTGTACTAAAATAAATAAATTATGAAATAAGGGCTGCTATGCTTGAAATATTGTTGAAGCCTATTGGAAACAAAAGTGGCACCAGAGCATTGAAAAATAATAAATACAATTTTATTTTATTTTATTTGTTTTTTTATAGGAAAGAAGCATAACCATCAGCTTATTAATGTGACGTCTATAGTTGGTCAAGTATTAAAACGCAATATAAATAATGAATAGATCATTCAAAACCATCATCATAGTAAAAGCAAAGGAAGCTTAAAATTAATCAAATTACACAAAAGATTACATATGTGATAGTTTAAGTTATAACGGATATAACTAACCCCTTTGGCCTGTAAACAAATTCTCTTGATTTATCCTATTACAGTGTTCTCACATTCCCTGGATAAGTCAATGGCAAAGTGACTAAAGCTCAGCAAGTAAATCTACTAATGAAAGGTACAGGAAAAATACCTGTAAATGGCACAGGCTTGAAAGGGCATTCTGTTACATCCTGTTACACACAGATCAGTTCTTAATATCTAGAACCCAGTCACTATATTTTATTGTCAAGATAATTGGAGAGGGGGATTTCAGCTTGAAAAATTCACTGTTCAATGAATTGTAAAAGAAAATGCCCAGAGGTACTACAGAAATCATCCCTCTTAACATCAGTCATTTCCTCATTACTCTGGATCGTTAAGTTAGTGCAGAGAGAAATTGTTCTACACTGTCCTAAAAGATTATATCATCGACAATATGTGCTCTGTTCAGGCTGACAAAACACTTTGTTCCATGACAATTTTTGCATTCAGGGGAAAACAGGGTGGTACATCTTCATGTGCTGGTTGACACTATCTCAGATTCATAATAATTACTCTTAGGACACACACTGACTGGAGTGGAAAAACCTATAAGCTCGCACCCCCCAAGTAAAAGGCATTGCTGAAAATTAGAAGAGAACTGTTGAGTGAAGTTTTTACAGTGATTTTTTAAACATAAAATAGATTGCTTTCTAGCTAAGTTTACTGATTTATTTGGGATTTTAAAAAATCTGTTTGTAGCTGGTGACTCAAATAGCAAAATGCTCCCCATATAAAGTTCAAACAATTTTTTTCAGTAATTTGACTGATTGATTTTGTGATGCTTACTAGATCCTGAATGGTAATTTAAGGAAAAAAGAGCAATTTCACTGTTTGGTTTTGTGCTGGTTGCTCATAGCTGATTGGTCTGACTAATTAATGGAACTGCTTTTCATTGATTCATATTTAGTTGATTGGATATTTGAGACAACGCAGATTATTAATTTAACATATAGGCCGGAATTTTTACTTTGAAGAGAGTGCGGGTTTACGAGCGGGTAGGCAGTTAAAAGCACTGAAATTGCCAGCACACTGGAAAGCTGCCTTCAACCCGCCAAAATTTGTTTTTAACTCAGGCATGTTAGTCAGTGCACCAGAGACTCGCTCAGGAGAGCCGGGTGACCTAATTAAAGTATTTAAAAGCTTGCTAACAGGCTATTAACAGTCTTTTTAACCTGATGTTGCAGCTTTTACTGAGTGTTCACGGGATTCACGTTCTTCCTGAACCTTGCCTGTGAAAGCAAAGTGAGAGCTGAGTGGCCGTTGTGCGAGTTGAACAATTGATAGTTGAAAAAAGTCACATAAATATTCATACCTTACACCTGCTTCCTTGCCTAAGGGAAAGGCTCTTGCTGACACATTTGTGCCAAGAATTTGCTTTCAGGAGTTTGCAGGTGATTTCTACAACTTCAGAAGCCACTCTCACTACATTGGAAGTCACTCTCACTACATTGGAGGATTGTGCCTCTGATCTCCATTTTACCTGGCATCTATCAGATCAGCATCGGTGCCACTTCTGCTGTTTCACCTTGGACCTCGGATTCGGACCAAGATGAGCCCCAGCAGCAACACAACCAGCAACACTAACAGCAGCAGCAGCAGCCGTCTCCTCACCAACCTGCTGCTCCACAGGAGAGAGGGAATGAGCACAGGGGTGCACCTCGCCAGAGGCGATACCCCCAACACAGGGTATATAGGTCGAGGATCAGCTTCCTGGACATGACTGAACAGTAGTACCTCGGGAGGCTCAGGCTATTGTGTCACGTCGTGGCAGACATTTGTAGCTTGCTGGAAGAAGACCTGCTGCCAAGTGGACCTGGTGGACATGCCTTACCAGTGGCTGTTAAAGTCATCACTGCCCTCAACTTCTTCAGCTCAGGCTTCTTCCAGGGATCTGCAGCAGACATTTGCAGGATCTTGCAGTCGGCCGCACACAAATGCATCACGCAGGTGACCGATGCCATGTTTCACAAGTCAGGCACTTATGTACACTTTGCCACTGATGAAGCCAATCAGACCAAGCGGGCGCCCGGCTTTGTGGCTCTGGCTGGCTTCCCAGAGGTGCAGGGCATCATCAACTGCACACGTGCCCATCAAGGGTGTCATGACTTTTTCATCCTGCGCCAGCCCACCCTCCCTCAGCTCTTCACACCTATGACCAGACTTACTGACTGGCTGCTTGGAAACAAGGGCTATCCACTGAAGACGTGGCTGATGACCTACTTGAGGAGGCCAAGCATTGAGGCCGAAGAGCGCTACAATCAAAGCCACATGACTACCAGAAGTGTAATAGAGCAAGCAATCAGGAGGCTGAAGGTGCACTTCAGATGCCTGGACAAATCTGGAGGAGGAGGAGGAGGTGGAGGGACCTGAGGTGGAGATGGAACCAGCAGTGGTGCACATTGCTGTCTGAGAGGCCCAGGATGGCCTCATAATAGCACGATTTAGGTAAGTTGCACCAGTGCACCCACATGGCATCCAGATGCTGAACCAACTTCCCCTCCACCAGCAACACCACAAAACAGTACTAAAATGATCAAACCATCAAACTATCCCTGACACACACACCCATTGCTTGAGGTTAAATAATGTCTTACCATTCACTCCAACTGGCAAGGCCACTTCCCAGGTAGCAGGCAAAAATGGATAAGATGGGAAAGTGATGCAAGGAAATAAATTTATGTGGCTCATAAATTAAGAACATAAGAAATAAGAGCGGGAGTAGGCCATATGGCCACTCGAGCCTGCTCTGCCGTTCAATAAGATTATAGCTGATCATCGACCTCGACTCCACTTTCCCGCACTATCTTCATATCCCTTGATTTCACTGGAGGCCAAAGATCTATCTATTTCAGTCTTGGATATACTCAAAGACTCAGCATCCACAGCTCTCCGGGGCAGAGAATTCCAAAGATTCACAACCCTCTTAATGAAGAAATTCCTCCTCATCTCAGTCTTAAATGGCCTACGCCTTATCCTGAGATTATGCCCCCTAGTTCGAGACACTCCAGCCAGGGGAAACAACCTCTCAGCATCTACCTTGTCAATCCCCTTCAGAATCTTGTATGTTTCAATGAGATCACCTCTCATTCTTCTAAACTCCAGAGTGTATAGGCCCATTCTACACAATCCCTCATCATAAGACAGCCCTCTCCTCCCAGGAATCAATTTGGTGAACCTTCGTTGCACCGCCTCCAAGGCAAGTATATCCTTCCTTAGATAAGGAGACCAAAACTGTGCACAGTACTCCAGGTATGGTCTCACCAAGACCCTGTACAATTGTAGTAAGACTTCCTTACTCTTATGCTCCAACCCCCTTGCAATAAGGGCCAACATGCCATTTGCCTTCCTTATTGCTTGCTGTACCTGCATGCTAGCTTTCTGTGTTTCTTGCTCGAGGACACCCAAATCTCTCTGAACACCAACGTTTAAAAGTTTCTCACCATTTAAAAAATAGTGGCCTAGAAATTCGGTATAGCTGCGTTTGGGGCGCTAGTCCTGGCGATGTGCAAAGTTTAGCGGCAGGCGCAATTTAGCACCACCTAACGCGATATTGGGTAGCAGCGTCCCTAAAGGTGATTGTGGCACTAAATCAGGCGCTGCACGCTACTCTTAAGGCGCTTAACCGGCGGCGCAACCCAATTTCGCGGCGGCGGGCCGCAGCGAAGGTGCTGTCAATAATCACTTTCCCTGAGACACACTGGCGCCGGCCAGCTGTTAAAGGGGCAGGTCAATTGTCATCACCAGACACACTCACTGCCTTGTAGGCCTTCAAAGCAGTGGGAGCCTACCTGTGGCGCACCAGGCTAGCAAGATATGGAAAGGGTGAGGCAGAGGGCGGAATGCCTCACTGATGGGGCATTGGATGCTTTGGTTGGCACAGTGGAATCAAGGCCAAGGAAGATGGTCATATTGTGATTTATGTTTTGGACAGTCTCCCGGGTGTGAGAGGCAGTTATATGGCAGTGTATTAGTTTTGCTTTCTGTTGCCATAGCTTTCTCATGTTTGAAGGAACCACATTTTGTGTAATGAAACACTTTCTTCATTTACAATGGCCATGCCTGCTATTTACATGCATCTTGCCCTTCACAGGCTTGGGGGTATCAGACCGGCTCCATTCCTCTTCTTGGAATGGCAGCAAGCATTCCGTGAGATGGGCCTAGAAGCTACTTCTGATCAGCCTCTGACGCGCAGCCTGAGAAGAGCCGCTCGCATAGAAGTTCAGGCCAGCAGGCATTTTCTCAGCCACCGACAGAGATGTCCTGCACCTTATCTGAGGTTGCAGATCTGGCTGAAGCAGCTGGCACAGCTCAGTCACCACCTCCTTTCTAAATTGCAGCCTTCTGACACACTACTCCTCCAGCATGTTCATGTAGGGAAACTGCTGTCGGAAAACCCTGCCAGCGTAAGGTCTGCTGTGGCGATGTCTGTGGCCCTCCTCTGTCTGGCCATGCCTGCCCCCCTCTCCCAGCGTCTCAGTGCCCTTTCCAGATGATTCAGCAGCAGGACGTTCCCCTCCAATGCAGCCCCCATAATAAGTGCCCACAGGAAGGTTCCCTGTTGTCAAGGCTCACCAACAGCAAGGTGATGGTCAGAAGGCTGAAGATCGTCTGCCTGCGCTGGCTCAGTGGTCAAATGGCTCTCAGTGTGCAGCTCAGCAACTCTTTGTAGCTCTCGAGGAATTTGTGCTCCAAAAATGGCTGCCGCTTTTATACCACACCAGTCCCCTTTAAATAACGCTCCTCCAGCCCGAGAGCGACTTGGTAAGGCCCAGGTAAGCTGCCACTATTAGTGCCAGGCGCTACGGAGGGGGGAGCCACTGAATTTCCGGTCTGGGGCGCCCAAAAGGCGTTGCACACTCAAATGACGTCATAATCAGCCTGCGCCCATGAGCGGGCGCTAAGCCGGCGCTAAATGCATGCTCAATATGGGGCGAGGCGCTAGGCGCCTTGCGCACAACCGGAAATTGGTTAGCGCCCCACTTCTCGGCCTCTTTAGGTGTTAATCGGTGGCGCTAACAACCGAATTTCTCCCCCCTCCTGTTTTCTATTCTTCCTATCAAAGTGAATAACCTCACATTTCCCTACATTATACTCCATCTGCCACCTTGCTGCCCACTCACTTAGTCTATCTATATCCCTTTGCAGACTCTTTGTGTTCTCCTCACAGCTTACTGTCCCATCTAACTTTGTATCATCAGCAAACTTGGATACATTACACTCGGTCTCTTCGTCTAGGTCATTAATGTAGATTGTGAATAGCTGAGGCCCCAACACTGATCCTTGTGGCACCCCACTAGTTACAGCCTGCCAACCCAAAAAAGACCCGTTTATCCCTACTCTCTGTTTTCTGTCCATTAACCAATCCTCTATCCATGCTACTATATTACTGAATATTGAACTGGAACTTAACCCTCTAACATGCTGGAACACACCCATGTGCATCCCCTTGTGCATCTATGATTGTGTCATTTTTCTTTTCTGCTACTTCTACGACGTGCCCCCCTGTGGCTTCAGCAGAGGTAGAGGCAGGTTGCTCACTGCCCTGCTCTGACTGTTTAGACACTTTTGGCAGACATCTTCTGGGTTTTGGAGCCTGTGAAGGCCCCCACAAAGTCTGCTCCTCTTGCAACTGTGCAGGGGCAGACTCGGCCATCGGGATCCAAAGCAGCTTCTGGGGCTCTTGATTGAGGGGGAGGCAATGGGGTAGATGTGGGAGCTTTGAGCAGAAGCACCACTTCCGTGACCCCTCTCACCATCATCCCCCTCATGGCCTACCCATACTTCCCTGCTAGCAGGGACCTGGAGAGCATTTTGCTGCACATCAGAGGGTGATGAAAAGCCAAGTCTAGCTTTGTATCCCTCCTATATATGACTGTAATCAGAGTCTGTAAGCTGTTGTTCACAGCAAGCATGCACTCGTTTGACTGGCACATTTACTGCTCCATGCAGGTGGCCATCCTTTCCATGGAAGAGCACACTGTAGCCATCACCTGCAACATGGTGCTGCTCATGTTGGAGATGGACTCCTCCATTCTCTCTACAATCGAGCACATCGCAGCTGGAAAAGTTGCCAGAGCCTCCCGCATTTTTTGCTGCTCCTCAAGAATCATCCTCTTTGTTGATGGCCCCCAAGTTTCAGCATCTGCGACCAGCTGAGCAGAGCTGGGAGCATCCGCCGCCCTCCAATGAAGACTCCCCAATCATGATCCTGTCTCCACCATCTGCTCCTGCTCACTTGTGATGTGTGAGACACCAGGTGACAACACTACTCTCTCTCACAGGACCCACCAACGTGTGCGTATCTGCGCTGGTGCTGGGTGTGCCTGGGCCATGTGACGGTGCACCCTCAGAGACTACGACCTCCTCTGAGGAGTCGTCTTCTTCCTCTGGCTGGACAGTGGCGGGAGCACTTGATGGACCTGCGGGAGAGAAAAGACATGAATTAGAACTGTTATGATAAGAATGTTTTAAGTTACCATTAAGCACATGATCATATTTCACTGGCTGCTGACATCAAGTCACCATGAGTGACTGTTGTATGCCATGTGACTGTATGATATTTAATTCTGTCACCAGGTTGCTGGGAGGTCGCTGTCTATCCATCTCCCACTGCCAGCAGCTCTGCAACTCCACTGATGTCCAGCGCCTCCTCCTCTGCTGCAGTCAATAGTGTGGTTATTGGAGGGCCACCTCCATTTCTCTGCCTCTCCTACGTGTTCTGTACTCTCTTCTCCTGCAAGGAAGGAAACAAGAGACCTTTGAGTGAGAGAAATGGAATGAGTGTAAGGGATGGATGGGCTACATCTGTAGAAGGTGTCTGTGAGGGTGTTGTGTGATATTGATGAATGGCCTCCTTCTATGGAGTTAATTCCTACGGTTCTATGATTGCATTAGGATGAGGGTGAGTGTCAGTGGTGGATAGTCAGATCTTTTTTTCTATTCGTTCCTGCGATGTGGGCGTCGCTGGCAAGGCAGCATTTATTGCCCATCCCTAATTGCCCTTGAGAAGGTGGTGGTGAGCCGCCTTCTTGAACCACTGCAGTCCTTGTGGTGAAGGTACTCCCACAGTGCTGTTAGGTAGGGAGTTCCAGGATTTTGACCCAGTGACAATGAAGGAACAGCAATATATTTCCAAGTGAGGATGGTGTGTAACTTGGAAGGGAACTTGGAGGTGGTGGTGTTCCCATGTGCCTGCGGCCCTTGTCTTTCTAGGTGTGAGAGGTTGCGGGTTTGGGAACTGCTGTTGAAGAAGCCTTGGCGAGTTGCTGCAGTGCATCTTGTAGATGGTACACACTGCAGCCACTGTGCGCAGGTGGCAGAGGAAGCGACAGAAAATGCTGGAAAAACTCAGCAGGTCAGGCAACATCCGTGGAGAGAAATTTGAGTTGACATTTCGGGTTGGACCCTTCTTCAAAACTGGAACGTCAACTCAAATTTCTCTCCACGGATGTTGCCTGACCTGCTGAGTTTTTCCAGCATTTTCTGTTGTTATTTCGGATTTCCAACATCTGCAGTATTTTGCTATCGTCGTCGTGGTAGAGGAAGCGAATGTTTAAGGTGGTGGATGGGGTGCCAATCAAGTGGGCTGCTATGTCCTGGATGGTGTTGAGCTTCTTGAGTGTTGTTGGAGCTGCACTCATCCAGGCAAGTGGAGAGTATTCCATCACACTCCTGACTTGTGCCTTGTTTATGGTGGAAAGGCTTTGGGAATCAGGAGGTTAGACATTCACCACAGAATACCCAGCCTCTGACCTGCTCTTGTTGCCACAGTATTTATGTGGCAGCTCCAGTTAAGTTTCTGGTCAATGGTGACTCCCAGGATGTTGATAGTGGGAGATTTGGCGATGGTAATAATGTTGAATGTCAAGCAGTGTTGGTTAGACTCTCTCTTGTTGGAGATAGTCATTGCCTGGCACTTGTGTGGTGCAAATGCTACTTGCCACTTATCAGCCCAAGCCTGAATGTTGTCCAGGTCATGCTGCATGAGGGCTCGGACTGCTTCATTATCTGGGGAGGTGCGAATGGAACTGAGCACTGTGCAATCTTCATTGAATATCCCCAATTCTGACATTATGATGGAGGGAAGGTCATTGATGAAGCAGCTGAAGATGGTTGGACCTAGGACACTGCCCTGAGGAACTCCTGCAGCGATGTCCTGGAGCTGAGATGATTGACTTCCAACAACCACAACCATCTTCCTTTGTGCTAGGTATGACTCCAGCCAGTGGAGAGTTTTCCCCTGATTCCCATTGACATCAGTTTTACTAGGGCTCCTTGATGCCACACTCAGTCAAATGCTGCCTTGATGTCAAGGGCAGTCACTCTCACCTCATTTCTGGAATTTATCTCTTTGTTTGGACCAAGGCTGTAATGAGGTCTGGAGCCGAGTGGTCCTGGCAAAACACAAACTGAGCATCGGTGAGCAGGTTATTGGTGAGTAAGTGCCGCTTGATAGCATTGTCGATGACACCTTACATTACTTTGCTGATGATTGAGAATAGACTGATGCAGCGGTAATTGGCCGGTTTGGATTTGTCCTGCTTTTTGTGGACAGGACATACTTGGGCAGTTTTCCACATTGTCGGGTTGATGCCAGTGTTGTAGTTGTACTGGAACAATTTGGCTAGAGGCACGTCTAATTCTGGAGCACAAGTCTTCAGCATAACAGCTGGAATGTTGTCGGGGCCCATAGCCTTTTCTGTATCCAGTACGCTTAGCCATTTCTTGATATCATGTGGAGTGAATCGAATTGGCTGAAGACTGGCATCTGCAATGGTGGGGACATCATGAGGAGGCCGATTAGGATCATGCATTCGACACTTCTGTTTGAAGATGGTTGCAAATGCTACAGTCTTGTCTTTTGTACTTGCGTGCTGGGCTCCATCATCATTGAGGATGGGGATATTCATGGAGTCTCCTCCTCCCGTTAGTTGTTTAATTGTCCACCACCATTCACGACTGGATGTGGCAGGACTGCAGAGCTTTGATCTGATCCGTTGATTGTGGGATCACCTAGCTCTGTCTATAGCATACTGCTTTTGCTGTTTAGTATGCATGTAGTCCTGTGTTGCAGCTTCCCCAGGTTGGCAACTCATTTTTAGGTATGCTGTTCCTGGCATGCTCTTCTGCACTGCTCATTGAACTAGCGTTGGTCCCCTGGCTTGATGGTAATAGTAGAGTGAGGGATACACCGAGCCATGAGATTACTGTTCTGGAAATTATGTGACATTCTGGACACTTTTACATGCAGTAGCACCCTCTGGTGGTGGTTATTGTGTTAGCAGTGTGTTTGTATGAAGCAGAGGTCATTTGACCTTTGTTCCTTTCTTCCTGTGTGAGGTCATTTGACCTTTGTTCCTTTCTTCCTGTGAGAGGTCATTTGACCTTCGTACCTTTCTTCCTGTGTAACACAGGAATTAGAATTCCAGGAAGAACCTGGCAGTAATGGAGGATTCCATAAGGGTTTCACAATCCAATGTAATCTGATTTCATATGTTAGGCCAAGCGCAATATCTGTGAGTATCTTTGTTTCTTAGCATAATAGCAACGTTGTCAGAGTAGTATTTTGATAACACTATGTTTATAAAAGGTTAATATTTGATAGTTATAGAAGTTAGTCCAAATGTTAGTTAGTTACACAATTAGTCTATTCTACTGTTGTAAATATGTTTATATCTTATGTAATATCGAATGTATAGTACTCAGTTTATGTACAAAACATACTTTATCTTTGTTTACAGTTTCACAAAGTTTGTTCAAGTAAAGGCTTCAAACAGCAAACGGCTTCACGAAGAATTATTTTGAATAGCGTGTTTAACTTGCTGGATAACTAGATAGGAGCACGTCTAGCGCGGCCAGTACAGTGAAAAGATATCAGTGAAAAGATAGCAATACGGCTAGCTGTGAAGAGCGGAGCAGGAGGAACCCAGAGTAAGCCTTAACCTCGTAGAGCACATCTACCTCACATCAACATGTCAGAAGATAATAACGAAAATGCTTTGCAGCAAGTAGAAGACCTTAAACAGGCAGACGAAACTGTAGAACGTGACAATCGGTCGATAAGCTTCGGTTACTACAGATCGCAAGTTGGTTCACGGTCATCGGGTGGTTCTAGAGTAAGCATAGCCATCGCCAAAGCAAGGGCTAAGCTAGTAGCAGCTCAAGCCAGAGCTGCGCATGCGGACAGTGAAATAGAAATAAAAGTAAGACAGGCCCGTCTCCAAGCTGAATCACAAGCCGAACAGGCCCGACACCAAGCTGACCTGGCCCGTCACCAGGTTGAACGACAAGCTGAACAGGCCCGTCTCCAAGCCTCATTAGATGCTCTGCAGCAACAAAAAGAGATAGATGCTGCATTAGCCGAGACGTAAGTATTCGAGGCAATTTTGGAGGGAGCTGTTCCCGAGACAGCTTACAAACCATTAATTCCCGTTCTGTGGCAGAGTCCACAACAGCGCGCCATAGATTACGTGAGTGACCATGCCGACATACAGTTTACAGGAGAAAGGGATGGAGGCCCGCACATCTCTACAGATGCAAGCACTTCGTATAACATGCCACAAGTTGCCAACCAAGGTCAAAGCAGACGGCGTGCCTCAAGCCGCAGAGTCTCCCCCAGCAGAAAGGAAGGCACGGTGCAGAGGAATAGGATGCTGAATGGAGAAAGACAGAGGCATATCCCCTCTCGGTTCCTTGAGACCCCCAACAGAGCCCCTAGCCAAGGCAACCCTGGCACAGGTCCCAGCACCTACGACCTCGCCAAATACCTTGCACGCACCCAGCTGGTGACTTCGGGGTTAATTAAGTTTGATGACAGGCCGGAGAATTATCGGGCTTGGAAGTCCTGCTTCCACGATGATATATTGGACTTAGACCTGTTGGCAGGAGAAGAGCTCGGCCTCCTTATCAAATGGCTCGGCCCAGAGTCCGCCGGACAGGCCTGCAGGGTAAAAGCAGCCAATGTGGGACAGCTGCCAGAGGGGTTGAAGAAGGCTTGGGCGAGGCTGGAAGAAAGCTACGGCTCGCCCGAAGCCATTGAAAGGGCTCTCGTTGACAGGTTGGAGAACTTTCCGAGGCTGACGAGTAAGGAACCCCAGAAGCTCCGCGACCTTGGAGATCTGCTGTCGGAACTCGAAGCCGCAAAGCAGGGCGGCTACCTACCCGGTCTATCATACTTAGACACTTCCAGAGGGGTAAGTCCCATCATTGAGAAGCTTCCATTTAACCTGCAGGAGAAGTGGATAACGTTTGGATCAAAGTTCAAGCTAAAGCACAACGTGGCGTTCCCACCATTCTCTGCGTTCGTTAAATTCATCCGTAAAGAAGCCAAAGCCAGGAACGACCCCAGCTTCAACTTCTTCTCCGCCCACCCAGCACTTGCCAGAAGAGACAAGTTCGATAGACATGGAAAGACACCAATATCTGTCCACAAAATGCAAGTGTCCTCAACTGAGCACACAAAGATTCAGAAGAAACCTGAGGATATGAGCAAACAATGCCCTATCCACAACAAGCCCCACCTTTTAAAGAAGTGCAGAGGCTTCAGGAAGATGTCCCTGGAAGATCGGAAACAATATCTTAAAGAGAACTCTATATGTTTCAAGTGCTGCTCTTCCACAAGCCATCTCACCAAGAACTGCAAGGTAGATGCAAAATGCACAGAAGGCGAAAGTGATCAGCACGTTTCAGCACTACACCCAGGCCCAGCTCCTTGGAAGTCAGAGACGCCTCCTCCCGCTTCAGAGCACAGCGGGGAGAGAGAGGGAGCTGCTGGTCCAGAGATTACATCCAGGTGCACCGAGGTGTGTGGAGAAGGAGTGAGCGCAAGAGCATGCTCCAAGATATGCCTCATTAATGTGTACCCTGCAGGATGTCGCCAAGAATCTGAGAAGAAGCCATCTCAGGTGAGCACACTCAAGACTTCCATGTTGGAGAATGGTCGTCCAAGCTACCTTACCCCATGCAGTGGACAGATCCGCGTGGTGTTTGACTCCAGTGCACCATATCAGGGCATCTCTCTCAACGACGTACTCCTCACAGGGCCCGATCTTAACAACAGCCTCTTGGGAGTGCTCATGAGATTCAGGAAAGAGCCCGTCGCCATCACTGCCAATATCCAGCACATATTTCATTGCTTCGTGGTGAGAGAAGACCACAGAGACTTCCTCCGCTTCCTGTGTTATTGGGACAATGACCCCAATAGAGACATTGTGGACTACAGAATGCGTGTCCATGTCTTTGGGAATAGCCCATCCCCTGCTGTCGCCATATACGGACTAAGGAGGGCTGCCAAGGAAGAAGACGACGACTTTGGCAGTGATGTGAGAGGGTTCATCGAACGAGAGTTCTATGTCGACGACGCACTGAAGTCATTCCCGACCGAAGCAGAGGACATCAGTACCCTCGGACGAGCCCAGGAACTACTTGCACTATCCAACCTCGGGCTGCATAAGATAGCCTCTAACAGACTAGCAGTGATGGAGGCATTCCCCCCTGAAGATCGTGCTAAGGACGTCAAAGACCTAGACCTCTTCACTGATGACCTCCCCCTACAGTGTAGCCTAGGGGTGTCGTGGAACATAGCAACAGACACGTTCACGTTCCAAGTCTTAGACGGCAAGAAACCCTTCACACGTAGAGGAGTGCTCTCCACAGTCAACAGCCTATATGACCCTCTCGGCTTCTTAGCCCCTGTCACCATACAAGGCAGGCTGCTCCTCAGGGAACTCTCCACATGCGCTGAAGAGTGGGATTCACCTCTCCCCAAAGAGATGGAAGCAGAGTGGGACAGATGGAGAGACTCACTCCAAGACTTACAGGAGATCCGAATACCTCACTGCTATTCGTCTTTCTCTCCCTTAAATGCCCAATTCAAAGAGCTTTGTGTCTTTGCAGACGCATCCGCCAAGGTCATTGCAAGTGTGGCTGATCTGAAGGTCACCACTCAAGAAGGACAAAGCAAAATCCGCTTCGTTTTTGATAGAGGCAAGTTGGCGCCCCAGCCAGACCTCACCATACCCAGATTGGAACTGTGCGTAGCTGAACGCAACCTACCCCCTCACAGCAGTCTCCGGAAGATGCATCCTATCATCGACACCAATGGACCGTCTCTGAGGTGGTTCTTCTTTTGTCGCCAGAGGACTCCAGTGACAAGTAGAGCTCGGACTATGTGGAGTCATTAATGGCCCCAGACGGGGAGTGTTCTGGACATTATGTGACATTTTGGACATTTTTACATGCAGTAGCACCCTCTGGTGGTGGTTATTGTGTTTGCAGTGTGTTTGTATGAAGCAGAGGTCATTTGACCTTTGTTCCTTTCTTCCTGTGTGAGGTCATTTGACCTTTGTTCCTTTCTTCCTGTGAGAGGTCGTTTGACCTTCGTACCTTTCTTCCTGTGTAGCACAGGAAGTAGAATTCCAGGAAGAACCTGGCAGTAATGGAGGATTCCATAAGGGTTTCACAATCCAATGTAATCTGATTTCATATGTTAGGCCAAGCGCAATATCTGTGAGTATCTTTATTTCTTAGCATAATAGCAATGTTGTCAGAGTAGTATTTTGATAACACTATGTTTATAAAAGGTTAATATTTGATAGTTATAGAAGTTAGTCCAAATGTTAGTTAGTTATACAATTAGTCTATTCTACTGTTGTAAATATGTTTATATCTTATGTAATATCGAATGTATAGTACTCAGTTTATGTACAAAACATACTTTATCTTTGTTTACAGTTTCACAAAATTTGTTCAAGTAAAGGCTTCAAACAGCAAATGGCTTCACGAAGAATTATTTTGAATAGAGTGTTTAACTTGCTTGATAACTAGATAGGAGCACGTCTAGGGCGGCCAGTACAATTACAGATTGTGGTGGAATACAATTCTGCTGCTGCTGATGGCCCACAGTGCCTCATGTATGCCCAGTTTTGAGCTGCTGGATCTGTTCTGAATCTATTCCATTTAGCACGGTGGTAGTGCCACACAACACAATGGAGGGTGTCCTCAGTGTAAAGATGGGTCTTCGTCTCCACAAAGACTGTGCGGTGGTCATTGCTACCAATACTGTAATGGAAAGATGCATCTGTGACAGGTAGATTGGTGAAGACGATGTCAAGTAGGTTTTTCCCTCGTGTGGGGTCATTCACCATCTGCCACAGGCCCAGTCTAGCAGTTATGTCCTTCAGGACTCGGCCAGCTTGGTCAGTAGTGGTGCTACTGAGCCACTCTTGGTGATGGACATTGCAGTCCCCCACCCAGAGTGCATTCTGTGTTCTTGCTACCCTCAGTGCTTCTTCCAAGATCGGGATGTGAGTAGCTGTAGAGACAGTGAGGGATGGGTACACCTACAAGGTAAGTTGGTGTGAGGAGTGATGTGCAGGAGTGGGCTTGGGAAGGCTGAGTGATGGGAGTTGGGGTGTCAAGCACATCAGGATGTAGTTGAATGTGGCATTGCACTCACCTTTCCTGCCCTCATGAGGTCATTAAATCACTTCCTGAACAGTATCCAGGACCTGGTGGCCACACTCCTGCTGCTCACTTCTTCCACAATCTCCAGCCATGCCCTTTTTGTCTCTGCTGCTTGCCTCTTTCTCCCATCACCAGGAAGAGGGCCATCCTGTGGGCCCTAACTCCCTGGAGCAGGATTTCCAGGGAGGCATCACTTAATCTGGAGGCAGCTTTTTGTTGCTGAGCCTGCATTTTTGCTTATCAATCTTTACACCTTTATATTCTAACAACGAGCTTACTCTGTCAGCAATCCACTGTCTCCTCCACCAACCTCTGCAGCACCTCCACCAACCTTCAACTGTCATCTGTGCATTGCTCCTTTAAATAGCTGAGCTGAAGTCGAGTCATCCGTGACATCATCAGACCCACTCCAGTTAATTGGCCGGGAAAGCCACATGATTGATTCAAGTGGTTTCGTTAAAAAGTCACTGCAGAACGTGCTGATAGAACATTCGGGCTCCCAACCCTCTCCAAGGTAAAAATTCAGCCCATAGTGTTTATTGGACCCAATCACAATTTTATGCCCTATGGATGGGTGACACATTTGAGAGATGTTAGGTGCAACTGTTACTTATGCAGATTAGATGTAACTAATAGAAATCCTGCATAAGTAAATTAAAAAATGAAATCTGCAATTTCAATAGATTTATGAAATGTACCCACTGAACATGTTAATAACTGTACCTTTATTAATACAATATAATAAACATTACTACTAAATACAGAACAATACCCGGTAACAGCTAATGTGTGTCTCAAGACACTTGTACCACTGATACTAATCAAGCCTTAATCCAGGGAAACTTTATATAAGCTACAGTAATAAGTCTCTGAGGCCAATTGATAATATTATCCAGAATATGAGTATGTATATCTATGTATTTGTAGTCTGTGTTTTTGGAAGGTAGAGTAGAAACAAAATCATTGCCTATGTTTCTTATCATGTCCCATGAAGATTACAGAAATGAAAATTTATCATTTTGAAACTATCCATGATGACAAATTAAAGTGCTATGAACTCTGTCGTACTCATTATAAAGTCATAATTCTCTGTATTTCATAACCAATTTGAAATATTAAAGTGCATATTTGTTAGAGTCTGTTTTATAGAAGAACTCATTTTATTAAACTAACATGTGTTTAATAATACATCAAGCACTAAAGCAGGCTGTAAAAATGTCACAATCAGATGTTTTAGCTCAGCCCCAATCCAAATCACAGAAATTGAGCTACTAATGGCACTGTTGATTTTTAGAATGCAACCTATTGCTAGTTTATAAGGTTTGTTTGAACCACCCATCATCATAAGCATATGCTATGATGTTCTGACAGCTATGTTGATGCCTTCAAATGTCCCGATTCATTAAGCTCACGAAATCCAGGTCTAACTATAAGTAAAATACTTTCTGACTTTACTTTGCAGCTGAGGAAAATTGTACCTGTTGATCAGTAAAAAGCTTTAACAAGGTCTTACAAGGAAAAATTCTGTTTTCTACTCTTAGTTTTTGCTATTTTTTAAATCCATTATTGGCAGGCAAGAATTTTCAGAGCAGCATTAAACATGGACAGATATTCCATTAGCACTTTCTACCAACATTACTCCACATTTTACTTACAAACTAGAGAAAGTAAAATTAGTAAAAGCATGCATGTTGCCTTCTAGGTTCCATATCAAACATTCTCAGGTCAGGTGTAGAGTAATGCTTCTTCTACTCCACCAAAACAATGTGTCTTATCCTTAACTTCAGAGAACACCTCCTACTCTGCTGTGATATCTTTTCACTTCCCACACAGCCATCTTCAAGGCTTTTCTAAGGCTGCCAATTCAGCACTTATTGGCACCAAATTATGATTACTTTAATGCTGCAGATAAAGTTTGTTAAGATTGCCCAACCTCCCTTCAGCTAATCAGAGATTTTCATTCCATTAGGCTGGGCTGCATTCCAAAAAAGATCACAGAGATGATAACACAATATGCCAACCCACCAGCCTACCTTATAGCTGCTTAACAAATTTAATTTGAAACAATTTTATTCTGATACAAGGAAGGCATTTCTGGGGAATAGTGTCTACTGACCAGTTCAGTCATTTGGGCTGCTGTATCCGGATCTACCAACTTCTGCTATATTGAGTAATGCTAACATTCTTATTAAATCTACATGAAAAGAGGCAGCATGAAATATACCATAAAACGAGATGTACAATTGTTCAGTTCCAGGATTCAAAAAGCACTTTGCCGCACGTAACACAATTGTATATTCTAGATGTGATTTTCTAGCAAGCTTTTTCCTTGTAATTGAATCTCACAAACCTAATTTGGTCAGCTGTGGGATTTTATCAAAGTTTAAAATTGCGTCTTAAAAAGCAGTCAACTTGAATTAGAATTCTAATAGAGTCATACTGTTATTTTTGTAGCAATGAAAAAGCAGCAGTTTAAATTAGCTCCTGACTTAGTTCCCAGCCGTACTAGAGGCAACTATTATGAGACCATTGTCAGGAGGCCTTCTTACACCACTTGGGCTTAAAAATCTTCCATATGATACATACTTCCCGTGTCACTGCTTTATATTGTAAAATGCAATGTAAACATGTTTAATGGGAATTTTAATGTTAAAATGTATATACTTACATGTAACCCTTACCTGCAATAATAACACCACTAGGAGATGCTTCAGCGGGAATTACAATGTTAAATCACACCAATGACCTGCCACGTCATTAGGTGGAATTGTATTACATTTCCTCACAGATTACTCAAAATGCTTTCTGCAAAAAAATCATTCACCATTTTATCACAGTAACTGAGATTTCTAATGTTAAAAATATGCTAAAGGAAATAAAAAATTCAGATAATTGCATAGTTCATAATAATGTGGTTAATATTATTCATTGAACTATCTTTTGTGTATTTTAATGCCTGCATTATTTATTTTGTTAGTAGTTAGAAAATATAAATATTCTAATCACTAACAGCTGTCAGACAAAAAAATACAGGTAGACAGAAAGAAGGGGAGATGGCGAGCTAGTGAAACAGTATGACATACAGACAGAATAAGTATCTTTCCTCATCCTAATTTGAGTGTTTTTAGCTACTAAGTTGAATTTTGAAAGCAAACAGAGAGCTTTTGAATAATATCTGATTATTATCTTTGTTTTGCTGATAGTTAGAAAATGTAAACATCCTAATTACTAACAGCAATCAGACACAAAGACATAGAGAGGTTGTATTTTCTCTTCTCAATTTGAGGGTTTTTTTTCAAATAAAAGTAAGCAGTTACATTTTGAAAGAAAACAGAAAAGTTCCAATTACCATCTGTATTTTGGTAATACTTAGTAATTAGAATGTTTACATTTCCCCACAGCTGTGATACAAAGAAACAGACAGAAAAGGGAGAGAGAGAGAGGCAGCCAGAGACTGACATACTAACCAATCATAAAATATAAAATACAAAGTTTGCAGAGCTCCCTTAGAAAGTCACAACCTAGGGCTGCATGACATGAAATCTCCCCACCCCCACAAGTGTGGTCAGGACCAGACTTTTTCTTTTCCCTCTCTGCTGGCAGACACCAAGAAGCCACCAGGGAGCCAAACATCACATTCCGCCTTGGGTTGTGCCAAATAGTTTGCTTTCAATGGTTCTGCCAAACACAAAGTTTCCCTCCACCGTGATACCATCTCAAAGGACCTCCTCCCTCCATTCTGCCAAACCCCAGCAGTCAAACTCAAGAACACCCACCCTAGTTCTGCCAAATCCCAGGACTGTTCTCCAGTTCCACCAAAACCTAGTACTATCCCAAATACAAAAAGAAAATACTGCAGATGCTGGAAATCTGAAATAAAAACAGAAAATGCTGGAGATGCTCAGCAGTTCAGGCAGCATCTGTGAAGAGAGAAACAGAGTTAACGTCTCAGGTCGATAACCTTTCATCAGAACTGGAAAAAAGCAGGAAATGGAACAGATTTTTAAGCAAGTGTAGGGGCTGTCCCATTACCATCTCCTTTTGCCTTGAATATCTCTTAATGTCTCTTAACCTCTCCTGCCTTCTATCCTATCACAGACCTTCCTTTTTGTTCTTTCATCCCCTCCCCCCTTTCCCAGCCTCTTCACTTGCTTAAAATTCTGTTCTATTTCCTGCTTTTTTCCAGTTCTGACGAAAGGTCATCGACCTGAAACGTTAACTATGTTTCTCTCTTCACAGTTGCTGCCTGACCTGCTGAGTATCTCCAGCATTTTCTGTTTTTATTCCTAGTACTATCCCCATTGCTATCGAAGTACAGGATTGCCCCCGAATTCAGCTATGCCCCAGCAACCTTTACCAATACTGCTAAATACCAGATATCTACCTTCAACTGGTGTATCTTACATAGAAATATAGAAACATAGAACATAGGAGCAGGAGTAGGTCATTCAGCCCCTTGAGCCTGCTCTGCCATTCAATGAGATCATGGCTGATCATGCAAACTCAGTACCCTGTCCCTGCCTTCTCCCCATATCCCTTGATCTCTTTAGCCTTAAGAAATATATCTAACTCCTTCTTGAATATATTTAATGAATTGGCCTCAACTGCCTTCTGTGATAGAGAATTCCACAGGTTCACCACTCTCTGGGTGAAGAAATTCCTCCTCATCTCTGTCCTAAATGGCTTACCCTTTATCCTTAGACTGTGACCCCTGGTTCTTCACTCCCCCGCCATCGGGAGCATCCTTCCTGCATCTAGTCTGTCTAGTCCTGTTAGAATTTTATAAGTTTCAATGAGATCCCCTCTCATTCTTCTAAATTCCAGCAAGTATAAGCCCAATCGACCCAATCTCTCCTCATACGTCATTCCTGCCATCCCAGGTATCAGTCTGGTGAATCTTCGCTGCACTCTCTCCATGGCAAGAACATCCTTCCTCAGATAAGGCGAACAAAACTGCACACAATACTCAAGGTGTGGCCTCACCAAGGCCCTGTACAATTGCAGCAAGACATCCTTGTTCCTGTACTCGAACCCTCTCGCTACGAAGGCCAACATACCATTTGCCTTCTTAACTGCCTGCTGCACCTGCATGCTTACCTTCAGCGACTGGTGCACAAGGACACCCAGGTCTCGCTGCACTTCCCCTTCTCCCAATCTATTGCCGTTCAGATAATAATCTGCCTTCCTGTTTTTGCCAACAAAGTGGATAGCCTCGCATTTATCCACATTATACTGCATCTGCCATGCATCTGCCCAATCACTCAACCTGTCCAAATCATACTGGAGTTTCTCGGCATCCTCCTCACAGCACACACGCCCACCCAGCTTTGTGTCATCTGCAAACTTGGAGATATTACATCTAGTTCCCTCATCTAGATCATTAATATATATTGTGAATAGCTGGGGTCCTAGGACCGATCCCTGCGGTACCCCACTAGTCACTGCCTGCCACTCGGAAAATGACCCGTTTATTCCAACTCTTTGCTTCCTGTCTGCCAACCAGTTCTCTATCCAAGTCAGTACCTTGCCCCCAATTCCATGTGCCTTAACTTTACATGCTAATCTCTTATGCAGGACCTTATCAAAAGCCTTTTGAAAGTCCAAATACACCACATCCACTGGTTCTCCCTTATCTATTCTACCAGTTACATCCTCAAAAAATTCCAGTAGATTAGTCAAGCACGATTTACCTTTTGCATACCATCTTGCAATGTATTCTCAGCTTTAAAATGGTAAAGGAAAAAATTAAATATTATGCAGATAAAGGAATATATAAATAAAGGTACTCATTTACAGTTTGCACAGAATAGTGGAATTTAATCCCAGTAACACCAGGAAAGATCCCAGAATACCATATAATCAAAACAAAATTTGACTTATTCAGTCACTGTATATTATTGGCCTGGGTGTTATCATCTACATGGCATAAACACTCATATTATTGTAAAACAGTGAACCCTCTGACTCACAGAGAGTGCATACAGACTCAATGGCCTCTAAATTCCTGGAAGTGCAGGATTTCCGTTTCCTAGTCTGACCTTAGGCTCACCCTGTCTCAAATCCTGGTACGGAGTCAATAGCAATAAAGGAGACGCAAGTGCCCACACCATTTAACGCATTCTCTGGGCATCCACTCTGGGCAGGGTGGGTCAAGGAATTTCAGAGCGACATCTTGCCACTCTGTGGGGGTGGGGAGTGGGGTTGTAGGAGGTGGGAATGCCATTTCAACAGAAGATCCTGATATTTGTTTAAACCTCAGTGAATTGACAGTTGCCACTTCCCTAACTGATATATTCAGAAACTGGCAAGGTAGACTCTACCTCTTCCAGGATCTCATCATGGCAAACAGAGTCCATTTGCCTTGCGCGGGTGAATTTTCCGTTGGGCGTGAAGGAGGTGGAACTGGTGGGGTTTCTGGTGGGTGATGTCATCCCACCTGTTCTGCCTCCTCTTCTGATGTGAACATGGCTTGGGACAGACACAAGAAGCACCCCCCCCCCCCCCGCAGCTCTCATCATCACTTGGTATATAGCAGAAAAGCGGCCATGAGCAGGCGGAACCTCTTCCTGTCCAGAAAATGGTGACTTTAGGTTTGCAGAGACCTGGGCCTAGAAATTCGGTTGTGGGTTCGCCAGGGCTTTAGCGCCGGAAATTTAGCGCCGGCGCTAAGTCCCCCTGCGCGCGCCAAAAATTCAGTAGCGCCGCGCCCAAACGGCTGCCGGCGCTACTAGAGGGTGTCAGCGCCTCGAAATGGGTGCTGAGTGCCGCATTGCGGCGCAATTCCGGCGCTGCGGCACCCGATGCGGTGCAGCAGGCTGGGGAAGTGCAGGCCCCCTCCTTCAGTTAAGGAGGAGCTGCCTGCACCCGCCCGCTGGCCGTTCAAATGGTCAGAAAAATGAGCCCGGCACCTCGGACAAGTGCCGGGCTTGCAGGCCAGACGCATCTGTTCCGCGGGGGGGGGTGGAGGAGTCCGGGGAGGGAGGTGCGGGCAGGCGGCCGGCGGGAAAGCGGCCGGCCGCCGCGCGACCTTAATGCGCCGGCGCTAACTCCTGCAAGACTCGGTTGCCAAAGTCTTAGTTGCGGCTGCCACGGGCGAGGCGGCCGCAACTCAATTTCGGCGCTGGGGCCCGTCACCACGGCAACTGGGACGCTGCGCACACCGATGACGTCATCGGTGCCGGCGCAGCGCAACCGGTGTAACGCCGACGGAAGGGCCCCACTGAATTTGCCAACTGGCTATAACTCCGGCGCTAGGCCCTCCAGCGCCCCAAATGGGGCGCTAAGCCTACTGAATTTCTAGGCCCAGGGGTTTCCAGCCTTCTGTCTTTGGCCCAAAAAAACTGATTGCCAAACCTTTATTTTTTTAATTTGGAGAGGAAAAATAGCGCAGAGCTGTTATATCTAAGTAAGAGAATTGATGGATTACTTCATTTTATTCACATCATTGTGTCTTTAAAAAAATGTACAACACTTTTTCCTACAATATGCCTTTAATGTTCAGAACATCCCATAGAATTTCAGGGCCAATGAATTACTTCTGAAGCATAGCCACTGTTGTTATGTAGGCAAAGGACAGCCAATTTACACACAGCCAGGTCCCACAAACAGTACATAAATCAGATATGTTAGTAGTGGTGCCGATTGAAACACAAATGTTGGCCAAGACAGGGGAGGAACTTTTTGCTCTTGAAATAGTGAGAAAGAGATTTTATAGGTCCACCTGGACAGAATGTAGTGCCTGTTGAAGGTTTCAACTGAAATGTATTATTGGCAGAGTTTTCTGATAGTGACGCCTTTAATCATATATTGTTTATAGTACTGGTGGTGGCGTTTTATACATTAAGCTGTTAAGTATTTAATTGGACAAGACTGATGTGTAGTAAGATAGTGCCATTCGTTGTTTCTTGTCTTGGGTCAGCTGCAGTTACCTGTCTGTCAGTGATAACTCCTTCACACCGCAGATAGCAATTCGACGCAAATGTTAATATTATGCAGAGATGCATTGCTATTATTGAAATGTATCTTTCTGTACAATCAACAAAACGTCCAAACTAATTTGACAGACACCATCTGCTAATGGTGCTTACCGAGCAATCGACGGACATTCTCTTCACATGACCGGATTTGTCTGACAGTCCCAGATTAGGTTTTGCATGAAAAGAGATTAGGAGCAACAGCCTGATTTGCGCTGTCTTCTGCTGGTCACTGCAGTACATCCCCCACTTTTACCCGTAAACCATAACCTCCTACCGGGGAAATGCGAGGCTCTCCTGAGCCGAGACTCCGGTGCCCACTGTTTTTAATCAGCTTAGTTAATTATCTTTTCCATATAATACAAACACAATACAAACGCTGTGCACAACATGGTTAGCTATCTGAATCAGGATGCTTGCTTAGTATTGTGGCTTTAGCAACACTATGCAATGCAATTATGCAATCGTTTTATGAATATATTCTGCGCGATTCTATTCGTAATAGAAAGCCGTTGTGATTTTTAATTGAGAGGAGAAATTGGGTTGCATTACTAAGCCGAACCAGCACGATGTTTATTTTTAGTTGCCACTGGTCATACGGCAAATAGCATTAAAAAGCAATTTATGCAAATCATCTAGAGATCTGCTCCCCGAGAACTAGATTGTGTTTTCAGACCGAGTGCAAACGCAAATACTTATTAAATGTATAAAAGGAATAGAAATTGACACAAAAAATCCGAAACACTTCACTGGCTTGTGGCGGTGAAGCAACAGTGTTGAGAACATAGCTCCATCCTGCGGCTTTGAGTTGAAGATAGAATTCAGCGCGGCCACATCCACTGAGATGACCTACAAAAGGAAAGGCACACCATCCACTGCCCGATCAGTTACAGTTAGGATTTGTTTGAAAGAAACATCACGCAATTAAATGACCTGCGGGTGGGGGGTTCGCTGTCTTTTGCATTTACCGCTCAGGCTTCGCAGTTTTATGATGTGAGAGATGAATTTTTTGAATTTAAACAGGCGTTGAATCCGCGCACGTTTTGACTCGTATTTTATTTTTAGTTCCCTTGCAAACCGGGGACTCGTTTTATTACGCCAATGAGCAACCTTTCACTTTTCTTGGCGCCACCTTTTCGTGATCATCATGTTAAAAGTACATGTGGGCTGCTGGCGTGTGGCTGCTGAATCCTTCGCACCGCTGTGAATGTTTCAGTGCGTTGATCTGTTGCACATCAGGCGGACTGAGACTGTTGCTGTTGGGAGGGAGATTTCTCGGGTTTCGCCTTGTGAGCTGCTTTGGTGCGAGACGTGAGTTGTTTCTTCGGGGGAGGGGGCAGTGCGCAGGCGTCATTAATCTGTCCCCGATACAAGGCTCTGGGTTAGCATGGGATCATTCTCTACTCTCATCTCTCTCCTTCTATGTCTATATCAGCAGGGAAAAGAGGCGACCAGTCCCCGGGTTTCGGCTTTCAGAACATCTACTGTCTGATCTTGCAATCGCCAACTTCTTTCTTTCTTGCTGTGTTTTATCTTCTCGATTCCCCTCCCCACCCTGAGCTCTGCCCCCTCTCTCTGAACCGTTGCCTCCTCTGACATTACAAGGAGGGGGTGGGAGGGTGGGTGGGGGGTGGGTTTGAGCCACAGAACCATTCTCAGCGGCCTGGGGACTCCGGCAGAGCCGCAGCCCAACCAGAGCTCGGAGGGGGGGGAAAAGAGTCGCTAAAGGTGTGCTTTTTTTTGAATGGCAATGACATGGAGGAAATACCGTTTCGCAAAGTCAAGACAAGACGGAAGAAGTGTCCCTGCGCCCCGGGGTCGCCTCTGGACGCGGTGGGCTGCGAAGACGAGTTCGATTGCAAGGAGCTGGAGTCCTTATTTCAGAATTACAACCTGAAGCTGGAGCAGACGGCTATCCTCAAAGCTTTGGCCATCCTCATCATCATGACAGCCACCCTGGCCATCGTGGAGTTAATGTCCGGCCCCAGTCTGACCATCTCCAAGGGCTCGCACCCGGTGCACTGCATCATCTTCGTGTCGCTTTTTATTGTCACCAACGTCAAGTACCTGCAGGTCACCCAGCTGCAGCAGATCGTCAAGCTCACCCTGCTCTTCGCCTTCACGTTCTCCTTTCTCTGCTGCCCCTTTTCGCTCGGAGCCTACAGCCTGGAGCCGACCTCCCCGGAGCACGGCATGTGGCAGCTCATGTTGGTCACTTTTATCGCCTACTGCCTGGTGCCGGTGCGGACCTTGCTGGCCATAATCTTCGGGCTGATGGTGGCCGTTTCCCACATCATAGTCACCGCGACCTCGGTGACATCCAAAAGGCAACGTCTGTGGCGCACGGTAAGTCCCGCTTCACACTCCTCCCAACCTTCTCAGTTACAGATAAACAACTGTTTCATTGTTTTTTTTAAAGTAGGGTTTCAACAGAATTCTCAACAACCTTTTATCTCAATGTCCTTGGATCAACTCTGAAACATTTTTTCCAAGTTTTGTTTCGAGGATTAAAGGTTCCTTTCTATTTCTGGGAGATCAAGAGCACGCCAACTGTTAAACTCCTGTATTTGGTTATTCAGTGTCATTTCAGAGAGAAAGTTGCACTGGGACTGTGGCCAGTTTAGTTCTGCGTCACTTTGTACTTTATTATTTTAAGATCAATCCACTTGATCACAAACCTGTTGTATAGGTCTGACTTTCATTTTCGTAAGAAACTCAGCTCCTGTTTCTGATTAAAATGATGGGTCGTATAAGCATTTCAATTTTATTTCCCCCACCCCCTTTGACAAGGGTCTGACTACACAGGAGCCACCGTTTTAATGTCCGTAAATAATTGGCTAATCGTCCATTCAGCGCGGGCTGGCTCTAACTCCACACACCAGCACGCTGAGCGGATTAGCATTCATTAAACCTATGGCCTTTTAACGCAAAACCAGGTTAAGTACCACTCCGCAGTTAACAAACTCTTCTGTAAAGCACACCTTAAATAAAGATTAAGGATTAAAGGTCAGGTTGCCGTTTCCAATAATCTGACGGGTTGAGTTCAGAAACCGGACTATTGCCTTCGTTAATCTCAGTGACTCCTTCTGCTGACCTGTGTCAAACATCCCATTCATTTCTACTTTCACTCTGAAAATGATGTGGGCATCTCTTGTCGAGTTCCAATTGTAAGTTACTGATTTGACCGTCACTTCAATGTCCTTACATCAACTTTAAAACATTTTTCCAGTTTTGCCCAGGACAAACTAGTCATTCTCTGCGAACTTTCGGCGCCAATTCCCTAAAACTCACAGATACTCCAGAGACTCTGGACTGATATCTCAGGGCGATTTCAAACGAGCGCTCAGTGGCTAGGGCAGCTCTAGTTTTGGGCAAATGAGCAGTCAGCAAAGTGAATCAGGGACACTTTGGACTCCAGATCTGACCGTGGCCGTTCAGATCACTTCTGATATCCAGCGGTGTCACTGGAGATCTGGGCGAGGGGGTCACATTAGAAAGTGCCTGTTTTGAACAGAGCGCAGAATGGAAGGGTCAAGTGTTGGTGGATGAGACTGTGTGTAAAATTATTAACCACAATTAACGTTAGCAAATGACAGTTCCTTCGTCAATAAAGACCTTGGGAGGGCGTTCATAAATCGGAAACGGTGCATGTTGTAATCACCAATGTAACAATTCATAAACAATATTTTGCTTTTTGGTTTGTATTAATCGACTACTCGAGATTCAGGCAGACTGATTGCAATGTATGTTTTGTGTTCCCCTTCCGTAGCTTGTGGCCAATGCTGTTCTGTTTGCCAGCGTGAATGTGTCCGGGGTATTTGTGAGAATCCTGACGGAGAGAGCCCAGAGGAAAGCCTTTCTACAGGCGAGGAATTGCATTGAGGAGCGTCTTCGCCTGGAAGATGAAAACGAGAAACAGGTCAGTGGGTTTGGTTCAAAAGATAGAGAGAAGCAAAACATTGCGCAGAAAAAAAGAGATAAAAGTATGAAATAAGAGATGTGTGTGTAAAAGGCAATACATAACAGTATGATGAAAAGTGGGTGCACACTCTCCACATTCTCACATGTGTCTTATAAGTTTAACGAAAATGAAACAGTCTAATATGAAATTCGTATGTAAATAATGAAAATACAAGAAGATAATATACTGATGAATAAACGACTGTTGAAAGACAGAAAGCAAAATAGTATGAAATTGAGAGAAAATATTAAATATCTGTAGGGATTAATAGAGTTGATAACTAGTTGGGCTTCAAAAGTTGGAGACGCCCTCACAATGTTAATTACTGTACCACTGTTTACATTTATTTTTTTAGTAGCCATGGTTTAGTTTGTTGTAAACAGGCTATTGAGTTAAACCTAATACACACAACATCCCGTTTTTCAAATACACAAACATATTACCACATCTCCAAGTGTTCCTTTTCCATGGACTTTTTTATGTCCAAGGTTTCTTTTTTCTTGACAAATAACGTCAGAATTGCAAAAATGTGTACACAATTTTACGTGTGCAAAATGCATAATAACAATCTGTAGATGCTGGAAATCTGAAATAAAATCAAAAAAATGCTCGAAACACTTAGCAGGTTAGCCAATAAGCACCTGTGGAGAGAACAGATGAGTTAAAGCCTTGAATTTCCTGGGCCTTTCTGCCACTAGACTGCCTTAACTCTGCTGGACGGGGAAACCCCATTTATGCAGGTCAGAACATATCCTACAAAGTGTTAACTTGTCTGTTTTCTCCACAGATGCTGACTGACCTGCTTAGTGTTTCTAGCATATTCTATTTTTGTTAAGTGTCCAATTTTTTACTTGACATATTAATATATATGTATATATATATAAAATAGCTGCAGGTATTCTTGATATTATGTTTTATCATAAAACAGCCAACACATATTTTATTCTGAGTTAAGGAAACGCTTGAGATACTGGGATTATTCCCACTGGAGCAAAGAAGGTGCAAATGAGATTTATTAGGTGTTCAAAATTATGAAGGATTTTGATAATGTAAATAGGGAAAATCTATTTATCTGGTTGCGGAGTCAGTGATGAAGGTTCATCAATTTTAAATTTTTACTAAGAGAGCAAGGAGAGCGGTGAGGAGAAATTTCTGTATGCAGAGAACTGTCATTTTCCACAGGAAGTGGCCAAGGCAGAAACCATTGCACCTTTAAAGGAAATTGGATAAATATTTGAAGCAGAGGACAACACAGGGCTACGGGACAGTGGGATTAGGTTTGGATTGCTTTCAGAAAGAGTCAGCACGGACACAATGTGATGTTAATTTTAATGGCTCTATGTCTTCAAATAGAGTATTATCGGAAGAATATTGCATCTACTTTCCAGTACTACTGAGGAAAGTAAGGTGTTTCCTAATGAAGCAAGGCTTTTAGATTGTCAGATTGATAAAGCGGATGTTCAGCCCCAAAGACCAGGAAATAAGATTATCCTACTTGAAATAAAATGATATAAGTGAATAAGTCTTTGCAGGGTTTTCTTTTTAGAAGCAAGTGTAAGTGCTTTGAGTTAGCAATCAAAATAAACTGGTGAAAAATAATTAAAATCAAAGTTTTAGTGTGATGAAAAGTGCAGAATGTGCAGTGAACAATTCAAACTGAGCCAAGCAGGTACCCACTTGGACACCATAATGAAGGCTATAGTTGGTCTCAGGCCTTTTAGGTACAATATTTATCTATTAGAAGGCATTTGATAAAGTCCCACATAACAGTCTGTTAACTAAGGTAGAAGCCCACAGAATTGAGGGCAAATTATTGACCCAGTTAGGAAATTGGCTGAGCGGCAGGAGACAGAGAATAGAGATAACGGGTAGGTACTCAAATTGGCAGGAGGTGACTAGTGGTGTCCTGTAGGGATCTGTGTTGGGGCCTCAACTATTCACTGTATTTATTAATGACTTAGATGATGGCATAGAAAGTCATATATCCAAATTTGCCGATGACACAAAGATAGGCGGCATTGTAAGCAGTGTAGAGGAAGCATAAAATTACAAAGGGATATTGAAAGATTAAGTGAATGGGCAAAACTTTGGCAAATGGATTTCAATGTAAGCAAATGTGAGATCATCCACTTTGGACCTAAAAAGGATAGAACAGGGTACTTTCTAAATGGTGAAAAGCTAAAAACAGTGGATTTCCAAAGAGACTTGGGGTCAAAATGTCATGAACAGGTACAGAAAATAATCAAAAAGGCTAATGGAATGCTAGCCTTTATATCTAGAGGACTAGAATACAAGGGGGTAGAAGTTATGCTGCAGCTGTACAAAACCCTGGTTAGACCACACCTGGAGCACTGTGAGCAGTTCTGGGCACCACACTTTAGGAAGGATATATAGGAGGGAGTGCAACGTAGGTTTACCAGGATGATACCCGGACTTCAAGGGTTAAGTTACGAGGATAGATTACACAAATTAGGGTTGTATTACCTAGAATTTAGAAGGTTAAGGGGTGATCTGATTGAAGTTTTCAAGATATTAAGGGGAACAGATAGAGTAGATAGAGAGAAACTATTTCCGCTGGTTGGGGATTCTAGGACAAGGGAGCATAGTCTAAAAATTAGAGCCAGACCTTTCAGGAGTGAAATTAGGAAACACTTCTACACACAAAGGGTGGTAGAAGTTTGGAACTCTCTTCCACAAACGGCAATTGATGCTAGATCAATTGTTAATTTTAAATCTGAGATTGATAGCTTTTTGTTAACCAAAGCTATTAAGGGATATGGGCCAAAGGCGGGTATATGGAGTTAGGTCGCAGATTAGCCATGATCTCATCGAATGATGGAACAAGCTCGAGGGGCTGAATGGTCTACTCCTGTTCCTATGTTCCTATGTTGTTAGATTGAGGTGACTAATAAAAAGATGACTGGTAAAATGCAATGCAATATGATGTGAGATCTGCCAGTTGAATAATTATCATATTCAGCACATACATTGATCACAAACTAAAAATGTCTCTTAGTAATTTTAAAATGGATAAACCTGTTTCCTTTAAAAATATTCTAAATCTCAATTGTCAGCAAAAGGGTAAAATCCCTGTGAAATTACTCATGGTGGTTGTTTCCTCCTGGGCTGCACAATATAGCCCCGTGTCATAAAATTAAATATTTGCAGACTATTAATTACAACACTTCTGACACGAAGGATGCCCAACTGCAGAAATAGCTGTCAAGATTGGCACAAATAGAAGGAGGTGCTTGAACTCCAAAGCCAGGTGCAGTTTGGCTCCCTGGCCCAATTCAGAAATCCTGTTTGACTCCAAGAGCCAATGAAATATCAATTGAAAACAAAATGTTGTACACCAGTGGCCTATCTTGCATTGCCCAGCAGATCCTCTTGTGCATTCTCTATGTAAAGAGCTTTTTCATTCAGCGCAGCTGACTGACGTTTGGTGAAGGTGGAGATGCTTTGCTGATTGCAGTCAACAACAAAATCCTGCGGAGTATATCTAATCAGTCCCTTAGCTCCTCAAAGTCTGTATAGTTGCAGCCCGATCAGAGGCAGGTTTCTTTGAACAGCCAAACTTGGGTCTGTGCATAACTGTATATTGAATAATTCAAGTGGCTTCTAGGATATATGTTCTTCGGTGGTTAGCTGCTTGCTGCCAGTGGGAGTGCATTTGCTTTCAATGAAATGCCAGTCAGTTAGCCTTTGCAGAGGAGTCCTTTAGAGGACGATTAATCATAAAAGTTGACACTGCTTTAAACAAACACTGTAGGGCATATAAAGGAGTATGGTTATCTGCATTACAAGTATTTTATCTGGAGTCTCTTTACTCATGAAATCTTGCATCCAGCCACAGGTTCAATGTATTAATTCTCCATGGAATTATAATACAAAAATATATTAGGCTGTATGACCATTTTTTCATAATTTGTTGGCTGCAGATGTTACTGTATATTTAAGTATCCCCATCTATGATGTCTTCACTAATCTATGTTCTTCTTGCCAATGATTTTAACTTTTTTTAATTGAGTTTAGATTAGCTAGTGCAGTAGTGATGCATTTAAAGAATATTTTTTACTGATTTTATTGTAACTATTGGAAACTTCAATTGTGCACAGTGATTTCTAGAATAAGAACATAAGAAATAAAAGCAGAAATAGGCCATACGGCCCCTCAAGCCTGCTCCACCATTCAATAAGATCATGGCTGATCATCGACCTCAACTCCACTTTCCCGCCCTATCCCCATATCCTTTGATCCCCCTAGAGTCCAAATATCTATCAATCTCAGTTTTGAATATGCTCAATGACTGAGTATCCACAGTCCTCTGGGGTAGAGAATTTCAAAGATTCACAACCCTCTGAGTGAAGAAATTTCTCCTCATCTCAGTCCTGTGTGAGTTTGGTACTTTATATGTAAAAAGTTTGCTTTTCTAAATGTATCAATTCACTTTGTCATGGCCTCTGTGTCCCCGAAGAAGTCAATAGAGTCAATTCCTCAGGGAATGCTTAGAAAATCTATTTTATTTTAAAATTTGATTTCCCTTAGGGAGAAATCCACTAGTTGTCAACTTACAGGATGCTGTACAAGCTGACAGTGTATACAATACTTTGAGGGGAGAGGGTGAATAAAATTACATTAATTCACATTACATCATACGCAAATGAATAAATTATGGTAATGAGATAGATATCTAAATAGTTTCAGTGATTTCTTAAATCTTACACATGGGTACTTTTTAAGTAGTTTTTAAATGATTATGTTTAAAAAAGTATCTATATGTCATCTATAATGTTACTCTGTCATTTTCCACAGGAAAGACTTCTAATGAGCCTGTTGCCCAGAAATGTAGCAATGGAAATGAAGGAAGATTTCCTGAAACCTCCAGAAAGGATATTTCATAAAATATACATCCAAAGACATGACAATGTCAGGTAGATCAGTCTGCTTTTGTATTTTCTTTCAGTGATATTACAACTAATTCTATTATTTGTGTGTAGTTGATGTTTATGATTAATTACCTGAGAGATGCTATATTTAATGTCCTCAACATCTTGCAGCACAGAAGTCCACAGTACTTCACATGAACTTGTAACCTCAAGAACAATACTCTGTAAATTGATAATGCAAAGAACTTAAGAATGAATGAGACAGCTACTGTTTTTTTGTTAACAGTATTAAATAACAATGAAAATCTTCTTATATTTTTCCAATTGTTCACTGTGGTTTTAGATTAATTCAGTGTGAAATTCCAGACTGGGTTATGGATATATAGGGCTCTGAAGCTACAAAACATCAGTTAAACAGTCCATATGAAAACAATATTAATGTAATTTTGAGACTAATTAAAAATAATTGAAGTATTACCAAATAATGTAGCATGAGTGATTCAGAACTCGTCAAAGTTAGTCAAAGGTACCACAATACTTTACATTTGTTTAGGTGCCTCAATGGTGAGTTTTCAGGTAAGCATAATACCTGTTTTACAGTTTTGCATAATACAGTTTGGTTTCAAATTCTCACTTCTGCACTGTCATTTTGAATGCAGTTTGCATTGAAGTAGAACTGTATTATAAAAATAATCCTCACCTTTTATAGTGCCTTTTCTGATCTTAAAGTGCATTTTGCACAATTATTTACTTTTTTGAGATGGAGTGCCTTGTTATATTGGCTGTAGTGTAAAGTTTAAACTGAAGTTCCATTTGCCATTCCTAATAAGAATGTCCTGTTAAGAATCCCATGATGGCATTCAGAGGAGAGCAGTGAGTTTTACTGGTATCTGGTCAACATTCTTCAAAGCTCCCCAGTGGTTAAATTGGACAGCCCCCGAAAACGGGAGCGGGGATCGCAATGCATGGCCATTGATTGCAACGCAGCCAGCATGCCAACTTCGTGCTGCCTGCTCACTTAAATGATTTCAGCATCCAACCAGTGCTGTTCCTTATCTGCACGCATTAGCAGGGGGCCAATATTGTGAGAGCCTAGCAGCAGTTATAGTTTGCACTGCTTAAAGCTAGCCTGCACCTCTTAAAGAGGAGGTGCATTGTTGTGGGAGCAGGTGCTGGCAGCCATTCAGGAAATGAATCTGACTTGGGAAACAGTGAAGAAAGGCACAACATGGGAGAGAGTGGGCTCCAAGGTTTTCAGGTGCTGCACTGGAGGCCTTTGTTAAAGAGGAGGAGAGCTGTCCTGTATACGCAGAAGGCCAGGAGGCCCACCAGACGTACATTCAAAAGGAAGTGGGAGCAGATAACCGCGGAGGTCAATGCCAGAGGTCAAGCCCGAGGAAAAGAAAGAAAGACTTGCATTTATATAGCGCCTTTCACGACCAACGGACGTCTCAAAGTGCTTTACAGCCAATGAAGTACTTTTGAAGCGTAGTCACTGTTGTAATGTAGGAAACGCAGCAGCCAATTTGCTCACAACAAGCAATATGATAATAACCAGTTAATCTGTTTTTGTTATGTTGATTGAGGGATAAATATTGACCAGGACACCGCGGATAACTCCCCTGCTCTTCTTCAAAATAGTGCCATGGGATCTTTTACGCACCTGCGAGAGCAGACAAGGCCTCAGTTTAACATTTCATCCAAAAGATGGCACCTCTGACTGCACTGCACTGGAGTGTCAGCCTAGATTTATGAGCTCAACTCCCTAGAGTGGGACTTGAACCCACAACCTTCTGACTCAGAGGCTGAGCTACAGCTGACACTTGAATGACCTGGATGCAGTACCGCAAGAGGTTCAGTGACCTCTCACAAGTGGTCAAGGTCAGTGAATGCATCTTCAAATGCCATATCTACCAACTGCACCACTAACCTCAGGTACTTCTCAATTCACCACACCCCCATCACTCACCTACCAACAATCTCTAACAATCAGGACTCATACCTAACATTCATAGCTTCACCACATCCTCACACACTTAGCACTACTGCAAGCTTCACACCCACATCTCACAGCTTGCACACACTGCCAGCTATTCAACCATGACAGCCATATCTCCCAAACACATTGCATGACACTCACTGACACACTTCCCTCTCTCTTGCAGGACAAGATGGCGCACAACTGGTGGCAGCAAGAGCTAACTGGAGGGGGACAGGCAGACCTGCATGTCCTAACCCCATGGAGGAGACGGTGCTGGCCATTATTGGGATGGCCATTGCTGAGGCCATTGCCAGCGGCAGGGCTGAAACCATCGAAGATAATGGTATCCTCATACCTCCTTCCCACTTGCTCCTCATCCCACAATCTCTTCTGATTTACAAGCTGCAGATGGTGTAAGCATGCACCTCTTACCTTCCCCCATCCCCTCACCACAACCGTACACTTGTGCCTTTTTCCTTTCAGATACCCAAGAAGTGCAACCTGGCCAGGCAGTGGAGGAACAGCAAGAAGGCAGTGATGATGAAGATACACCTCACTCAATTCCACACTCACAGTCACCAGCTCAGATACTGACACTGCGCATAATTTAAAGGATAGATTAGAGGCGGAATCTGCACGTGGTGAGACACCGGGCACACGTGGCCTGCAGCCAGGGCAGGGGGCAAGGATAGCGCAAGGGCCAGCTTGCCGGAGGGCGAGGTCGCACACAAGTTCTGCTGCAGTGGACTCAGATGAGGACTTCGATGGGGAAGGCTACAGAACAAGGCTGATGGGCATGCACAATGAAATATTTTGTGCATTGCGTAGACTGTCAGAAAGCCTGCGTGCAATGTCAAGGAGTATGGAGGAGGCCAGTACCAACTTGGCACAGGGCTTTGCACAGAGCTTGGAGTCGATCTTTTCCAGCATGGAAGTGGTGGCCAACTCAGTGAGCACACTTGTGGATCCAACAATGATGCAGCGTCTGATGGCCGATGTCTCAGCTTCCATTGCAGCACAAGCAGCAGCCACCCAACGTCTGAGTGTTGCAGTGGAAGCTCAGACTGCTGTCATGCAAGGTCAGACTGCTGCTGTCATAGCTGTGGATTACAGTGTTCAATGGGGCTTGCAGGGTGTCACAGCAGTCCAGCAATCTGTCCTCCAACAGATTACTAGGATTGCTGAGGTGCCGCCCGGGCTGAGTGGCAGTGGGCCCATGGAGCACAAACCTGCTGTCCTCTCTCAGGATGACAGCATTAATCCTCCCACCACTGCAGCTCCGCCAGTGCCCTTGCAGTTGCCTGTCAGCCAGTCCAGACTGCTGCAGCATATGCTGAGATGGTGCAGTCTGCAGCCGTGCCTTCTAGGCCCAGAGGTGCTCGAGGTCATCCTCCAAGGCCATCTGCAGAGTCCTCCACTGAAAGCTAGCAGCCTTCCACCAGCCATGCTGCAGCCACTGGGGTAACATAGGAGCACTAGGACAGGTTAAGGCACATGGAAGATAGGCACTAAGGGAATGCACAAGGGTGATTAGTTGACTTTTGCATGCAATATGGCATGACTTCATTTATAAATTTGGTTTGGAATGTTTATTTTGTGGTGGCTTTTATTTTTGCATTGTGGACAAGCAGACGCTGTGATGGTGAGTAACAGAGCGAAGATAAGGTGTGGGACTGTTGGTGAATGGGGAATTGTTATTGCAATTACTGGTAGCGCACTCAGATGAGTTATTCATCGACAGCCCATACAGAAAGGGGCTGTCGAGGTTGCCTCCCCCTTCCTCCTCTTCCTCCTCCTCCTCCTCATGCTCCTGCACCTCAGCTGCTCACCGTATAGCTGGTGGCAAGGCCTGTGCCTTTGTGATGGCAAGGTTGTTTCAGCACCCCAATGGCCTGCGCTATCATATTTTTTGTGCCAGTATGGCTTTCATTGTAGGCATGCTGCCCACGTGTGTATGGTTTGTACACCGGAGCCATGAGCCATGTCGTCAGTAGATAGCCCTTGTCACCCAGTAGCCACTCTCTGGTTTGCCGTGGTGGCTCAAATGCAGCTGGCACAGCAGACTGCTTCAGAATGATGGCATCATGACTGCTGCCAGGATATCGGGCATTGGCCTGCATGATGCACAGCTTATGGTCGCACACCAGTTTGACATTCAGGGAGTGGAATCCCTTTTGGTTCCGGAATACGGCAAAGTTTACATGCGGCACCCGTAAAGCAATGTGTCTGCAATCAATGGCACCCTGCACCAAGGGGAAGCCTGCAATCCTAGAGAAGCTGCATGCTCACTCCGCCTGCTTATCTCTGGCAAGAGAGAATGAAATGTAGTTAGCTCTCTTTGACTAGAAAGCCTCAGTGACCTCCCTTATGCAACACTGGATGGCAAACTGCGAGATGTTGCAAATATCCCCAGCTCCAGCCTGGAAAGAGCCAGACGCATAAAAGTGCAATGCCACGGCCACCTTCACAGCCACTGGCACTGCGGTCCTTGCCCTGCTCTGAGGTTGCAGTTGTGGTTGCAACAGGTGGCAGATTTCAGTGAGGACCTCCTTAGTGAAGTGCAGATGTGTCACACATTGTTCCTCGCTGAGGTTCACATAGGAGAATTACTCCCTGCGCAAATAGAGGTAAACGAATATGATTTGGTTGGGATTACAGAAACGTGGCTCAAGGATGACCAAGACTGGGAACTCAACATCCAGGGGTATTCGATATTCAGGAAAGATAGGCTAAAAGGAAAGGGAGGTGTGGTAGCATTACTGGTTAAAGAAGGGATTAACACAATTGTAATGAAGGATATTAGCTCTGATGATGTGGAATCTGTATGGGTAGAATTGAGAAATACTAAGGGGAAAAAAACATTAGTGGGAGTGGTATATAGACCTCCCAACAGTAAGGTGGAGGTTGGGGATGGCATGAAAAGGGAAATTAAAGAAGCGTGCAATAAGGGCACAGCAGTCATCATGGGTGACTTTAATCTACATATAGATTGGGCCAACCAAATTAGTAACAATACTGTGGAGGAGGAATTCCTGGAGTGTTTACGGGATGGTTTCCTGGACCAATATGTCGAGGAACCAACCAGAGATCAGGCCATCTTAGATTGGGTATTATGTAACGAGAAAGGATTAATTAGCAATCTTGTTGTACGAGGCCCCTTGGGTCTGAGCGATCATAATATGATCGAATTCTTCATTAAGATGGAGAATGAAGTAGGTGACTCAGAGACTAGGGTCCTCAATTTAAATAAAGGAAACTACGATGGTCTGAGGAGCGAGTTGGGTAGGATTGATTGGGGAATGGCACTCAAAGGGTTGACGGTGGATAGGCAATGGCAAACATTCAAAGACCGAATGGATGAGCTACAGAATTTGTTCATCCCAGTTTGGCATAAAAATAAAATAAAAAAAGGTGACTCAACCGTGGCAAACAAGGGAAATTAGGGATAGCATAAGATCCAAGGAGAGGGCATATAAATTGGCCAGAAAAAGCAATAATCCTGAGGATTGGGAGCAATATTAAGATTCAACAAAGGAGGACAAAGGGATTAATTAAGAAGGGGAAAATAGAATATGAGAGTAAGCTTTCAGGGAACATAAAAACTGACTGTAAAAGCTTTTATAGATATGTGAAGAGAAAAAGATTGGTGAAGTCAAGCGTAGGTCCCTTGCAGTCAGAATCAGGGGAATTTATAATGGGAAACAAAGAAATGGCAGTCCAACTAAATTCATACTTTGGTTCTGTCTTCACAAAGGAGGACACAAATAACCTCCCAGAGATGCTGGGGAATATAGGGCCTGATGAAAGGGTGGAACTGAAAGAAATCAGTATTTGTAGGGAAATGGTGTTAGGAAAATTGATGGGACTGAAGGCCGATAAATCCCCAGGGCCTGATAATCTACATCCCAGGGTACTTAAGGAAGTGGCCCTAGAAATAGTAGATGCATTGCTGGTCATCTTCCAGAACTCGATAGACTCTGGAACAGTACCCATGGATTGGAGGGTAGCTAATGTTACCCCACTATTCAAAAAAGGTGGTAGAGAAAAAGCGGGGAATTATAGACCAATAAGCCTGACATCGGTAGTGGGGAAAATGCTAGAATCTATTATAAAAGATGTAATAGCAGAGCACTTGGTAAGCAGTGACAGGATCGGACAAAGTCAACATGGATTTACAAAAGGTAAATCATGCTTGACTAATCTACTGGAATTTTTTGAGGATGTAACTGGTAAAATAGATAAGGGAGAATCAGTGGATGTGGTGTATTTGGACTTTCAGAAGGCTTTCAATAAGGTCCCACATAAGAGATTAGCGTGCAAAAATTAAGGCACATGGGATTGGGGGCAAGGTATTGACTTGGATAGAGAACTGGTTGGCGGACAGAAGGCAGAGAGTTGGAATAAACGGGTCATTTTCCGAGTGGCAGGCAGTGACTAGTGGGGTACCGCAAGGATCGGTCCTAGGACCCCAGCTGTTCACAATATATATTAATGATCTGGACGAGGGAATTGGATGTAATATCTCCAAATTTGCAGATGACACAAAGCTGGGTGGGAGGGTAAGCTGTGAGGAGGATGTCGAGAAACTCCAGTACGATTTGGATAGATTGGGTGATTGGGCAGATGCATGGCAAATGCACTATAATGTGGATAAATGTGAGGTTATCCACTTTGGTGGCAAAAACAGGAAGGCAGATTATTATTTGAATGGCAATAGATTGGGAGAAGGGGAAGTGCAAAGAGACCTGGGTGTTCTTGTGCACCAGTCGCTGAAGGTAAGCATGCAGGTGCAGCAGGCGGTTAAGAAGGCAAATGGTATGTTGGCCTTCGTAGCAAGAGGGTTCGAGTACAGGAACAAGGATGTCTTGCTACAGCTGTACAGGGCCTTGGTGAGACCGCACCTTGAGTATTGTGTGCAGTTTTGGTCGCCTTACCTGAGGAAGGACATTCTTGCTATGGAAGGAGTCCAGCGAAGATTCACCAGGCTGATACCTGGGATGGCAGGAATGACGTATGAGGAGAGATTGTGTCGATTGGGCTTATACTCACTGGAGTTTAGAAGATTGAGAGGGGATCTCATCGAAACCTATAAAATTCTGTCAGGCCTGGACAGACTAGTTGCAGGAAGGATGTTTATGATGGCCGGGGAGTCCAGAACCAGGGGTCATAGTCTAAGGATAAGGGGTAAGCCATTTAGGACTGAAATGAGGAGGAATTTCTTCACCCAGAGAGTGGTGAACCTGTGGAATTCTCTGCCACAGAGGGCGGTGGAGGCCAGTTCATTAAATATATTCAAAAAGGAGTTGGATATATTTCTTAAGGCTAAAGGGATCAAGGGATATGGGGAGAAGGCAGGGACAGAGTACTGAATTTGGATGATCAGCCATGATCTCATTGAATGGCGGAGCAGGCTCGAAGGGCCGAATGGCCTACTCCTGCTCCTATCTTCTATGTTTCTATGCTGAGCTGATAGGGCCTCCTTCTGAGAACCCTTCTCTCCTTCCTCTTTCTGCCTTTTCCAGAAGCTTGCCCTGCTCTGCTTGGCCTCTGTTCATTCTCCCAGTCATGCTGTATTCCAAGGGGAATTCCTACTCGTGCACCCATGTCTGGGAGCAACTGGTTTGTGCAGAAGCCTTGAAGTCAGCAAAAAGTCCTTCAGCACCAGCCACACCACTCCTTGTATACCTTTGCAACTTAAAACAACTATAGAAAGCATCAAGCACTTGCAGAATCATTGCAACAGTCGGATAAAATCAACCAGCAAGTAACTTGTAAGTAGTTGTCGATCCTTTTAAATAACACTGGTGGTGGTCAGGGTGGGGGTTCTACCTGCTACTGAACACGTGTTCAGCTTTTTAAAATTCCAGGACGTTAGCTGGAGTGTTGTGATCCAAATGGCACCGCTGGTGTCAAATACAGCTTTGCACACTGATTGACATTATGATCTGCCTGCTCTGCATACTTCTGGTGGATGTTCACTACGTTCGTGCTAATGCCCTCACCAATATAGAGTCCACCGCGATTCGCTGGACAAGTGTGCGCACATCCCGCAGAAGCATTTTGCAGCTCCAAGTGCACGCGTAGTGCCCCAAAAAAGGCGCCAACAATCCCAATTTCATGCCCCCCTCAGTTTTAACGCCACTTGTTGGAACGTCATTTCAGAAAGGTGCTGGAGTGTTGGACACAATAAATCTGTTACAATTGGGACAATTATGAGCTAGACAGCTGATTAAATTTAACACATTATGCATCAAATGATGCCATAGAAACAGTGTACGGTTCTTTCAAGGACAATGTAGTGTATACATTAAAAAAAATGTATTTATATAGCGCCTTTCATGACCACTAGATGTCCCAAAGCGCTTTACAGCCAATGAAGTACTTTTTGAAGTGTAGTCACTGTTGTAATGTAGGAAATGCGGCAGCCAATTTGTGCACAGCAAGCTCCCACAAACAGCATTGGAATAAAGACCGGATAATCTGTTTTAGTGATGTTGGTTGAGGGATAAATGTTGTTCAGAACACCAGGGATAACTCACCTGCTCTTCTTCGAAATAGTGCCATGGGATCTTTTACGCCCACCTGAGGGAGCAGATGGGTCCGTGGTTTAACATCTGATCTGAAAGACGGTACCTCGACAGTGCAGCACTCCCTCCGGACTATACTAGAGTCAGCCTAGATTTTTGTGCTCAAGTCTCTGGAGTGGGACTTGAACCCACAACCTTCTGACTCAGAGGCAAGAGTGCTACCAACTGAGACACGGCTGAAGTCTAAAAGTACAAAAATTCTACATTCTCCTTGGGCTGTTTTTAACATTGATCAGATGATGGCCAACTAAGTTATTATAAGCAGTGGGCTTTACTAGTAATCACTACTCAGGTTTTGGAATTAATCTCAGATTAATCAAACATGGCCACAGTAAATAATAATTCTAATAGGTCTAAGAGCGTTAAAAAAATAAACCTGAAGGCTTTGTGTCTTAATGCGAGGAGCATTCGTAATAAGGTGGATGAATTGGCTGTGCAAATAGAGGTAAACGAATATGATTTGGTTGGGATTACGGAAATGTGGCTTAAGGATGGCCAAGGCTGGGAACTCAACACCCAGGGGTATTCGATATTCAGGAAAGATAGGCAAAAAGGAAAGGGAGGTGGGGCAGCATTACTGGTTAAAGAAGGGATTAACACAATTGTAAGGAAGGATATTAGCTCTGATGATGTGGAATCTGTATGGGTAGAATTGAGAAATACCAAGGGGCAGAAAACGTTAGTGGGAGTGGTATATAGACCTCCAAACAGTAAGGCAGAGGTAGGGGATGGCATTAAAAGGGAAATTAAAGAAGCATGCAATAAGGGCACAGCAGTCATCATGGGTGACTTTAATCTACATATAGATTGGGCTAACCAAATTAGTAGCAATACTGTGGAGGAGGAATTCCTGGAGTGTTTACGGGGTGGTTTCCTGGACCAATATGTCAAGGAACCAACCAGAGATCAGGCCATCTTAGACTGGGTATTATGTAATGAGAAAGGATTAATTAGCAATCTTGTTGTACGAGGCCCCTTGGATCGGAGCGATCATAATATGATCGAATTCTTCATTAAGATGGAGAATGAAGTATTTAACTCAGAGACTAGGGTCCTAAATTTAAATAAAGGAAACTACGATGATCTGAGGCGCGAGTTGGGTAGGATTGATTGGGGAATGGCACTCAAAGGGTTGATGGTGGATAGGCAATGGCAAACATTCAAAGACCGCATGGATGAACTACAGAATTTGTTCATCCCAGTTTGGCACAAAAATAAAACAAAAAAGTTGACTCAACCATGGCTAACAAGGGAAATTAGGGATAGCATAAGATCCAAGGAGAGGGCATATAAATTGGCCAGAAAAAGCAATAATCCTGAGGATTGGGAGCAATATTAAGATTCAACAAAGGAGGACAAAGGGATTAATTAAGAAGGGGAAAATAGAATATGAGAGTAAGCTTTCAGGGAACATAAAAACTGACTGTAAAAGCTTTTATAGATATGTGAAGAGAAAAAGATTGGTGAAGTCAAGCGTAGGTCCCTTGCAGTCAGAATCAGGGGAATTTATAATGGGGAACAAAGAAATGGCAGACCAACTAAATACATATTTTGGTTCTGTCTTCACAAAGGAGGACACAAATAATTCCCAGAGATGCCGGGGAACATAGGGTCTGATGAAAGGGAGGAACTGAAAGAAATCAGTATTTGTAGGGAAATGGTGTTAGGGAAATTAATGGTATTGAAGGCCGATAAATCCCCAGGGCCTGATAATCTACATCCTAGGGTACTTAAGGAAGTGGCCCTAGAAATAGTAGATGCATTGCTGATCATCTTCCAACATTCGATGGAATCTGGAACAGTACCCATGGATTGGAGGGTAGCTAATGTTACCCCACAATTCAAAAAAGGTGGTAGAGAGAAAACGGGGAATTACAGCCTGACATCAGTAATGGGGAAAATGATAGAGTCCATTATAAAAGATGTAATAGCAGAGCACTTGGAAAACAGTGACAGGATCGGACAAATTCAACATGAATTCACAAAAGGTAAATCGTGCTTGATTAATGTACTGGAGGTTTTTGAGTATGTAACTGGTAAAATAGATAAGGGAGAACCAGTGGATGTGGTGTATCTGGACTTTCATAAGGTCTTCGATAAGGTCCCGCATAAGAGATTAGCATGTAAAGTTAAGGCACATGGGAGTGGGGGCAAGGTATTGACTTGGATAGAGAACTGGTTGGCAGACAGAAAGCAAAGAGTTGGAATAAACGGGTCCTTTTCCGAGTGGCAGGCAGTGACTAGTGGGGTACCACAGGGATCGGTCATTGGACCCCAGCTATTCACAATATATATTAATGATCTAGACAAGGGAACTAGATGTAATATCTCCAAATTTGCAGACGACACAAAGCTGGGTGGGCGTGTGTGCTGTGAGGAGGATGTCGAGAAACTCCAGGATGATTTGGACATGTTGGGTGATTGGGCAGAAACATGGCAGATGCAATATAACGTGGATAAATGTGAGGTTATCCACTTTGGTTGCAAAAACAGGAAGGCAGATTATTATCTAAATGGCAATAGATTGGGAGAAGGGGAAGTGCAACGAGACCTGGGTGTCCTTGTGCACCAGTCGCTGAAGGTAAACATGCAGGTGCAGCAGGCGGTTAAGAAGGCAAATGGTATGTTGGCCTTCGTAGTGAGAGGGTTTGAGTACAGGAACAAGGATGTCTTGCTGCAGTTGTACAGGGCCTTGGTGAGACCACATCTTGAGTATTGTGTGCAGTTTTGGTCGCCTTATCTGAGGAAGGATGTTCTTGCCATGGAAGGAGTTCAGCGAAGATTCACCAAGCTGATACCTGGGATGGCAGGAATGACGTATGAGGAGAGATTGGGTCGATTGGGCTTGTATTCGCTGGAGTTTAGAAGAATGAGAGGTGATCTCATTGAAACTTATAAAATTCTGAAAGGACCGGACAGACTAGATGCAGGAAGGATGTTCCCGATGGTCAGGGAGACCAGAACCAGGGGACACAGTCTAAGGATAAAGGGTAGGCCATTTAGGACAGAAATGAGGAGGAATTTCTTCACCCAGAGAGTGGTGAACCTGTGGAACTCTCTACCACAGAAGGCGGTGAAGGCCAGTTCAGTAAATATATTGAAGAAGGTATGGGGAGAAAGCAGGGACCGGGTACTGAATTTGGATGATCAGCCATGATCGCATTGAATGGCAGAGCAGGCTCGAGGGGCCGAATGGCCTACTCCTGCTCCTATCTTCTATGTTTTTATATTTACTACAAGAGATATCGAATCGATAACAAAAAGGTACAGATAAATTCAAATTACATTTATGATTTGTCCATGATCGTTGATGATTTGTGAATTGTGAACAAATTCCTAGAGATATCTGCAAAGGTACTTTTCAAGAATGTACAAGGCAGTTTGATGTGTGTTGAATTCAGAGGCCTGCTGTTATCGCCCTTTTTGTAAACAGTAATCAGATCCCCATTGTACGGTAGCTGCTCTCTCCCAATGAACCTGACCTGTGTACACAGTTGGTCCGCTTCTGAGGAGTTGCACCGCTTCCAAGCTCGTTGGATTGTCACTATCATGACTGTGGTGTGTGATGATGAGTATTCAATAAAATTTGGCTTTGGATCGGTGCTGGAGGTTTGGGGCAAACAACGGTCTTACTTATGACAATTGTCGTCAATAACGCCATTGCAATAAATTCCTAGCCATTGTCTCTTTACAGCATGGATGGTATACATAAACATGCACAGTCACCTCAACCAGCTGTGTACTCCCATGGGATGCTTCCTTATATCAATGACATTGTCACATTTTAGAAATATTTGAACATTTTTCCACAGCAAAATTCAGGCCATAAAACAAATTTATGTCCACAAGCCTGAATACCACCATCAAATGCACCTAAGACAGATTTATTATTGTTGAGCCTTATCTATTTGCTAACTTTCATGTATTTTTGGATATTTCTTTTCTTTTGCCTGCTGTAATTCTCCAATGCAAATATCGTAGCAAAGTTCATTCTGCATCCCATTCCTATGGAACTAACAAATTAATATGGAACCCTCTCCCCATCCCTGGTTAGCAATTATAAATGAAAAATGCATGCCATTGTAGCAAGTGATTATTTGGGACATTTCACATATGGCTGTTATGATATCCTATCATTTGCAACACTGCTGACTGAAGATCCACAGACTAAAAGTGGAAAGCTGAATATTTTGGAAAGCCTGCTCTGACCGTGAGAAAGCTGCTGGCTCTCCAGAATACTGATTCTTACTTTGTGTTTAGAATGCACGGACCACAATTATCACTCAAAATGTGAACCACAAACCCTCTCAGTAAACCAAAATGAATTGGAAATCTAACAAGATGCAGCTTCCAATACCATAGCCATATCTGGGTACATTTATGGGTTATATTTTGTGAGATAATTGGTGCTAGTAGGCCCACGTTTATTTCTTTAACTAGAAATATTATGAGACTGAGAAATACGTTGTGCAACTAACAGTCAAATGATTTATTACTATTTTCCACAAGATTTTACATGCACAATTATTCAGCAAATCACCACATTGAATTATTGGGCCATGGAAAATACACATCATTTAAATGCATCAGTCCCTAACCTCAATTTTTCCAAATATATATTGATTTGAAGGCTGCAGGGCTATGCTTCAAACTTTATGAAATATATATGGCAGTAGTCCCAAAGTGCTCCTTTTAATGACATCTCGATTGTGCATTCAAATAATTGCAATTTTTTGAGGCAAATGTTTGCGCTCTGATACATCAATGCTTCTTCTCTTCTTAGGCAATCCCTCGGAACCGAGGATGACTTGCTTCCACATTAAAAATGAGTTTGCAGGTGACTGATTAGTCCAATGTGGAACCTACAGTCTCTGTCACAGGTGGGGCACACGGTGGTTGAAGGGGCGGGTGGGTGGGGTGCTTGGGTTGATGTGCGCTCCTTGCGCTGCCTGCGCTTGGCTTCCGCTTGCTCCCGGCGAAGAGACTCAAGGTGTTCGGCATCTTCCCGGATGCTTCTCCTCCACTTTGTGCAGTCTTGGGCCAGGGATTCCCAGGTGTCGGTGGGGATGTTACACTTTTTCAAGGAGGCCTTGAGGGTGTCCTTGAAGCGTTTCCTCTGCCCACCTGGGGCTCTCTTGCTGTGCCGGAGCTCCGAGTAGAGCGCTTGTTTTGGGAGTCTCGTATCGGGCATGCGGACAATGTGACCTGTCCATTGGAGCTGATTGAGCATAGTCAAAGCTTCGATGCTGGGGATGTTGGCATGAGCAAGAACACTGACATTGGTGTGCCTATCCTGCCAATGGATTTGCAGGATCTTGCGGAGGCAGCATTGGTGGTACCTCTCCAGTGCTTTGAGGTGCCTGCTGTACATGGTCCATGTCTCTGAGGCATACAGCAGGGCGGGTATTACTGCTGCTCTGTAGACCATGAGCTTAGTGCCAGTTTTGAGGTCCTGGTCTTCAAACACTCTCTTCCTCAGGCGGCCGAAGCTGCACTGGCACACTGAAGGCGGTGTTGGGCTTCGTCGTCGATGTCTGCCCTTGAATACAGTAGGCTCCCGAGTTATGGAAAGTGGTCCACGTTGTCCAAGTCCTTGACGTGGATTTTGATAATCGGGGGGCAGCACTGTGTGGCGGGGGCAGGTTGGTAGAGGACCTTTGTCTTACGGATGTTTAGTGTAAGGCCCATGCTCTCGTACGCTTCGGTGAAGGTGTTGACGATGGTTTGGAGTTCGACCTCCGAGTGAGCGCAGACGCAAGCATTGTCTGCATACTGTAATTCGACAACAGAGGATGGGGCGACCTTGGATCTGGACTGGAGGTGACGGAGGTTGAACAGTTTCCTGTTTGTCCTGTAAATTAGCTCCACTCCAGTGGGGAGCTTATTGAGGTTGAGATGGAGCATTGCAGCAAGGAAGATCGAGAAGAGCGTTGGTGCGATGACACAGCCTTGCTTGATCCCGGTTCGTATGTGAATTGGGTCTGTGGTGGAACCATTGGTCAGGATCACGGCATCTTGACATCAATGCACATTGTGTTAAAAGTTGTACAGCTGAACATTCCAAGTATGTGTATAATGGATAAAATCAACTGTGTATAAATAGTACTTAACCATATTGTGTTATAATTTTAGTGGTTGTTCGAAATTTGTGGTGGGGGTGAGCTCACGAAAGCATATTTTGACCTCATTTATAACAAATGCAACAACTTGCATTTATATAGCACTTTTAACATAGAAAACATCCCAAGTAATTTCACAGAAGCTTTACCAGACAAAAATTGGCCACAAACAAAAGAGGAGATATTGAAAGCATGGTAAAAGAGATTGGGCTAGATTTTCAGTTGCTTGCGCCAGCAGTTAGCGCCTTAAGATAAGTGATTTTCGGGCGCTATGCGTGTAGCGCCCGGGTGCAGCGCAGTTTGCGCCCCGCCCCAAATTAAGTTGCCCGTTAGCGCCGGCGCAAAGTTTAGCGGCCGCCCGGATGCGCGCGCAGAAAATGACGTCACATCCTCGTGCAACGCCCTTTGGCCGCCCCGAATCCAAACTTCAGCCGGACCGCCCCATTGTGCGGCTGGCGTCCAGAGCGTTTGTAAAATGGAACGCAACACACCCTGGGGAGCGCAAATTAAAGGGCACTCCTCCTGCACTATAAAAGGCGGCCTGCATGTGTTGTGTGGAAGGATCAAGTGTGTTGTTGTGAACAGTGTATTTATGTTTCCCTCCTCCTCCTCCTCCTCCTCCTCCTCCTCCTCCTCCTCCTCCTGTTTTCCCCCCCAGACTGTGCCTTTGACAACAACACATGCACCCTTCCCCTTTAAGAGCTCACTGGCACCAGAGTGTCTGCCGTGCGCTGCGCCCGAGCTGTGTTGCGCTCTGCACCGCCGGCTTAGCGCCTAAAGATAGTAGTGGAACGCCTCTTTTAGCGCTCCACCAACCTCTTAGGGCGAAGCCACTGAATTTCCGACAACGGGGCGCTACTTTGGGGCGGGCGCTAAGGTTAGCGCCCCAAAACTGTCTATACTGAAAATCTAGCCCATTGTTTTTAATGAGTGTTTTAAAGGAGGAGAGAGTTGGAGAGGCAGAGAGGTTTTGGGAGGGAATTCCAGAGCTGAGGGCCTAGATGGCTGAAGGCACATCTGCCACTGGTGGGGAGAAGGAGTGACGGATTCACAAGAAGCCAGAGTTGGAGGAACGCAGGGCTCTCTGAGGGTTGTAAGGCTGGAGTTTGTTAGAGAGATCTGGGCCTAGAAATTCGGTTGTGGGTTCGCCAGGGCTTTAGCGCCGGAAATTTAGCGCCGGCGCTAAGTCCCCCTGCGCGCGCCAAAAATTCAGTAGCACCGCGCCCAAACGGCTGCCGGCGCTACTAGAGGGTGTCAGCGCCTCGAAATGGGCGCTGAGTGCCGCATTGCGGCGCAATTCCGGCGCTGCGGCACCCGATGCGGTGCGGCAGGCTGGGGAAGTGCAGGCCCCCTCCTTCAGTTAAGGAGGAGCTGCCTGCACCCGCCCGCTGGCCGTTCAAATGGTCAGAAAAATGAGCCCGGCACCTCAGACAAGTGCCGGGCTTGCAGGCCAGACGCATCTGTTCCGCGGGGGGGGGGTGGAGGAGTCCGGGGAGGGAGGTGCGGGCAGGCGGCCGGCGGGAAAGCGGCCGGCCGCCGCGCAACCTTAATGCGCCGGCGCTAACTCCTGCAAGACTCGGTTGCCAAAGTCTTTGTTGCGGCTGCCACGGGCGAGGCGGCCGCAACTCAATTTCGGCGCTGGGGCCCGTCACCACGGCAACCGGGACGCTGCGCACACCGATGACGTCATCGGTGCCGGCGCAGCGCAACCGGTGTAACGCCGACGGAAGGGCCCCACTGAATTTGCCAACTGGCTATAACTCCGGCGCTAGGCCCTCCAGCGCCCCAAATGGGGCGCTAAGCCTACTGAATTTCTAGGCCAAGGAGCGGCGAGGCCACAGGATGATTTGAAGACAAGGAGGAGAATTTTCAATTGGAACCTTTGTGGACCAGGAGCCAATGTAGGTCAGTGAACAGAGGGGTGATGAGTGAATGGGACTTGGTGTGGGATAGGGGATGAGCAGCAGGGTTTTGGATGAGCCGATAGTTATGGAAGGTAGAAGATGTGAGGGGAGAGCATTGGAATTTTTGAGTCTGGAGGTGACATAAGCATGGATGAGGGTTTCAGCTGCAGATATGCTGAGGCAGGGATAGAGATAAGCGATGTTACAGCGATGGAAGTAGGCGGTCTTTGTGATGGAGAGGATATAGTGTCAGAAGCTCAATTCAGTGTGAAATAGGGTGCTGTGGTTGCAAACAATCAGCATTAACCTGAGACAGTGATCAGGGAGGGGGATGGAATCACTGGCAAGTGTACAAATCTTATGGTGGGGACTGAAGACAATAGTTTTAGCCTTCCCAATGTTATATTGGGGGAAATTGTGGCTCATCCAAGATTGGATGTCAGACAAGTGAGCTGACAACTCAGAGGCAGTGGAGGGGTCAAGATAGATGGCAGAGATGATGTCGCCAAGGGGAAGCATGTAGATGAGGAATAGGAAGCGGTTAAAGATAGATTCTTGGGGACCCCAGAGATAACAATGCAGGGGTGGGAAGAGAAACCATTGTTGGAGATTTTCTTGCTACGACTGGATAGTTAAGAGTGGAAACAAATGAGAGAAGTCCCACTCAGCTGGACAACGGAGGAAAAGCTTTGGAGGAGGATGGTGTGATGTGGCTGCAAAGAATTTGAGAAAGATAAGGAGGAATAGTGCATCATGTTCACAGGATGTAATATGCAACTTTGATTAGGGCCGTTTCTGTGCTATGGCAGGGGAAGACACCTGATTGGAGAGATTCATTCATGGAGTTATGGGAAAGATGGGCACAGTTCTTTAATTATTACTGTATATACTTTCAGGCCACTTTTACAGCAACATTGAAATAATGCATATTTATATAGCTTACAAATAGGGCCTTTTAATTATAAACCACAGAGTTAGTTTATATCCCCTGCCATCTTAAACTGTAAGTTAAAATGCTGAGCAGCAAATTCAAGATGGCTGTCTCATTAGAAATTATAATAAAAATTGTTCCAACGACGCTCAAAGTAAGCTTGAGGAACAGCACCTCATCTTTCTCTTAGGCACTTAACAGCCTTCTGGACTTAACATCGAGTTTAACAATTTCAGACTATAAACTGGCCCCTGTATTTCTTTATATTTTTTCCTCTCTCTCGTTTCCTCACATGGTAGCTGTTAATGTTGCTGCCATCATCATTCACACATCATTTAGAGCCATCTTTTGTTTCTTAACTTGTCCCATTACCTCTCCTTTTGCCTTGCACTACCATCCCTTTTGTCAGTCAATCTCTCCTGCCTTCCCTTTGTTCTTTCCTCCCCTCCTCCCTGCCCTGTTTAAAAATCTCTCTTCCCTAACCTTTTCCAGTTCTGACGAAGGGTTCGACCCGAAACGTTGACTCTGTTTCGCTCTCCTCGATGCTGCCTGACCTACTGAGTGTTTCCAGCACTTTCTGTTGTTATTTCAGATTTCCAGCATCCGCAGTATTTTGCTAGTATAATAAAACATTTATTGTTTGTGAATTTAAAATAGGTATAATTACGATATAATCAGGAAAGGAGAGTTTGTGTAAGAGTACGAGTTAGAATTTTGGTTGTTTAGATCTTATTAACTATTAGCCATTGCTTTTGAAAACAGAATAATCATAAAGAAATAAGGGAAGTTTGTAATATTTCATGTAATTTTAAGAACAATATTTGCTTTTTGAAGTATTACAGATTAGTATTTATGACAAGTTATATATAATTTTTTTTAATGTATTTTTGAAATTCTCTGTTAGAATTTTCATCAACATTGGATATCTTCAATAAGTGCCTTGGTAAACAGGAGGCAACAATCTAACTGTTATAAATTAGGTAGATAATGAAATGATTAACACAGCAATACATGTAATTTCTTCACAGACTGGAATTAATGAGAACTTTGTAAACATTCAGTGACGAGTGGGTGTGTGATAACTGCTGGTCAGGTGTTCAATAAGCCCACTCTGAATGTTTCAAATTTCATATATACAAAATAAATGTGTTTTTGGCAATGACAGAATCATTCTTCAAAAACAGTCCCAGTTATTTACATATCACACTAAAATTCAGGTTAAACATATTGGGGTGAAGTTTCCACTTGGTTGCACTGTTTTATTTCAGCGCAATTTGTCTAAAATCAGTCAAACCAGCGCAAAAGATCTTGGAATTTTAAGCACAAATTACGTTCAGTGCAGGTCGAGTTGCCACGATCTTTTGTGCCAGTTTAAAAAACATTGCACTGGAAGATGGCCCTGCCCACAAAAATGGCCACGTCCCCAGATTGAATTAATCACCATGGCAAGTTTCCGTTAATTACACCATTCGAGGAGACTCTAAAAATTGAGCTGGTTCTTTTGGGCCCAAGGACACTAATAGGCACCTTGTAAAAGATTTTGAATATTTTTCATTTAAGTTAGTAAAAACTAACTACTGTACACCAATATAACTAGCAAATGGTTCTGTATAGTTTTTTTAAAGTCATTTTCAGTTATTTAAAATCGGGTTACTCACAGGTGGTGGACTAGAAACTCTGATTAAAAATGCTTATTTTTTGTGATAAATCTATTTTCAGCTGTATTAATTAAACTGCACCAAGTTACCACTCTTAAGTATATCAAGGAATGTTTTTTAAAGCAAAGTACTTTTTAAAATTACATTCTAAAACACTGCCCAATTGCGCTGGTTTATGGCAGATTTTACATTCAGCGATATGTAAATGAGTTTGAGTGGAAAGTTGGGGGAAAAAGCTTCTCAAAACTAACACAATTTTGGGGGAAATTTGCACTGGATCGCCGAAGCAGAAACTCTACCCCATAAACAAATTAAATTCCACATTTCTCAGGAGGTGATTCAGACACTTAATAATTGAGGAAATATCGGTACGTTTCCTTTAAAACAACAACAACTTGTATTTATATAGCGCCTTGGGACGTTTTACTACATTAAAGGTGCTATATAAATACAAGTTGTTGTTGTTGGAGGGATTTGAAAATAAGGATGAGAATTTTGAAATCGAGGCATTGCTTAACTGGGAGCCAATGTAGGTCAGCAAGCACAGGGGAGATGGGCAAATGGTACTTGGAGCGAGTTAGGACACAGGCAGCCGAGTTTTGGATGACCTTAAGTTTACATAGGGTAGAATGTGGGAGGCCAGCCAGGAGTGTGTTGGAATAGTCAAGTCTAGGGATAACAAAGGCATGGATGAGGGTTTCAGCAGCGGATAAGCTGAGGCAAGGGCAGAGGCGGGCAATGTTACAGAGGTGGAAATGGGCGGTGTTTGTTATGCTGCGGATATGTGGTCAGAAGCTCATTTCAGGGTCAAATATGACACCAAGGTTGCGAACAGTGCGGTTCAGCCTCAGACAGATGTTAGAGAGAGGGATGGAGTCAGTGGCTAGGGAACGGAGTTTGTGGCGGGGACCGAAAACAATGGCTTCAGTCTTCCCAATATTTAATTGGAGAAAATTTTTGCTCATCCAAGGCATGAGGATTTGAAAATATTATACTTTGGAACATGCTATTTACATATAAAAAGTAATTTGATAAATCATTTTCAAATGAAACAAAGCTGATAAAAAATTCAGACTAACCATCTCATGGGTGTTCAGATGTTCCTGTCACAGCGTAAAGTTGTGGTAAATCAGTTCGGAGTGTATCAGGAGGACTGGACTGCTCAGATTGTCCAGATGCACAAGCAGCGTGGGTGTATTCTAGGGAATATTAAAACTCGCCTTGAAGTGTCACACAGCATATCCTGCTGCTAATGCCCTTGTTAATATAGCTGTTACATCAAATTACTTTTGAAGTCAATTCCAATTAAACAAATGGAAGCAACTGTGATTTCATTTTCACATCAACTGAATGAATAAAATATTGTAACCAAACCTAACTTTGTTAGTAAACCTATACTCTCTGATGTAGGTGAGTGTATAACTTTAATGGATTTGTCTTATTCTCTTTGGTTGAACGTTAGATTGAGTGAATGTTGATGAATGCAATATTACATAATTAATTATTGTTAGTAGTTCTGTAAAGCTTACAATTGCTCATTTATAATTTTATAGACTAGTTCCTCTATTGGTTTTGCATCAGCACAAAGGAGTTTTAGATGCACAGCAATGTAAAAGTGGAAGCAAAACTTAAAGTCGGGTCAGTAATCTGAATGGACACATTGGGCTATAAATTCTAATTTGTTATGGCCATTTTCCAGTCATGGGCATTTGGGCAACTGCTTAATTGGCCGGAGCCTTTTTTTTAGGCGGCCATGGCAGCCTCCTGAAATGAGCACAGGCCTCATTTCAATATTGAAATGAGGCTCCTGCGCCCATTTCCGACCCAGATGCCTGAATTCATTTAGACTAGTCAGAGTCAATAAAGGGTCAAAACTTCCTGAAATGCACTTTTTGTGGAGTTGGAAGGAGCAGGTTTGCTTCTCTTGGCTCCAGAAAAAAACTGGGGGCCGCTGCCTACACCCCCACCCCCGCTTCCCGATTCTATTTTTTGCCTCCACCAGGAGATTGTGTGACTGGGGACATAGATTGATGGTGCATGTAAACTGCACCATATCTTATTGGACCAGTTGATCACTCCCTGTCCTTTTATGTATGCGCATAACAAGATTGAGGTTCTTTTAAAACGCTTGCTTATAAGTAAATGAATCAAAGGACATATTTGTATTTTTTCAATTTAAAACTATTCTTTACCACAAATAATTTAAATTAATTTAAATATGTTATTAAAGCTGACAAAGTTGACACATTTGCTTTGAAGCTAGTCACTTTTCTGTGGGAGAGTGAGATTTCTCTCAAGTCTTTTAATTTCCTATGGTGTCATTTCTACCATACTAGCTCATTTCTCCGAGTGGAGGAAGTAACATTGTGAAGGTGAGGGTGCCAAAAACTATTCAACTTTATAAATGACAAATGCATATTTCCCCTAGGAAAATGACAATAGTAAGTGAGTTACACATTTACACATGTGATGTGAGGAAAGTTGACTGCTAGAATTAGACACTTCAAAAATCAAATCCAATTCTGTGGAGTAGGACGGTTTTGACACCAGTTATATTGAAAGTGGTGTTGATGTGATTCAACAATATGCCTTGTTTTAAATGGGCACTGAACACATGTTCAGTGGTTGAAATGTGAACTTCAGCTGGAAAGCAAAACATTATTGTGGCAGTGAAAAGGGTATAGGCTTGTCTTTTTTCAATTGTAAAGAATCCATTAACAGTTTTGAGGATTGATTTTCAAATGCAAGTTTTATTGACATAAATGTACTAACAGCAAGCATTATCACAGGTGAAAAGTCAGTCTGGCCATGTCATTTGTTTCCTCTGGGATATTGACAATGTGCACAACCACATTCCTGTTCACAATAATATGAAAATGCGTAATCTGCAGTATAATAAGAGAATTTGTTCATCTAAAATTTTACAGAGGTTAATTAAACTTTCTATCATCTCCATAAATTAAATAAGTTGATTGTTAGATCCGTGATTCTTTAAATAGGATGTTTCCCCAAGAACTACACGGATGCTGTAACTTAACAATCAACAGGTACTTACTGGAGTAGAGTAGTCTCAAGACTGAAGTACAGAAGCCTGCTCTAGCTTTATATACAGGTGTGGTCACTGCCGGTACTACAGTATACAGGAGCTGTAAAACAGTTCTCTCTTAAAGGTACATACACAACAATTCCTCCCCTTTTAGATTAACAGTACCATAACATTCATTTAACAATTAACATTTTTAACATGCAACATTAACTGAAAATAGTCCATTTATAGATTCAGTCTTGGGGTGGCTTCCTGATCCTTTCGGAATAGCGCCTTTCCTGAAGTTCTTGTTCTTGGTGCGGAGGCGATTCTGGCCCCTTTTCGTCGGTTAGTTCATCGGTTTCCACTGCTACTGGTTCGGAGGTAGATGCTACCGGTATGCCGGGTTCATCCCCAGGTACTCGAGACATGGGGTTGACTCGTTCCTGTGACGCTAAGATCTGATCGACGTGGCATCTCACAATGCCCTCCCCAACATCCACTGTGTACATTAATGGCCCCTGCCTTGTGCATATCGTTCCGGGTTGCCATTTCTCTGTTCGGTAGTCACGGGCCAAGACTGGTTGTCCTACGTTGAAGCTCCTTGTCGGCTTCTCATTGATGTGCTGGAATTGTTTATCCTCAACATTTCTTCGCACATTGGGTCTGAGCAAATCCAGACGAGATCACAACCTTCGGTTAAAGAACATCATGGCCGGGGTCTGGTTGGTAACTGCATGTGTCGCATTTCTGTAGGCTAATAGGAAATTGTCCACCTTATGCTGTAGTGGAATTTCATCGTCGCACATGGCCTTTATCGCCTTTTTAAAGGTTTGTATGAACCTTTCAGCCAATCCATTTGTGGCTGGATGATACGGGGCGGATGTGTAATGCCTTACCCCATTCCTTCTCATAAATTTTCGAAACTCTTCGGACACAAACTGTGGTCCATTATCAGAGCAAATCTGCTCTGGCAAGCCGTTCCTGGCAAATATGGTCCGTAGGACTGCAATCGTTTTCTCTGTAGTGGTTGAGGACATTTTTATCGCCTCAGGCCATTTCGAGTGAGCATCCACTGCTATTAAGAACATTGAGTCCATGAATGGCCCAGCAAAATCAATATGCACCCGTTGCCATGGAGAGGAGGGCCACTCCCATGGGTGTAGAGGGGCATGTGGTGGTGCATTTTAGACCTTCTGGCATCCTGAGCAGCTCTTGGTTAGGTCCTCGATTTGTTGATCGATCCCCGGCCACCACACATAAGCCCTAGCAAGGCTTTTCATTTTCACCCCTCCCAGATGACCTTCATGAAGCTCATTTAGCATTCTCTCCCTTAACTTGGGTGGAATCACCACTCGGGATCCACACATCACTGTCCCCTGGCATACTGACAGCTGTTCTCTTCTGGATGAGAATGCTGGCAACAGTGAGTCGCCATGTGTTGGCCATCCCCTCACCGTCAAATCATATACCCGAGACAGTGTCGGATCATTGCGGGTCTCCTTCTCTATATCCGCGTTCGTTACTGGCAATCGTTCAATTATTGACGAATAAAATATCTCGATAGGGTCCACTGCTGGTGCTTCCTCCACAGTAGGCAGTGGCAGGCGTGATAGCCCATCAGCGTTTCTATGCTGTTTTGTGCCTTTATATTCTATTTCATATTGATTCGCCCCTAGAAACAGGGACCATCTTTGTAACCGTTGTGCAGTCATCACTGGAACGCCCTTCTTAGGATTAAAGATGGAGACAAGTGGTTGGTGGTCAGTCAGCAAGGTGAACTTCTGCCCATGCAGATAGTGGTTGAATATTTTTACTCCCCATACTAGGCTGAGGGCCTCCCTGTCAATCTGGGTGTAGTTGCGCTCGGCTGAGGTTAGTGACCGAGACGCAAAGGCTACTGGCCTCTCCAACCCGTCTGGGAATTTGTGCGACAGCACCGCTCCAATACCATAGGGTGATGCATCACATGCCAAACGAATTGGTAGTGCTGGGTTGAAATGGGCCAAAACCTCTTTTGATGTGATCAATTCTTTACACTTCTGGAAAGCTCGTCTACGTTCGTCATTCCACTTCCATGGCACCCCTGTTTGCAGTAGGGTGTTCAGTGGGTGTTATACCGTGGACAAATTTGGTAAGAACTTATGGTAGTAGTTTACCAGCCCGAGGAACGACCTCAGTTGTGACACATTTTCCGGTGCTGGAGCCTTGACTGCTGCCTCAATCTTTTCAGGGGCCTTATGTAACCCCTCTTCACCGATGACGTGGCCACAATACGAGATCTGCTTCTGGAAAAACTCGCACTTGTGGCGATTAGCTCGTAGCCCATATTCCTTTAATCTGGTGAGCACCTTCTCCAAATTGGCGAGGTGATCACTGTCATTTTCGCCCGTGACCAGGATGTCATCCAAATAACACTGGGTCCCTGGAATCCCTTGCAGGATTTGATCCATCGCCCTTTGCCAAATAGCCGGAGCCGATGCTACCCCGAACACCAGCCGGTTGTATTGATAGAGACCTTTATGAGTGTTGATCGTGAGGTATTGTTTCGAGGCTTCTTCTACCTCCATTTGCAAGTACGCCTGTGCTAGATCAATTTTGGTGAAGCGTTTACCTCCAGATAGCGAGGCGAAAATATCCTCAATTCGTGGAAGCGGATATTGTACCGTGTGAAGGACTGGGTTCACTCTCACCTTAAAATCCCCACAGATGCGGACCTTCTTTGGTTCCCCAGGCGTATTACTCAACGACCTCTTCATTACAGGAACGATGGGTGTAGCCCACTCGCTCCAGTCTACTTTGGACAGTAGTCCTGAACGTTCCAACCCTTCCAGCTCTGCTTCGACGGCTGGTCTGATCGCATAAGGCACTGGTCTGGCCTTAAGAAACTTTGGGCTTGCATTTTCCTCTATTTTAATCGTTGCTGTTATGCCTTTTAGTGTTCCGAGTCCCTCCTGGAACACTTCTTCTGCGTCAGTTAGCATTTTTGACAGTCGTCCAGGTGTGATGTCGTCATCCTTTTTGGCCTCAACCTTCAGTGCCTGTATGGAATGCCAATCTAATTGTATCTTCCAGATCCATTCACGTCCTAGCAGTGGTGGTCCTCCATCTGGCAATACATATAAGTCCATTTTAGGTATTTCCTGGCCTTTGTATATCACTTTCACCCTTATTTTTCCTTTGGGGTAGACTTTTTGCCCCGTGTACGTCTTCAAGACAATCTCTGTAGCTTTCAAGGGTATATGTGAAAATAGCCGCTTGTAGTCCCTTTGGTTTATGACTGTTAGGGCTGATCCTGTGTCCAATTCCATTTTCACTTGGACTCCGTCTATCTTGAGTGTAACCCAGATAGTCTGGTGATCCTCCATTTTGGTTACCTTATGTAGTTTCAGACAACCCAGCTCCTTGCTTCCGGAGTCTGTGTCACTTTTCTGTTCGTCTGAACTACTGTCCATCACCTTGTGTACCTTTTTGTACTTCTCCTGTGGAGATTTCTTGCTGTTGGTTTTCTTCCCAGACCTGCAGACTCTTGCTATGTGTCCTGCTTTTCCACACTGTCTCCACACTTGGTCCTTGAACCAACAATCCTTCTGGTCGTGTGTTGTTCTGACGCAGCGATAACACTTCCCTGTTCCATAGGACATTTCATTGGTGCCATATTCTTGCGGTCTCCGTTGTATCTCTGCAGCGCCCCTTGCGGCTGCTTCATGTGATACTGCCATACTGAAAGCCTTGTCCAGCGTAAGATCCTTTTCTGATAGAAGTCATTTCTGGGTTCCTTCACTTTGAAGCCCACACACAAACTTGTCCCTTAACGTGTCTGCTAGTCCCACTCCAAACTGGCAGTGTTTTGATAGCTTGCGCACTTCCATTAAGTACTCAGCATTGCTTTCGTCTTTGTGTTGGTTCCTTTTATGGAACTTAAATCGTTCTGCTATCAGCAGCGGTGCGGGGTTTAAGTGGTCCTGTAGGATTTCTACTGTGCTTTCGAAATACTTATTCACAGGCTTCTCTGGGGTTATTAGGTTTTGCAGTAACCCATAAGTTTTTGCACCCATGGAATTTAACAAAACCAGTGCTTTCCTAGCATCTGGCACTTCATTCGCCCTTCAGTACACCTCAATATGTTCCACATATGTCACCCAATCTTCAACTTCATTGTCGAACGTAGAGATACTGCCACTCTTCGGCATCCCTGGGTGTGATTTAACTGTCAAAAATGGCGTCTCCTGCGCTTTCCCTTCTTCTCCGCTGGCAAAAAATGGCGTCTCCCGCGCTTTCCTTTCTTCCCACGCTCGCCCTTCTTCTCTGCTGCGGCTTCTAAAAATGGCGTCTCCCGCGCTCTTCCTTCTTCCCCATGGCTCAATGGCATCTCCCGCGCTCTCCCTTCTTCTCCCCGCGGACACTGTTCAGCCCTTGAGCCCTGGCTGTGCTCTGCGCATTTTTTTTTTCTGTGCGCCTTTCCCGTTACCGCCGCTCGGTCCTGAACCTGGCTGCTGCTTTACCCTCTCTCCATTTTGTTTTTCCTCGACGCCGCTCGGTTTTCAACCCCCGGCTGTGCCCTGTGCGCTTCACCCTCTATCTTACCCCGTCGACGCTGCTCGGCTTTTTCTCTGCCGTCGGTCGGCTCCAGCCGCCGCTGTCCGGGAAGGGTCTGCGCTGTACCTGTCGTCAGTCTGTTGCTGATCGTCGTGGCTGGGGAACCAAGCCCGGCTCTCCACAGCCTCCCCTGTGATGTTCACTCTCTGCCGGACGACTGGGCGGTTGCTCGTGGTCGACGCCCGTGTTTCTGGCCTCGACTTTCTTCCACCGCCCTCCCGGAGCGAATCCTCGAAGGGAAATGCAGAGTTGCAGGTAGATTCGAATCGACACTCGTCGCCACTGTTAGATCCGTGATTCTTTAAATTGGATGTTTCCCCAAGAACTACACGGATGCTGTAACTTAACAATCAACAGGTATTTACTGGAGTAGAGTAGTCTCAAGACTGAAGTACAGAAGCCTGCTCCGGCTTTATATACAGGTGTGGTCACTGCCGGTACTACAGTATACAGGAGCTGTAAAACAGTTCTCTCTTAAAGGTACATACACAACATTGATCATAAGTAAAAATGAACTTTATGTGCAGTCTGTGCTGTTTGTAGATATCATCTCAGTTAAACTCAATATGCAATTTGTGTTCTATTATTTATGACTTTTTTACTTAAAACAAGTGCAATTTGGCATATAACGCTACCAAGTTAAATATGTGACCTGATTTCCATCTACTGGTGTAAATCAGTTTGAAATGGTTAAGAACTGGTGCAAATCTGACCACAATGGAAAAGTTCTAAGAGTACTCAGACGGGGGATTCCCAATGGGAAGCACATTGGTGCCAATAATGGTGCTGGGGAAAAAACAAATTACTGTAAAACAATTGTCACAAAGGCTTATCGAGAACCAAAGTGCCAGCAGAAAAAAAAACCAAAGAAATAAAAATGAGCCAGAAATGGCCTAAAAACGCTGATTGAATCTTCTTACTGACCCTTTAAGATTCTGTATACATCTCAGCATCTAGCAATCCTGGCCGTCCATTGATATGGTTATAATTTGGGTCGGTGTGAACCCGGCTAAGGACCAGCAAAAGATGCAGGAGGAGGGAGCTTCCTCCAGCTGGCCCACCGGAAAAATGTGTGATGCACAAAAAGGTGGAGACCAGGCGTTGTAGGTGTCTATCCCCTTTTTCAATGCTATAACAGCTGATGAACTGACACACAAGACAAAAATTAGCCTCCTGGTCTGATCTCCACATTATGAAAGACCAGTTTAATTGAAATCCATTGCTGCATTAGGCTTTGAACAGTTCTGTTGGCACAACATAACATCTTCACTGTCATGTCTAGATTTTACTTGCAGTTAGTTGGAAGAACAGGACTCACATTTAATTTCTCTCTCCTCTCCCCAGCATCTTGTTTGCGGATATTGTGGGCTTCACCAGTTTGGCTTCGCAGTGCACCGCACAAGAACTAGTCAAGCTTTTAAATGAACTCTTTGGCAAGTTTGATGAGCTAGCCACGGTAAGCATTTTAAAAAATTATTTTCCAGCTACCTTTACCTCAGCATTTGTTTATTTTTCTCTTGATTGGTCAATGATGAAGAGTAAGAATAGATTTCTTTGGATTTCACTTCTCCGTGTCGCCAAGGATGTACATTGTTTAATGATCTCTAACAAAAAGAGAGTACAGGCTGTCAGAGCATTTGCTTACAGTGACTTTCCAATAAACACTTCCCACTGCATGTTCATGACTTGGACTTCAACCTGTATTAAGAACCCGCCAATCTGATTGAAAAAGCAAACTTGAGATTATCTACAGTCAGGATTCACTGTACAATAGTCATTTGAATAGAGTGATAAATGCTTGCTAAGTTACAAGAAATTAATCTAATCCAACCCCCAGTGTATTTATTAATATATCTTATTCATGCTTTGAACATATACGTGTTGCAAAATGCAATTTTTACCTTCTGCATTTTGTCCATTTAGCTATTTTTTTCCCAATATCTTTCAATTCCTCATCAGCAAAAAGTGACGCATGAAAGTTTCAACAAATGCTAGTAAATAAACTTGAGAACGCCTAGGGGGAGTCAGCGGCAGAAGAATTGATATGTTATTTCACAATGCTACTTGACTTTTTAGGTACTTATGGGTTTCTCAGTGTATTTGACCTCCAATGGAGAATGCATTTGTAGGTCCCACCTCAGCTGTTAAGACAGCAGGTGCTTGTAGCCCTCTCCTGAAGCCCTTATACAGCTAATCAGAAGCATGCGATGTAACATGGCAATAGCAGCCTCTTGCCCAATCTGATTTTTACTCTCTCCTGCAGTGGGGTGCTTTGGTATTCTTTTGAGTTCTACCTGTTCAGTGCAGTTCAGCTCAGGAGCTGAGCAGAGTAGAAAATTAAATCTACTTCTTTTCACTCAAATCCTGCTACATTTTATGTTCTAAATGCAGTGCCACCGCAGAAACCGAATGCATTTTCCTTTTGTGAAATCCTGGAAGTGCAAGAAGTGTTAACAATAGTGCAGAACAACATGTTTTTAGTTATCCCTATTTGAAAATATTGGATTTTGAAGTGCCAGTTAGTGTAACTATCCTGAAAAGTGAAAGGCTCCTAGCCATTTTAGAAACATAGGAGCAGGAATAGGCCATTCAGCCTGCTCTGTCATTCAATTGGATCATGGCTGATCTGTACCTCAACTCCAGTTACTCACCTTTGTTCCATATCCCCTGATACTACTTCTATATTTCATTGAGGCACAACTCTGATCATATGTGGGGGTAGGGGGCAGGTTATCTGTTCCACTTGGAACTTCGGCTCTGGCTGAAGCCACCTTACACACGAGTAATGATATCTGAGCTGGCATACATTTCTCCTTCCCTGATTTCAGACACTGGTGCAGTTAAGTGAAACACTTAGGTCTGCCTGTAACCGGCTAGTGTAGCCACAATTGAACTTCTTTCTCTGACTCTCTGTCCTGAAGATACCTTTTAACATCTGTTTACAGAAGAAGACTAGAAAACTTCTTCACACTATGAAGAGAAAGTGGGGTAGTGCTTCACTTTGGGCGCAATCGGCGATTCTGGCGCAAATTGTGTCCAAAATTGCGCCTGTTTTGAAAAGTGTTTTTTTCCCTCCGAGTTTTTGCTCAAACTCATTTGCATATCGCCGAACGCAAAATCTGCCATGAAAAGAAAAAGAAAGACTTGCATTTATTCTCACCTTTCACGACCACTGGACATCTCAAAGTGCTTTACAGCCAATGATGTACTTTTGAAGTGTAGTCACTGTTGTAATGAACCAGCTCAATCGGCAGCATTTTAAACGTAATTTTAAAAAAAATTGCTTGATATTTTTAAGAGTGGTAACTTGGTAAAGTTTGATTAATACAGCTAAAAATGGGTTTATCACAAAAAATATACATTTAAATCACAGTGACAAGCCACCACCTGTGAGTAACCTGATTTAAAAATGACTTTAAAAAAATATACAAATCTATTTTCTAGTTAGATTAATTTTTGGAACCTCCTCGCAGGCCTGCAAACGACGCAATTAGCGGAAACTCCCAATGGTGATTAATTCACCCTGGGAGCGTGGCCAGTTTTGTGGACGCGGGCTGCTTCTAGTGCAAAGTTTTTAAAACTAGCGTAAAAGATCACGGAAACTTGAGTTGCGCTGAAGGCAAATTGCGCTAAAAATTCTGTGATCTTTTGCATGGATTATGCATGGATCTGGTGAATTGCACCGAAAAAAATAGCGCAATCGATCGGAAACTCCAGGCCAGTATGTCTAGCTAAGAGAATCTAAGAAAGATAAAGAGAAGCTGCTTTGCTAATCTACTACTATTGACTACTCTAGCGATGTACCAAGTACTCCTTTAAATTCAAGGAAAAACCTCTTCCATGCAATTGACAAATCTGATTGACAGCTGTATTGGCAGGGTTCACCACTTTTGCTGTCAATCATTTCTAAAAAACATGAAAAGGTGCTGGAGCCTTTGAGCCACTGAAGCATAGAATTCTAGAGACTGTGGGACCTAAACCTGTTAGCGCCTTAAACCGGCACGCAGCGATGATGCACCAGAACAAAGCGGACCGAGGACTGATATAAATTCATCCTCAGGCCTCATCATCATAATTCAGGTGAACTGTGGCCACCAATCAAATTTTGAACGGTGTTGCAAAGTTAAGTCCGAGCATAATTGTGGGGGGGGGGGCACAGTGGGCAGGCCGCCAGTGGTCCACAGTTGTTTTGTGGAGCTTCCTTGTGACTCCACATAGAAACAAAATTTAGCAAAGTTTTGGGCCTTTTTTGAGCAGCTTTGCACTGTCCCTTTAAGGACCGCACATTGTAAGCTTCAACTCGTCTAAACAAATTTAGAAGTCCAGGTCCAAAATGGCACCAGAGTTTCATTTCAATATTAAATGAGGCCTGGGCTCATTTCAGCCAACTGCCGGGGCCACTGACAATAAAGGTCCTGACCAATTTAGCTGTGGCCCAACCCCTGTGCAGCTCAGGTGCAGACCTTTGCCTTGCTAAATTGTTTATTGTTGTGCCCATTTTACGCCCGTAAGACAGGTGCAACACTGTTGAATTTAGGCCCTCGTGTGTCTTTGTTTTACGATCCACCTTACCTATCCATCAAGGTGTCTCACAAAAATATGAGGGGAGGCGATGTGTTTATGCAACATCATTATCCCTTAGCCTGAGTCTTCCAGATGGCTTTCTAACACTAGTAAGGATTTTTTTATATATACACAGGCCTTTATGGCTTTTAGCTTAGAAGCTTTATGGCTTAATTAGCTTAGAAGCCTGTATTAGTTTGACTAGCTTTGCTTGTCTGCTGCTTCCTAGCATTTAGTGCAACTACTATTCCATTTTGTGTGGCTACTTTAAGCTGAACTCCATTTTGAGAACACATCCATACATATTAAAAGAAGTTAGGGAAGCGATAGCAGAGGCAATAGTAAATATATATAAAAAATCATTAAAAAGGGAATAGTGCCAGAGAACTGGCAGACAGCTAATGTGATTCCTAAATTAAAAAAGCGATATAGAACAAGTCCAGGAAACTGTAGACCAATTAGCTTAACATCAGTGGTAGGAAAGATAATGGTTTCCTTACTCAAAGATGCAATTGAAAAACATATAGAAATTGAAAATATAATAAAGAGTAGTTAGCATAGATTTCAAAAGGGAAGGTCATGCATGACCGACCTTATTCAATTCTTTGAAGAAGTAATGGAAAGGGTTGATAAGGGTAGTGTAGTACACGTTATATATTTAGATTTCCAAAAGGCCTTTGATAAGGTACCGCATAGTAGACTCATGACCAATGTTGTCGCTAAGCTGCGTGACCGCGCAGTCATCTGCAAGGTCTCGCGCAGGCTGCTCACCGGCTTTTATGTTGTTGGTACCGCGCCTGCGCAAAAAATTGAATAGGCTGTGCATTGGGAGAGGCAGGCTGCGCAGGAGGCAGTGCAGCTTACGGGGGACTAAGGTCAGAACACGTGGAGTCAGGGGACAAGTGGCAGAATGGATAACAAGCTGGCTACAAAACAGAAAACAGAGAGTTAAAGGTAGTTACTCAGACTGACAAAAGGTGGGAAGTGGTGTTCCACAGGGATTAGTGCTCGGGCCACTGTTGATCACTATTTACATAAATGATTTGGACTTGAAAATTGGAAGTACAATTTCAAAATTTGCGAACAACACCAAATTTTGGGGGGAGATGGTCAATACTGATGATGACTGTAACAAAATACAGGAAGACATTAATAAGCTTGCAGAATGGGCATGTAATTGGCAAATGAACTTCAATATAGAAAAGTGTGATTTGGTGCATTTTGATAGGAAGAATCAGGAGGTCACGTAATCCTTGGAAATTAAGTGTCTAAATGGAGTTGAGGAGCAGAGAGATCAAGAGTACGGATACACAAATCATTAAAAGTAGTGATGCAGGTAAACACATAAAAAAAGCAAACAAAGCACTGGGTTTCATTTCTAGAGGATTAAATCTGAAAAGCAGGCAAGTTATGCTAAACTTGCATCGGACCGTGGTTACCACCACACTAGGTGTACTGTCAACAGTTCTGGTCTCCATATTATGAAAAGGATATAGAGGCACTGGAGAAGGTGCAAAAAGATTTACTAGAATGATGCCGGAACTGAGAGGTTATAACTATAAGGAAAGATTGAACAGGCTGGGCTATTTTCTCTAGAAAAGAGAAGACTGAGGGGTGACCTGATAGAGGTCTTTAAGATAATGAAAGGGTTTGAGAGGGTAAACATAGAGAAGATGTTTCCACTTTTGGGGAAGACCAAAACTAGGGGCCACAAATATAAAATAGACACTAATAAATCCAATAGGGAATTCAGGAGAAACCTCTTTACCCAGAGAGTGGTTAGAATGTGGAACTCACTACCACAAGTAGTCAAGGGAACAGTAGCACAGTGGTAATGTCAATGGGCTAGTAATCCAGAGGCCTGGAATAAAAAGCTAGTATCAGTAATGGTAACCATGAAACTATCGGATTGTCGTAAAAACCCATCTGGTTCACTAATGTCCTTTAGGGAAGGAAATCTGCCGTCCCTTACCTGGTCTGGCCTATATGTGACTCCAGACCCACAACAATGTGGTTGACTCTTAACTGCCCTCTGAAATGGCCTTGCAAGACACTCAGTTGCAACAAACCGCTACAAAACACAATAATAAGAATGAAACCATCCCAACCACCCAGCATCGACCTTGGCACCGGCAACATCACACCCACTAGTCAAGCAACAGCCTGACATAGTCATACTCACAGAACCAGAACATTCAGTCAATGTCCCAAACTCCTCCATCACCATCCCTGGGTGGACCGGCAGGACAGACCCACCAGGGTTGGCAGTACAGTGGTATACAGTCGGGAAGGAGTGCCCTGGGAGTCCTCAACATTGACTCCGGACCCCATGAAGTCTCATGGCTTCAGGTCAAGCATGGGCAAGGAACCCTCCAGCTGATTACCACCTACCGCCCTCCCTCAGCTGTATCAGTACTGTTCTATGTTGAACACCACTTGGAAGAAGCACTGAGAGTAGCAAGGGCACAGAATTTACTCTGGGTGGGTGACTTCAATGTCCATCACCAAGAGTGGCTCAGTAGCACCACTACTGACTGAGCTGGCTGAGTCTTGAAGGACATACCAGTCTGGACCTGCGACAAGTGGTGAGAGAACCAACATGAGAGAAAAACATACTTGACCTCGTCCTCACCAATCTACCTGTCACAGATGCATCTGTCCATGACAGTATTGCTAGCAGTGATCACCGTACAGTCATTGTGGAGACGAAGTCCCGTCTTCACATTGAGGACACCATCCATCGTGTTGTGTGGCACTACCACTGTGCTAAATGGGATAGATTCAGAACATATCAGGGCATCCATAAGGTGCTGTGGGCCATCAGCAGCAGCAGAATTGTATTCCACCACAATCTGTAACCTCATGGCCCGGAATATCCCTCACTCTAACATTACCATCAAGCCAGATGACCAACCCTGGTTCAACAATGAGTGTAGAAGAGCATGCCAGGAGCAGCACCAGGCGTAGCTAAAAATGAAGTGCCAACCTGGGGAAGCTGCAACACAGGACTACATGCAGGCTAAAAAGCGGAAGCAGCATGCTATAGACAGGGCTAAGCGATCCCACAATCAACGGATCAGATCAAAGCTCTGCAGTCCTGCCACATCCAGTCGTGAATGGTGGTGGACCATTAAACAACTAACGGGAGGAGGAGGCTCCCTGAATATCCCTATCCTCAATCATGGTGGAGCCCAGCACGTGAGTGCAAAAGACAAGGCTGAAGTGCTTGCAACCATCTTCATCTGGAATTGCCAAGTGGATGATCCATATTGGACTCCTCCTGAGGTCCCCACCATCACAGAAGCCAATCTTCAGCCAATTCGATTCACTCCACGTGATATCAAAAAATGGCTGAGCGCACTGGATACAGCAAAGGCTATGGGCCCCGACAACATACCGACTATCGTGCTGAAGACTTGTGCTCCAGAACTAGCCGCGCCTCTAGCCAAGCTGTTTCAGTACAGCTACAACACCGGCATCTATCCGACAATGTGGAAAACTGCCCAGGTATGTCCTGTCCACAAAAAGCAGGACAAATCCAACCCGGCTAATTACCGCCCCATCAGTCTACTTTCAATCATCAGCAAAGTGATGGAAGGTGTCATCAAGCGGCACTTACTCACCAATAACCTGCTCACTGTTGCCCAGTTTGGGTTCCGCCAAGACCACTTGGCTCCCGACCTCATTACAGCCTTGGTCCAAACATGGACAAAGGAACTGAATTCCAGAGGTGAGGTGAGAGTGACTGCTCTTGACATAAAGGCAGCATTTGACCGAGTGTGGCATCAAGGAGCCCTAGTAAAACTGAAGTCAATGGGAATCAGGGGGAAAACGCTCCATTGGCTGGAGTCATACCTAGCACAAAGGAAAATGGTTGTGGTGGTTGAATGTCAATCATCACAGCCCCAAGACATCGCTACAGGAGTTCCTCAGGGCAGTGTCCTAGGCCCAACCATCTTCAGCTGCTTCATCAATGACCTTCCCTCCAACATGAGGTAAGAAATGGGAATGTTCGCTGATGACTGCACAGTGTTCAGTGTCATTCACAATTCCTCAGATAATGAAGCAGTCCATGCCCCTCTTCACGACGTTCAGGCTTGGGCTGATAAGTGGCAGGTTACATTCGCGCCACAGAAGTACCAGGCAATGACTATCTCCAACAAGCGAGAGTCTAACCACCTCCCCTTGACATTCAACGGCATTACCATCGCTGAATCCCCCACCATCAACATCCTGGGAGTCACCATTGACCAGAAACTTAACTGGACCAGCCACATAAATACGGTGGCAGCAAGAGCAGGTCAGAGGCTAGGTATTCTGCGGTGAGTGTCTCACCTCCTGACTCTCCAAAGCCTTTCCACCATCTACAAGGCACAAGTAAGGAGTGTGATGGAATACTTGCCACTTGCCTGAATGAGTGCAGCTTCAACAACACTCAATAAGCTCGACACCATCCAGGACAAAGTAGCCCACTTGATTGGCACCCCATCCACCAGCTTAAACATTCACTTCCTCCACCACCGACGTACCGTGGCTGCAGTGTGTACCATCTACAAGATGCACTGCAACAACTCGCCAAGGCTTCTTCGACAGCACCTCCCAAACCCGCGACCTTTTCCACCTAGAAGGACAAGGGCAGCAGGCGCATGGGAACATCACCACCTCCAAGTTCCCCTCGAAGTCACACACCATCCTGACTTAGAAGTATATCGCTGATCCTTCATCGTCACTGGGTCAAAATCCTGGAACTCCCTCCTTAACAGCACCGTGGGAGTATCTTCACCACACGAACTGCAGCGGTTCAAGAAGGCAGCTCACCACCACCTTCTCAAGGGAAATTAGGGATGGGTAATAAATGCTGGCCTACCAGCGACGCCTACATCCCATAAACGAATAAAAAAAAACTAGCATAGATGCATTTAAGGGGAAGCTAGATAAACACAAGGGAGAAAGGAAGAGAAGGATGTGTTGATGGGGTTAGATGAATTATGGCGGGAGGTGGCTCATGTGCAGCATAAATACCTGTTGGGCCGAATAGCCTGTTTCGGTGCTGTAAATACTATGGTCCTGAATTCGCGGTCAGCGGCGTAGCTAAGGAGTACACCACCGACATCCGAATGAAATCGGCACTCGTGCGAACCCCCCTTCGAAAAATTGCTTTCAAATGCTGTAGAGTTGTGCGCAGCGGCGTGACCCATGGGTCCCAGAGGCCCACCGTGTGTGCCTGCGTATCTGGGATCATGTGGGGCGATGCTTCTTTCACTTCCTGATTCTTAGCCAATCAGGAAACAGAGGAGATTGCTGATTTGCCCACAACTCATTTTAAATAACTTAGCAGCCAGAAATGCTATTTTATTAATAAATTACTATCATTTCAATAGTATTTAAAACACAAACTAAGAATATAATACACAAACCTATAATTACAGTCTTATAGGCCTATCGACTAACTAACTGTTGATTAATTTAAATAATCTAAAATTGAGAGTTTAAATGTCTGATAACATGAGTTAATCATGAAAGAGAATTCAATCCTATCTAAATAGAAATTGGGAATTAAAGTGAAACTATAAAAGGCTTTTGGGCAGCAAAGACGATGACACAAAAAGGCCCTGTTTTCGAACTCGAACAAATGAAAGCTTCTTTCAAAGCTTGTATCCACTCAGACATGAACCAGTGCCTCATTGATATGGGTTGTAGCATAAATTAATACAATTTGAATTTACAATTGTACACTTGCACTGCATACCTTCAGTGTTCAAACCTAAACGTTGTCAGTCTGGAAGTATACTCCAGGCTTCCAGATTGGTCACAGTCTCAAACCTATAATGTAGTGGGTATGTCAGAAATATGGCAAATTACCAGAGGATGGAAATTAATATAACATTTATGGGTACAGAGTGTTCAGAAAACCACAGAGTGGACAGAAGAAGAAGTGGTGCAACCCTAAATGTCAAGGACATCTAGGAAGTAAAATAAGTTGACCCTGTGGGATTGGGGGAGAGCAACATAACGAACTACTTTGATTAGATATCTCTTAACACATAAAGTAGTCAAACTAATACTAGAGGTATGTTTCAGACCACAAAGTCAGCATAAGGAGAAGGACAGTTTGCTATATGAGCAGATAAAACGTGGTTGTGAGATCAGGAAAGTTATTTTATCAGGAGACTGTAATTGACCAAATATAAACTGAGAAAACATAATGCATGACTGATTCATGATTTTAGGGTAGTGTCATAGGCCCAAATATCTTCAGCTGCTAGAGTCTAAAGAGATCTTCAACAACAAAGAGTTTCCTTGTGGTAGAGAGTCTAGATCCCGTTCACGTTCAATGGCATTACCATTGCCAAATCCCTCACCGTCAACATCCTGGGTGTGGCCATTGACCAGAAACTGAACTGGAACAACCAAATAAATGCCCTGCTACTACAGCAGGTCTGAAGCTGGGTATTCTAGGGCGAGTGACGCACCTCCTGACTCCCCGAAGCTTCTCCACCACCTACAAAGCACATGTCAGGAATGTGATGGAATACTCTCCACTTGCCTGGATGAGTGCAGCTCTAACAACACTCAAGAAGCTTGACACCATCCAGGACAAAGCAGTCCATTATTGATCAGCAGCCCATCCACCTTAAACTCCACTGACTCCACCTGCACACCTTGGCTGCAGTGTACACTATCTATAGGATGCATTGCAGCAACTCACCAAGGTTTCTTCAACAGCACCTCCCAAATGTTGGACCACCACCACCTAGAAGGACAAGGGCAGCAGGTGCACGGGAACACCACTACCTCCGAGTACCCCTCCAAGTCACACTAATCTACTGGAATTTTTTGAGGATGTAACTGGTAAAATAGATAAGGGAGAACCAGTGGATGTGGTGTATTTGGACTTTCAGAAAGCTTTCGATAAGGTCCTGCATAAGAGACTAGCGTGCAAAGTTAAGGCACATGGGATCGGAGGCAAGGTATTGACTTGGATAGAGAACTGGTTGGCAGACAGAAAGCAAAGAGTCGGAATTAACGGGTCATTCTCCGAGTGGCAGGCAGTGACTAGTGGGGTACCGCAGGGATCGGTCCTAGGACCCCAGCTATTCACAATATATATTAATGATCTAGATGAGGGAATTGGATGTAATATCTCAAAATTTGTAGATGACAGAAAGCTGGGTGGGAGAGTGTGCTGTGAGGAGGATGTCCTGAAAATCCAGTATGATCTGGATAGGTTGGGAGATTGGGCGGAAGCATGGCAGAGGCAATATAATGTGGATAAATGCAAGGTTATCCACTTTGGTGGTAAAAACAGGAAGGCAGATTATTATCTGAATGGCAATAGATTGGGAGAAGGGGAAGTGCAATGAGACCTGGGTGTCCTTGTGTACCAGTCGCTGAAGGTAAGCATGCAGGTGCAGCACGCAGTTAAGAAGGCAAATGGTATGTTGGCCTTCGTAGCAAGACGGTTCGAGTACAGGAACAAGGATGCCTTGCTGCAGTTGTACAAGGCCTTGGTGAAACCACACCTTGAGTATTGTGTGCAGTTTTGGTCGCCCTATCTGAGGAAGGATGTTCTTGCCATGGAGGGGGTGCAGCAAAGATTCACCAGGCTGATACCTGGGATGGCAGGAATGACATACGAGGAGAGATTGGGTCGATTGGGCTTGTACTCGCTGGAGTTTAGAAGAATGAGAGGGGATCTCATTGAAACTTATAAAATTCTGTCAGGACTAGACAGATTATAAGCAGGAAGGATGTTCCCGATGGCCGGGGAGTCCAGAACCAAGGGTCACAGCCTAAGGATAAGGGGTAAGCCATTTAGGACTGAGATGAGGAGGAATTTCTTCACCCAGAGACTGGTGAGCCTGTGGAATTCTCTTCCACAGAGGGCAGTGGAGGCCAGTTCATTAAATATATTCAAGAAGTTGTTGGATATATTTCTTAAGGCTAAAGTGATCAAGGGATATGGCAAGAAGGCAGGGACAGGGTACTGAATTTGGATGATCAGCCATGATCTTGTTGAATGGCGGAGCAGGCGCGAGGGGCTGAATGGCCTACTCCTCCTATCTTCTATGTTTTTCTATGTTTCTACACCATCCTGACTTGATGGTTGCTGGAGCAAAATCCTGGAACTCCCTACCTAACAGCACTGAGGGAGTACCTTCACCACATGGATCTCTGCAATTCAAGAGAAAGGCTCCACCACCTGGATGAACTGCAATTTCCTCCATTTAAAGACTGTTGTTATGATCTGGAATGCACTGCCTGAAAGGGTGGTGGAAGCAGATTTAATGGTAACTTTCAAAAGGGAATTGGATAAATACTTGGGGAAACATTTGCTTTGCTGTGGGGAAAGAGCAGGGAGTGGGACTAATTGGTAGCTCTTTTAAAGAGCCGGCACAGGCATGGTGGGCCAAATGTCCTCCTTCTCTGCTGTATCATTCTATGAATCTATGATTTGAAAGACCAAAGCCATTGTCCTCAGCTCCTACCACAAACTCCGTTCCCGCCTCACTATTCCCATCCTCCTCCTTGGCCACTGTCCCAGAAGGTTTGTAAGCTCGGTATCTTATTTGACCATGAGCTGAGATTCTGACCACATATCCTCTCCAGCACAAAGACCAACTAGTTCCACCTTCCCAACATCACCTGTCTCCACCCCTGTCTCAGCTTATCTGCTGCTGAAACCCTTGTCCGTGCTTTTGTTTCCTCCAACACTCAAGTACTTCAATGTTCTCCTGGCTGGCCTCCCATCTTCCAACCTCCAGAAACTTGAGTTCATCCAAAACTCTGCTGCCCATATCTTAACCCGCACTAAGTCCCGCTTACCCATCACCTCTGTGCTCGCTGACCATCATTGGCTTCCGGTCGACCAATGCCTTGACTTTAAAATTCTCATCCGCGTGTTTAAATCTCTCCATGGCCTCAGCCCTCCCTATCTCTGCAACTTCCTCCAACCCTACAACCCTCTAAGAACTCTGAATTCCTCCAACTCTGGCCTCCTGAGCATCCCACACTCTCTTTGCCCCACCATTGGAGGCCGTGTCTTCAGCGATATGGACCCTAAGCTCTGGAATTCCCTCCCTAAACTTCTCCACATTGCTGCTTCTCTTTCCTCCTTTAAGACCCGCTTTAAAACCTACCTCTTTAACCAAGCTTTTGGTCACCCTCCTTATATCTCCGTCTTTAGCTCGGTTTCAATTTTTGTCTGATTACACTCCTGTGAATCGCCTTGCGATGTATTCCTACATTAAAGGTGATATATAAATGGAAAATGTTGCTGTTGTTGTAGTCTTCAGTTCAAAGTTCATAAAGTACATAAAATAACATTGAAACAAAACTGAGATGCCACTGATTGTTTTCTCTGACAAAAATGCTCAAAATAAAAATGTAAATTGTTGCTAGCTTTATGCATAGAGTTCTGAGGGACATTGTGCTGAATAACATCTGTCCTACTTTATTTAAAGGCTTGGTAAAGTTTAGTAAAGACTTCAAAATAGCAAATTACGCTGAGTCACATGATCAGAGAATTATAACACCATTGAATTTTATAGCATAGAAGGAGGCAATTTGGCCTATTATGCTTCTATCAGCTCTTGTAAGATCTACCATTTAGTTCTATATCCCTGTTCTTTCCCCACATTGCCTAAAATTCTTGTTGAATATTTATCCATTTCTGATTTATGGCTATGATGATCAATTCTGCTTTCACCACTGTTTCTGGTAGGGTATTCTGTGTCCTAGTAACCCTACTGATAAAAAGTAAATTCTCCAAACCTCTCCGTCCATTCTTTTGGTGATGCTCTTAAAATGATGCCCTTTAGTTAACTACTTCTTGACCAATGAGAATAGGTTTTACCGATTTCCCTCTTCATTTTAATGGCAAATCAATCAATCTGCATGTCCTACTTAAACACGCGAGCCAAGAGGTTCCACTTTGGGCTCAATCAGCTCAAGTTTCCGCTCAAACTCATTTGCATATCACTGAATGTAAAATCATGCATGAGCCAACGCAATTGGGCAGCGTGTTAGAATGAAATTGTTTATCTTGCAATAAAAAATATTCCTTGATATATTTAAGAGTGGTAACCTGGTGCAGTTTTATTAATACAGCTGAAAATGGGTTTATCACAAAAAATATTTCATCAGAGTGTCTCGACCACCACCTGTGAGTATCCTGATTTTAAACAACTGAAAATGACTTTAAAAAACTGTACAGAACCATTTATTAGTTACATTGGTGTACAGTAGTCAGTTTATTAGCAAATGAAAAAAAACATTTAAAAGCTTTTAAAACGTGCCTATTAGTGCCCTCGCGTCTAAAAAAGATTAATTTTAAGAGCCTCCTCGAAGGCCAGCAAATGGGCGCAATTAGCAGAAACCCACCATAGTGATTAATTCAATCTGGGCCATGGTCAGTTTGGTGGGCGGGGCCGGCTTCCAGTACGATATTTTTTAAACTAGCGCAAAAGATCACGGAAATGCAATTTACGCTGGACGTAATTTACGATTGAAATTCCTCAATCTTTTGCACTGGTTTGGAATTGCGCTGAAAAAAACAATGCAACCTGGTGGAAACTCCTACCCCAGATAACAAAACAACTTTGGCTTCTAAATATATCTTCCTAATACCTATCCCCAATTAAGTAAATAAAAATAATTATAAAAAAAGACTGTGTTATTCCATTTTAAATCATTTTTGCCAAAGAAGTCATTTGATTTTGTTTTCATTTTATTAAATGCTGGTTGTTTGATAATTACACCAAACCAGTGATTAGAAAATATAATATATAGCTTGCTAAGAAAGACTAGCCCCAGTTTGAATTATAAAATAAATGGAACAGAGATGTGACAGTAAGTCATTATCCATTGAGATGCTTGGCAGATCAGTTGCAGAGACCTTCCTAGAAATTACATGTGCAGCATTAGATTTAATACAAGTGTTGGTAATTGCCTGCATTGCAAAAGATGAGGAAACACAAGATGGATAATGTGCTGCTATGCTGAATCTAGACCATTGTAACAATCCAGTATATTTTCTATTATTGAACTTGAAACTGTTTATCTCACAGTTGAACTAGCTTGTGTATAATCCCAGGTATTTCTATCTGAATATGTTATAACTATGTACCATGTACCATGTCTCTGTGTTTTAGCATTCACCATTCCCAAGAAAAGAGTTAGTAAGGTGAGCTGTTCCCAGGCCTTGGTAGGAGGTGGTACGGTCAACTATTATTTTTTAAATATTCATTCTCGGGATATGGACGTTGCTGGCAAGTCCAGCATTTATCACCCACCCCTAGTTGCCTTTGAGAAGGTGGTGATGAACTGCCTTCTTGAACCATAGAATAGGTGTAATTTTACGCATCATAATGTCCCTTAAAACTCTGCATAAAGGAAGCAACAATTTGAATTATTATTTTGAACATTTTTGTAGGAGGGTCAGTGGCATCTCAGTGTTTTTTCAATGTTATTTTATGTACTTTGAACTTTCAAACAGAGTACTTTGTGCTGAAGAATACAACAACAACACTTTGTATTTATATAGCACCTTTAATGTAGGAAAACATCCAAAGCTGGTTCACAGAAGCGTATTCAGACATAAATTGACACCAAGCCAAAGAAAGGGGTATTAAGAGGGTGACCAAAAGGTTATATTGAGTTGCAGTGATTTACAATGAGGGAACAGTACAGAAATAGGCACATTTGGCCCTACTGGTTTATGTCGGTGTTTATGCTCCATACGAGACTTCTCCCACCCTACTCCATCACATTCTATCAGCATATCCTTCTATTCCTTTCTCCCTCATGTGCTTATCTAGCTTTCCCTTAAATGCATCTATGCTAGTTGCCTGCACCTTCAATAATAATAATAATAATTCAACTTTATTGTCATTGCACAAGTACATGAACAACAAAATGTGATCTTGCAAGCTCCCATGACTGGGAGAAGCAAAGCCGCTGTGTCGGTGTGCGCCGCCATTCCATTTCCACCATTCCTCCTGTCCGACAATCTTCAGCCCAACGCCTGGGCCTGCTCAGCAGCCGCTCCTCCTTCCGTGACCTTCTCACCAACCGCCCCTCCTCGGGGCTCCTTCTGTGACCTTCTGCACCTGGTCTTCCCTGATGGTCACCCCTCCAGGTACTAACCAGGCCTGGCCCTGCTTAGCTTCTCAAGCCTTGCCAATGACCCTATCCCTCGTCCCAGGAACAGGGATAGCACATTCCACGTTCTTACCACACTTTGGGTAAAGAAGTTTCTTCTGAATTCTTTATTGGATTTATTAGTGATTATCTTATATTTATGACCTCTAGTTTTGGACTCCTGCACAAGTGGAAACATTTTCTCTACATCTACCCAATCAAACCCTTTCATTGGCCCCAAATTTGCCGGTACTGAGGGCGGGTTTGGAGGCGGGTCCGCTGTCAAAATAACAAAGATTGACAGTGTAAGGTCCGCGCCTCAATAATACACGGACTTCGGGAGAACAGTTTAACAGGTACTTTACTGAACAGGAGGGCAATGTCAGACTGAAATACAGAAGCCTGCTAGGGCCTTTTATACAGGGGTGGTCACTGCCGGTACTGCAGTCTAAAACCAGTTCTTCCCTTAAAGGTACATACACAACAACTCCTCCCCTTTTAGATAAACAGTACATAACATTCATTTAACAACTAAATAATAACTAATTACAACTTTCTGGATATTATATACATCAACTGAAATAATCATTTATAAGTTCAGTCTTTGAGGAGGCTTCCTGATCCTGACTGGATAGCGCCTTTCTTGAGTATCCTGTTCTTGCGGCGAAGCTGATTCTGGTTCATGGTCACTGGTTGGTTCGTCAGCTTCCAATACCACTGCTTCTGAGGTAGACGCAATCTGTGCTTCAGGTTGATTACCAGGTGCACCTTCTCGTGGCATGGGTTTGGCTTGTTCCTGTGACTCTAGAATCTGGTCAGCATGGCGCCTCACAATGCTCTCTCCAATGTCCACTGTGTACATTAGTGGTCCCTGCTGTGTGCATATCGTTCCTGGCTGCCATTTTTCTGTTCGGTAGTCGCGGGCCAAGACTGGTTGTCCTACCTTGAAGCTCCGGGTTGGCTTCTCATTTATGTGCTGGAATTGCTTATCCTCAACATCTCGTCTTATGTTTGGTTTGAGCAAATCCAGGCGACATCTTAGCCTTCGGTTGAAGAACAGTACGGCTGGAGCTTGGTTGGTTACTGCATGTGTCGCATTCCGGTAGGCAAACAAGAAACTATCCAACTTGTGTTGTAGTGGTATGTCGTCATTATACATTGCCTTTATGGCCTTTTTAAAGGTCTGAACAAACCTCTCAGCCAATCCGTTTGTGGCTGGATGATATGGGCAGATGTGTAATGTTTCACCCCATTATTCTTCAGAAACCTCTGGAAATCCTCAGACACAAACTGTGGCCCATTGTCGGAGCAAATCTGTTCTGGCAACCCATTCCTGGCGAAGATGGTCCTTTGGACTGCAATAGTTTTCTCTGTGGTGGTGGAGGACATTTTAATGACCTCTGGCCATTTCGAATGGGCGTCCACAGCGATTAGAAACATTGAGTCCATAAAGGGACCAGCAAAATCAATGTGTACCTGTTGCCATGGAGATGAGGGCCACTCCCATGGATGTAGCGGGGCCTGTGGTGGAGCGTTTTGGATCTTCTGGCATCCTGTGCATCTCTTGGTCATATCTTTGATTTCTTTATCGATTCCCGGCCACCACACAAACGACCTGGCTAGGCTCTTCATTTTTACCCCTCCCAGATGACCCTCATGAAGCTCATTGAGCACTCTATCTCTCAACTTGGGTGGAATTACCACTCGGGATCCACACATCAAGGTTCCCCGGCACACTGACAGCTGTCCTCTCCTTGGCGAGAATGCTGGCAACAGTGAGTGGCCATATGCTGGCCATCCCTTCACTGTCAAATCGTAGACCCGAGAGAGTGTCGGGTCATTTCGGGTTTCCTTCTCTATACTCGAGTTTGTAACAGGCAAACATTCGACTATGGTCGCATGGAATATCTCAACAGGGTCCACTGCAGGAGTTTCTTCTACCATAGGCAACGGTAGGCGCGACAGCCCATCAGCGTTTCCATGCTGTTTCGTACCCTTGTACTCGATGTCGTACTGATGTGCCCCTTGAAAAAGTGACCATCTTTGCAGCTGTTGCGCTGTCATCACCGGAACGCCCTTCTTTGGGTTAAAAATGGAGACCAGGGGCTGATGATCAGTCAGTAGATTGAATTTCTGCCCGTGCAGATAGTGATTGAACTTCTTCACCCCCCACACCAGGCTGAGGGCCTCCCTGTCAATCTGGGCGTAGTTACGCTCGGCTGAGGTTAGCGAGCGCGACGCAAAGGCTATTGGCCTCTCTGAACCGTCACGGAATTTGTGTGACAGTACCGCTCCAATGCCGTAGGGTGACGCATCACATGCCAACCGAATCGGTAGCGTTGGGTTGTAGTGGGCCAATACTTCTTTTGAAGTGATGAGGCATTTACATTCCTGAAAGGCGCGCTTACACTCATCACTCCATTTCCATGTCACTCCAGTTTGCAGCAGGGCGTTCAGTGGGTGCAGAATTGTAGATAAATTCGGCAAGAACTTATGGTAGTAGTTCACCAACCCGAGGAACGACCTCAGCTGCGACACATTTTCCGGTGCTGGAGCCTTGACTACAGCCTCAATCTTGTCCGGCGACTTATGCAACCCTTCCTTATCAATCATGTGGCCACAATATGAGACTTCTCTCCTGAAGAACTCACATTTGGGGCGGTTGGCTCGTATCCCATATTCCTGTAATCTCGTGAGCACCTGCTCCAGGTTGGCAAGGTGTTCATTGTCATTTTCACCCGTAACCAGGATGTCATCCAAATAACACTGGGTCCCCGGGATCCCTTGCAGGACTTGTTCCATTGCCCTCTGCCAAATAGCTGGGGCCGATGCTACCCCGAATACCAGTCGATTGTACTGGTAAAGGCCTTTGTGAGTGTTTATCGTGAGGTATTTTCTAGATGCTTCTTCCACCTCCATTTGTAGATACGCTTGGGCCAGATCAATCTTTGTAAAACGTTTCCCTCCAGATAGTGAGGCGAAAATATCTTCTCTCCGTGGAAGTGGATACTGTACTGTGTGCAGGACTGGGTTCACAGTCACCTTGAAGTCCCCACAGATGCGAACCTTCTTTGGCTCCCCAGGCGTGCTGCTCAATACTTTCTTCATTACAGGAACGATGGGTGTGGCCCACTCGCTCCAGTCCACCTTGGACAGCACACCCGAACGCTCCAGACTCTCCAGTTCAGCTTCAATGGCTGGGCGGATCGCGTATGGCACCGGTCTGGCCTTGAAAAATTTTGGGTTTGCGTTATCCTCAATCTTTATGGTTGCCTTTACTCCTTTTAGAGTCCCAAGTCCTTGCTGGAACACCTGTTCCGCGTCAGATAGAATTTGTGACAGACGTCCAGGTGCGACGTCATCATCCTTTTTGTCAGTCACAGTTAGCGCCAGAATGGAATGCCAATCCAATTGTATCTTTCGGATCCATTCACGTCCCAATAATGGTGGTCCTCCATCTCGTAGTATATACATATATAGTTTCTGTGTTTCCTTGCCGTTATATTTAACTGGCACCCTTATTTTTCCTCTGGGGTAGACCTTTTGCCCCATGTATGTCTTCAATACAATGGATGTGTCCTTTAAGGGTATGTGTGAAAATAGCCGCTGATAGTCTTGTCGATTCATGACAGTTAGGGCTGATCCTGTGTCCAATTCCATCTTTACTGGGGACCCTGCTATCTTGAGGGTGACCCAAATGGTTCATTGATCTTCCTTTGCGATCACGTTGTGTAACTTCAGACAACTTAGTCCCCTGCTCCCGGAGTCCTTATCACTCTCCTGATCTTCTGAACTACTGTCTGTCAGTTTCTTTACTTTCCTGTACTGTTCCTTAGTAGTTCTTGTTGTGTTGGTTTTCTTTCCTGACCTGCAGACTCTTGCTATATGTCCCATTTTTCCGCATTGCCTGCATACTTTGTCCTTAAACCAGCAGCCCTTCTGCTCATGGGTTGTTCTGCCGCAGCTATAGCACTTTTCTGCTCTATACGCCATTTCGTTAGCACTGTATTCTTGTGGTTTCTGTTGTATTTCCGCAGCTCCCCGTGCTGCTGGTTCATAGGGTACTGCCACGCTGAAAGCCTGTTCTAGCGTCAGGTCCTTTTTTGAAAGTAGTCGTTTTTGGGTTCCTTCACTCTGGAGCCTGCAGACAAACTTATCCTGTAAGGTGTCTGCCGGTCCTGCTCCGAACTGGCAGTGCTTCGATAACTTGCGTAATTCCGTAAGGTAGTCAGCATTGCTCTCATCTTTGTGCTGATTTCTTTTATGGAACTTGAATCTTTCTGCTATCAGCAGCGGCATAGGGTTTAGGTGTTCCTGTAATATATTAACAATTTCCTCAAAACTTTTCTCCATTGGTTTAGCTGGGGTAATTAAATTTCGCAATAAGCCGTACGTACTCGCGCCCATCAAATTCAATAATACCGACGCCCTCTTCCCATCGGCCACCTCATTTGCCTTGCAGTACACTTCAATTCTTTCCACATATGTGGTCCAGTCTTCTACCTCATTGTCGAAAGCAGTGATACTGCCACTTTTCGGCATCTTGGGTGATTTAAAATGGCGCCTCCCGCGCTTTTTCTTCTTCCCCAATGGAATAAAATGGCGCCTCCCGTGCTTTTCCTTCTTCCCCAACGGGATAAAATGGTGCCTCCCGCGCTTTTCCTTCTTCCCCTTGCTGTAGCGCTGCTCCTAGCGATCTATGATGTAATGGCGGCGACTCGCGGCTTCGGCGCGTCTCGCTTTCCTCCCCCCTCGTTTATTTTCACTCCGCTGCCCGGTTCTTGAGCACCGACCGCGCCCTGTGCACTCCACCCTCTCTCTCTTGGTTTCTTTTCCCGGCGACACTGCGCGGCTCGTTTTGTAGAGCTGCTCCATCGAGCTTGAGCCCGCCGCAGTCCGGAAGGGTCAGCGCACTACCTGCCACCAGCACGACTTGCTGGAACACTTTAACTGGGGAGCTAAGCACAGCTCTCCACAGTCTCTCCCGCAATCCTCCGAACACCGATGAATTCTTTGGGCGGTTGCCCACGGTCGACGCCCGTTGCTCAGACTACGACCTCCAAGAAACCTCCTCTCAGGGCAAGATCCCCGTGAGATGATGCCACACTGCAGGTGTGTTCGAACTTACTCGTCGCCACTGTAAGGTCCGCGCCTCAATAATACACGGACTTCGGGAGAACAGTTTAACAGGTACTTTACTGAACAGGAGGGCAACGTCAGACTGAAATACAGAAGCCTGCTAGGGCCTTTTATACAGGGGTGGTCACTGCCGGTACTGCAGCCTAAAACCAGTTCTTCCCTTAAAAGGTACATACACAACAGACAGCAGGTAGGGAACCTCCATGCGAGTCTCCCAGGTGTCGGGTCTGTCAGCGGAGAACTGACCCGACACCAAGCGGCGGGGGAGACAATTGAGCTTGTTAAATTGCTTGTTAAGAACCAATTTAATACTATTTTGAGGCTTCCTTCAAATTTTCTGTTCTCCCCCACAGGTTACCCGCTGTTCGGGGAACATGCCAGCTCAACTTGGCATGAGTTGAGTCTGCTCTGATGTTTCTAATAAGCTGACAACTGCTGAAGTGGTGTCAAAGATGCCATGTTTCAGATGGTCAGTGTCAGAGCGCAGAAAATGTTGGTTACTGCATTTTTTATACATATAGAGATTTCTTTAGCTTACAAGTTTTTAGATCCAACTGTATGTCCAGTGCCACCTCATTGGGAGAACCTCTCTCACCATTGACAGATTGCTTCTGTCTGTCATCGTACCTACAGCTGCCATCTATTGTAACAACATCGGAGCCATTGAAAAAATCAGACCTTGGTCCTCTGAATCCTTCTACGATCAACCCCAACACCAACATCATCAGGCACACCAACATCACCAAAAACATCGCCAACCTTCTCCGCCATCACCTGATGCTGCACTGGACACAAAGCATCATCCCCTGACAACATTGCTGCCCAGGAGGCCAGCGATGGCATCACCATGGCCAGATTTTCTTCACTTGACGCTGTAAACCCTGACTGCCACATGATGCGCCAGGTTGACACCATCCCACACCAGCACCGTGAAGCATCTCTTTAATATCCAAACCATTCCATGCACACACATCACTATAGCGGGGTGGGCGGGGAGGTGGGGTGGTGGGGGAAGTTATGTCTGAATATTCACTGGAACTCAGTAAGAAACTTCTCAAGGTGCGCTCAGATCTGTCCAATAAGGGGCAGCTTTTGAAAAATAGATTTCACTGTATGACAACGCATTACCAGAAACTTCATATGGACATTGGCTAAACCTCTCAAGTGCCTACCCTTGTGTGTTGTTAGTTGGTATGCTTGCAGTAGGATGAGGGTGAGTGTGAGAGGTGGCTAGTGAGATGGGGAAGTGATAAAGTAGATACAGGGGTTGGGTGGAGGTGCAAGGTAAGTTGGTGTGAGTAGGGATGTGCAGGAGAAGGGTATGGAAGTCAATGTGATTGGGATGTGTTGAGTGGCACAGCAGGGTGAGTTTGAGTGTGGCTTTGCAGTAACATTTCATGATCCACTGAGATTATTGAAAGGTTGGTGCCACTGCAACCAGGGACCCCTGACAACATCCCTGCTTTTGCCCTCCTGTGCAATGTGCAACCAGGCTGTGTTGGTGTCCTGGGGAGGTCTCTTCTGCCCTTGGAAAGGAAGAGAACCTCCCTGTGTGCTGTGACTCCCTCCATAAGCATATGGAAGGAGTCATTGGAGAGCCTGAGTGCAAGCATCCACCTTTGTGCAATGCTTCTCAGTGTTTGCAGCACCTCAATGCTATCAAACACTGACAGAATAACTGTCAAACTGCATGTGGACATGGTCCCTTTATGGAAACCGGCTGATGACGCATCATCAAATGACGTCATCAGACCTGCTTCCTGTTAATTGGCTGGGAAGCCCACAGGGCAGGCTTAACAAGGCCAATCAAGGGAAAATCCCATTTACAGATGCGGCTGCAGCCAGGTTCGTGACCCGAACCCGGAAACCAGCTCTCCCGCCACCATCCCGCCTCTGATGGGAAATTCACAGCCATTATCTTAAAGCAATCTATCAGGTTACCATTCTTTCTGGAGAAAATAGCCCCAGACTGATCAACCTTTCCTTTCCTGATAAGTGTATCCTCTCAGTTCTGATATCATCCTTGTGAATCTTTTTTGAACCTTCTCCATTGCCTCTATATCCTTTTTATAATATGGAGACTAGAACTGTCCACAGTACTCCAAGTGTGGTCTAACTAACATTCAGTACAGGTTTAACATAACTTCTCTGCTTTTCAATTCTGTTCCTCTAGAAGTGGTTTGCTTTTTTATGGCATTAACTTGCGTCGCTACTTTTAGTGATTTGTGTATCTGTACACCCAGATCCCCTTTACTCCTCTACCCCATTAAGACTCTTACTATCCAAGCAGTATGTGGCCTCCTTATTCTTCTGACCAAAATGCACCACATCATACTTATCCATATTGAAATTATTTTGCCAATTACACGCCCATTCTGCAAGCTTATTAATGTCTTCCTGTATTTTATCACATTCTTCATTTGCATTAACAACACTTCCCAATTTGGTGTCATCTTCAGATTTTGAAATTGTACTTCTGATTCCTGAATCCAAATCATTAATGTAAATGGTGAACAACAGTGGTCCCTGTGGAACACCACTCACCTTTTGCCAGTTTGAGTTGCTACCCCTACTCTCTTGTTTCTGTTTTGTAGCCAGCTTGCAACCTATTCTTCTATTTGTCTTCTGACTTCACATGTTCTGACCTTAATCATGAGTCCATTATGCAGTACCTTATCAAAGGCCTTTTGAAAATCCAAATATATTATGTTTACTACATTACCCTTGTCTACTCTTTCTGTTACTTCTTCAAAGAATTCAATTAGTTTGGTCAAGCATGACCTTCCCTTCTGAAATCCATGCTGACTACTCTTCGTTATATTTTTGGTTGCTAGATGTTTTTCTGTTGCATTTTTGAGTAAAGATTCCATTATCTTTCCTACCACTGATGTTAAGCTAATTGGTCTACAGTTCCCTGGGCTTGTTCTGTCTCCCTTTTTAAATATAGGAATCACATTAGCTGTCCACCAGTCCTCTGGCACTAATCCCTTTTCTAACTAATTGCTATATATATGTAATAGTGTCTCTGCTATCTCTTCCCCAACACCTTTTAACATGCGTGGATGCAATCCATCTGGACCAGGGGTCTTATATTTTCTAAGCTTGATTAGTTTGTCAATTATCTCCTCCCTTTCTATCCTTTTTGATCTCTTCTAATGTCATGGCCACCATGTTAGTTTCCCTGGTAAATACTGAGGCAAAGTAACTATTTAATATTTCTGCCATTTCACAATCATTACCTGTGTGCTTATCTTGTGCATTCTTTAGTGGTCCTAACTCTATCCTGATTTTTCTTTTGTTATTTAGGTGCCTGTGGAATAATTTACTATTACTTTTTATATTCCTCAATAATTTAGTGTCATGGTTCCTTTTTGCTTTCCTAATTTTTTAAAATTTCTATCCTATCCTCTTTGTATTCCCATTTGTCATCCTCTCCTTTATTGTCTATGTACTTAGTGTATGCCTTTTTTCTTTAGTGTCAATTTTACCCTTATCCCTTTATTCATTCATAGTGTTTCATTATGGGCTAGTTTGTTCTTGTTTTTTACTGGAATGTATTTCTCCTGAACTCAATTGATGATTGTTTTAAATATTTCCCATTGAAGTTGGAACTCTTTGGCTGGCATTTTTTTCAGTTTACCTTCCCTAGTTCCAGTTTCATCCCCTCAAAATTAATTATTTCCCCCCCAATCTATTACTTTGATCTGTGTCTTACTTATGTCTTTCTCAATCATTATTTTAAACCTTATTATGTTATGATTGCTATTGCCTAGACGTTTCCCTATGCTTACTTCTCTTATCTGCTCTGGTTCATTTCCCATTACTAGTTCCAGTAATGATCCTCTCTTGTTGGGCTTCTTACATATTGGTTAAAAAAGTAGTCCTGAACACACTGTAAAAACTCCATTCCTTTCCCATTTCCTTATCTGGTCTTGCCAGTTTATTTGGGAGTAGCTAAATCTCCCATGATTATTATTCTGTCTTTTACTCATTTCATGGATTTGCCTATATATTGCTTCCTCCACTTCCCTTCCACTACGGTGGTCTGTAGGATTGATCCCTTCTTATCCTTTATCTCAATCCATATGGATTCTGTTTCTATCTCAATGTTAATTATGTCCCTTTTTTCTACTGTCATTATTTTATCTCTAAGCAGTATAGCTACCCCATTCCCCCTTCTTCCTTCCCTATCCTTTCTAAATACGTTATATTCTGTAATAGTTAACTGGCAGTCCTGTTCTGGCAGTTTAAAGAGGTATGTTTTAAGGAGTGTTTTATAGGAGGAAAGATTGCTAGAAAGGCAGAGATGTTTAGGGAGGGAATTACAGAGCTTAGGGCCTATATGGCTGAAGGCATGGCCGCCAATGGTGGGGTGAAGGAAGTGGGGGACAAGAGGACAGAGTTAGAGGAATGCAGAGATCTTGGAGGGTTGTAGGGCTTCAGAAAGTTATAGTGATAGGTAGGACCGATGCCATGGAGGAATTTGAACACAAGGATAAGAATTTTAAAATCAAGGCATTGGTGGACCGGAAGCCAATGATGGTCAGTGAGCACAATGGCAATGGGTGAGCAGGACTTAGAATGGGTTAGGATACGGCAGGAGAGTTTTGGATGAGTGCAAGTTTATTGAGGGTGAAAGATGGGAGGCCAGCCAAGAGAGAAATAAATACCCGAGTCTAGTAACAAGAGCATGGATGAAGGGTTCAGCAGCAGATATGCTGAAGCAGGGGCAGAGACGGGCAATGTTACGGAGATGAAAGTAAATGGTCTTTGTGATGGAGAGGATATGTGGTTGGATGCTCAGCTCAGGGTCAAATAGGCCGCTGAGGTTGCGATCTGCCTTGTTCAGCCTATGACAGTGGCCAAGGAGAGTGATGGAAATGTTGACGAGGTAACAGTTGGTGGTGGGGGCTGAAAACAATAGCTTTGGTCTTCCCAATGTTTCTTTGGAGGAAATTGCAGCTCATCCAGATGGTGGTGAACTTTCTTCTTGAACCGCTGCAGTCCATGTGGTGAAGATACTCCCACATTGCTGTTAGATAGGGAGTTCCAGGATTTTGACCCAGTAACCATGAAGAAACAGTGTGTCCAAGTCAGGATGGTGTGAGACTTGGAGGGGAACTTGGAGGTGATGGTGTTCCCATGCACCTGCTGCCCTTGTCTTTCTAGGTGGTGGAGGTCATGGGTTTGGGAGATGCTGTCACAGAAGCCTTTGCAACTTGCAGCAGTGCATCCTGTAGTTAGTAGCCACAGTGGAGGGAGTGGATATTTAATCCGGTGGATGGGCTGCAGATCAAACAGACTGTTTTGCCTTGGATAGTGTCGAGCTTCTTGAGTGTTGTTGGAGCTGAACCCATCCAGGAAGTGGAGAGTATTCCATTGCACACATTAAAGCTAACAGTAAAAAAAAATGGGTTCTGAACTCAAGGTGGATAAGTCAGTGAACCCTGATGGCAGGCACCCAAGACTGTTAAAGAAAGTTAGAGAGGAGATAGGAGAGGCTCAGGCCAAAATTTTTCAATCCTCCTTAGATATGTAAATTGTGCCAGGGGACTGGAGGGTAGCCGATGTAACACCTGCATTCAAGAAAAAAGAGATGGATAAATTGGGCAACTACAGTCCAGTAAGTTTAATGTCAGTTGTTGGCAAACTCTTGCAGGTTGATTTTTACTCCTGAACAGGAATGTCTGCGAGTGGTAGCAGGGCGGCTCACCCGAGTTTAACGGCTGGACCTCATTGGCATGCCACTTGCCGACTTACCAATCAAAGCAGCCAGAAAGATGGCAGGAAGTGGCTCCCCATTTGTTAAAATTCGGTGGCGTATTGCGCAGGGGAATTGTGGTTTGGGAGGGGTGGGTGGGTAGCTCGGGGCAGGGGGACCTAAGGTTTCCTAGTGGGGCCCAGATGAGTACTCCTGCTCCTCCTAGCCCACGAGGAAACCGTAAATGAATTTTTAAAACTTACCTTAATGGGCCTCTTCTGGCCCTCGATGCAGCTCCCAGAGGCTTTGGCCTGGCGGGGAAGCCATCACATGTTTCCCTGCTCAGGCTTCAAGTAAAAATAGCATTCAGTCCCCGATGTACATCATCAGGAGCACAATCTGCACATTTAATGAAGGACCCAGCCAGCTTCTGGTGGGCATCCTCGCTGCCTGCAAGTTAAAATTGTAGTCAGCCAGATTGGGGTTTAAATGGAGTGGGTAAATTCTTCCATTCCATTTTGACTGCTCCCCAGACTAGTTTCTGCTGGGTGGGGTGAGTTAAAATTGACCCCTATTAGAATCTACATTTGGGAAAAGCAGTAGCAATAAAGCACATACTTAACAAAGTGTTAGAAACATAATCCATATAGATTGAGATAAAGGATAGGATGCGATCGATCCTGTTGTTAGGGGTATACTACAGACTACCAAATAGTGGAAAGGAAGTGGAGAGAAAAATATGTAGTCAACTATATGGAAAGAGTAAAAAACACCAAATCATAATCTGGGGGATTTCAACAATGGCATGGAGAGGGAGTCAAATGGGAGAAGGGGATGGATTTATTTTACAGTGCGTATAAGAGTCCTTTCTTACCCAATATGTAAGAAGCACAACAAGGGAGGTAGCACTGCTAGACCTAGTAATGGGAAATTAAATGGAGCAGATAAAAGAAATAAGCATTTTAAAACATCTAGGGAGTAGTGATCACAATATCATAAGGTATAAGATAATGATAGAGAGGGATATAGATAGTGCAAAGACTAAAGTAATTCATTAGAGAAAAGCCAACCATGAGGGAATGAGGATGGAGCTAAGGATGGTAAACTGGAGAAAAATATTGACAGACGAAGAGGTAGAGCAACAGTGGGCAACATTTAAAGGGGAGATCAACAAGCCAAGAATGAGATGTAAGAGGTGAGAATAAAATTGAATGTAAAGAAAAAGGCATGCACATTTATGTATAAACAATAAAGGAGAGGCTGACAAAAGAGAATATGAGTGTAGAAAAGAGGTTAAAAAGACAATTAGGAAAAGAAAGAGGAAACATGAAATGAAAATATCAAAGAATATAAAAAAGAACTAGTAAATTATTCTATAGACAGATAAAATAACAAAAGGAGAATTAAGCTAGGGATAGAGCCACTAAGGGTAAACTCACAGAAGATAATATTGAAATGGCATGGATACTGAATAGATACTTTACCTCAGTTTTCACTGAGAGATGAATAGAGAGGAAATGACAACAGTAGAAGAAATCAAGAGGAACATTACAACAATTCAGATAGATAGAAAGGAGATACTAGACAAATTAGCTAAACTTAAGGAGGGCAAAACACTGGGTTTAGATGGATTGCTTCAAGATGGGTATTCAAATAAACTAGGGAGGAGATAACAGAGCCACTAGTACTATAAATAAAAATTCAATAGAGAAAGGAATAGTGCCAGATGACTGTCGAACACAAATTCAATTCCTATTTTCAAAATGGGAGATAGAGCTTACCCAGGGAACTACAGACCAGTTAGCTTAATGTCAGTGGTAGGAAAGATATTAGAATTATTGCTAAAAGATCAGATAACAATACATCCAGAGATGGCGAATATAATAAAAAGTCAGTATGGATTTCTAAAAGGAAGGTCATCTTTAACCAATTCTATAGAAATCTTTGAAGTAACATAAAGAGTAGACAAGGGCAGTGCAGTGGATGTGGTATAAATTGATTTTAAGAAGGCTTTTGATAAGGTGCCATATAAGAGACTCATGACAAATGTCAGGGTGTGTAGAGTCAGAGGCCAGGTGGAAGAATGGATTGAAAGATGGCTACAAAACAGAAAATAAAGGGGAGGAGTTAGGGAAGTTTCTCAGACTGACAGAAAGTGGACAGTGGTGTCCCACAAGGATCCATGCCGGGACCACTGTTGTTCACCATATACATAAATGATTTATACTCAGAAATTGGAGGTATGGTGTTGAAATTTGCAGGAGATACCAAATTGGGGCACATAGCTAATAATGTGGAGAACTGTACCAATATACAGGTAACCATAAACTTGCAGAGTGAGTGAATAAATGGCAAATTAAATTCAATATAGCAAATTATAAGGTGGTTAATTTTTGTAGCAGGAATAAGGAAGTCGATTAGAAGGTAAGAAACTAAATGGGTAGATGAACAAAGAGATCTGGGAACACAAATATATAAATCAATAAAAATAACAAAACAAGTTGATAATGCCATAAAGATAGCAAACAAAGTACTGGGGTTCATTTCTAGAAGAATAGAATAGAAAAACAGGGAGGTTATGTTAAATATATATAGAACCTTGGTTAGAGCATGCTTGGAGTAGTGTGTGTAGTTTTGGTTTCCATACTACAAAAGGATCTTGAAGCACTGGCGAAAGTGCTGAAAAGATTAACTACGATGTTACCAAAATTAAGAGGATGCAACTATCAGGAAAGATTGAGCCGGCTGGGGCTCTAAGAGGAGACCTGATAGTGGTCTTTAAAATTAGGAAGTGCTTTGATGGAGTGAATGTGGAGAAATTGTTTCTACTTTTGGGTGAATCCAGAGCAAGGGGGCATAAATATAAAATAGGCACTAACAGATCAAATGAAGAATTTAGGAGAAATTCTTAAACAGAGAGTGATGGGAATGTAGAACTCACTGCCACATGGAGTGGTTGAAGCAGCTCAAATTGATGCATTTAAAGGGAGATGTGAAGCATACATGAGGCAGAAGAGAATAGATGGATACGGGCGCAGGGTGGGAAGAGGTAATTCGAGTAGATGCATGTTCGTGTGGAGTATAAACACTGGAATAGACCAGTTGGGCTGAATGGCCTGTTTCTGTGCTGTAGATTCTATGTAATTATATGACATCAAATTAAGTGAGCAAAAAATGCAGACTAATCAAGGATAGCTAGCATGGATGTGTTAAAGGCAAGTTGCAGGTGGCATATTGAACAGATTTGTTTTTGAAGAAGTAACCAATTAAATAAGGATACTGCAGTAAATGTACTGCATTTGGATTTTCAGAAGGCTTTCAATAAGATATTTCACAATTTGTCACACAAATTTAGGTGTACAGTGTAAGTGGAAATGTAGCAGCATGGATAGAAAGTTAGCTGATGGACAGTAAATAAAGCATTAGGGATGTTTGGAGGATTGGAAGTAGTGCACCCCAGGCATCAGTGCTCGGCATAGGGAGCACAATATCAAAATTTGCTGCTGGTAAAGTAGGGCTTTGGCAAAGAGTGAGGACAACTGTAAAAGACTTTAGAAAGACATAGGTTAGTGGAATGGGCAGACAGGTGGCAGATGTAATTTAATGCGAAGAAGTGTGGGGGAATGCATTTTGGGAAGATAAACAAGTAACAGGAGTATAAAGTCAATCAGGAGCCCATGAAGAGTGGGTTCAAATAGATAATTTCTTTAAAGTATGAGAGCAAGTAGATAAGGCCATAAAAAAGACCAATTGCATTTTGGTTTTTATAACTGGGCATATAGACTATAAGAGTAAAGAGTTAATGATCAATTTGTACAAGGCAATTATAGGCCATAGTTAGAGTACAGGAAACTTTGTGCTATCTGGCACCGACGGGACCGAGCTGCTGCCGTTCCCTCAAAACTGCCGGACACTCCAGAGTTAATGTTGAAACATACGGAGATTTTCATCTCTATATGAATCAACAAACCCTGTTGCTTAGCAACAGCCTCTAAACAGTCGGCAAGCGTCTCTGTTGCGTCTCTAGCTGAAGCTGTTGCTTAGCTACAGACCTTGCAGAGCTTGACTGTTCAAACAAAGCAAAGAAAAGAAACGAAAAGAATAAAAAACGGCTCCTGATTTTTGCCGGTGGCTCCAGCTTGCCGGACGGTTCGCCTCCGGATAACTCAAAGTTTCCTGTACCATGTGCAATATAGAAAGAGCATTAAAGCCATAGAGAGTGCACAGCAATGATTCCAGGGATGAAAACCTATAGTTATGAAAAGAGACTTGAAATACTACAATACCATAGGAGCAGAGAAAGTTAAGGGGAGATTTGACAAATGTTTTTTAAATTATGAAGGGTTTTTATGGGGTGAATAGGGAAAGATTATGGACTAAAAATTAGATTGCATAGCGCCGCTGTTTGGGTACTACAGGTGTCATTTTGGGTCGAAAATGGTGTCCGAGCCGCGCGCACTCACTTCTGGGGCATGCTGTGCCAGACACCACCTTGGTGAGGGCGGTAGTGTCGCCGCTGGGAGCGTGCACCAGAAGTATGTAGAGTAGGCAGATCGTGACGTCAATCAGCATGCAACACTGATTTGACGCCAGCACTGCCATTTTCTTCCTCAACGCTGGAACTAACACCCTGTGTTAACCTCGCACAGCTGCACATGTGTTCAGCAGCTGCAAGGACCCCCTCCCAGTGATATTTAAAGGGATCAGCAACCACTCTCAGGTGAGTTGCTGATTAATTTCTGCTGGCTCTGTGAAGGTTTGTGGAGGTGATTAGAACATTCCAGAGTTGTTTAAAGTTGGTGAGGTGACAGGGAGTGGTGCTGCAAGTGGAGAAGGCCTTGGTTCTGACATCAAGGGTTCTGGTCAGACCACTTGCTCACAGTCATGGGTGCTCTCGCTGTCAACCCCATGGGCTGCAGCATGACAGGGAGATGGAGCAGAGGCAGCGAAGAAGAGGACAAGCTGCTTACAGAGGGAGGAGAAGGAGGGGGAGAAGGGCTCTCATCAGGTGGCCTTACCCACCTTGGGTCTTCAGAGAGCAACACTCTTACCTCAGCCTGAGCCAGGAGCAGTGTATGAGGCATCTGTGCTTTATGAAGGAGATCCTCACAGAACTCTGCTGCGTCTTGCAACCAGACCTGCAGCCTCACTCCAGGGGAACGACAGTGCTGCCAGTGGCTATGAAGGTGACTGTGGCCCTGAATTTCTTCACGCAGGATCCTTCCAGACTGGAGCGGAGGCGACATTTGTAACATCTCCCAGTTCGCCGTCCACTGCTGCATAAGAGCGGTGACAGATGCCAGGAAAGGGGACTTCATTGTCTTCTCTCTGACCAGAGAGAATCAGGCAGAGTGTGCATATTGCTTTGCCAGGATAGCGGGCTTCCCACATGGTGCAGGACGCCATCGACTGCACGCACGTGGCTCTGCACAAGGAGAGCCATGCTGCCACATGGAATCTGAGAGAGCAGACCATTGGCATCCTTAAACAATGCTACCGCTGCCTGGCCCACTCTGGAGGAGCCCTGTACTACTCACTAGTACACGTCTCAGGATTTGTCGTGGTCTGCTGCATGTTCCACAATCTCGCCATCATGAGGGCGCAGCTGAGGAGGAGGAAGAGCAGTCATCATGGGTGACTTTAATCTACATATAGATTGGGCTAACCAAATTAGCAACAATACTGTGGAGGAGGAATTTCTGGAGTGTTTACGGGATGGTTTCCTGGAACAATATGTCGAGGAACCAACCAGAGATCAGGCCATCTTAGACTGGGTATTATGTAACGAGACAGGATTAATTAGCAATCTTGTTGTACAAGGCCCCTTGGGTCGGAGCGATCATAATATGATTGAATTCTTCATTAAGATGGAGAATGAAGTAGTTGACTCAGAGACTAGGGTCCTAAATTTAAATAAAGGAAACTACGATGGTCTGAGGCGCGAGTTGGGTAGGATTGATTGGGGAATGTCACTCAAAGGGTTGACGGTGGATAGGCAATGGCAAACATTCAAAGACCACATGGATGAACTACAGAATTTGTTCATCCCAGTTTGGCATAAAAATAAAACAAAAACGGTGACTGAACCGTGGCTAACAAGGGAAATTAGGGATAGCATAAGATCCAAGGAGAGGACATATAAATTGGCCAGGAAAAGCAGTAAACCTAAGGATTGGGAGCAGTTTAGAATTCAACAAAGGAGGACAAAGGGATTAATTAAGAAAGGGAAAATAGAATATGAGAGTAAGCTTTCAGGGAACATAAAAACTGACTGTAAAAGCTTTTATAGATATGTGAAGAGAAAAAGATTGGTGAAGTCAAGCGTAGGTCCCTTGCAGTCAGAATCAGGGGAATTTATAATGGGGAACAAAGAAATTACAGGCCAATTAAATACATATTTTGGTTCTGTCTTCACAGAGGAGGACACAAATAACCTCCCAGAGATGTCAGGGAACATAGCTTCTGATGAAAGGGAGGAACTGAATGAAATCAGTATTTGTAGGGAAATGGTGTTAGGGAAATTGACGGGATTGAAGGCCGATAAATCCCCAGGACCTGATAATCTACATCCTAGGGTACTTAAGGAAGTGGCACTAGAAATAGTAGATGCATTGCTGATCATCTTCCAACATTCGATGGAATCTGGAACAGTACCCATAGACTGGAGGGTAGCTAATGTTACCCCACTATTCAAAAAAGGTGGTAGAGAGAAAGCAGGGAATTACAGACCGGTAAGCCTGACATCGGTAGTGGGGGAAATGCTAGAGTCCATTATAAAAGATGTAATAGCAGAGCACTTGGAAAACAGTGACAGGACCGGACAAAGTCAACATGGATTTACAAAAGGTAAATCGTGCTTGACTAATCTACTGGAATTTTTTGAGGATGTAACTGGTAAGATAGATAAGGGAGAACTAGTGGATGTGGTGTACTTGGACTTTCAGAAGGCTTTCGATAAGGTCCCGCATAAGAGATTAGCGTGTAAAGTTAAGGCACATGGGATTGGGGGCAAGGTATTGACTTGGATAGAGAACTGGTTGGCAGACAGAAAGCAAAGAGTTGGAATAAACGGGTCGTTTTCCGAGTGTCAGGCAGTGACTAGTGGGGTACCGCAGGGATCGGTCCTTGGACCCCAGCTATTTACAATATATATATTAATGATCTAGACAAGGGAACTAGATGTAATATCTCCAAATTTGCAGATGACACAAAGCTGGGTGGGCGTGTGTGCTGTGAGGAGGATGCCAAGAAACTCCAGGATGATTTGGACTGGTTGGGTGATTGGGCAAAAGCATGGCAGATGCAATATAACGTGGATAAATGTGAGGTTATCCACTTTGGTGGCAAAAACAGGAAGGCAGATTATTATCTGAATGGCAATAGATTGGGAGAAGGGGAAGTGCAATGAGACCTGGGTGTCCTTGTGCACCAGTCACTGAAGGTAGGCATGCAGGTGCAGCCGGCGGTTAAGAAGGCAAATGGTATGTTGGCCTTCGTAGTGAGAGGGTTTGAGTACAGGAACAAGGATGTCTTGCTACAGTTGTACAGGGCCTTGGTGAGACCACATCTTGAGTATTGTGTGCAGTTTTGGTCGCCTTATCTGAGGAAGGATGTTCTTGCCATGGAGGGAGTTCAGCAAAGATTCACCAGGCTGATACCTGGGATGGCAGGAATGACGTATGAGGAGAGATTGGGTCGATTGGGCTTGTACTCGCTGGAGTTCAGAAGAATTAGAGGGGATCTCATTGAAACTTATAAAATTCTAACAGGACTGGACAGACTAGATGCAGGAAGGATATTCCTGATGGTCGGGGAGTCCAGAACCAGCGGTCACAATCTAAGGATAAGGGGTAGGCCATTTAGGACAGAAATGAGGAGGAATTTCTTCACCCAGAGAGTGGTGAACCTGTGGCATTCTCTACCACAGAAGGCAGTAGAGGCCAATACATTAAATTTATTCAAGAAGGAGTTGGATATATTTCTTAAGGCTAAAGGGATCAAAGGGTATGAGGAGAAAGCAGGGATCGGGTACTGAATTTGGATGATCAGCCATGATCACATTGAATGACGGAGCAGACTCGAGGGGCCGAATGGCCTACTCCTGCTCCTATCTTCTATGTTTCTATAGGAGGAGGAAGAGGAGGAGGAAGAATCAGAAGAGGAGAAGGAGGAAGCAGAAGAGGAGGAAGCGGAAGGGAGGAGGCAACCCAGACAGGCCCTTTCTGCCCGGCTGTCCAAAATTGACTCATCCAATTGTGCTAAGAGTGAACGCAACCCCAATTCCCCTTTCAACAATAGTCCCACACCTTACCTTCCCTCTGTTACTGACAATCACAGCGTCCTCTTGGCCACAATGCTGAAATAAAAGCCACCACAAAAGAAACATTCAAATTGAACTATCTCCATCAATCCATCTAATATTACATAACAAAGTGAACGAATCACCCTTGTGCATTCCGTTATTGCCTGTCTTTAGTGTGCCTTTGCCTTTCCTAATGCTCCTTTGAAGTGCTACCCCAGTGGCTGCAGCATGGCAGGTGGAAGACTGCTGACTTTCAGTGGAGGAGACTGTTAGGTCCATGTATCTTAATGTTGTGTCCTTCAATAATCAGACAACAGACTGCAGGGAATGATTCAACAGGTGTTTACTCAACGTGGTTCAAACTGCAACTGAAACAACAGATTACTACTCAGCGTTATATGCAGGTGTGGTCACTGCCGGTACTACAGTATACATGAGCTGTAGAAAATAGTTCCCCCCTTAAAGGTACATACATTACAATTCCTCCCCTTTTAGATTAACAGTACCATAACACTCATTTAACAATTAAATATCAAACTAATTACAATTAACACTTTTAACATGCAACATTAGCTGAAAATAGTCTATTTATAAATTCAGTCTTTGGGGAGGCTTCCTGATCCTTTCTGGATAGTGCCTTTCCCGAGTGTCTTGCTCTTGGTGCAGAGGCGATTCTGGCCCCCTGTCATCGGTTGGTTCATCAGCTTCCGATGCCACTGTTTCTGGGGTAGATGCTACCTGTATGTCGGGTTCATCACCAGGTACGTATGGGCGAGGCATGGGGTTGACTGCAGATAGACTTGCTGGATGACGTCGAGCACCTCTGGGCCTAGAAGGCCCGGCTGCAGAATACACGACCTCTGCATGTGCGGCAGCAGTCTGGACTGGCTGGCTGACAGGCAACCGCAAGGACACTGGCGGAGTGGCAGTGGTGGGAGGAAGAATGCTGTCATCCTGAGAGAGGACAGCAGGTTCATGCTCCACAGATCCACTGCCACTCCCCCCGGGCTGGCACCTCAGCATTCCTAGTAATCTGTTGGAGGATACATTGCTGGACTGCTGTGACGCCTTGCAAGTCCCTTTCCACACTCGTAAACCCAGCCTTGATGGCATCAGTCTGAGCTTGCGCGGCAGCAAGCTGAGCCTTCCTGAGAGCAGTCTGAGCTTGCATGACCTAAGTCTGAACTTCCACTACAGCACTCAGACATAAGGTGGCTGCTGCTTGTGCTGTAATGGAAGCTGAGACATCAGCCATCAGATGCTGTATGATGGTTGGGTCCACAAGAGTGCTAATGGATCTTCCCACCCCTTCCATGCCCTGTGCAAGGTTGGTGCTGGACTCCTCCATGCTCCTTGACATTGCACTCAGGCTTTCTGGCAGGCCTGCCAATGTGGCAAGCATTTTGTTGTGCATACCCATCGGCATTCTTCTGTAGGCCACCCCATGAAAGTCCTTATCTGAGTCCTCTGCAGCAGAACTCATGTGTGACCTCGCCCTCCGGGAGATGACACCTGCACTACCGCTTCCCCATACCCAGGATGCAGCCCACTTGTGCCAGTGATTCACCATGTGCAGATCCCACCTCTAAGCTGCCCTCTAAACTCCACGCAGTGCCAGTATCTGAGCTGGTGGCTGCGAGTGTCAGATCGAGTGACGATGTTTCTTCTTCTTCATCACTCTCCTCTCCCTCTTCTTCTTGAACCACTGGCTGGGCAGGTTGGTTTTCTTGGGTCTCTGAAATGTGAAAGGCACAAGGGTAGGGTTGTGGTGAGCAGAGCGGGGAAAGCAAGAGGTGCATGCATACCCCATGTGTAGCTTGTAAATCAGAAGAGATTGTGGCATGAGGAGGAAGTGGAATGTGAGAAGGAGGATACGTTATGATGATACCAGCATCTTGCATTCTTTCAGCCCCGCTGCTGGCCACGAGCTCAGCCATGCTCCTCCCAAGAATGGCCAGCACCATCTCCTCCATGGGGGTGAAGTGATGCAGGCGAGCCTGTCCCCCACAAGTTAGGTTCTGCTGGCGCTGGTTATGCACGACCTTTTCATGCAAGAGGAAGGGAAACGTGTCAGTGAGTGTGGTGTAATGTGTTTGGGTGATGTGCCTGTCATGGTTGAATAGCTGACAGTGTGTGCAAGTGTGTGAGATGTGGCTGTGAGGCTTGCAGCAGTGGTAAGTGTGTGAGGGTGAGGTGAAGCTATGAATGTAAGGTATGAGTTGTGTTTGGTAGAGATTGTTGGTACTTGAGTGATGGGGGTGTGGTGCATTGAGCAGTGTGTGGTGGTGCAGATGGTGGAAGACGACATTTAAAGTTGAATTCACTGACCTTGACCACTCGTGTGAGGTCATTAAACTTCTTCCTGCACTGCGCCCACATCTTTGGTGCTACACTGCTGGTTCTGTTGCCTGGTGGGCTACCTGGCCCCCTATGTAAAGAGAACCTCACTCCTTCTATTGACCTCCTGCACCAAGGCCTCCATCGGATCAAGGCAGCAAGGCTGCATCGGAAAACCTTGGTGTACGCTCTTTCCCCTGTTGTGTCATCATTAATTGTTCCTTTCCATTGTCTTCCCCAGCCAGTTCAATGATCTGCCGCAGGCAGAATGTGCCTCCCCTTTAAAGGTGCAGACTGCCTTTAAGTAGTGCAGGCTATCTTTAATTGGCGCTAGCCTCGCACAAACATGGGCCCCTTGCTGAGCGTTCAGCCACTCAGTGGCATGTTCAGTCCTGGGCTGAATGCCACATTCATGGAAATGCGCAGGCAGCACAAAGTTTGCCTGCTGCCTGCAGTCCTCTGAACGTGTGCGGGTTGATCATGCATGGCGATCCCCGTGCCTGTATTCAGGAGCAAACCAATTTCTAGGCCTAGGGCCTCTGGCTGGTGAGTTGCTGATAAAGAGTCATAAATTTAAAATTATTACTGAGGAGAGAAGTTAGGAAAAATTTATTTATTTAAAGAATTGTTGGAAATGGAATACTTTGTCACAGAAAGTGAAGATAGAGACCATTGAAGCTTTTCAGCTAAAATTGGATAAACATTTGAAGGCAAGGCAGGTAATTGGCTGGTGTGATCTAGCATAAACATAGTGGGCTGAATAGCCTCCTTCTATGTTGTACATTTCTATGGTTCTATGGATTAAGTTTTCCTCTGATTTTTCACCTCTGCTCAGTTTTTTCCTTGGCTAAGCATAGAATCTTACTGGCAAATTGTGCCACTCTGAGCATTGTGATTTTACTCTCTGCCACACTGAGTTGACAAAGCCCAGATGTAACAGTTAACCCTGGTCACAGTAAATTACTTACTATAATTTAAGTAGGAATCCCATTACATTACCAAATATAAAGTCAATTTTGTACAGGCTAAATCAATCAAATTTATTTACACAAGGAACGAAGCAGAGATAACAGAAAATACTATAAAGTGCAATAAATATTTCTACAATTGCTTTAATAAAGGTCTCTTGCCTTGATTTAATTACTGTGCTATGGTCAAAACCTGGGTTCTCTTCCCCTTGCTGAATCTCACTGTGCTTATTTTTATCAACTTATTACACTTGAAATGTGGCAAAATTATCTCAATAAGATAATAAAATAGTAGAAGACCTGACTTTGTTGAGCCCTTGTTGCTGGGGCAGAAAACTCAGTTACCAAGACAAAAATTCTACTCTATTTTTCTCATATTATTGTGAATACCGAAGCAATTTTATTCTGTTTGGAAAGAGGAGACTTAAAGGTGACCTAATTTAAGTTTTCAAGATGAGAAAGATGATTGACAAAGCTGATGCAGGCAAGTTGTTCACTGTGATGAAGGGTTTGAATTCCAGGGGGAAACAAGTTAAAAAGTAGATGTTAAAAGCTAGGAAAGAAATCCGGTGGAACTCTTTTATATAAAGGCACATAGACTTGTGGAATAAGTTATCAGGGAATGGCTTTGAAGGAAACAGTATAAATTCTAGAGACATTTAAATATATTGCTGAAGACAGAAGTCATTGGGCAGTAGGGTAAGAAGGGAGGTAGTTGTAAACATAAGATTTATTTGAAAGAAAAAATTCATTAAACCCAACAGTGCTACCCGTTTTTACAGAGATCAACTCACCTAACAACCTTCTGGTGTGATTGAGATCAGTCCAAAGACAGTCTGGTTGGACTTAATGGTGCTTCCTATTCCTAAAAATTCTTATCCTATTTATATATACCTGATCTAATGGGTATCCAAATGATATATGCACAGATCTCTCAGACTACATGCAGAAGAAGCACAGCTTATATTTGTATTGAGAATGATAATGAGAACTGCCAGGTGTTAAAGGAAACACTTTTAACTGCCGACAATGCAAGCTTCAGAGTCATGGAGATTTTTTTCCACTCAGAGCTGCAAATTTCGTATTACCCTTTAAGCATAAAAATGTCTTAAACAATAGGTTCAAATAGAACTACACCTTTTATTTTTAAACATTCACAATCCTAAGCAATCTATTTTTGAACTGCATAATTCAGTAAAAAGCCACCTACAAACACAGCTTCCTCCCAACTTCAAAGAGTAGGATCATTTTCAGTTGATTTGTCAGCAGTGTTGGAGAAGGATAGAGAGAACATTATTCAGGGCTAGGATTGTGCTGTGCCTGGTGAAGTGCTTGATACTGCTTCAAGGCGGCAAAAATAGAAACATAGAAACATAGAAGATAGGAGCAGGAGTAGGCCATTCGGCCCCTCGAGCCTGCTCTGCCATTTAATAAGATCATGGCTGATCATCCAAATTCAGTACCCTGTCCCTGCCTTCTCCCCATATCCCTTGATCCCTTTAGCCTTAAGAAATATATCTAACTCCTTCTTGAATATATTTAATGAATTGGCCTCAACTGTCTTCTGTGGTAGAGAATTCCACAGGTTCACCACTCTCTGGGTGAAGAAATTCCTCCTCATCTCTGTCCTAAATGGCTTACCCCTTATCTTTAGACTGTGGCCCCTGGTTCTGGACTCCCCCGCCATCGGGAACATCCTTCCTACATCTAGTCTGTCTAGTCCTGTTAGAATTTTATAAGTTTCAGTGAGATCCCCTCTCATTCTTCTAAACTGTAGCGAATATAAGCCTAATCGACCCAATCTCTCCTCATACGTCATTCCTGCCATCCCAGGTATCAGTCTGGTGAATCTTCGCTGCAATCCCTCCATGGCAAGAACATCCTTCCTCAGATAAGGCGACCAAAACTGCACACAATACTCAAGGTGTGGTCTCACCAAGGCCCTGTACAACTGCAGCAAGACATCCTTGCTCCTGTACTCGAATCCTCTCGCTATGAAGGCCAACATACCATTTGCCTTCTTAACTGCCTGCTGCATCTGCATGCTTACCTTCAGCGACTGGTGCACCAGGACACCCAGGTCTTGTTGCACTTCCCCTTCCCCCAATCTATTGCCATTCAGATAATAATCTACCTTCCTATTTTTGCCACCAAAGTGGATAACCTCGCATTTATCCACATTATACTGCATCTGCCATGCATCTGCCCAATCACCCAACCTGTCCAAATCATACTGGAGTTTCTCGGCATCCTCCTCACAGCGCACACGCCCACCCAGCTTTGTGTTGTCTGCAAAATTGGAGATATTACATCTAGTTCCCTCGTCTAGATCATTAATATATATTGTGAATAGCTGGGATCCTTGCACCGATCCCTGCGGTACCCCACTAGTCACTGCATGCCACTCGGAAAAAGACCCGTTTATTCCAAATCTTTGCTTCCTGTCTGCCAACCAGTTGTCTATCCAAGACAGTACCTTACCCCCAATTCCATGTGCTTTAACTTTACACCCAATCTCTTATGCGGGACCTTATCGAAAGCCTTCTGAAAGTCCAAATACACCACTGGTTCTTCCTTATCTATTCTACCAGTTACATCCTCAAAAAATTCCAGTAGATTAGTCAAGCACGATTTACCTTTTGTAAATCCATGTTGACTTTGTCCGATCCTGTCACTGTTTTCCAAGTGCTCTGCTATTACATCTTTTATAATGGACTCTAGCATTTTCCCCACTACCAAAGTCAGGCTTACTGGTTTATAATTCCCCGTTTTCTCTCTACCACCTTTTTTGAATAGTGTGGTTACATTAGCTACCCTCCAATCCATGGGAACTGTTCCAGAGTCTATAGAATTTTGGAAGATGACCAGCAATGCATCTGCTATTTCTAGGGCCGCTTCCTTAAGTACCCTAGGATGTAGATTATCAGGCCCTGGGGATTTATCGGCCTTCAATCCCGTCAATTTCCCTAACACCATTTCCCTACAAATACTGATTTCATTCAGTTCCTCCCTCTCATTAAAGCCGATGTTCCCCAACATCTCTGGGAGGTTATTTGTGTCCTCCTTTGTGAAGACAGAACCAAAATATGTATTTAATTGGGCTGCCATTTCTTTGTTCCCCATTATAAATTCCCTTGATTCTGATGGCAAAGGACCTACACTTGACTTCACCAATCTTAGTCTCTTCACATATCTATAAAAGCTTTTACAGTCAGTTTTTATGTTCCACGCATGCTTACTCTTACACTCTATTTTCCCCCTCTTAATTAAACCCTTTGTCCTCCTTTGCTGAATCTTAAACTGTTCCCAATCCTCAGGTTTGCTGCTTTTTCTGGCCAATTTATATGTCCTCTCCTTGGATCTTATGCTTTCCCTATTTTCCCTTGTTAGCCATGGTTGAGTCACCTTTTTTGTTTTATTTTTATGCCAAACAGGGATGAACAAATTCTGTAGTTCATCCATGCGATCTTTAAATGTTTGCCATTGCCTATTCACCGTCAACCCTTTAAGTAACGTTCCCCAATCCATCCTAGCCAACTCGCGCCTCATACCATCGTAGTTTCCTTTATTTAAATTCAGGACCCTGGTCTCTGAGTCAAATACTTCACTCTCCATCTTAATGAAGAATTCTATCATATTATGATTGCTCCGCCCCAAGGGGCCTCACAAAACAAGATTGCTAATTAATCCTTTCTCATTACATAATACCCAGTCTAAGATGGCATGATCTCTAGTTGGTTCCTCGAAATATTAGTCCAGGAAACCATCCCATATACACTCCAGAAATTCCTCCTCCACAGTATTGTTACTAATTTGGTTCGCCCAATCTATATGTAGATTAAAGTCAGCCATGGTAACTGCTGTGCCCTTATTGCACGCATCTCTAATTTCCCGTTTAATGCCATCCCCAACCTCTGCCTTACTGTTTGGGGGTCTGTGTACAACTCCCACTAACGTTTTCTGCCCCTTGGTATTTCTCAGCTCTACCCATACAGATTCCACATCATCAGAGCTAATATTCTTCCTTAATATTGTGTTAATCTCCTCTTTCACCAGCAATGCTACCCCACTGCCTTTTCGTTTTTGCCTGATTTTCCTGAATATTGAATACCCCTGGATGTTGAATTCCCAGCCTTGGTCACCCTGGAGCCATGTCTCCGTAATCCCAATTATATCATATCCATTTACATCTATTTGCGCAGCTAATTCATCCACCTTATTATGAATGTTCCTCGCATTAAGACACAAAGCCTTCAGGCTTGTTTTTTTAACACTCTTAGACCTATTAGAATTATTATATACTGTGGCCATGTTTGATTTAAACCCTTGATTTCTCTGACTGCCACTTTTGCTTTTCTCCTTCCTGTCTTTTGCTTCTATCCTTGCTTCCCTTTCCTCTGTCTCCCTGCACAGGTTCCCAACCCCCTGCCATTTTAGTTTAAACCCTCCCCGACAGCACTAGCAACTAGGACGGTCCTGGTCCTGCCCATGTGCAAACGATCCAGTTTGTACTGGTCCCACCTCCCCCAGAACTGGTTCCAATGTCCCAGGAATTTGAATCCCTCCCCCTTGCACCAAAATGTTCGACTTCTTCATCCTCAATGAGCAGAAACATTTACCAAAATGTTGTGGCCATTCTTCAGAAGATGAGGAAATTATGTACTGTTCATAATCTTTACCAGCTTTTTAAATATAATTCAAATATAATAAAAATTTAGACATGAGGAAGGTGAACAGGCTTCCAGAGATGTCATTCAGTGACATAATGTGCAGAACTGCCACAATGTTGCCCAGGATTACCTACCTAGTATTGAGTAAAGAGCAGTACTTTAGCAAGCTATGGTTTTGTATGAATGATGTCAATGTATTTTGCAATGGTGCTGTGCCTTGAGGCTAGTACTTTGATTCAGATAAATTACACCTAACCTACTGCTCCTTCTAGTTGATTTCCCCTGTGGAAGGAATAAGTGTGTTGGCTAGTTGAAGGATGTGACTGATAGCCTGTTGGGATTCTGGTGGCCCCAGACTGGGCTGTGCATTGTGAGACTCCTGCACATGAATCAGCCAGAGTCAATACGATGGTGGCAAATTACAGCTGTTTGCTTTAAGCTACCTCTTCCCATGCCTGATGCATCAGGTGCTTTGGAGGAAGATGGGGAGGGGGGTATGGGGGCATCATCAGTGTGTGCCTTCTCTCCCTCAGACTTAGCAGAAGGGTCTCTAGCTCCTGACCAATCAAACTAACCTTTCACAGTGATGCCCAAATCGGCAACAATTTTGATAAGTAATCAGCTAGCTTTGACTTCCCAATGCCATTCCAGGTTTCTAATTGCCGCTCATATGGGATTTAGAGGATTTAGTTGCCAGGATTTAGGTGGTGCTAATTTTAGTGCCCCGAAAACGTTAATGCCCCGAAAACGTTAGTGCCCCACCCCGTAAATTCAGTAATAGCACCCCACGAAGGAGGTGGAGCACTTCCAGTAGTGCTCCACCTCCTTCTTGGGGCGCTACTACTCAGTGCTGCAGTGATACATGCGCTGTGCGTAGCGCTGCATCACTACAGGCCTTCTCCCCTGATTAAAGGAGAGGGGCCTAGCGCTGCGCACACCGGCGCACTGCTGGACCACCGGGGAGCGGGGTGTCGTGGAAAAGGCCTGGCACTCAAGAGGAGTGCCAGGCTGAACGATCACAGCTGGCACACCGCGTACAAATGTGAAAGGGGACAGTTGCTGGCAGTCGGCCTAAATAAAATTAGCTGCCCGACAACTGCCTTTAAATTGCACCGCCACCCGCTACTGCCACTGCAAAACAGCCCCCTGATCCTGTCGCACATATCGTCCGCCGATAGGTCAGGGGGCACAAGGGAAGTTTGCGGCTGGGGCGCAAACAGGATGCTGTGCACGGCGATGATGTCATCATCACTGGTGCAGCAAAGCGGGGTGCTACCGGCTACCACCACCGCTAACCTCCTGCGGAATTTCACGGGAGGTGTTAGCGGCGCACGCGCCCAGGCGCTAGGGCATTTGTGCCCTGTTAGCATCCCCCGCAGGCGCTATAGAGAGGCACAAAGCAACCCAATTTCTAGCCCACTGGCCAGGATATTAACAGGGATGGGTTATGTTGGCGGGGGCGGAGTTTCAACTTGATGTCTGGGTTTCCCGCCTGCTGTGGAGTTTTAACTCCACATTTGCGTCTTTTGTCCTCTACAAGTTCCCAGCCCGGAAGTCAGCCTGATTGACAGGAGCAAGCCACAGGACCAGGTAAGTCAGATCAATGACCCCGCGGAAGGTTCGATTCTGAAGCTGGTCCGATCCCCGAAACTGGCGGGGGTGGGGGGGTTGGTGCGTGTCCAATCCTGGGGGTGTCTGATCCCATGAGAGATCTGATCCCCGGCCCAAAGAGGTGGGTCTGATCCTGGGGGTGTTTCTGATCCCGTGGGTGGGTCTGATCCCCGATCCTGGGGGGTTTCCGATTCCAGCGGCTGTCCAATCCTGGGGATGTCAATGTTTTTGTGCTGATTAATCCCCTTCCCCAACACGGTTCTGAGAATCTGTGGGTCATGACCCATCTCCTGGGATTGGTGGCTGTCTGTCCCCTGTGCCATCTCTGTTAAACAGGGAAGCGGGTAAGTTGGAAGCGGGTTGAGGGTCGGAGTTGAATTTTAGAGAGAGAATTTCGGTACCTTAACACATCCTGTTATCACCCCCGGGGGCGATAACGGGGCGATAATGACTTACCAACCGAGCGTGATGAAATGAACGACTAAATTGGCCGAGAAGTTTGTGGCGGTGGTAACACATTGCATCACGATCTCCTGTGCCCGGAGATCATGACGTCATTGTCCTGCGCATCGCCCTGGTAGCGCCCCGGACCCAAACTTCAGTTCTGCCCCCTGAAGCATCGCTAGGCAACAGCACCGACAGCTGCAAGAGGTGTTGTTCGCGAGGCCGGGCGCTTCGGAGGTGCAAGTTAAAGGGGATGTTGGCACGGTAAGTATAAAAAGTGTTTGAATGCATTATTTCAATATTTTCCATTTTTCTTCAGCCATGATCGATCAGCCTGGCACTCTGCAGGAGTGCCGGGCTGATCAGGCTGGATCGCGGCTGCCGTCAGGGACCAGCTAACTGGTCCCAATGCAGAGCCTGCAGCGATGGCCTTTCCCTTTAAGGGAGGGAAGGAGCCTCAGATTGCAGCAGCGCTGCATGGGACATTAAGCAGTGCTACACCACTACCGCCCCGCCTGCGTCCTTTAGCGCTCCAGGAAGGAAGTGGAGTGTTTGATTTAGCGCTCCACTCCCTTCCTTGAGTGCTAACACTGATCTTAGGGGCAGCTCAGAATCATTAGCACCTGACGCTAATTTTTCAAGATTTCAAAAATTAGCGCCCCAAACAGGGCGATACCAATTTTCTCCCCCTTAATCTCTGACTCGACCCCAACCCACCCATTTTGTGTGCTAAAATCCAGCCCATTGTGGGTAACTCAGCAAGGGTCATAGGTGGTCGTGCAAAATGGGCAATAGCAAATTGACTGTCCGTTTTATACCCCACCTTAATTTCTTTTAAATGGTAAAGAAAATCGGGTGGGGTGTAAAACAGACTATCGATTCATTATTGTTTGTTTTCCACTAATGCCTAAGACCAATTTCACCTGCAGAAACTTTTAATAAGCTCACAGTCTACCCATGAACAAATTTCCAAGCCTTGTCTTTTTGTGTGGGAGTGTATAGTAAATCCACTTAGTGGTGTGAGCTGTTTTCTATCTGATATTTTAAATGTTGATGTGCTAAGGTAAATGGTAACAGTGTAAGAAGAATAGTCACAAGCATTTTCATAGATGCCACTTCTTACTTTAAGTTCTAACAGTTACAGTAAATGCTGAATTGCCTTAAGCTCTCCCATAGAAATGGACAGAATCCAATGAGAACAGAAATGGAAGATTGCATTACGGAGAGGTAGAGATAACATATTGCATTCTATATCGAATACAAAGTCAGAACAAGCTGGAAGAGTAGGGGTGGCCTTTACATGTTCCTAGTCTCATTTTCTTATGATCAAACAATTCCAAGTAGCAGCACCTTACAATAAAGGGGGTTTTCTAGAGACGACTAGAGAGCTTCTTTTCAGAGTCACTTTCTTCCACCGAAATGTGAAAGGTTTTCGCAATAAATCCGACGAGGCAGCTGGACCAAATTGACACTCTTCAAATTGGCAAGCTGCCTCTGATGCCCAGTTGGCTCACCGAAAATATGTTAATGAGGCCCAAGGCTCAATTTCGGTCAAGCCTCAGGCCTCCGACTTTTGGCGCATGCTCCCAGCGTAACAACCGTTTTGCGGCCGAAACCAATTTCTAGCTGGGTCCAATTTTTCCCCCGATGTGCCTATGCTATTGGAACCATGATAATGATATATGTTGGACCAAAACTTTTACACACAACTGAATTGTGAGTGTACGTCAGGCTGGTCTCTTAAAAGTAATGAATCATTGTTTAACTTGGTGAAGAACTGTTTAGGAGAACTCCGTTATAGTGTGAAAAGGGGAGATAAATAGGGAGGAGGGGCATTATAATTAAAAATATGCAGGAGCGCATCTAAAACTGGATTTTCCAATTGACTAATTATGTGTCAATTTTTCCTACAACTCCAGTGGTAAAGGCACAGGCACCTAGAAAAATAGTGATTATTATTATTCATTATTCATTCCTGGGATGTGGGCATCGCTGGCAATGCCAGCATTTATTGCCCATCTCTAATTGCCCTTTAGGTGGTGGTGGTGGTGGTGAGCTGCCTTCTTGAACCGCTGCAGTCCGTGGGGTGAATGTACTCCCACAGTGCTGTTAGGGAGGGAGTTCCAGGATTTTGACCCAGTGACGACGAAGGAATGGTGATATACTTCCAAGTCAGGATGTTGTGTGACTTGGAGGGGAACTTGGAGGTGGTGGTGTTCCCATGCACCTGCTGCCCTTGTCCTTCTAGGTGGTAGAGGCCGCAGGTTTGGGAGGTGCTGCCGAAGGAACCTTGGTGAGTTGCTGCAATACATCTTGTAGAAGGTACAGACTGCAGCCACAGTACGCCGGTGGTGGAGGGAGTGAATGTTTAAGGTGCCAATCAAGCAGGCTGCTTTGTCCTGGATGGTGTCGAGCTTCTTGAGTGTTGTTGGAGCTGCACTCATCCAGGCAAGGGGAAGACTATTCCATCACACTCCTTAATTTTGCCTTGTAGATGGTGGAAAGGCTTTGGGGAGTCAGGAGGTGAGACACTCGCCGCAGAATACCCAGCCTCTGACCTCCTCTTGTTGCCACAGTATTTATGTGGCTGGTCCAGTTAAGTTTCTGGTCAATGGTGACCCCCAGGATGTTGATGGTGGGGTATTTGGTGATGGTAATGCCGTTGAATGTCAAGAAGTGGTGGTTAGACTCTTGCTTGTTGGAGATAGTCATTGCCTGGCACTTGTGTGGCATGAATGTTACTTGCCACTCATCAGCCCAAGCCTGAATGTCGTCCAGGTCTTGTTGCATGCGGACATTGACTGCTTCATTATCTGAGGAGTTGTGAATGGCACTGAGCATTGTGCAGTGATCAGCAAACATTCCCATTTGTGACCTTATGTTGGAGGGAAGGTCATTGATGAAGCAGCTGGAGATTGCTGGGCCTAGGACACTGCCCTGAGGAGCTTCTGCAGCAATGTCCTGGGACTGAGATTATTGACCTCCAATCACCACAACCATCTTCCTTTTTGCTAGGTATTACTCCAGCCATTGGAGCGTTTCCCCCCCGATTCCTATTGACTTCAGTTTTTCTAGGTCTCCTTGATGCCACACTCGGTCAAATGCTGCCTTGATGTCAAGGGCACTCACTCTCACGTCACCTTTGGAATTCAGCTCCTTTGTCCATGTTTGGACCAATGTTGTAATGAGGTCTGGAGCCAAGTGGTCCTGGCAGAACCCAAACTGGGCATCAGTGAGCAGATTTTTGGTGAGTAAGTGCCGCTTGATAGCACTGTCGACACCTTCCATCATTTTGCTGATGATTGAGAGCAGACTGATGGGGTGGTAATTGGCCGGATTCGATTTTTCCTGCTTTTTGTGGACAGGACATACCTGGGCAGTTTTCCACATTGTTGGGTAGATGCCAGTGTTGTAGCTGTACTGGAACAGCTTGGCTAGAGGTGCAGCTAGTTTTGGAGCATAAGTCTTCAGCATGACAGCCGGGATGTTATCGGGGCCCATAGCCTTTGCTGTATCCAGTACGCTCAGCCGTTTCTTGATATTACGTGGAGTGAATCGAATTGGCTGAAGACTGGCTTCTGCGATGGTGGCAATCTCAGAAGGAGGCTGATATGGATTATCCACTTGGCACTTCTGGCTGAAGATGGTTGCAAACACTTCAGCCTTGTCTTTTGCACTTACGTGCTGGGCTCCACCATCATTGAGGATGGGAATATTCATGGAGCCTCCTCCTCCCGTTAGTTGTTTAATGGTCCACCACCATTCACGACTGGACTGCAGAGCTTTGATCTGATCCGTTGATTGTGGGTTCGCTTAGCCCTGTCTGTAGCATGCTGCTTCTGCTTTTTAGCATGTATGTAGTCCTGTGTTGCAGCTTGCCCAGGTTTAATTTATATGGTACTGGAGTCAGATTTTATAACATGGTATCTACAAGTCTCTTTCCTTTTCAGACTTATGTGCAGCATAGAATGGAAAGGGTTGAGCTGAGGCTAATCTGCTCTAAAGCTATCCTGGTTTCTCCTAAATAGGTTATCTGGTCATTATCACATTGCTGTGTGTGGGACCTTGCTGCATGCAAATTGGTTGCCACGTTTCCTTACATTACAACAGTGACTACACTTCAAAAATACGTGATTGTCTGTGAAGCACTTTTGGGAGCTCTGAGGTTATGAAAGGTGCTATATAAATGCAAGTTCTTTCTTTCTATAAAAATGCAAGTTCTTCCTTTTGTTCGTTCAGTCGTTTGTTCGTTCCTTCTATAAATAACATGTCTAATCTGTTATTTTAAGCACTGAAATTCTAAAGTGATCTCAAGCAACTTATGATAATGGATATAAAGGTGTCACAAGCAGTAATTCATTTTAATGCTGTAGGTTAACTGTGGGAAAATTCGTTTTTCGTCGTGGAGCAATTTGTTAGTGAATGGGATAAATTGTCAGTAGACCACACACTGAGTGCATTCATAATGTAAATCACTGATGTGTTCAGAGCACTCATATCAAAGCTTATAGCATATGGATTGACTGGGGAGAACGGAGATCGATGAGAGCACAATCTGGGTTATTACTAGGTTTACAGTAAGAGAGCAAAAGGTTCATGGAGTAATATATTTTAGACAGTTACACTAGTATTATCCTTACGAAAGTAGATGAGCGTACTTGAAGAAATACCACAGTCTGAGGATACGGGGTAGGACATTTAGGACTGAGATGAGGAGAAATGTCTTCAGTCAGAGGGTGGTGAACCTTTGGAATTCTCTACCACAGAAGGCTGTGGAGACCAAGTCACTGCTTATATTTAAGAAGGAGATAGATAGATTTCTAGACACAAAAAGCATCAAGGGGTATGGGGAGAGAGTGGGAATATGGTATTGAGAGGGAGGATCAGCCATGAACATATTGAATGGCGGAGCAGGCTCGAAGGGCCGAATGGCCTACTCCTGCTCCTATTTTTCTATGTTTCTATTATTCATTGTTTTCCCCATTTTACAGGTATTTTTATAGTCTTTTTATACATTTTACAGTAATCATGGGGGACGTTAATCTGCATATAGACTGGGCAAACCAAGTTTGCAGTAATAGTGTGGAGGATGAATTCATGGAATGTATGCAAGATTGTTTTCTAGATCAGTGTGTTGAGGAACCAACTAGGGAACAGGCTTTTCAGATCTAGTATTGTGCAACGAGAAAGGGTTAATTAATAACCTTGTAGTAAAGGGGCCTTTAGGGAAGTGTGACCATAATATGATAGAATTTTATGTTGAGTTTGAAAGTGATTTAGTTAAATCTGAAAAATTGGCTTAAATCTAAACAAAGCAAACTACGTAGGTATGAGGGGCGAGTTGGCTAAGGTAGATTGGGAAATTACATTAAAAGGCATGATGGTAGAGAAGCAATGACTAGCATTTAAAGAATTAATACATAATTTACAACAAATATACATTCCTTTAAGGCACAAAAACCTCACAGGAAAAGTGGTCGAACCATGGCTAAGAAGAGAAGTTAAAGATAGTATTAGATCAAAGGAAGAGGCTTATAATGCTTCCAAAAAGAGTAGTAACCTTGAGGATTGGGACGATTTTGAATTCAGCAAAGGTGGACCAAGAAATTGATAAAGAAAGGGAAAATAGAATGAGAGTAAACTAGTGAGAGACGTAAAGACAGACTGTAAAATCTTCTTGTAATGTATATACCTTTAAGGGGGGAACTACTTTTTACAGCTCATGTATACTGTAGTACCGGCAGTGACCACACCTGTATATAGCACTGAGTAGTAATCTGTACAGTCAGTTCCACTGTGAGCCACATTGAGTAAACACCTGTTGTACCGTTTCTCCTGCAGTCTGTGTCTTATTATACACAGACACAACATTGGTGACAAGGCAAGTTCGAGCCTACCTGCAACTCTGCATCACCTCCCGGGGATTCGTTCCTGGAGATCAGTGGATTAGAGGTCAAGGCCAGAGACTCGGGCGTCGACCACGGGCAACCGCCCAGTCATCCAGCAGAGACTCGAGAATTGCGGGAGAGGCTGTCGAGAGCCAGGCTTGGCTTTCCAGTCGAGGTGGTCCAGCGAAACAGGCTGGCAACAGGTAGTGCGCAGACCCTTCCCGGACAGCGGCGGGCTAGAGCCCGACCGAGCGGCACAGCAAAGGGCCGAGCAGCGTCGACGGGGGAGAGAGAGAGAGGGCAGAGCGCACAGGGCGCAGCCGGTGTTCAGGGGCCGAGCAGCGTCGAAGAGAGGGAGAGAGAGACGCGCAGAAACCCGCGAGGCGCTGCCATTGCCACGAGGACCGCCGAGAGCGGCGTTGGCAGCAGCGCAGGAGAAGCGCACAAAACCTACAGGGCGCCGCCATTACCACGAGAACCGCCGGGAGCGGCGTTGGCAGCAGTGGGGGAGGACGGAAAGCGCAGGAGATGCCATTTTAAGCCATTGGGAGACGCCATTTTAAACCACACCCAAAATGCTGAAGAGTGGCAGTATCACCGCATTTGACAATGAAGTCGAAGATTGGACTACATATGCCGAACGAATAGAGGTGTACTGCAAGGCAAATGGGGTGTCAGATGACAAGAAAGCGTCGGTATTGTTAAATTTAATGGGTGCAAAGACGTATGGTTTATTACAAAATCTAGTAACCCCAACGAAGCCAATGGAAAAGAGTTTTGAAGACATAGTAACGATACTACAGGGACATTTAAACCCCACACCGCTGCTGATAGCAGAAAGATTCCAGTTTCACAAACGGAACCAGCATAAGGGTGAAAGCAATGCTGATTATTTAACAGAACTGCGCAAACTATCGAAACACTGCCAATTTGGAGCGGGACTGGCAGATACCTTAAGGGACAAGTTTGTGTGTGGGCTTCAAAGTGAAGGAACCCAGAAACGGCTTTTATCTGTAAAGGACCTTATGCTGAAAAAGGCTTTCAGCATTGCGGTATCATATGAAGCAGCAGCACGGGGCGCTGCAGCGATACAACAGAGACTGCAAGAATATGGCACAAACGAAATGTCATATGGAACAGAGAAGTGCTATCGCTGCGGCAGAAGAACACACGACCAGAATGATTGCTGGTTCAAAGACAAAGTGTGCAGACAGTGTGGAAAAGTAGGACACATAGCACGAGTCTGCAGGTCGGGAAAGAAAACCAGCAATAAGAAACCTACCAAAGGAAAGTACAAGAAGGTACATAAGATGACGGAGAATAGGTCAGATGAACAAAAGAGTGATAACGACTCCGAAAGCAGGGAACTGAGTTCTCTGAAACTACATAATGTGATCACAATGGAGGATCACCAAAACATTTGGGTCACTCTCAAGATAGCAGGAGTCCAGGTAAAGATGGAATTGGACACAGGATCAGCCCTAACAGTCATAAACCGACAGGACTACGAGCGGCTATTCTCACGCATACCCTTGAGAGATACAAAAATTATTTTGAAGACGTACACGGGGCAAAAAGTCTACCCCAAAGGAAAAATAAGGGTGACCGTTATATATAACGGTAAGGAAACACCAAAACTAGACCTGTATGTATTGCAAGATGGAGGACCACCATTACTGGGACGTGAATGGATCCGGAAAATAGAACTGGATTGGCATTCCATACAGGCACTGACTGTGGCTGACAAAAAGGATGACGACGTCACACCTGGGCGACTGTCAAAGATCCTAACTGACGCGAAAGAAGTGTTCCAGCAAGGACTTGGAACACTAAAAGGCATGACAGCGATGATTAATATTGAAGAAAACGCAAGTCCAACATTTTTTAAGGCCAGACCGGTACCTTATGCGATCCGCCCAGCCGTCGAAGCAGAGCTGGAGAGTCTGGAACATTCAGGTGTACTGTCCAAGGTAGACTGGAGTGAGTGGGCTATGCCCATCGTCCCTGTGATGAAAAAGTCGTTGAGCAGCACGCCTGGGGAACCAAGGAAGGTTCGCATCTATGGGGACTTTAAGGTAACAGTGAACCCGGTCCTTCACACCGTACAATATCCACTTCCGCGGATTGAAGATATTTTCGCCTCGCTATCTGGAGGGAAACGCTTCACTAAGATTGATCTGGCCCAGGCGTATCTGAAAATGGAGGTAGAAGAAGCATCAAAAAAATACCTCACAATCAACACCCATAAAGGTCTCTACCAATACAACCAGCTGGTATTCGGGGTAGCATCAGCTCCGGCTATTTGGCAGAGGGCAATGGAACAAGTCCTGCAAGGGATCCCAGGGACTCAGTGTTATTTGGACGACATCCTGGTCACGGGCGAAAATGACAGTGATCACCTTGCCAACCTGGAGCAGGTGCTCACTAGATTGCAGGAATATGGGCTCCGAGCTAACCGCCCCAAATGCGAGTTTTTTAGAAAACAGATCTCGTATTGTGGCCACGTTATCGATAAAGAGGGGTTACATTAGTCCCCAGAGAAGACTGTGGCAGTAGTCAAGGCTCCAGCACCGGAAAATGTGTCACAACTGAGGTCGTTCCTCGGGCTGGTAAACTACTACCATAAGTTCTTGCCAAATTTGTCTACAATACTACATCCACTGAACACCCTACTGCAAACTGGGGTGCCATGGAAGTGGAGTGACGAATGTAGACGAGCTTTCCAGAAGAGCAAAACACTAATCACATCGAAAAAGGTATTGGCCCATTACAAACCAGCATTACCAATTCGGTTGGCATGTGATGTGTCACCCTACGGCATTGGAGCAGTGCTGTCGCAGAAATTCTCGGATGGCTCAGAGAGGCCAATAGGCTTTGCGTCACGATCACTAACCTCAGCCGAGCGTAACTACGCCCAGATTGACAGGGAGGCCCTCAGCCTAGTGTGGGGAGTGAAAAAGTTCAATCACTTTCTGCACGGGCAGAAATTCACCTTGCTGACTGATCACCAGCCTCTTGTCCCCATTTTTAATCCGAAGAAGGGCGTTCCAGTGATGACTGTGCAACGACTACAAAGATGGTCACTTTTTCTAGGGGCGCACCACTATGAGATTGAATATAAGGGCACGAAACAATATGGAAATGCTGATGGGCTATCACGGCTGCCACTGCCTACTGCGGAGGAAGCACCAGCAGTGGATCCTGTCGAAATATTCTATTCAACTATAGTTGAATACCTACCGGTAACTAACGCTTGTATCGAAAAGGAAACCCGAAATGACCCGACACTGTCTCGGGTATATGATTTGACGGTGAAGGGATGGCCAGCACATGGCGACTCACTGTTGCCAGCATTCTCAACAAGGAGAGAACAGCTGTCAGTGTGCCGGGGGACCTTGATGTGTGGATCCCGAGTGGTAATTCCACCCAAGTTAAGGGATAGAGTGCTCAATGAGCTTCATGAGGGTCATCTGGGAGGGGTAAAAATGAAAAGCCTAGCCAGGGCTTATGTGTGGTGGCCGGGAATCGATAAACAAATCGAGGACCTGACCAACAGCTGCTCAGGATGCCAGAAAGTCCAAAATGCACCACCACAGGCCCCTCTACACCCATGGGAGTGGCCCTCATCTCCATGGCAACGGGTGCATATTGATTTTGCTGGTCCATTCATGGACTCAATGTTTTTAATAGCCGTGGATGCGCACTCGAAATGGCCTGAGGTCATCAAAATGTCCTCCACCACCACGGAGAAAACTACAGGAAACTTTGTGCTATCCGGAGGTTGAATGTCCGGCAACTTTGATCTAACGGCAGAAATCAGCAGCCGTTTTGGTTAGGTTTTTTTTCTTCTCCTAGCATTCTTTTCACAGGCAGGCTCTGGAAAGTGTCTTTGTAGCTTAGCAACAGCTTCAGAGACGCTTCCAAGCTACTGGGCCGAGTGTTTACAAGCTGTTGCTGAGCAACAGTGTATGTGGTCAGATACGGCAGGCTCTAGAAAGCGTCTCTGTATCTTAGCAACAGCTTCAGAGACGCTTCCAAGCCATGGGCCGAGTGCTGACAAGCTGTTGCTAAGCAACAGTCTTTGTTGTCAGATATGGAGATGAAAAGCTCCTATCTGATAACATTGACGCTGGTCTATCCGGAAGTCTTGAGGCAACGGCAGTAGCTCGGTCCCGTGGGTGCCGGATAGCACAAAGTTTCCTGTATTGCAGTCCTACGGACCATTTTTGCCAGGAATGGCTTGCCAGAACAGATTTGCTCCGACAACGGACCACAGTTTGTGTCCGAAGAGTTCCGGAGGTTCTTGAAAAAGAATGGGGTAAGGCATTACACATCCGCCCCGTATCATCCAGCCACAAATGGATTGGCTGAGAGGTTCGTACAAACCTTTAAGAAGGCAATAAAGGCTATGTACAATGACAACATTCCGCTGCAGCACAAGGTGGACAATTTCCTGTTCGCCTACCGGAATGCGACACATGCAGTCACCAACCAGGCCCCAGCCATGATGTTCTTTAACCGAAGGTTAAGATCTCGCCTGGATTTGCTCAGACCAAACGTACGAAGAGTTGAGAGTAAGCAATTCCAGCACATCCATGAGAAGCCAACAAGGAGCTTCAATGTAGGGCAACCAGTCTTGGCCCGCGACTACCGAACAGAAAAATGGCAGCCAGGAACGATATGCACACGGCAGGGCCCACTAATGTACACAGTGGACGTTGGGGAGAGCATCGTGAGACACCATGCTGACCAGATCCTAGAGTCACAGGAACAAGTCAACCCCATGCCTCGCCCATATGTACCTGGTGATGAACCCAACGTACAGGCCGCATCTACCCCAGAAACAGTAGCATCGGAAGCTGATGAACCAACCGACAACAGGGGGCCAGAATCGCCTCCGCACCAAGAGCAAGACACTCGGGAAAGGCGCTATCCAGAAAGGATCAGGAAGCCTCCCCAAAGACTGAATATATAAATAGACTATTTTCAGCTAATGTTGCATGTTAAAAGTGTTAATTGTAATTAGTTTGATATTTAATTGTTAAATGAGTGTTATGGTACTGTTAATCTAAAAGTGGAGGAATTGTAATGTATATACCTTTAAGGGGGGAACTACTTTTTACAGCTCATGTATACTGTAGTACCGGCAGTGACCACACCTGTATATAGCACTGAGTAGTAATCTGTACAGATCAGTTCCACTGTGAGCCACGTTGAGTAAACACCTGTTGTACCGTTTCTCCTGCAGTCTGTGTCTTATTATACACAGACACAACATTTCTCTTGGTATGTTAAAAGGAGAAGATTAGCGAAAGTAAATGGGGGTTCCTTACAGGCTGAGACAGGAGAAATTATAATGGGGAATAAGGAAATGGCAGAGAAATTAAACCAATACTTTGTGCCTGTCTTCACAGAAGAAGATGCAAAAAACTTTCTGGAAATAGTGGAGAACCAAGGGTCAAGTGAGAATGAGGAACTGAAAGAAATTAGAATTAGTAAAAAAGTTGTACTGGAGAAATTATTGAGACTGAAAGTGGATAAATCCCGATGACCTGATGGCCTACATCATAGGGTTTTGAAAGAGGTGGCTATAGAGATAGTGGATGTATTGGTTGTCCTTTTCCAAAATTCCATAGATCCTAGAATGGTTCTCATGGATTGGAAGGTAGCAAATGTAACCCCGCTATTTAAGAAAGGCCGGAGAGAGAAAATGGGTAACTACAGACCAGTTAGCCTGTCATCAGTAGTAGGGAAAATGTTAGAATCTATTATTAAGGACGTGGTAACAGAGCACTTAGAAAATAATAATAGGATTGGGCAGAGTCAACACGGATTTATGAAAGGGAAATCGTGTTTGACGAATCTGTTATAGTTTTCTGAGGTTGTAACTAGTAGAATAGATAAGGGGGAACCAGTGGATGTGTTGTATTTGGATTTTCAGAAGGCATTTGATAAGGTGCCACACAAGAGGTTATTAAATAAAATTAGGACTCATGGGATTGGGGATAATATACTAGCATGGATTGAGGATTGGTTAACAGACAGAAAACGGAGAATAGGAATAAACAGGTAATTTTCGGTTTGGCAGGCTATAACTAGTGGGGTACCACAAGGATCAGTGCTTGGGCCTCAGCTATTCACAATCTATAGCAATGATTTGGATGAGTGGACCAAATGTAATATTTCCAAGTTTGCTGATGATACAAAGCTGGGTGGGAATATAAGTTGCGAGGAGGATGCAAAGAGGCATCAAGGGGATATAGACAAGCTAAGTGAGTGGGCAAGAACATGGCAAATGGAATATAATGTGGAGAAATTTGAAGTTATCCACTTTGGTAGGAAAAATAGAAAAGCAGAGTATTTTTTAATATGGTGAGAGATTGGGAAATGTTGGTGTTCAGAGGGACCTGGGTGGCCTTGTATACGAATCACTGAAAGTTGACATGCAGGCACAGCAAGCACTAAGGAAAAAAAATGGTATGTTGGCCTTTATTACAAGAGGATTTGAGTATTAAGAGTAAAGACGTTTTACTGCAATTATATAGGGCACTGGTGAGACCACACCAGGAGTACTGTGTACAGTTTTGGTCTCCTTACCGAAGGAAGGCTATACTTGCCATAGAGGGAGTGTAACAAAGGTTCACCAGACTGATTCCTGGGATGGGGGGATTGTCCTATGAAGAGAGATTGAGTAGACTAGGCCTATATTCTCTAGAGTTTAAAAGAATGAGAGGTGATCTCATTGAAACATACAAAATTCTTATAGGGCTTGACAGGGTAGATGTAGGGAGGATGTTTCCCTTGGCTGGGGAGTCTAGAACCAGGGGTCACAGTCTCAGGATAAGGGGTCAGCCATTTAGGACTGAGATGAGGAGAAATATCTTCACTCCGAGGCTGGTGAATCTTTGGAATTCTCTACTGCAGAGGGCTGTGGAGGTTCAGTTGTTGAATATATTCAAGACGGAGATCAATAGATTTTTGGTTATTAAAGGAATCAAGAGATACGGGGATAGTTCAGGAAAGTGGAGATGAGGTAGAAGATCAGCCATGATCTTATTGAATGACGGAGCAGGCTCGAGGGGCCAAATGGCCGACTCCTGCTTCTATTTCTTATGTCCTTATGTTCTTTTTTTCTCCTGCAGCCTTAATGGACCACAGAATGAAATTAGATTGGACTTGAAGATGTATGGAAACAATCTTGGGGGAATGATTTGTGTGCTTGATGTAGCAAAATCATGAATGAGAAAGAATTGTTTTTGGTTTTGTTATACCTAGTGCACAGAAGAAACCTCCTCCCACCCTCATCCCAATGTAAAAACAAGTAAAATAGCTGAGTTTGTAGAAAAAAGAAAACATGCAGTTAGGCATGAATAGATAACAAAAGTATTAAAAAAAAGGCCTAAAACATCATTTCCATTTTGAGGTGGGAGTCAGGTGAACCAGGCATTGGGTGGGGAGGGGCTGGTAATCGTGATAAAACCCTCTGTCAGGTCATTGCTTCTTCACTCATGTGACAACTTCTGATGATAGAGGTGCAGGCATCTTCCGCCCAACTCTTCATCAGCCCCACATCAGTTTTGTGGTCATCGTTCCTGGGCAGCCCCAGAAATCTCGCCAGATGTGCATCTTTTAGGGCCAGCAATACGTATGCCTGCAGAAAGTAGGTGCACATGTCATGCGGGCACGTATGTGGGCCCCACTAAATGGAATTTAAAAGTCAATCAATCCCAGATAGACTAATTAGCATTTGACTTGGGGCCTACTATCTTGGGGGGCAGAAGAAGAAAAAGCAAGATATTTTCAATCTTTGGCTACGCTGGCCCTCACAGAGTGGCAAGGTACCACATCAACATCTCAGCAGGTTTGCAGGATGGTACTGCCAGAATTTCTATGCCAAGATTAGCTGTGGAAAAGCTTGAATGCTATTAAAGCCAACGCCACGGATTTTTGGACCAGGCAGTAGAGAAAGCTGATGGTTTGTGCGAGTACCTATAATTGTCATATTTTTGCAGCTGCTGTACCAGGGACCTATTACTGTGGCTATACAGAAGGCAGCAGAGTGAGTCAACCATGTTGGCAATGTTTTATTATTTTATTCCCCTCAAAACATTGGGGGAAAAATTCGGCATCACCCCATTTGGGGCGTCGTTATCAGCCGTGCACAAAGTTCAGCGTGCGGCGCTAATTATCGCCTCCGACGGCAAACTTGGCTTTTATCGCCCCTGGAGGTGATTGGAGCACTAAATCAGGCACTTCACACCTGTCTTAAGGCGCAAACACCAAGGAGTGAGGCACTACCTCAGAACGCTGGCGAAGCAAGGAAGGGCAAATCAAAATAAACCTGCAAAGTGCTGCTCAGTGCTCAAAACTCCTTCACACAGCGTTGAATCTCTCCAGAAGTCTCTCTCTCTCTCAGACTGTGTGGTGCAAAAATGTCACCGACAAAAAAAGGCAGGAAGCGGTCGCCTTTAAATAGCGCTCCCCTAGTCCCTTTCTGACAGCATAACGCTCCCCTCAACCTGTCGTTGCTAGCGGCAGGCGGTAAGGCAGGGGGTGCCACTCAATATCTGGTCCGGGGCGCTACCGGGGCGTTGCGCACTCGACTGATGTCACAATCTGCCGTCGCAGGAGATCATGGCGGTAGTGTTTAGCGCCGCCGCAAAATGTCTAGTTAATTTCGCAAGCGGCACAAACATCGCCGCGCCCAGCCTCTAGTTGCTTTGCGCCCCAATTGGCGCCCTCTTAAGGCGCTAACGGGAGGCGCAAACAACTGAATTTTTCCCCCATTGTGTCTTCGAATAATGTCGCCGAGGTTTGGTGTTATTTCAGTGTGAGACTGCAAAACTAGAATCTACATAATTAAAGGTTTTACATTAAGTGCATCAAATTTTTCAACTACATCACACCTGAAAAGTGTCACACATCAGGGCATTGCTCTTCAAAGCACTACATCTATAGGGCAAAAATTAGTGATTGTCTCAAATGAGCACTTATCTGTTAAGTTGCCAATCAAATATCCAATTGACTAAATGTGAACAAATCAAAAGCAAACTGATTCAATTGGTAGGTACCATTTAAAAATCAGTAAGCATCTAAAACAACTAAGCAATCAAATGGGGCAATTGTTTTTCAAAGTTACTATTACCGAACTGACAAAACAATTCATATCAGGTCACAAAAATACAATAGCAAAATACTGCGGATGCTGGAAATCTGAAATAACAGACTGATGAAGGGTCCCAGACCTGAAACGTTAACTCTGTTTCTCTCTCCACGGATGCTGCCTGGCCTGCTGAGTTTGTTTCACAAAAATATAAACTTGGTTTGAGCCGCCATGTTGATTATTTTTTAGCTCGCTGAAAATATACTCACATAAGTAACATTCATAACATAAGCTCATAAAGTGAAATAATTCAGAGTAAAAGACTTGACCCTCTCAATCTTTTAAATTGCTTACCATCAATGACCATGAAGCAGTGGGGTGTCCTTCACCTGAAAGTTTTCCCTCCCTCAGATCCTGATGAGCAATCATCCCACTAAAAGCCTTATATGGAATCTAGTTTTTTGGTGTATTCTCCTGTCACCCCTCCCATTATGGGATATATGCTGACACTTGGATTTTATTGCATATCATGGTAACCAAAGGTAATTCTCACTTTTTGCATTATTTTTAAAAGATATGATACTTCATAACAGCAAAAAGAGAACTGTAACAGGTGGTGCCAACTCTCCCCCACACCCACCCCACCCCTCCCCTCCCCTGCCAGATCTTTGCCCTCTCATCATCTTTGAGGAGGAAGCTCTCCAAATCCTGGATGGGGGTGGGTGTTCAGAGGATGTTGAAGACTGGGAATTATGTTGGCAGGTGCCAGCTACTGGTTTGAGATGACATTTTGCTTCTCTTCCTTCTTACCATACTGTACCCCATATTATTTGTCACCAAATTATATCATGAAGCTCTCATATCACTCCTTCTGCTGGAGGTGACATGTGAACTCCTTAGGAAACAATTGTAACCCCTCTCCCTCCTCAGAAGGTGCCAGATAAAGTAAAACCAGGCTTCTAACTTCCAGCACTTGGAGCACTCACCAACACTCACAGTGTCCTTCACAAGCACCAGCCCTGAGACATCCATTTCAGGATGATGCCCAAAGGATGAGTGAGAGTGGCAGCTGGTGGTAGAACATGTGGAGGATAGAAGTTGATTGATAGATTTTTGTTAGGCAAGGGTATTAAGGGATATGAAACCAGGGAGAGTAAATGGAGTTGAGGGACATATCAGTCCTGATCTAATTGAATGGTGAAACAGGCTTGAGGGCAGAATGGCCTACTCCTATTCCTATGTTGCTAAACGAGGGTCAAGATACGTTGGCCCTTGGCTGAAGAGCCGGAGCATCCATCTCTCATGAGTTCTTCTTTTAAAAGAAGGATGCTTGCTAAGCATCAAATGTATATGCAGGAACTGGAGCCATGTTAAACAATGGGCCAGAAATTAGGATTGGGTGCTTGCCGCGCGTGCAAGCCCCCGATGTGCACTCACCCGGCGCGCCGACATCTGAAGCCTGGGCCTGTTTGGAATTCCTGTCACTGGCCCGGTTCAGATGTCGGCGCGATGTGCTTGCCTGATCCAGCGGCGTAGTTAGTGCGATGTGCCGGCTGGGATCAGATGAGCACCCTGCAGCCAATCAGGGGAGGGGAAACTTCATTCATGAGTTTGATAGTAAAGACTGTCAAACTCATGAAAAGTACGGGCGCCCAAAAGACTAGTTTAACTTTAAATAAAGATTTTTAAAACATCCCAATAATTAAATAAACTATAAATAACTTAAAAAAAACTATTTTAAACAATTAATAAAATTTTTGAGAAAAATAATTTTTTAAGAAATCGGGTCTAAAAATAAACTTACCTTACTGTAAAGTCCTTAAAAACAATGAAGCTGTGGAAAAAATGTAATAATTTTAAATAATAGACCACTTACCTTCAAGAATCCACTCCTTACGCCTCCTTTTTATATGTGTAAAAAGTTCAGGCCCTTGCACACGGGCAAACCTGTCAAAAAGAAGGAAGTTCAACGCGTGCGCGCAGAGTCCTGCATGCACGCGTTGGACCTCTGAACCCCTTGGAGGAAATGTCGGTTTCCCGCGCATGCGCTGTGCATGCTGAAATCCGGCACTTCCAACGGGCCCACGTGTGAGTACCCTGTCCGTACTCACGCGTTGGGACCGGACTTACTGGCCCATTGTGCAGCAGGTGTTGGCTTAAATAGAGGAATCCACAGCCTGCATACCTACTTTGCAGTACTGCTGCCATGAGATACGGGCCAATTAGTCTTCGGGAGGCTCTTATTGGAATACAACAGCCAGTCACCTCGAGTACTCCTGCTATTCAGATAGCACCTAGAAGAAGCACAACGCTAGGCTGAAGAGCTCACAGATCATTCACAGATACCAAGGAGGGGCTCGGGAGTAAGAAACAACATGCACAAACACACAGTATGTGTTTTCATTACAATTATGGTAGCACTAAATTTGTTGTTTGCATGCAGACATTGTTTTTAGCAAGTAATGGAAGTAGCTTTCATCAGGTGGCATGAATAAGGGTTGAGTGAGTTGTTGCGCACAAGTTTATTCATGCAGTGGCCAGATGTGACAATCAAGAAATGGTCTCCTATATCAGAGTGACAAGAATATTTCTTGCAGTCAGCAATGGGTTGTCTTATTCAAGCTACTGCTGCTGTTGCTCTTGCTCATGCTCTTGTTCTCTATAAGGACTTTTATCCATTGGTGCCTCTATAAAGAATCTTCATTTCAAGGCCAAATTATGCAGTAGGCAGCACACCACCACAATCCTTGAAGCCATTATCAAAGGAAGGATAGGAAGAACCTATTTCCCTTAGCAAAGAAGTCAATAATCAGGGGTCATAGACTTAAAGTAATTGGTAGAAGGATTAGAGGGGAGTTGAGGAGAACATTTTTCACCCAGAGGGTGGCAGGAGTCTGGAACTCACTGCCTGAAAGGGTAGTAGAGGCAGAAACCCTCATCACATTTAAAAAGTACTTGGATATGCTTTTGAAGTGCCGTAACCTACAAGGCTACGGACCAAGAGCTGGAAAGTGGGATTAGGCTGGATAGCTCTTTTTTGGCCGGCACAGATATGATGGGCCAAATGGCCGCCTTCTGTGCTGTAAATTTCTATGATTCTATGATTCAGGCACTTGAAACTCCCCTTTAATGTGCCTATGGTATGCTTAATGATGACACTGATGCATGAATGGATCTCGTTATAGTGCTGCTCAGCTGGAGTACTGAGAAGTGCTTGGATGACATCTGCCATTACTGCCATAACATCATTCAGCTGGGTGGGACTGCCCTCACCTGGTTTCATTCTTATCTATCCAGCTGTAGCCAGAGAATCACCTGCAATGGCTTCTTTTCCTGCTCCTGCACAGTTACCTCTGGAGTCCCCCAAGGATCTATCCTTGGCCCCCTCCTATTTCACATCTACATGCTGCCTCTCGGCGACATTATTCGAAGACACAGGGCTAGATTTTCGGGGAGCCATCAGGCGGGGTTTCAGGCGTGTGGGGGGGGGAAATCCTGACTTTGGGGGTCCTGACACCATCCCGCCCAAAACCCCGCCCCACGTAAGTTTCAGGGTGTAATGATCAATAACATGTCATTCTATAGTGGACACTAGGTGGAGCCGTAGAGCTGTGTAGAGCTGTATATAAGACTACACTACCCAGCTGTATGTATATTAAGACTACATTACCCATGAGGCACTAGGCTACCCACAAGGCAGTAGTCAAGATGGATGCCTCTACAGATACTGTAACTAGTCCACATGTGCTCAATAAAAGTGTCTAGCAAAAGCCAGCTGTGTTCACAATAAGAATGTTTATTTATTAATGAACATAAGATGGTACCAGGATGGTGAAGATCTGCTGAAAATTGTGAAAAGTGACATGGAGAATTTGAAGCCACCAGAGCGTTTGAAACTCACAGGAAATATCGATTACAATTGGCAGACTCTTAAACAACAATTCGAACTCTACATTGCAGCCATCGGATTCGGTACGAAGCCAGATGCAAGGAAGATAGCGTTGCTGCTTACGGTTGCAGGCCCACAGGCGATAGAGGTACTTAATACATTTGTATTTAATCCAGAGGAGAACAGAGATAAATTAGAAGATGTGCTAAAAAAATTTGATGCACATTGCTCTCCCAAAAAGAATGAGACCTATGAAAGATACATCTTCTGTTCTCGGACACAGCAGCAAAATGAGACTTTTGATAGTTTTATAACTGATCTGAAACTGAAAGCACAGACACGTAATTTCTCTGAGCTCAAAGCATCCATGATTCGTGACCAGATTGTGTTTGGTATTCATGATAAAAAAGTCAGGGAACGTCTGTTGAGAGAAACCGAACTAAATTTGGAAAATGCGGTGAAAATATGCCAAGCCAGCGAGCTAGCTCGAAAGCACGCGAAGACTTTCAGTGAAATCAATAATGATGCGATGTAATGAGTGATAATGCTGCTGTCGGTGCTGTGTCCTACAAGGGGAAGAAACGTGGGCAGAACAGAAATGAAAAGCAATCGGAGGATAAAATTTTTAATTGTAAACGCTGTGGTTACAAACACCAGTTAAGACAATGCCCAGCGTTTGGAAAAATGTGCACAAAGTGTAATGGAAAGAATCACTTTGCCAAACAATGCTTTTCAAAAGTAAAAACTAAGAAAGGGCAACGAGTTAATGTAATTGAGGACACTGATTTAAGTGAGACATTTTTTGTAGGAATGGTGTCATGTGACTATCAAAAAGGATACAGAAAATGTGCAGCCCTCAGAAATGGATAATGCTGAACATAAAGTTAATGCAGTAAAAGAGGACAAATGGATGATCCCACTGCAGGTAAATGGAGCATTAGTTACCTTGAAACTAGACACTGGGGCAAAAGCAAACTTAATCAGTATGAGTGACATTAACAATATGAAAGAAAAGCCCAAAATACAGAAAATGTCAGTACTACTGAAGGACTATAATGGACAGAAAATAGATAGCTTAGGTGTATGCAGACTTAAAGTGACAGTCAAAGACAAAGTGCATCATCTCATGTTTTCTGTTGTGGCTGAAAGACTTGATTCACTACTGGGTGACAAAGCTTGTGAGGACTTAGAACTGGTCACAAGAGTCAACCGTATAAACTGTGCCATAAGCAGACCAGATGACTCGGTGGATTCTGTAGTGAATAATTTCCAGGATGTGTTCAAAGGATTTGGAGTTCTACCATTCACTTACAAGATCCAGCTAAAGGAGAATGCTCAGCCAGTGGTACATGCTCCACGAAGAGTTACAGCACCCCTGCGTGACCGGCTCAAGAATGAACTGGACAGAATGACCACACTAGGAGTCATCAGGAAAGTCGAAGAGCCAACAGACTGGGTTAACTCCATGGTATGTGTAAAGAAAAAGAACAATGATCTAAGAATATGCATGGATCCAAAGGACTTAAATGCAAACATAAAATGTGAACACTACCAGATTCCCAAGCGAGAAGAAATCACCAGTGAAATGTCAGGTGCCAGATACTTTACAAAGCTCGATGCCTCACAAGGATTTTGGCAACTAAAACTGGATGAAGAGAGCACCAAATACTGTACCTTCAACACACCATTTGGCAGGTATTGTTTCCTCAGAATGCCTTTCGGGATAATATCTGCATCTGAAATCTTTCATAGAGCGATGGAACACATAATTGAAGGTCTGGAAGGAGTTCAGGTCTATGTTGATGACATCATCATCTGGGGCTCCACACTGAAAGAACACAATGAGAGACTGACTAAAATGCTACAGAGCATACGCCGGAATGTACTGAAGTTCAACAAAGGCAAGTGTCAGTTTGGCGTCCAGGAAGTCACTTTCCTAGGAGATAATCTATCTGGTAAAGGAATAGAGCCAGATATGGAAAAAGTAAACGCCATACTCAAAATGCCCCGACCCACTGACAAAAAAGGAGTGCTACGCATCATGGGGATGATAAACTTCATTGGAAAGTTCATTCCTAACTTGTCAGCCAAGACAGCCTGTCTGCGAGACCTGCTACATAAAACAAATGAGTTCGCATGGACAGAAAGACATGAACAAGAGTGGATAAACCTCAAAACAGTGCTGGCAACCACACCTGTACTCACCTTCTTTGACCCAACAAAAAGAATCAAAGTGTCAACGGATGCATCAAAAGATGGCCTAGGTGTGGTCTTGCTACAAGCAGAGGGTGAAGATTGGAAGCCTGTTGCCTATGCCTCCAGGTCTATGACTGATACTGGGTGTCGATATGCCCAGATTGAAAAGGAATGTCTAGGCTTGGTAGTTGGACTAGAAAAGTTTCATGGCTACATATATGGACTTCCCACCTTCACAGTTGAGACAGACCACAGCCCTCTGGTTGCCATCATTAAAAAAAACCTGAATGAGATGTCTCCAAGGAATCAACGACTCGTGATGAAGCTGCAAAGATATGACTTTGAACTGATCTACACACCAGGCAAATACATAGTGTTAGCAGATGCACTATCCCGAGCACCCACAATGAGTCATGTGAGCTCTACTGAAGAAGACGTGGATGTTCATGTGAGTATGGTCACTGCTGCGCTGCCCGTGTCAGACACAAAATCAAAGCAAATAGCAGAAGAAACAGTAAAAGATACAGTATTACAAACAGTAATAGAGAACATTCATCATGGTTGGCCAAAAGGTTCCTGTCCAAAATATTTTCACATAAGGTCAGAATTGAGTGTCGCAAGTGGACTATTACTAAAACACAACAGAATAGTCATTCCACAGGCTCTACGTCAAGACATGCTCAAAAGGATTCATGAGGGACACCTCGGAATTGAAAAATGCAAAAGGAGGGCAAGAGACACTGTTTATTGGCCTGGCATAAATAAGGACATTGAGAACATGATAGGCAAATGTGAGACATGTCAGAAACACCAAAAAAAACAAGCAAAGGAACTAATTATAGTAGCTGACATACCAACAGCACCATGGCAAAAGGTTGGTATGGACCTTTTTCATTTAAATGGTAAAGACTATCTAATAGTGATTGACTACTATTCTAACTATCCTGAGATGGCGCTGCTCTCAAGCACCACAGCAAGCAGTGTCATAATGCATGTGAAATCCATCTTCGCCAGACATGGAATTCCCAGGATTGCCATTAGCGACAATGGTCCGTGCTTCAACTGTAAGGAGTGGCAACAGTTTGCAGCACATTATGACTTTCAGCACATCACATCCAGTCCTTTGTATGCTCAGTCAAATGGTAAGGCAGAGAAAGGTGTTCAAGTTCTCAAGCAGCTACTGAAGAAAGCGACAGAAAGCAAGTCTGATCCTTATCTCGTCCTGCTGAGCTACCGAGCCTCACCTTTAGACTGTGGTTCTTCACCTGCTGAACTACTAATGGGTCGCAAGTTGCGCACCACGCTACCCTGCTGTGCAAAAGAACAGCAAAGTGAGGAACTGAGACAGAGACTTCAACTGTTAAAGCTGAAACAGAAATCATACTATGACAAGTCATCCAAAACTCTAAAACCATTGATAAGGGATGATGTTGTCAGGATTGAGGATCCAGATGCATGGAACAGGAAAGCTACAGTTCTTGAGGAAGTAGGACCAAGGTCATACACTGTTAGAACTGAGGAAGGTCAGATTCTCAGGAGGAACCGCCGTTCCCTCCTAAAAACACAAGAGACTATTCAAGAACAGATTGATGACAATGCCGCAATTGCATCTTGTCATTCACCGCCAGAACAATCTCATGAAGACACATCAGACTTACCCGTGTTGAGAAGATCCACACGTGAAGTAAAAAAGCCTGATAGACTTAATCTTTGAGTACAATGTAAAGCTTTGAAAATGTGTTGACTGTTTTGAAAATGTTTATGTTTATAGAGCACTAACAAAAGTGTTACTGATATTATCTTTATTGTTTTCTTGAAAGTTGATTGATATTGATTTTGTTAAACCTCAAAGAAAGGGGGATGTAATGATCAATAACATGTCATTCTATAGTGGACACTAGGTGGAGCCGTAGAGCTGTGTAGAGCTGTATATAAGACTACACTACCCAGCTGTATGTACATTAAGACTACATTATGCATGAGGCACTAGGCTACCCACAAGGCAGTAGTCAAGATGGATGCCTCTACAGATACTGTACCTAGTCCACATGTGCTCAATAAAAGTGTCTAGCAAAAGCTAGCTGTGTTCATAATAAGAATATCTATTTATTAATGAACATAAGACAGGGGCGGCGGGTACCCGCCCCGCATTGGGACCCGCCGAAACCAGGCGGGAAGGGATTAGTGCCAATTAACTGCCTGTTAACAGGTAGTTAACAGGCAGTTTTTAGCCTAATCCCCATTATAGTAATCTGGGATGTTATGATTAAGGTTATCCACCAGGTGGTGCTGTAGCCAATGCTGTGCTAAGGTCAGAGGTTTGCTTCCTGTTAAGGTCAGAGGTTTGCTTCCTGCCAAGGTCAGCAAAGGTGCAATGCTTGGATGCAAGCCTGCCTGGTTGTAACACAGTCATTTAATAAAGCACTCGTATTAATCCTAATACCTCGCTTCTTCGAGTCCTTGTCTCACTACATGGACTTATCACATTTGGTGACGAGGTAACTCTGAAAGGACACTGAATAAAGAAGAAAAGTCTGCCAGGACGTTTAAACAACAAAATTACGAGCTAAGGTTAGCTACCAGCTGGAAGAGAGCATGGCTGCCACGGTAGGAACGGTTTCCGCTTTTGATAGTCAAGCGCAAACCTGGGAGGAATACTGTGAAGTGTTGGGTTATATTTTTGAAGCAAATGAAATAAATGATGCCGGAAAAAGGAAAGCCATTCTGCTTAGTTCAGTGGGAAGCCAAACCTACAGTTTGATGAAGAATCTGCTCAGTCCTGAAAAGCCTGGAGACAAATCATTTGTTGAATTAGTGGCCTTGCGAAAAGAACATTTCAACCCTAAGCCTAGTGAGATTGTACAGCGGTTCAAGTTTAATTCAAGGAACAGGAAAGAAAAAGAGAGTGTAATGGACTATGTAGCGGTGTTGCATAAATTAGCACAAGATTGCAATTATGGGAACAACCTGAAGGAAATGCTGAGAGATAGGCTAGTTTGCAGAATAATGGACGACCGAATGCAGCGCAGATTATTATCCGAGACTGGGCTTACTTAAGAAAAAGCATTGGAACTTGCTCAAGTCATAGAGACAGCGAACCGAGATGTAAAAGAAATACAGGGTTCAGACAGGGCTAATGCTACGCAAGTTGCAGGTTAGGTTGTTGTGCACAAGTTGAACATGCATCAGAAACCACAACGTGAGCATGTGAAGGCATGTTATAGATGCAAGGGCGATCACCTGGCGAGTGAATGCCGGTTTCTGGAGGAAAAGTGCCACAAGTGTGGGAAACAAGGACACATAAAACGAGCTTGCAGGGCGAAATCACCTGTGGAGGAATCCAAACCAAAAGGGGGAGGACAGCAAAACCAAGGGAGAGAAGTGAAAAAACATGGAGCACACCACATCAGCGGGGAAGCTGAGGAAGAAGAGGACATGTTCATAATGTATAGCATGTTAGAGAACATTCCAAAAGTGGCTCCTATCACATTGCAACTGACAGTATATGACTCTAAGGTGAACTTTGAAGTGGATACAGGGTGCGGCGTGACCATAATGAACAAGGCAGAGTACTCAAAATTGTGGAACCGTGCAAAAGTTCCAGAGTTAAAGCCTTGCTCCTTGCATCTTAAAACATATACAGGTGAATGAGTAACGACATTAGGTACAGCTAATGTAACTGTGCAACACAGGGACACAGTGGAACAGCTACCTGTAGTTATAGTATCGGGTACCGGACCAAACATGTTAGGTCGGGGCTGGATAAAAGAACTTAAATTAGACTGGGGAGCAGTACATCAAATAGATGCGGGCAAACAGTTGACTTTGCAAGAAGTGTTGAGTGAACATGAGAATGTGTTCAAGGAGGAACTTGGCACATTTAATGGCCCCCCAGCTAAGATTTATGTAGACAAGGAGGCACTGCCAAGGTTTTTTAAACAACGACCTGTGCCTTATGCCATGAAGCCAAAGGTAGAGGCTGAGCTTGACCGTCTATTGAGAGAGAACATACTGGAGCCAGTGAAATGTTCGGAATGGGCAGTTCCCATAGTACCTGTTTTAAAACCGGACAATTCGGTAAGACTCTGTGGAGACTATAAATTGACAGTCAATCGGGTGTCCAAACTAGAGCAGTATCCGATTCCCAAAACAGAGGATCTCTTTGCAAACCTGGCTGGAGGAAAGAAATTCACAAAGTTGGATATGAGTCATGCCTACTTGCAGATTACACTGGATGATGAATCAAAGAAGTATGTCACCATAAATACACACAGGGGCTTGTTTACATATAACCGCTTACCGTTTGGTGTCTCATCTAGTCCAGCTATCTTCCAGAGGACAATCGAAGGTGTACTGCAAGGGATTCCACATGTTTCCATCGATCTGGATGACATTCTGGTGATGGGAAGAACCGACCAGGAGCATCTGAGCACTCTGAGAGAGGTACTACAGAGATTGGAGAGGGCAGGGTTCCGGCTCAAGAGGAGTAAGTGCACTTTCCTGGGGAATGAGGCAGTGTTCCTGGGACACAGAGTGGACACCACTGGGCTCCATCCACTCAAGGAGAAGGTACAAGCACTGCAGGACGCCCCTGCTCCTACAAATGTGGCTGAGTTAAAAGCTTACCTGGGACTGCTGAACTATTATAACAGGTTTTTTACCAAACTTGTCAACTGTGTTAGCACCTCTTCACAAACTACTGCACAAGGAGACACAGTGGCAGTGGGGAGAGGAGCAGGGGGTTTCATTTGAACACTCCAAGAAACTGATGCTGTCCTCGGATGTGCTGGTTCACTGCAATGCAGAGAAAAACATCATTCTCTCTTGTGACGCTTCACCTTACGGGGTGGGGGGCAGTTCTTTCACACTGCATGGAAGATGGAACTGAAAGACCAATAGGGTTTATGTCCCGAACTCTAACACCAGCGGAAAAAAACTATTCCCAGTTAGACAAAGAGAGGTTAGCAGTAATGTTTGGGTTACAGAGGTTCCACAAGTACATATATGGCAGGAAGTTCACCATATGCACCGATCATAAACCTCTTCTCTCTCTTTTCAATGAAATGAAAGCAGTTCCACAGATGATGTCACCCCAGATCCAGAGGTGGGCAGTGATGTTGAGGGCATATGAGTATGTCATCGTCTACAAGGCGGGCAAGTTCCATGGGAACGCAGATGCCTTGAGCCGTCTTCCACTGCCAGGCACACCTATCCGTGCAGCTCCAGAGGACAGAGTTTTGATGTTGGAGGACACTGACATGGCACTTGTGACTGCAGAGCAAGTAAGAACATGGACAGGTAAAGATCCAGTACTGTCTAGAGTTCAAGAATATGTGGTGAGGGGATGGCCACAGCATCCGGAAGGGGCTGACTTCTCACCCTACAGTGTCAGGAAAACAAAGCTGAGTGTACAGGATGGTTGCGTGTTGTGGGGAGCAAGAGTGATTATTCCACGGCCAGCACGACAGTCTATCCTAGGGCAACTACATCAGTGTCATCCTGGAGTTTCACGTATGAGAGCCTTGGCAAGGAGTTACTTGTGGTGGCCAAAGCTAGATGAGGAGATAGAAAATCTAGTCAAGACATGCAGCACTTGTCAGGAACACCGAAAGGCACCAGCAGCGGCTCCTCTCCACCCCTGGGAGTGGCCGGATAAACCATGGCGAAGACTGCACTTGGATTGTGCAGGTCCATTCATGGGGAAGATGTTCCTCATAATCATCGATGCACATTCCAAATGGATGGATGTTTATCCGGTAAATTCTGCTTCCGCCACTACTACTATAAACTGCCTGCGTCGGAGCTTCAGTAATCAAGGGCTACCGGGGATCGTGGTAAGTGACAATGCCACTTGTTTTGTGAGTACAGAGACAAAAGAGTTCTTGAGAAAAAATGGCATAGCGCAGGTGACCTCGGCTCCATATCATCCGTCCTCAAATGGACTTGCGGAGAGAGCCGTACAAACATTTAAAGAGATGATGAAAAAAAGTGCAGAAGGGAGTTTAGCAGCCAAAGTATCACGGGTTCTGTTCAGCTACAGAATAACACCTCAATCCACCACAGGACTCTCTCCTGCTGAGATGTTATTAGGTCGTAGGCTACGCTCCACTCTTGACCTTGTCCACCCAGACCTAAAAAGGAAAATGGAAAACAGACAAAACAAACAAAAAGAGAACCATGACAAAAGAACAAAGAGCCGAAGTTTTGGAAAAGGAGATGCGGTCCTTACCAGGAATTTCAGTTATGGACCAAAGTGGATTCCTGGCTTCATAGACTCAATGACAGGTCCAGTATCATACAAGGTCATGTTGGCAGATGGTAGGGTAGTACGCAGACATGTAGATCAGATACTTACCAGACAAGGGGAAATTGAAATGAAGGTTCCAGAGGCAATGACTGAAGACAGGGTTGCCCCCGGTTATCCAAGTGCATCTGTGGTGCCACCACCAGGGACAGAGACAATTCCACAGGAACCTATTCGTCAAGAGGAAACCATCGTTGCAGAGTCAGGTACTCTGAGCACTGCTCAGGAGCAGCTGGCGGCTTCACCACAAACAAGCAGGTACTTTACTGTTAGACGTTCACAAAGGACGCGTAAGCCACCAGAGAGATTGATACTGAGGTGTTAGATTCGTCAAGTATGGAACATGATGAATGGAGACTCCTTATGTGACCCTCAGGAATGGTTGTTTGTTAAGAAATTCATACTGAAATGTTAAGGGAGGAAGGATATAGTAATCTGGGATGTTATGATTAAGGTTATCCACCAGGTGGTGTTGTAGCCAATGCTGCTGCTAAGGTCAGAGGTTTGCTTCCTGTTAAGGTCAGAGGTTTGCTTCCTGCCAAGGTCAGCAAAGGTGCAATGTCTAGATGCAAGCCTGCCTGGTTGTAACACAGTCGTTTAATAAAGCACTCGTATTAATCCTAATACCTCGCTTCTTCAAATCCTTGTCTCACTACATGGATTTATCACACCCATTTTGAGGGGTTTCGTGGGGGTTTCCCGACGGCTCCAAACCACGGCAGGTTAGCGAGGCGGGCCGTCGGGTTGAATGAGTTGGAGGGGTCACGATGTCGGCGCTCAGGTGAGTGATGGGTGCATGAGTGCAAAGGTAAGTGTGTTTGGTGTGTCTAAAGTGTGCAATGAACTTTTACTTACCTGTACTTACCTTAACAGCCTTTCTTCCTGTAGCCGTCGGGAGCGCATCACTCAGCCGGAACTGAAAGCTGAACAGCTGCGATCTGTCAAAAGTGACAGCCTTCAGCTTTTAGTGCTGCTGAGATTTCTAAATGAGTCTGCGCAGAAGGACTCATCTTAGAAATCAGACTGTCAGTGTTTCACAGCTTCAAACAGCTGTGAGACACCGATATTTCATCTGTCAAGAAATCTTGACAGATGAAATTTCAGTCTATGACGTCACCTGTTGCCGGGTGGCCCTTAATTGGCCTGCTGAGCCCGCTGGGCGGGCTCAACAAGGTCAATCAAGGGAAAATCACGCAGATTGGCCGGACGTCGAAGTAGGTGGGTCAAAAACCCGAAAGGGGAAGTCCCGCCTTCTTCCTGACAGGTTCGACAAAATCGACCCCACATTGTCAGGTTCCACATGTATTCTGATGGATACCTAGCTCTATCTCACCACTACGTCTCTCGATCCCTCCACTTTCTCTGATTTGACATGCTGCTTGTCCGACATCCAGCACTAGATGAGCATAAATTTCCTCCAACTAAATATTGGGAAGACCAAAGCCATTGTCTTTTGTCCCTGCCACAGACTACATTCCCTAGCCACTGACTCCCTCCCTCTCCCTGGTCACCCTCTGAGGCTGAATCAGACCGTTCACAACCGTGGTGTCCTATTTGACCCTGAGATGAGCTTCAAACATATATCCACTCTATCACCAAGACCGTCTATTTCCACCTATGTAACATTGCCTGTCTCCAACCCTGCCTCATCTCTGAAACCCTCATCCATGCATTTGGTACCGCTAGACGTGACTATTCCAATGCTCTCCTAGACAGACTCCCTTCTTCCACCCTCCATAAATTTGAGCGTGTCCAAAACTCTGCTGCCCATATTCCAACTTGCACCAAGTCCCGTTCACCCATCACCTCTGTGCCCACTGATCTACATTGGCTTCTGATCCGGAATTGCCTCGATTTAAAAATTCTCATCCTTGTTTTCAAATCCCTCCATGGCCTCACTCCCTCCCTATCTCTGTAACCTCTGCCAGCCTTACAACCCTCCCAGGTCTCTGCACTCCTCTAATTTTGGCCTCTTGCGCATCCTCGATTTTAATATCTCTGCCATTGGCGGACATCTCTTCAGCTACTGAGCCCCTAAGGTCTTAAATTCCCTCCCTAAACCACTCTGCCTCTCTAGCTCTCTTTTCTCCTTTAAGACGCTCCTTAAAATCTACCTCTTTGATCAAGCTTTAGGTCATCTGCCCTAATAACTCCTTTTGTGGCTTGGTTTCAAATTTAGTTTGATAACACTCCTGTGAACCATCGTGGAATGTTTTACTACGTTAAAGGCGCTATATAAATGCAAGATGTTCGTCTTTGTCACCTCCTGTGTATTATGTGGTTGATACGTGGAATTAAATGTGGTAGGTGACAGGTGGGACTCAAAATGAAGTACATTTATCTATGATGTGTCATGGTGTTGGCTTATTTCCTTTTGGCACAGTAATTACAGGGTTAAAAACCAGGTTATCTCATGAAAATAGTGCAGCTTGTGCTGATACACCCTAGCACGGCCATATGTTAGGCAGGATTTTCCTTATCTTCACTACTGCTTTAGTGGCAGTAATATGTCAGGTGGGATGGAAAATTAGGCACAAACCTGTTTCTACCTATATCAAATTTCTGCCAAAAGTGATAGTATTCCCTTGAAATGCCCACTGAATTAGGGGTGGATTTATTCAAATTCAGGGCTGCTATAGATATTTGCTTGGATTCAGTGGCATCATTTGCTTCTGTAAGTGGTCTGAGCATCTTGCTTTAATGGGAATTGACTCAGACTGCCCTATATTTACTTGTACAATAGTCAGACCCGGGGGTGTAACAATAGTATCACCTTGTGACCCGAACTAGATAGTCATATCGTTTGCACATGCTTTTATATGCCTCTGTATTCTTTCTGAGGTTGTACTGAGAAAACACTTGGTAAGATGAGGCCTGATATGAATCGATAAGCTACTTTATTTCACAGTGAGTAAATATACATAGCAACAGTTATGATCAGATGCACTGAGCTAAATCAGTGCAACTTGCCTTTGAGTGATAATACAAAATATTGAGCACACTATGCTTCTGATCATGAATAGATCATCATACTTGATCTAAACAAAATTACTTTTAATTACACTGCTGCATTCTCCGCTTCCTGGTAAAATATTTTCCTTGCAGCTTTCTGTTAGTCACAACTTTGCAAACTGACTGTCTGCCTGTGTCTCTGTCTCTCCTTCTGTTTCATTGCCCTCTGTTCACAGAGGGAAGGGAAGGCCTGACAAACCTACTGCTGAATGCCTTGGACCACAGACTTCCCAATATAATGGGTGTAGGATGTTTATTGATTACGAAGTCAAACTAATGAATTGCTTATTGCTTACGGACTTTGGAGAAAACAACTTAAATAGCATATTAACCACCTCTCATTTAGGTGGCTTTTTCCCCCCTAAACACTTTGCTTAAAAACCCCAACGTTAAAAGTAACTCTTTTTTCCAAATTATTTTAATGGGAAAAGGGTCAAAAAGTCCTGAAATGTGATAAGTGATAATGATGCAGTGGCATCATACATCACATTTTCTTTCATTACCGCCATTAGCAATGCTGGACACCAACAATGCCTATATACAAAAGGCATCAAGTGTTACTTGAGCCAGCGGAGGTCATTTAAAAATTAAATGGTCCATCTCAGTGAGCCCAATTAAACACAGGACCAATACCCCTCCTGGCATCCTGTGCTGGAATTTAGAGAAGATACTTTTTCTGCCCTGGTGGCAGTGGCTGTTTTAAGCAGCTACCGGTGCCAGGGTTCTGCAACTGCAGCAATGTTCAGAGTCCTCTCCCGGTGGCCTAATTTAGTTTAATCTGACCCCAAGAACTTCATCAGGGTCAGTAATGCAACAGTCAGGCAGATGTGAAACCTGCCCAGACAAATTAATGCTGACAATCCTGGCTGTAGGGAAATCTATACAGGGATGATTTTCCTCTGCTTTATCACCCAAGGAACACAGTGAAGTGAAAAAAAGAGGCAGAGATGCTTTACACTGGATCTCTGCCCCCTTTGTGTTGCTAGGAGACTCCCAACGGTTTCCCCCACAGGAGGGAAAGAGGGTCAATGATACTGGGCATATATTCAGTATAAGCCCACTCAGATCTGAGCAGGGCCTGTGTGCAAACCTGTGGCCAGCCAGAAGGTAAGTTTTGTTTTTCCTTCCACAGGACCAGTTGGTCGGACATGGCATAGTGTAGGCCTTTTTGGTTGCTGTTTTTGGACACAGCCAGCAGGCCCCAAACTTGGCAGCCATTACCACTGCTGCAGACCTGAAAAAATTCCTCGCCCATTTCCAGCCACAAGGGCCTGCGAGGGGGTTGGCTTCAGGACTCTCCACCTGATTTTCACCCAATCAGAGGAGGAGAAGGAAAATTGGCTTATATATCTCAGCATATCTTGTTCCAATTGAGAAGCCATCAGTGACACATAGGCAGAAAGCCTTCATGGTAAGTCAACAATGTATCAGGTAAGCCAAGGCCCATGAGCCAGGTCATTGAAGTTTAGAAAAGGAACAGTCATGTTTCATGCATTGGGCCAGTAATTCCTATCCCAACGCGTGAGTACAGATGGGGTACTCACGCGTGGGCCCGGAGGAATTGCCGGTTTTCAGCATGCACAGCGCATGCGGGGAAAACCGGCATTTCCTCTCCTCTGACCCAAGGGGTTAAGAGGCGGAACGCGTGCGAGGTTTCAGGTAGCGCGTGCGCGCTGAACTTCCTTTTTTTTTGAAGAGTTGCCCGTGGGGAACAGACTCCAGTTTTTACACGTGAAAAAAGCAGCCGTAAGTACTTACTTTTAACAGGTAAGTGGTCTATTAAGTAAAATTAGAAAATTTTTCCACAGGTTCATAATTTTTGAAGACTTTACAGTAAGGTAAGTGTATTTTTAGCCCCGATTTCTTATATAATAATTTTTTTCAAAATTTAAAATTATTGTTTAAAATAGTTTTTTACAGTTACTTATAGTTCATTTAAGCAGTGCGATGTTTTTTTAAATTTTCTTTCAAGTTTAAGTAGTGTTTTGGGGCCAGGAGTTTTCATGAGTTTGACAGTTCTTACTATCAAACTCATGAATGAACTTTTGCAACCTCCCATTGGTTGCCCAGTGCTCACGTGATCCCAGCCAGCTCATCGCACTAAGTACGCCGCTGGGTCACGCACGCACAGCGCGGCAGGACCTGAAGCAGGCCAGTGACAGGAAATGCAATGCGGGCCAGGATTGAAATGTCAGCGCGCCGGGTAAGTGCACATCGGGGGCTTGCACGCGCGGCAAGCCCCCGAACCTAATTTCTGAGCCATTATCTTCTGAGAAGGGGTAGTTATGCCTGTAACTATTACAGTTCTACAGTGTGTCCTTACTTCTCTTTACTCATCCATTGGCTGTTTAATAAATCTGTTTGGCAGCTTATAGCTTAAGCCACAGTCTAGTGAAGGGTTTGTTCTACTGCCTTCCAAAGAAGATTACATGAGAGCATGTGATGTAACCAGTAAGTCAAAATACACAAGGAAGAGTTTCTTTGTAATCCCTGGGCTTCCTACAGATTTCCTATATATTGGGAAAGTAAAGACATTCCAGGTTGTAGAGAGTGAGGACTCGCCAATGTCATTGTCTAAGATTGCTGAACCTGAGAAAAACATCTGAAGCCTAAAACTCCAAAAAACTCACCAACAAGCTTGAAGCCTATTCCATTGCTCCATGAATGTTGCTTTAATGTACTGTATACCATAATGTGACCCTTTTTTTTGCTATTCCCCATGAGGTGCCACCATTGGCTCAGTGGTAGCACACTTGCCTCTGAGTCAGAAAGTCATTGATTCGACATTGCACTCCAGAGACTTGAGCAGATAACCTGGGCTGACACTCCAGTGCAGTACTGAGGGAGTGCTGCACTGTCAGAGGTGGTGCCTTTCGGATGAGACGGTAAACTGAGGTCTTGTCTGCCCGCTCAGGTGAATGTAAAAGATCACCATGGCACTAATCGAAGAAGAGCAGGGTCCTGGCCAATAGTTATCCCTCAGGCAACATCACTAAAAACAGATTATCTGGTCATTATCATATTGCTGTTTGTGCAAATTGGCTACTGCATTGCGATACAGTATAACAGTGACTACACTTCAAAAAGTACTTCATTGGCTGTAAACACTTTGAGACACTGCGAGGTTGTGAAAGGCGCTATATAAATGCATGTTCTTTCTCTTTATTTTGTAAATGATTTTATATCTCACTTTAGGTCCAAATAGTCCTTGATTAGGATATCTAATGGCAACTTGCTAGTAGGCCCCTGTCTGTTCCATTCTTGAGTTTGCCCTTGGTTGCTATCTAAGCTGATCCTCTCTGATTTTATCTCCCTCAGGGAAAATAACTATGCTTGGTGACATGGCCAAATAGTACAACTGGTGGCATGTACCATGTGGACGGTTCAAAGGGGGAGTCACATCCCACCTCTCTGCAGTGCATTGCTTTAGTGCAGTAACACTGCAACTGTACAGTTCATGCTATTACTTGTTTTAACTTTTTTGTGCTCACTCTCTTTGGGGATAGCATGTTAATTAATGTTGTTAAATGTTTGTTATTCATGCTTGACAGATGAAGTCAGAAAATTATTCATTGATAACAAATTCTCATTTAGCACATTTGTAAGCTAGAACAAACATATATTAAATTATATTTATATTATAGATGCTAGTAAATTTGCCACAGTGTCACTCATGGTTAATTACAACATATGGCATAAGTTTGGTATATATTATGCATAAAAATGAATGGAGATGAGAAGTGACAAACAGACCTGTAATTTGGAAAGGATTTTGAGAGAAATACTCAAAGACAGTAAAGTAAGTCCTAGTTTTTTTCATTGCTTCCTGGAAATTGTGAGCTAATCGGAAAAGTATAACAGTTTTTTTGCTGTACACATGCTATGTATAAGACATTTAATTATATAGATTTTACTTGATTGCATTTGGTTTTAAATGTATTGGGGATTTATTGCACTTTTAGTTCACTGATGCATTAGATGAGACTTTTTTCTCCTTTCTTAGTACAGTGACAGGAATATACTAAGTGCATAACAAGTAACACAATTAAACTGCCGATCAAAATACACCTGTAATAATGCTGCTGAATCACTGACTAACTCTCTTAATTTGCACAAAAACACTAAAAAATGTTCAGTGCATCAATCCATTGCACAAATCATGAGTCACAGAGGGGCCAAGGAGATCCCCAAAATCTTGCTTCACAGACGAGGCTCCTATGGTTATTACCAGAATGCACGAGAGAATGACAAAATGCCCTCTATGGGTCAAAAGAGTAACTCATTATGAAACAGCGGTTGAACTACATGATGTGGGAAGTAAACAGAGTGGGCTCAATCCTCTGACAGCACAGCGAGACATCGGAACTGAGGTAGGGTGGTACTTCCACCCACCTTCAAATAACAGCACTGACCCTGCTGTGAATAGTAGTGTCGGCCATTTCACATGGACAAAGTTGTGCAGGCTGTGGAAATACAGCTGACAGTACCTTAGATACACTGGAGGGAGGGCAGAAAAAGTGCACAGAGCTGGGAGTTAGACGCCAAAAAAACCAATAAGAGTGAGTGAACTAGACAACAGCTTGAGCAGGGAGGGAGGAGTGAGGGGATAGGGGAAGAGGAAGGTGGGGAGAGGGAGTGGGAAGTGGGGGCCACTTCTAACAAGAGAAGAGGCAGATCCCTGGTGGAACAACCGGATATTAAATCTGCTGCTGCTTAAAAGGGGAATAGCAGCACTGGAGGAAGCAGGCAATCTAGATGACAAGGGCAGCAGCTAGGTTGAAAACAATGAGTGGCAATCTTCAAGGAGCCAGAGGGAGATACGGAGCATGAGGGAGGGGTTGTTTGGGGTCAGGGGCCGGAGATCTGCCAAGAATGTACTTTGTGGTGGAGGGAGGTGGCTGTGGCAGTGAGTTCCACCACCTTGAATCCCAGGACATATTTGCAGTGCAGAAAGAATAAGGTAAGCTATCTGCTCTCCTGACTTTTCCTTGCTGTCTCTTTCTATGTATTGCACTGAGATGAAAGTGGGATCTGACAGTGGGAAGTGATAGCTCCACAGAACTCAGGCCCTGGGTTGTGAGCTTGTGGACTCAGCTCTCTGGGGTCCTGCTCTAAAAAGAAGCATGCTGGGTGACCATCACACTCGAACGGAGGCACTGAGGACCATCTCAGAAGACCTGAGACAGATGGCAGGAGTCACGGCAAAGTACAATGCCATCCTCAGTGCCAATATCAGAGAAGGATTTGATTCAATGCAGAACCAGTAGGAGTGGTTGGTAGTACTATGAACATCTGCATCCATTTCCCCTGACAATGCATCCTCCAGATCAGCTAGTGCATTCTATGTGCATGCTTTGACCACTGGCCTTCAGTTCTTGGGGGACTATTTGGAGAGAATGTTGACAACTGGCTTCTGAGAACTTGCGGGCGTTATCTCTCAGGACTAGGGTTGCAAAGGGGTGGAAAGTTTCCGGTAAATTTCCGGAAATTTTCCACGGGAAGTTTAGCTTGGGAATTTTGGGAATTTTGCCCAAAAAAGCACATGCTAGCATAATATTTTTTTTTTGTATTTCTTTTTTTTCCACAGGTCCTCTCTTAAAATTACTAACAGAGATGGAATCTTAATTATTAAGGAATTTCTTAATCAATATGGCCTAGAAATTGAGTGCCCTTAGCGCCGATTTTGCGGCGCTAGAGGGCCTAGCGCTGCATTTGGCGCCGGCGCCGAAATTGCCTGGGGCCCTTACGCCGCGGTAGACCGGTAGCGCTGCGCCGGCACCGATGACGTCATCGGTGTGCGCAGCGTCCCGGTTGCCATGCCGACGGGCCCCAGCGCCGAAATTCAGTTGCGGCCGCCTCGCCCGTGGCAGCCGCAACTAAGACTCTGGCAACCGAGTCTTCCCCGAGTTAGCGCCGGCGCATTAAGGTCGCGCGGCGGCCGGCCGCTTTCCCGTCGGCTGCCTGCCCGCACCTCCCTCCCCGGACTCCTCCACCCCCCCCCCCCGCGGAACAGATGCGTCTGGCCTGCAAGCCCGGCACTTGTCCGAGGTGCCGGGCTAATTTTTTCAATATTTGAACGGACAGCGGGCGGGTGCAGGCAGCTCCTCCTTAACTGAAGGAGGAGGCCTGCACTTCCCCAGCCTGCCGCACCGCATCGGGTGCCGCAGCGCCGGATTAGCGCCGCAATTCGGCACTCAGCGCCCATTGGGAGGCGCTCACGCCCGCCAGTAGCGCCGGCAGCCGTCTGGGCGCGGCGCTACTGAATTTTTGGCGCGCGCAAGGGAATTAGCGCCGGCGCTAAATTTCCGGCGCTAAAGCCCTGGCGCGGCGTCAACTCAATTTCTAGGCCTATATGTTTATCTTCTTACTTGGCTTGTTTTAATAATTACAAGTTTTGTGTGTGACTGTGAACAAATGTGTCCTGATTGGTTGGATGAGTGGATGAGCGATTAGCTCCCTCTATTTGTAATATTTGCATATCGAATTGTGATTGGCCTGCAGGCATCTGTAAGACTGCTATAGTTTTTTTAAGATCCAGGTTAGGGGTCCTGAGGGAAGTCATTTTGTTTTCTGCTGATGTTGTGATGATGCAGTAAGTAAATCAGACTTTATACCAAATAAACCAGTTACTTGTTGAACTCTGTTGTCCTTCAATTTAAAATATACAAAATAATACATTATTGGTGATGTAGCGTCGTGTGTGTACAGGTCATGCTTCCATCACATGGAGCATCAGCAAAAATGTACTCACCCTGTTGCAATCGTGCTGATCGACCGCAGTTCGACACAGAGATGAATGCCCTTTATTTCTCTGCATAGAACAATGCCATGTTTACCGTCGGATGTGTGGAAGGATTTTACCCCAGGCATTAAAGATGGAAAGACTGTGTACATGTGCAAACACTGTAGAAAGCCATATGTAAAGAATGCCACAAAGATGCAGCAGCATTTATCCAAATGCAACAACTTCACTCAAAGCTCACAGCAGTCAGCCCAGAGTTCCTCTGCTTCCATTCAAGAAGATGATGGTTCTCATTCAGCATCAGGCTCCTTATCATCAGCAACTCCTGGCCCACTTGGAAGGTTCTTTGATACAATGGATAACCATAGCCAGAAGAATGCAGATGAGTGCCTTGCTCGAGCTGTATATGCAACAGGCTCACCCCTCATGCTCACAGCCAATGTGTACTGGAAGAGATTTTTCAATGTTATTCGCCCTGCATACTGTCCTCCCACCAGACATGCTTTGTCTACTTATTTGCTGGAGGCTGAGTATAACAGAGTCCAAGGAAAGCTCAAAGAAACGATAGCGATGGCAGACTGTGTTGCAGTTATCTCAGATGGGTGGTCAAATGTACGAGGGGAGGGCATCATAAACTACATCGTCTCCACTCCTCTCCCAGTGTTCTTCAAGAGCACAGACACGAAGGACAACAGACACACAGGCACATACATTGCTGATGAGCTGAAAGCGGTCATCAACGATCTTGGATCACAAAAGGTCTTTGCAGTAGTTACTGACAATGCTGCGAATATGAAGGCTGCTTGGGCTCAAGTGGAGGAGGCCTACCCTCATATTACGTCTATTGGGTGCGCAGCTCATGGGCTTAACCTGCTCCTCAAGGACATCATGGGTTTGAGAACCATGGAAGCACTGTACAAGAGAGCCAAGCAAGTTGTTAAGTATGTCAGGGGAAAACAGGTAGTTGCAGCAACCTACAACTCCAAGCAAATGACAAAGAACAAGAACACCACACTGAAGCTGCCCAACAACACTAGATAGGGTGGTGTTGTCATAATGTACAACAGCCTTCTGGAGGGTAAGGAGTCGCTGCAAGAAATGGCAATATCCCAGTCTGGGGATATGGAAACCACCATCAAGAAAATACTGCTGGATGATGTGTTTTGGGAGAGAGTGGTTAGCAGCCTTAAACTACTCTCACCAGTAGCATCTGCAATTGCTCAGATTGAAGGAGATGACGCTGTCTTGTCAGATGTTCTCAGGCTTTTTACTGATTTAAAAGAACAAATCAGCATTGCCCTACCCACATCCCTGCTGGTCAAAGCAGAGGAGAAGGCAATTGTTCAATTCATACAGACGCGTCAAGAATTTTGTGTCAAGCCGATTCATGCTGCAGCATACATGCTGGACCCAAAGCATCTTGGGAGACCAATGCTTTCTGGAGAACAGATCAACAGCGCTTACAGTGTGATTTCTACCCTCTCACACCATCTCAATCTGGATGTGGGCAAAGTTCTGGGAAGTCTGGCAAAGTTCTCTACCAAGCAAGGTCTTTGGAATGGGGATGGGATATGGGAATCATGCAAGCATATCAGTGCACATACCTGGTGGAAGGGACTTTGTGCATCTGAGGCCCTGTCGCCTATTGCATCGGTGATACTCCAAATCCCACCTTCATCAGCGGCCTCTGAACGAAACTGGTCACTTTTTGGGAATGCGCATACAAAGGTGCGCAACAGGCTGACTAACAAGAGAGTGGAGAAACTGATGGCTATCCGGGCGAACCTACAACTTATTGAGCCAGATACAGAAGTGTCCACCACACAGCTAGACACTGACACAGAGGAGGAAATGGACACGTCAGAGCCAGAGTCAGAGAATCAGGAGGAGCAATGAAGAGTAGAAGACTCAGAAGACTCATGAGTAGAAGACTCAAAGGGACAAAATAAGGACAAATTACAGGCTAAATAAGCTGACGCTCTTTTTATTTTATTTTAGATGGGTCTTTTTTGTGGGGGTTCAATAAAGTTCAAAATTATAACCTAAATAAAGTTTTGAAAGCCTGTTTTTATTTGTATGGAACAGTATGTCTATTTTGACGACAAAGATAATATAAGGGTCAGAGACAAAAACCATCAGTGTGCAAAAAAGCTCAAAATTCCCATAAATTCCCATAAATTCCCAAAATTCCCATAAATTCCCGAAAATTCCCATGGAAAGTTTCCTCTTTTAAAAATTCCCAGAATTTTGCAACCCTACTCAGGACCTGCAGGATCTAACTGTCATCATCATGTCTGCCATACCTGCTGATCAGTTGGTATTCAGATCCAGGACCCAGCACAAGTGGCACGGCTAGAGTGTACCTTCATGATGTCATCCTTTTGCCTCGTGACAGCTCAAGTGACTTTTCTAGCCAGCCCCCTCAGATGCCTGGTCCTGTTTAGCAGGTTACATGACCAGGCTGCCCACACACCTATAGTGGCAACATAGCTTGCTGAAGAGTCCTCCTGGGACTCAGTAACCCTGAGATGAAAACCCCTCAGTCTCAAGAATCTCATGTTAGCACAGCACAACCTAGTACTGCTGGTGTCCTTCGAATTGTGAAAAAGCAAGAGTATTTTCATCTCCAGAAACATCATGCCCACTCTCTTAAATAAGGGTTCACTTACGGTTGTACATGAGAAACAACACAGTCCACTAGAGTACATAACCCAAGAGAGCAGCATGGTGGCAGCACATTAAACATATTACGTATATTCACTCTTCTGTTAATAAAAGCAAATGGTTAACACTGAAAAGACGACAATCATATAAAAAAAATTGTGCATAACAATGTAGAAAAGAACAATTAAACTTGGAAGGACAGCTGGGCAACATTAGTGAAAATGTACTTATGAAGTTATGTATTCTGTCCTATTTGCAGAAAGGACTCTGTGTAGGAGCTAAGGGAAAAACATCCTTTAATAAGTTTCCATTGTACCTGACCTGCTTCAGGCAATCACAGATGTGCTGTAGAAGGTTCATGTTGTTGGAATAAACGGCTCGTTTTCGGAGTGGCAGGCAGTGACCAGCGGGGTGCCGCAAGGATCTGTCCTGGGACCCCAGCTGTTCACAATATATATAAATGATCTGGATCAGGGAATTGGATGCAATATTTCCAAATTCGCTGACGACACTAAACTAGGAGGAGGGGTGGGCTCTGATGAGGATGTCAGGAGGCTACAGTGCGATTTGGACAGGTTGGGGGAATGGGCGGATACGTGGCAGATGCACTATAATGTGGATAAATGCGAGGTTATCCACTTTGGGGGTAAAAACAGGAGGGTAGATTATTATCTAAATGGCAATAGATTGGGAGATGGGGAAGTGCAGAGGGACCTGGGTGTTCTTGTGCACCAGTCACTGAAGGAGAGCATGCAGGTGCAACAGGCGATTAAGAAGGCAAATGGTATGTTGGCCTTCATATCAAGGGGGTTCGAGTATAGGAATAGGGATACCTTACTACAGCTGTACAAGGTGCTGGTGAGACCGCATCTGGAGTATTGTGTACAGTTTTGGTCGCCCCATCTGCGGAAGGATGTTCTTGCCATGGAAAGAGTGCAACGGCGATTCACCAGGCTGATACCTGGAATGGCGGGAATGACCTACGAAGAGAGATTAAATAGTTTGGGCTTGTACTCACTGGAGTTTAGAAGATTGAGAGGGGATCTCATCGAAACATATAAAATTATGGCAGGCCTGGACAGGCTGAATTCAGAGAGAATGTTTCCAATGGCCGGGGAGCACAGAACCAGGGGCCACAGTCTAAAAATAGCGGGCAAATCATTTAAAACAGAGATGAGGAAGAATTTCTTCACTCAAAGAGTGGTGAGCCTGTGGAATTCCCTGCCACAGAGGGCTGTGAAGGCTAATTCAATAAATATTTTCAAGAGAGAATTGGATATATTTCTGAAGGCTAAGGGGATTAAGGGTTACGGAGAAAAGGCGGGGACGGGGTACTGAACTGGTAAGATCAGCTATGATCTCAGACGAAGATCAGCCATGATCTCATTGAATGGCGGAGCAGGCTCGAAGGGCCGAATGGCCTACTCCTGTTCCTATCTCTATGTTTCTATGTTTCTATGTCCTCCTTCATCTCCTTTCTGGGGCTTCCCCTTCAGCAATAATGCATATGCCTCTTTCAATAGAAATGTTATGTGGCACACAGACTGCTTCAATTATTCTCATCCTGGCTCATCCTGCAAGGCAACACCAGAGGAACCAAAAATTGGAAACATTTTAAGAAGTTGAAGGTGCACTTGTTAGAAATTCAGGTGCCCATAGATACCTTCTTGGGCTCAGTGGTGTTAGCCACCCCGTAAATGGTCTGAACATCTCACCTTTATAAGGATTGACTCTTACTGCTTTATATCCTTATATATATTTATATGATGATCTGGGGCTGTAGCAATAACACTCTCTTGTGCCTTGAATTGGATATTCTTGTCTTTTGCACATTCACTTCCTCAATCTCCCCAAAGATGGACCAAGCAATCACTTGCTAAGATATGGCCACATGTGAATCATTAAGCTGCATTATTTCACAGTGAGTGAGCATACAGAGTAACAGTTATGATCAGATTCACTTAATTCAATCAGTTTAACTTGACTTCATGTAATAACACAAAATAATAAACACAATATGAGGGTAATTTAAACTTTTGACTTTTCGCTTGGGATTAAAATTGACCCCAGCAAGGTGTTTATTGACAAGCTAACTAACTGCTCATTATTCACAGTTCATGTTGAAATATCAAAGCTAGTTACAGTGTTCGCTGTTATTACCCCTTTGAAACTGACCGCAGCTTCAGGATTTAGCGCATGTGCATCCTAACGCAGAAATCCTGTAGTTGCGGTCAGTCAGTCACTGCTCGGACACTGGCTGCGCTGTTGCACCCCCCTCCATAGATGTCAATCAGTGTAATCAGGGAAATCAGTGAAACTGACAAAAACTTCAGCTATTCTGCAGTAATATCGCTGTTAAATACCCCATTAAAAGTTAGACCCTTTTGGATTAGGTGCAACTTGGGTTTTAACAGCGTGTTCGCTCCTAAACAAGTGTTATGGCCCTGAAAAACTAACTTTAATTTTGTGGAGTGTCAAATTTATCCATTTTAATAAAAATTACATCAAAGATTGGGGCTCTCACATAGGGAAAAGTTAAACCTGAAATAAAGATGAACAAATTAAAAGGAGCTTATTCACTTCCTGGATCCCGGTCTGTGAGAATTCCACATTGTGATTGGTTGCTTAGACAGCTTGTTGACGTCACAGCAGCATCGCACTAGGGGATCCCCATTAAATTACACTGATCTCAGCTGAACTTCGGAAAAGCCAAAGGGCTAGATTTTCAGTATAGACAGTTTTGGGGCGCTAAGCTTAGCGCCCGCCCGAAGTTATCGCCCGCCCCAAAGTAGCGCCCCGTTGCCGGAAATTCAGTGGCTTCGCCCTAAGAGGTTGGTGGAGCGCTAAAAGAGGCGTTCCACTAGTATCTTTAGGCGCTAAGCCGGCGGTGGAGAGCGCAACACCCGAGCTCGGGCGCAGCGCACGGCAGACACTCTGGTGCCAGTGAGCTCTTAAAGGGGAAGGGTGCATGTATTTTTTTCAAATGCAAAGTCTGGGGAGAAACGGGAGGAGGAGGAGGAGGAGGAGGAGGAGGATGATGATGATGATGATGATGATGACCGGAAACATAAATACACCGTTCACAACAACACACTGGATCCTTCCACACAACACATGCAGAGTGCCGTTTATAGTGCATGAGGAGTGCCCTTTAATTTGCGCTCCCCAGGGTCTGTTGCGTTCCATTTTACAAACGCTCTGGACGCCAGCCGCACAATGGGGCGGTCCGACTGAAGTTTGGATTCGGGGCGGCCAAAGGGCGTTGCACGAGGATGTGACGTCATTTTCTGCGCGCGCATCCGGGCGGCCGCTAAACTTTGCGCCGGCGCTAACGGGCAACTTAATTTGGGGCGGGGCGCAAACTGCGCTGCGCCCAGGCGCTACACGCATAGCGCCCGAAAATCACTTCTCTTAAGGCGCTAACTGCTGGCGCAAGCAACTGAAAATCTAGCCCAAACTTCTTGCCACAGTGATCATGAGATATTTGAGGGAAACTTACTTTGGGGCCAACGACGAACGCCTTTGCTTCGCCGCTGACCACAAATTACGGGCCATTGTCCTGGAGCCCGTTTAAAAAAAACTCTTGCAAATCCATTGTGCTTTGAAAAATCAAATATTAAAAGGGACTCTATTAACAAATCTAAAAAAAATGGTCAAACAATCCCAAAATGTAATAGTGCTGTATTACATATTTGCCTTGCAGCTGTAGATCACGTACGTTGACACTTGTGGGATCTGACTTTTTAGTAGAGATATCATCACCTGTTTTTGAAGTGGGAAATTATAGAGTAATTTTTCTGGGCCCGCACCTAAAGGCTGTGGATCGTCTGGGCTCAAGGACTTTTGGAAAATCCCGTGGGATAAAGTCTTGCCTGTGAAGGAACCCAGCCAATTTTCCTTCCATTGAAATGAACAGATTTTCTTATATTTGCTGTGCCCAAGTGTCCCAGTGCACCTAGGCAGAGCCAAGAAAATAAAGAAGGAGAATAAAGAATTTGCATTTATATAGCACTTTTCACATTCTCAGGATATTCCAAAGCGCCTTACAGCGAATTACGTACTTTTAAATTGTAGTCGCTGTTGTAATGTAAGCACATCCGATAGCTAATTTGTGCAAAGCTAGCTCCCACAAACAGCAGTGAGATAAATGACCAATTTATCTGTTTTAGTGATGTCGGTTGAAGTATAAATGTTGGACACAACACCGGGGGAACGGGTCTGCTCTTCTTTGAATAGTGCCATGGGATTTTTACATCCACCTCAGAGAGCAGATGGGGCTTCTGTTTAACATCTTATCTGAAAGGCGGCACCTCCCACAGTATCTTTCCTTATGTCTCCCAGAAGTCAATCTTTTCATTCTATTTTTATTCTCAAGCAATTCGGGAACTGTTTATTCCTTCAAGATGTATGTGTTGTGAGCATTTCCTGAAAAGTGAGTGTCAACTGGCATCATTTTTTACAATTTTTCTGGAGCTGTGGACCATCCCATTTCAAGCACCCAGTGTCATAGGAACAGGAGAAGGCCATTCAACTCCTCAAGCCTGCTTCACCTTTCCACAGTAGCATTCTTGAAAGCTCCAAATGTCCTAGCATCCATAAACTGTCGGGGGAGAGAATTCCAAATTTCTACTACCCTTTGTGTGAAAAGGTGCTTCTGATTTGCCTTCTGAAAGGCTTAGCTCTAATTTTAAGATTATGTCCCCTCGTTCTTGAATCCTCCATCAGAGGAAATAGTTTCTCTGTATCTACCCTATCGAATCCTTTTAACATTTTAAACACCTTGATCAGATCACTCCACAATCTTCAATTCTCAAGCAAATATAAGCAACGTTTATGCAATCTGTCCTCATAATTTAACCCTCTAAGCCCTGGTGAATCTGCACAGCACCCCCTTCAAGGCCAATATATCCTTCCTGAGGTGCGGTGTCATCATCAAGTACCCCCGGTCAGGTATAGCAGAGCAAGTTCCATCTATTCTGTTCCAACAACATGCTCAGCCCCAACCTCAGTAGAACACCCCCTACATACCAGTATGACATTTGTATCTTATTCCCATGCCAGCTATCCTGTAGCCTGTCTGAGTAAGATTGTTCATTAAAACGAGCTTAGGGGCAGGTTTGTGCTAGCTCCTCATGGCTGCTGAACTATTTGAACATTAAGGATGCTTTAATGTTGATGAGAGAGCACTGCCTTTAGGTTCACAAATGGTAATCTGAGTGGAGTCAATGGTGCTGTTTAGTCAGGGAAGGCCATAAGATTAAAAAACAACTGAGGTTGCATCTGCAGTTGATGCTGTATGCCAGTGTTTAACCATGATGTATGCAGATGCATAGAAAAAGAGGGCATCTGTGATACTGGCTAAACTGCACACCAGCTAGCCAACCAGCCTGCTGCTGGTTTTAAAAGTTTATAGAGGTGGTATTCAGATGCTACTCCTTGGCTGCAGCTGTCATCCAGGAGCTGCAGCATTCTGAGTTCGTGTTCCAGTTGAGGCATGGCCTTCTTTAACACTGTTCGTCACTGAGGTGCAAGCAAGGGACACGTCGGCGGTACTCAGGCTCCACTGAGTCTTGAAAGTCTGCCTCTTATACCTTCCAACCTCTCAGACTGCAGTCTCCTGCTGTTTCTTCCAATGTCTAGCAAACAGAGATCAATCTCCTGCTCTGCTCATCCCTGCTCCCTCTGGTGTTCTTACACATGCTTCAGTTGTGCAATATTAATGCAATGCGTGACTCATGCAAATCCTGAGTAAATTTGCATATTTCATATTAATTGTTGTTTAGCATGCAGAAAATAAAATTAAGCAAGTCAATGGATTAATAAGCATTGCACCTATTTACTCCCAGTAACAATTTTAGGAGTGTTGACAAACGTTAAGCCCCCAATTTTAACTCAGGGTGGTAGTGGTGTGGGCGGAGGCCGAGTGAGCAGCAAAGCGTCCCGACTCTGTCAGCGTGCAGTCTGGGAGGTCTCAACTCCCAGGCCTCACCTGCATAGAATGAATCATGTTTCCCGCCCGCATCTGGCAGGAAGTGGCCGCGGAATGTTGGGCGTCAGGAAGCTGCCACTGGGGACTGAAGGAAACTCAGGTACGTCACAGAAAGAGGGTTCAGGAGGGCCATGGTGGAGGAGGGAAAACCTAGGCCAGGGGAGGAGTAAACCCCTGCTCCTCCTGGCTCCACAAGGAAAGTAAAAATAAGTAAAACCACGTACCTTTTTAGGTCTTTTATGGCCCAACTCCTCTTCCCACGAGGTTAGCCTGGTGAGGAAGCCAAACTGGCTGCCTTGTGCAGACCTCCGGTTAAAATAGCAGTGAGGCCTTGATGACAACATCAAAGCCTGATCTGCATATTTAAAGAAGGACCCCACTGGATTCTGGCAGGTGTCCTACCCACCCACCCCAAAGAACAGGTTAAAATTGAAAACTGTGGGTAGAGAAGCTCTCCTTGATGAGAATGTCGATTTCTGCTGAATGGGTAGGATTAAAATCTCTCCTTTACTGTCTCTAATTAATGGCGGGGGAGTCCAGAACCAGGGGGTCACAGTCTAAGGATAAGGGGTAAGCCATTTAGGACTGAGATGAGGAGGAATTTCTTCACCCAGAGAGTGGTGAACCTGTGGAATTCTCTAGAACAGAAGAGAGTTGAGGCCAATTCATTAAATATATTCAAGAAGGAGTTAGATATATTTCTTGAGGCTAAGGGGATCAAGGGATATGGGGAGAAAGCAGGGACAGGGTACTGAATTTGGATGATCAGCCATGATCTCATTGAATGGCGGAGCAGGCTCAAGGGGCCGAATGGCCAACTCCTGCTCCTATCTTCTATGTTTCTATGTTAACACTAATTTGTTCTAATGTTCAGAGCAAATTAAGCCCCTTGGCGTATGTATCATTTGAGATTATTTAAACAGCTCAGAGAAAAAACAATGCACTGAATTGCACCAAGTATAAAGGCGTTGATATTAACCTCCCAACAAGTGGGAGAGGGCTGGGGTGGGGGTGGGGGGGTTAAAAAGTGAAATGTGCAGAACGTGACCTCAACCTGCCATGTACGTGCCCGCCACCTTTTTTAAGGCAGCGCATATGGGGGCATTCGAGCGTCCCGTCTTCGAGGTGGGACGCTTAATTAACATATTTAAATCGGCTCCCACAGTGCAGTTGGGAGCCCGATTTGATGCTGCTACTGACTGTCAGCGTGCAGTCTGGGAGGTCTCAACTCCCAGGCCTCGTCTGCATAGAATGAATCATGTTTCCGCCCGCATCTGGCACGAAGTGGCCGCGGAATGTTGGGCGTCAGGAAGCTGCCACCGGGGACCAAAGGAAACTGAGGTAAGTCACAGAAAGAGGGTTCAGGAGGGCCTTGGTGGACCTATAGGTCTCCCATAGGTCGGGAAACCCGGCAGTGAAAGGGAGGCGGGACCTGTTAGCTTCCCAAGGCTCTTTCAGCACTTCTTGTTGACCAGGAGGAGCAGGAGTGCTTCCCCCAGGCTCCTCAAGGAAGTATCCGGCCTCTCTCAGCCCCAATTGCTAGCCTCACCTCCCACCACCCCCGCAGCCTAGATTGTTGACCTACCCCTCATCCGATTGCCAGGGACTGTCCCCAATGGTCCCGGCTGTGGCCCCCTGCACTAGTGTCCCTCCCGCATGCTGGCCAGGCTGTCTGTTAAGTTTGGTAGGATCTCAACGTCCCCGGCTTTGCTGAGCTCTTTAGCCATTTTCAGCATCACCCGCACCCTCCCTGCCTTCCCGTAAATATTGGGGCCAAAGAATACTCTTGACAGTGCATGGCATGATTGGTAAGGTAGGACAGCAATAGTAGAAGGGGGGCGGGAGGTGGGGTGGGGAGTAAACTTAGGTGATCATGCATGAAAATGCGGCCAGAGAGATTTATATTATCACAATTGTTGGAAGATTACATCTTAGTTCGCACCCACCTCTCTCATGGAAATATAAATCAGTTGCATGGTTGTGAATGGGTCAAGTGAAGGCATCATTCATGAAGAGAGACTTCTACTCATTACAGCATATCTTCCGCCAACCGATCTCATCATTTTTATTACATGTACACTTTGATCATTTATTTGTAGAACTTACTTTTCCAATAAATTACCAGTACTCAGAGCTGCCTTAATGTCGATGTTAGTGAATAGTTAATAGAACATCTCTTTAACGTCTCATAAGCAAAGGCACGATACTGATCATAGGACTCATACCAGTCTATTACAGGCTTTTTTCTATTGCCGTTAAACACAGATTATTTGCTGTCTGGATGCTAAATTGTATCCCCAAGGGAGGGCACTTATATTGAGTATTATTGAGAGTGCTCAATGACTGGCAGGTATCCCCAACCCATGATACAGAACCAATTCAAGATTCTGTTAACTAAGTGAATATGGAATAAAAAGAGTGACTCGAAGCAGACAGGTAAAGAGACTAACTTGAGCCATCTATTGATGGTTTTAGTTATGTGATGAAATAAACTCTGCATGAGAATAAGGATTTTCAAGCCTCATTAAATATTTTAGTGAGTGTGATTGTTGCTATAGTGTTCAACCTAAAAATCTGAAATAATCTTCATGGGGAAAGATTTCCTGGGTGTGCTTTGTGTAGCAAAATATTTATAAAAAGACAAGTAAATACATTATTTTCCCTGATTCCTTGTTATTAAAAATTATAAAATAGAATTTAAGAAACTATAGACTGTCTCTGTAAACTGTTGTATTCTCTGAATAAATGGGATTACTATTCAATTAAACTTAGTGCAGATTAAATCTTCCATTATGTGTACATTTATTTAAAGCCAGGAGCTCTAATTGTAACAAAGCACTGCCTGAAATGCAGCAAGACTTACTTATTCAATAAATCAGAAGAGAAGCATAGGCCTCATTCTCTGAGGTCAGGCAGAAGGAATGACCAAAGAAAACTCTTGGAGGTGGGGAGGAGGACAGAATCAGGACTAGGAAGGTGGAGGGAGGGCAGGAAGACAACAAAAAACAACCGAGAGCTCAGGACAGGGAATCCATGGGGAGAGCGTGTGCCCAGCTGGCCAAAATTAAAACGCCTAGAAAGTGAATTAGTTACCTATAAGCATCGCAGAAAAACAAGGTGGAGGACAGAGTTGAAAGAGAGACTCTGGAACCTCACTGTGCATCATCACCTGTTGACCAGAGACCACAATTGCATCATTGCAGGCAACTCTTTACATACATGACATCCATTCCAATTGTTCACATAAAAGGTTTCAGTGTTAACTGCTGACATAAAATCAGGACTAAAACTCATCACAATAAGACATGAAGTGCACTCGTAAACATAGGCCGGGACTTTCCTCCGCATTTGCGCACAGAGGCACACATTATCTGGGCACAATCCAATTATGCGACTTAATTTTGGGCGTGAGTTACCCATGTAACTACAATGTGCTCAAGTCTCCTCGATCTTTCACATCTGTCCATCAAACCCTCCGTCTGAACGAATCTCAACCCTCAAAATTGGCCATGCCCCAACTCTTAAATGTGAGTATCCTCCAATTGAACATGTTTGAGGGTTTCTGAACATTGTAACCAGATTTTCAGATGCAGCACAAAACAGTCATTTTTCAGGTGTTTTATTGCAATTTTTGAGCATTATAAAAAAAGTTATCCTCACCTGTTCTGTATTTTATGGTTCCACTGATTTCCATCATTTTAAGGTCAAACGTATTCTAATGAGATTGGGATGATACTTGGACGTAACTTGACAGCAGCTAAATGGGTGAAATATTGGGCACCATTTCAGGTCTAATTTTTGGGTTGCATCCAAGACGGATACTCCAGGCCAAGGTTTTAATAATATATATAAATACACAAGTTAAAAACACAAATAGGGTATTGTATGAAATGTACGTTGGGATGTTCCTAGCTGCTTGGAGTTCTGGGCCTAGATTTTCATCTGAAATTATGCTGGATCCTTGCTGTAACGCTAGAAGATTGGATCAGGGGCTGCTTCCCTTTCACCCCTGCCACTTTAGAGATTTTTCAGCAGATGTGATGTCAGGAGTAGCAGCAATGCACCCTATATGGGCAGGCGTATATTATCTGATGCATTTCCCTTCATTTGCACCCTCGCAACCCTGGGAGCTTGGAACATAACTGTGCGTTCATGACATCTAAGGGGTTGCTTGGGCGTTGGAGTGTACAATGGATTTAAGAATTGAAGGACTGTTTTTCTCTGTACAACATATTTCACAGGCTAAGACAGTATTTGAAAAAAATATATACATTTTTCTTTGCCACTTCTGGGCAGCCAGGCACACTACACTGCAATAGGGGCCCAAGAGCACACTACACTGTAATAGGGACCCAAGGCAACACTTCAGTGCAATAGGGGCCCAAGGGCACACTACACTGCAATAGGGGCCCAAGGGCACACTACACTGCAATAGGGGCCCAAGGGCACACTACACTGTAATAGGGACCCAAGGCCACACTTCAGTGCAATAGGGGCCCAAGGGCACACTACACTGCAATATGGGCCCAAGGGCACAATACACTGTAATAGGGGCCCAGGGGCACACTACACTGTAATAGGGACCCAAGGCCACACTTCAGTGCAATAGGGGCCCAAGGGCACACTACACTGCAATATGGGTCCAAGGGCACACTACACTGTAATAGGGGCCCAGGGGCACACTACACTGTAATAGGGACCCAAGGCCACACTTCAGTGCAATAGGGGCCCAAGGGCACACTACACTGCAATATGGGCCCAGGGGCACACTACACTGCAATAGGGGCCTAAGGGCACACTACACTGTAATAGGGACCCAAGGCCACACTTCAGTGCAATATGGGCCCAAGGGCACACTACACTGTAATATGGGCCCAAGGGCACAATACACTGTAATAGGGGCCCAGGGGCACACTACACTGTAATAGGGGCCCAAGGGCTCACGACACTGGAATAGGGGCCCAAGGGCACACTACACTGTAATAGGGGCCCAAGGGCATACTGCACTGTAATAGGGGCCCAAGGGCACACTACACTGTAATAGGGGCTCAAGGGCACACTACACTGTAATAGGGGCCCAAGGGCACACTACACTGTAATAGGGGCCCAAGGGCATAAAACACTGCAATAGGGGCTCAAGGGAACACTACACTGCAATAGGGGCCCAAGGACACACTACAGTGTAATAGGGGCCCAAGGGCACACTACACTGTAATAGGGGCCCAAGGGCACACTACACTGTAATAGGGGCCCAAGGGCACACAGCACTGCAATAGGGGCCCAAGGGCACACAACACTGTAATAGGGGCCCAAGGGTACACTTCACTGCAATAGGGGCCCAAGGGCACACTGCACTACAATAGGGGACCAAGGGCACACTACACTGTAATAGGGGCCCAAGGGCACACTACACTGTAATAGGGGCCCAAGGGCACATTGCACTGCAATAGGGGCCCAAGGGTACACTGCACTGTAATAGGGGCCCAAGGGCACATTACACTGTAATAGGGGCCCAAGGGCACACTACACTGCAATAGGGGCCCAAGGACACACTACACTGCAATAGGGGCCCAAGGGTACAGTACACTGTAATAGGGGCCCAAGGGCACACTACAATGTAATAGGGGCCCAAGGGAACACTGCACTGCAATATGGGCCCAAGGGCACAATACACTGTAATAGGGGCCCAGGGGCACACTACACTGTAATAGGGGCCTACGGGCACACTACACTGTAATAGGGGCCCAAGGGCACACTACACTGTAATAGAGGCCCAAGGGCACACTACACTACAATAGGGGCCCAAGGGCACACTACAGTGTAATAGGGGCCCAAGGGCACACTACACTGTAATAGGGGCCCAAGGGCACACTACACTGTAATAGGGGCCCAAGGGCACACTACACTGTAATAGGGGCCCAATGGCACACTACACTGCAATAGGGGCTCAAGGGAACACTACACTGCAATAGGGGCCCAAGGGCACACTACACTGTAATAGGGGCCCAAGGGCACACTACACTACAATAGGGGCCCAAGGGCACACTACACTGTAATAGGGGCCCAAGGGCACACTACACTGTAATAGGGGCCCAAGGGCACACAACACTGTAATAGGCGCCCAAGGGCACACTGCACTGCAATAGGGGCCCAAGGGCACACTACACTGTAATAGGGGCCCAAGGGCACACTGCACTGTAATAGGGGCCCAAGGGCACAATACACTGTAATGGGGCCCAAGGGCATACTACACTGCAATAGATGCCCAAGGGTACAGTACACTGTAATAGGGGCCCAATGGCACACTACACTGCAATAGGGGCCCAAGGACACACTACACTGCAATAGGGGCCCAATGGCACACTACACTGTAATAGGGGCCAAAGGTTACACATCACTGTAATAGGGGCCCAAGGGCACACTACACTGTAATAGGTGCCCAAAGGTACACTACAGTGTAATAGGGGCCCAAGGGCACACTACACTGTAATAGGGGCCCAAGGACACACTACACTGCAATAGGGGCCTAAGGGCACACTACACTATAATAGGGGCCCAAGGGCACACTACACTGTAATAGGGGCCCAAGGGTACACTACACTGTAATAGGGGCCCAAGGGCACACTACACTGTAATAGGGGCCCAAGGGCACAATACACTGTAATAGGGGCCCAGGGGCACACTACACTGTAATAGGGGCCCAAGGGCACACTACACTGTAAAAGGGGCCCAAGGGCACACTACACTGTAATAGGGGCCCAAGGGCACACTACACTGCAATAGGGGCCCAAGGGAACACTACACTGCAATAGGGGCCCAAGGGCACACTACACTGTAATAGGGGCCCAAGGGCACACTACACTGTAATAGGGGCCCAAGGGCACACTACACTGTAATAGGGGCCCAAGGCACACTACACTGCAATAGGGGCCCAAGGGCACACTACACTGTAATAGGGGCCCAAGGGAACACTACACTGCAATAGGGGCCCAAGGGCACACTGCACTGTAATAGGGGCCCAAGGGCACACTACACTGTAATGGGGCCCAAGGGCACACTACACTGTAATAAGGGCCCAAGGACACACTACACTGCAATAGGGGCCCAAGGGTACACTACACTGCAATAGGGGCCCAAGGACACACTACACTGTAATAGGGGCCCAAGGGTACACTACACTGCAATAGGGGCCCAAGGGTACACTGCACTGCAATAGGGGCCCAAGGGCACACTACACTGTAATAGGGGCCCAAGGGCACACTACACTGTAATAGGGGCCCAATGGCACACTACACTGTAATAGGGGCACAAGGACACACTACACTGTAATAGGTGCCGAAGGGCACACTACACTGCAATAGGGGCCCAAGGACACACTACATTGTAATAGGGGCCCAAGGGCACACTACATTGCAATAGGGGCCCAATTGTACTCTACACTGTAATAGAGGCCCAAGGGCACACTACACTGTAATAGGGGCCCAAGGGCACACTACAGTGTAATAGCGGCCCAAGGGCACACTACACTGCAATAGGGGCCCAAGGGCACACTACATTGTAATAGGGGCCCAAGGGTACACTACACTGCAATAGGGGCCCAAGGGCACACTACACTGTAATAGGGGCCCAAGGGCACACTACACTGTAATAGGGGCCCAAGGGCACACTACATTGCAATAGGGGCCCAAGGGCACACTACACTGCAATAGGGGCCCAAGGGTACACTACACTGCAATAGGGGCCCAGAGGCACACTACACTGCAATAGGGGCCAAAGGGTACACTACACTGCAATAGGGGCCCAAGGGCACACTACACTGCAATAGGGGCCCAAGGGTACACTGCACTGTAATAGGGGCCCAAGGGCACACTACACTGCAATAGGGGCCCAAGGGTACAGCACACTGTAATAGGGGCCCAAGGGCACACTACACTGCAATAGGGGCCCAAGGGCACACTACACTGCAAAAGGGGCCCAAGGGCACACTGCACTGCAATAGGGGCCCAAGAGCACACTACACTGCAATAGGGGCCCAAGGGCACACTACACTGTAATAGGGGCAAAAGGACACACTACACTGTAATAGGGGCCCAAGGGCACACTACACTGCAATAGGGGCCCAAGGGCACACTACACTGCAATAGGGGCCCAAGGGCACACTACACTGTAATAGGGGCCCAAGGGCACACTACACTGCAAAAGGGGCCCAAGGACATACTGCACTGTAATAGGGGCCCAAGGGCACACTGCACTGCAATAGGGGGCCAAGGGCACACTACACTGCAACAGGGGCCCAAGGGCACACTACACTGCAATAGGGGCCTAAGGGCACACTACACTGTAATAGGGGCCCAAGGGCACACTACACTGCAATAGGGGCCCAAGGGCACACTACACTACAATATGGGCCTAAGGGCACACTACACTGTAACAGGGGCCCAAGGGCACACTACACTGCAATAGGGGCCTAAGGGAACACTACACTGTAATAGGGGCCCAAGGGCAGACTACACTGCAATAGGGGCCCAAGGGCACACAACACTGCAATAGGGGCCCAAGGGCACACTACACTGTAATAGGGGCCCAAGGGCACACTACACTGCAATAGGGGCCCAAGGGCACACTGCACTGTAATAGGGGCCCAAGGGCACACTACACTGTAATCGGGGCCCAAGGGTACACTGCACTGCAATAGGGGCCCAAGGGCACACTACACTGTAATAGGGGCCCAAGGGCACACTACACTGTAATAGGGGCCTAAGGGCACACTACACTGCAATAGGGGCCCAAGGGCACACTACACTGCAATAGGGGCCCAAGGGCACACTACACTGTAATAGGGGCCCAAGGGTACACTGCACTGCAATAGGGGCCCAAGGGTACACTACACTGTAATAGGGGCCCAAGGGCACACTACACTTTAATCGGGGCCCAAGGGTACACTGCACTGCAATAGGGGCCCAAGGGCACACTACACTGTAATAGGGGCCCAAGGGCACACTACACTGCAATAGGTGCCCAAGGGCACACTACACTGCAATAGGGGCCCAAGGGCACACTACACTGTAATAGGGGCCCAAGGGCACACTACACTGTAATAGGGGCCCAAGGGCACACTACACTGCAATAGGTGCCCAAGGGCACACTACACTGTAATAGGGGCCCAAGGCACACTGCACTGCAATAGGGGCCGAAGGGCACACGACACTGTAATAGGGGCCCAAGGGCACACTACACTACAATAGGGGCCCAAGGGCACACTACACTGCAATAGGGGCCCAAGGGCACAGTGCACTGCAATAGGGGCCCAAGGGCACACTACACTGTAATAGGGGCCCAAGGGTACACTACACTACAATAGGGGCCCAAGGGCACACTACACTACAATAGGGTCCCAAGCATACACTACGCTGCAATAGGGGCCCAAGGGTGCACTACACTGCAATAGGGCCCCAAGGGTACACTACACTGTAATAGGGGCCCAAGGGCACACTACACTGCAATAGGTGCCCAAGGGCACACTACACTGTAATAGGGGCGCAAGGGCACACTACACTGTAATAGGGGCCCAAGGGCACACTGCACTGCAATTGGGGCCCAAGGGCACACAACACTGTAATAGGGGCCCAAGGGCACACTACACTACAATAGGGGCCCAAGGGCACACTGCACTGCAATAGGGGCCCAAGGGCACACTACACTGTAATACGGGCCCAAGAGTACACGACACTACAATAGGGGCCCAAGGGCACACTACACTACAATAGGGTCCCAAGCATACACTACGCTGCAATAGGGGCCCAAGGGCACACTACACTGCAATAGGGGCCCAAGGGTACACTACACTGTAATAGGGGCCCAAGGGTACACTACACTACAATAGGGGCCCAAGGGCACACTACACTGCAATAGGGGCCCAAGGGCACACTACACTGTAATAGGGGCCCAATGGCACACGACACTGCAATATGTGCCCTAGGGCACACTACACTGCAATAGGGGCCCAAGGGCACACTACACTGCAATAGGGGCCCAAGGGCACACTACACTGCAATAGGGGCCCAAGGGCACACTACACTGTAATAGGGGCCCAAGGGCACACTGCAATGCAAAAGGGGCCCAAGGGCACACTACACTGCAAAAGGGGCCCAAGGGCACACTACACTGCAATAGGGGCCCAAGGGTACACTACACTGCAATAGGGGCCCAAGGGCACACTACACTGCAATAGGGGCCCAATGGCACACTACACTGCAAAAGGGGCCCAAGGGCACACTGCACTGCAATAGGGGCCCAAGGGCACACTGCACTGCAATAGGGGCCCAAGGGCACACTACACTGCAATAGGGGCCCAAGGGCACACTGCACTGCAATAGGGGCCCAAGGGCACACTACACTGCAATAGGGGCCCAAGGGTACACTGCACTGTAATAGGGGCCCAAGGGTCCACTACACTGTAATAGGGGCCCAAGGGCACACTGCACTACAATAGGGGCCCAAGGGTACACTGCACTGCAATAGGGGCCCAAGGGTACACTACACTGTAATAGGGGCCCAAGGGCACACTGCACTCTAATAGGGGCCTAAGGGTACACTACACTGCAATAGGGGCCCAAGGGCACACTACACTGTAATAGGGGCCCAACGGCACACTGCACTGCAATAGGGGCCCAAGGGCACACAACACTGCAATAGGGGCCCAAGGGCACACTGCACTGTAATAGTCGCCCAAGGGTACACTACACTGTAATAGGGGCCCAAGGGTACACTGCACTGCAATAGGGGCCCAAGGGTACACTACACTGCAATAGGGGCCCAAGGGTACACTGCACTGTAATAGGGGCCCAAGGGTACACTACACTGTAATAGGGGCCCAAGGGTACACTACACTGCAATAGGGGCCCAAGGGCACACTACACTGTAATAGGGGCCCAAGGGCACTCTACGCTGCAATAGAGGCCCAAGGGCACACTATACTGCAATAGGGGCCCAAGGGTACACTACACTGTAATCGAGGCCCAAGGGTACACTGCACTGCAATAGGGGCCCAAGGGTACACTACACTGCAATAGGGGCCCAGGGGCACACTACACTGCAATAGGGGCCCAAGGGCACACTGCACTGTAATAGCGGCCCAAGGGCACACCACACTGCAATAGGGGCCCAAGGACACATTACACTGCAATAGGGGCCCAAGGGTACACTGCACTGTAATAGGGGCCCAAGGGCACACTACACTGTAATAGGGGTCCAAGGGCACACTGCACTGTAATAGGGGCCCAAGGGCACACTACACTGTAATAGGGGCCCAAGGGTACACTACACTGCAATAGGGGCCCAAGGGCACACTACACTGTAAAATGGGTCCAAGGGCACACTGCACTGTAATAGGGGCCCAAGGGCACACTACACTGTAATAGGGGCCCAAGGGTACACTACACTGTAATAGGGGCCCAAGGGCACACTACACTGCAATAGGGGCCCAAGGGCACACTGCACTGCAATAGGGGCCCAAGGGCACACTACACTGCAATAGGGGCCCAAGGGTACACTGCACTGTAATAGGGGCCCAAGGGTACACTACACTGTAATAGGGGCCCAAGGGCACACTGCACTACAATAGGGGCCCAAGGGTACACTGCACTGCAATAGGGGCCCAAGGGTACACTACACTGTAATAGGGGCCCAAGGGCACACTGCACTCTAATAGGGGCCTAAGGGTACACTACACTGCAATAGGGGCCCAAGGGCACACTACACTGTAATAGGGGCCCAACGGCACACTGCACTGCAATAGGGGCCCAAGGGCACACAACACTGCAATAGGGGCCCAAGGGCACACTGCACTGTAATAGTCGCCCAAGGGTACACTACACTGTAATAGGGGCCCAAGGGTACACTGCACTGCAATAGGGGCCCAAGGGTACACTACACTGCAATAGGGGCCCAAGGGTACACTGCACTGTAATAGGGGCCCAAGGGTACACTACACTGTAATAGGGGCCCAAGGGTACACTACACTGCAATAGGGGCCCAAGGGCACACTACACTGTAATAGGGGCCCAAGGGCACTCTACGCTGCAATAGAGGCCCAAGGGCACACTATACTGCAATAGGGGCCCAAGGGTACACTACACTGTAATCGAGGCCCAAGGGTACACTGCACTGCAATAGGGGCCCAAGGGTACACTACACTGCAATAGGGGCCCAGGGGCACACTACACTGCAATAGGGGCCCAAGGGCACACTGCACTGTAATAGCGGCCCAAGGGCACACCACACTGCAATAGGGGCCCAAGGACACATTACACTGCAATAGGGGCCCAAGGGTACACTGCACTGTAATAGGGGCCCAAGGGCACACTACACTGTAATAGGGGTCCAAGGGCACACTGCACTGTAATAGGGGCCCAAGGGCACACTACACTGTAATAGGGGCCCAAGGGTACACTACACTGCAATAGGGGCCCAAGGGCACACTACACTGTAAAATGGGTCCAAGGGCACACTGCACTGTAATAGGGGCCCAAGGGCACACTACACTGTAATAGGGGCCCAAGGGTACACTACACTGTAATAGGGGCCCAAGGGCACACTACACTGCAATAGGGGCCCAAGGGCACACTGCACTGCAATAGGGGCCCAAGGGCACACTACACTGTAATAGGGGCCCAAGGGTACACTGCACTGCAATAGGGGCCCAAGGGTACACTACACTGTAACAGTGGCCCAAGGGCACACTACACTGTAATCGGGGCCCAAGGGTACACTGCACTGCAATAGGGGCCCAAGGGCACACTACACTGTAACAGTGGCCCAAGGGCACACTACACTGCAATAGGTGCCCAAGGGCACACTACACTGCAATAGGGGCCCAAGGGCACACTACACTGTAATAGGGGCCCAAGGGCACACTACACTGTAATAGGGGCCCAAGGGCACACTACACTGCAATAGGTGCCCAAGGGCACACTACACTGTAATAGGGGCCCAAGGGCACACTGCACTGCAAAAGGGGCCCAAGGGCACACTACACTGTAATAGGGGCCCAAGGGCACACTACACTACAATAGGGGCCCAAGGGCACACTACACTGCAATAGGGGCCCAAGGGCACACTGCACTGCAATAGGGGCCCAAGGGCACACTACACTACAATAGGGGCCCAAGGGCACACTACACTGCAATAGGGGCCCAAGGGCACACTGCACTGCAATAGGGGCCCAAGGGCACACTACACTGTAATAGGGGCCCAAGGGTACACTACACTACAATAGGGGCCCAAGGGCACACTACACTACAATAGGGTCCCAAGCATACACTACGCTGCAATAGGGGCCCAAGGGTGCACTACACTGCAATAGGGCCCCAAGGGTACACTACACTGTAATAGGGGCCCAAGGGCACACTACACTGCAATAGGTGCCCAAGGGCACACTACACTGTAATAGGGGCGCAAGGGCACACTACACTGTAATAGGGGCCCAAGGGCACACTGCACTGCAATTGGGGCCCAAGGGTACACTACACTGTAATAGGGGCCCAAGGGTACACTACACTGCAATAGGGGCCCAAGGGCACACTACACTGCAATAGGGGCCCAAGGGTACACTGCACTGTAATAGGGGCCCAAGGGTACACTGCACTGCAATAGGGGCCCAAGGGCACACTACACTGCAATAGGGGCCCAAGGGCACACTACACTGTAATAGGGGCCCAAGGGTACACTACACTGCAATAGGGGCCCAAGGGCACACTACACTGTAATAGGGGCCCAAGGGTACACTACACTGTACGAGGCCCAAGGGTACACTGCACTGCAATAGGGGCCCAAGGGTACACTACACTGCAATAGGGGCCCAAGGGTACACTGCACTGTAATAGGGGCCCAAGGGTACACTACACTGTAATAGGGGCCCAAGGGTACACTACACTGCAATAGGGGCCCAAGGGCACACTACACTGTAATAGGGGCCCAAGGGTACACTACACTGTAATCGAGGCCCAAGGGTACACTGCACTGCAATAGGGGCCCAAGGGTACACTACACTGCAATAGGGGCCCAGGGGCACACTACACTGCAATAGGGGCCCAAGGGCACACTGCACTGTAATAGCGGCCCAAGGGCACACCACACTGCAATAGGGGCCCAAGGACACACTACGCTGCAATAGGGGCCCAAGGGTACACTGCACTGTAATAGGGGCCCAAGGGTACACTACACTGTAATAGGGGCCCAAGGGTACACTACACTGCAATAGGGGCCCAAGGGCACACTACACTGTAATAGGGGTCCAAGGGCACACTGCACTGTAATAGGGGCCCAAGGGCACACTACACTGTAATAGGGGCCCAAGGGTACACTACACTGTAATAGGGGCCCAAGGGCACACTACACTGCAATAGGGGCCCAAGGGCACACTGCACTGCAATAGGGGCCCAAGGGCACACTACACTGTAATAGGGGCCCAAGGGTACACTGCACTGCAATAGGGGCCCAAGGGTACACTACACTGTAACAGTGGCCCAAGGGCACACTACACTGTAATCGGGGCCCAAGGGTACACTGCACTGCAATAGGGGCCCAAGGGCACACTACACTGTAACAGTGGCCCAAGGGCACACTACACTGCAATAGGTGCCCAAGGGCACACTACACTGCAATAGGGGCCCAAGGGCACACTACACTGTAATAGGGGCCCAAGGGCACACTACACTGTAATAGGGGCCCAAGGGCACACTACACTGCAATAGGTGCCCAAGGGCACACTACACTGTAATAGGGGCCCAAGGGCACACTGCACTGCAAAAGGGGCCCAAGGACACACTACACTGTAATAGGGGCCCAAGGGCACACTACACTACAACAGGGGCCCAAGGGCACACTGCACTGCAATAGGGGCCCAAGGGCACACTGCACTGCAATAGGGGCCCAAGGGCACACTACAGTGTAATAGGGGCCCAAGGGTACACTACACTACAATAGGGGCCCAAGGGCACACCACACTACAATAGGGTCCCAAGCATACACTACGCTGCAATAGGGGCCCAAGGGCACACTACACTGTAATAGGGGCCCAAGGGTACACTGCACTGTAATAGGGGCCCAAGGGCACACTACACTGCAATAGGTGCCCAAGGGCACACTACACTGTAGTAGGGGCGCAAGGACACACTACACTGTAATAGGGGCCCAAGGGCACACTGCACTGCAATAGGGGTCCAAGGGCACACTACACTGTAATAGGGGCCCAGGGGCACACTACACTGCAATAGGGGCCCAAGGGCACACTGCACTGCAATAGGGGCCCAAGGGCACACTACGCTGTAATAGGGGCCCAAGGGTACACTACACTACAATAGGGGCCCAAGGGCACACTACACTACAATAGGGTCCCAAGCATACACTACGCTGCAATAGGGGCCCAAGGGCACACTACACTGCAATAGGGGCCCAAGGGCACACTACAGTGTAATAGGGGCCCAATGGCACACTACACTGCAATAGGGGCCCAAGGGCACACTACACTGCAATAGGGGCCCAAGGGCACACAACACTGCAATCGGGGCCCAAGGGCACACTACACTGCAATAGGGGCCCAAGGGCACACTACACTGCAATAGGGGCCCAAGGGTACACTACACTGCAATAGGGGCCCAAGGGCACACTACGCTGCAATAGGGGCCCAATGGCACACTACACTGCAAAAGGGGCCCAAAGGCACACTGCACTGCAATAGGGGCCCAAGGGCACACTGCACTGCAATAGTGGCCCAAGGGCACACTACACTGCAATAGGGGCCTAAGGGTACACTACACTGCAATAGGGGCCCAAGGGCACACTACACTGTAATAGGGGCCCAACGGCACACTGCACTGCAATAGGGGCCCAAGGGCACACTACACTGCAATAGGGGCCCAAGGGCACACTGCACTGTAATAGCGGCCCAAGGGCACACCACACTGCAATAGGGGCCCAAGGACACACTGCACTGCAATAGGGGCCCAAGGGTGCACTGCACTGTAATTGGGGCCCAAGGGTACACTACACTGTAATAGGGGCCCAAGGGTACACTACACTGCAATAGGGGCCCAAGGGCACACTACACTGTAATAGGGGCCCAAGGGCACACTGCACTGTAATAGAGGCCCAAGGGCGCACTACACTGTAATAGGGGCCCAAGGGTACACTACACTGCAATAGGGGCCCAGGGGCACACGACACTGCAATAGGGGCCCAAGGGCACACTACACTGCAATAGGGGCCCAAGGGCACTCTACACTGTAATAGGGGCCCAAGGGTACACTGCACTGCAATAGGGGCCCAAGGGTACACTACACTGTAATAGGGGCCCAAGGGCACACTACACTGTAATCGGGGCCCAAGGGTACACTGCACTGCAATAGGGGCCCAAGGGCACACTGCACTGTAATAGGGGCCCAAGGGCACACTACACTGTAATAGGGGCCCAAGGGCACACTACACTGTAATAGGGGCCCAAGGGCACACTACACTGCAATAGGTGCCCAAGGGCACACTACACTGTAATAGGGGCCCAAGGGCACACTGCACTGCAATAGGGGCCCAAGGGCACACTACACTGTAATAGGGGCCCAAGGGCACACTACACTACAATAGGGGCCCAAGGGCACACTTCACTGCAATAGGGGCCCAAGGGCACACTGCACTGCAATAGGGGCCCAAGGGCACACTACACTGTAATAGGGGCCCAAGGGTACACTACACTACAATAGGGGCCCTAGGGCACACTACACTACAATAGGGTCCCAAGCATACACTACGCTGCAATAGGGGCCCAAGGGCACACCACACTGCAATAGGGGCCCAAGGGTACACTACACTGTAATAGGGGCCCAAGGGCACACTACACTGCAATAGGTGCCCAAGGGCACACTACACTGTAATAGGGGCGCAAGGGCACACTACACTGTAATAGGGGCCCAAGGGCACACTGCACTGCAATAGGGGCCCAAGGGCACACTACACTGTAATAGGGGCCCAAGGGCACATTACACTTCAATAGGGGCCCAAGGGCACACTACACTGCAATAGGGGCCCAAGGGCACACTGCACTGCAATAGGGGCCCAAGGGCACACTACACTGTAATAGGGGCCCAAGGGTACACTACACTACAATAGGGGCCCAAGGGCACACTACACTACAATAGGGTCCCAAGCATACACTACGCTGCAATAGGGGCCCAAGGGCACACTACACTGCAATAGGGGCCCAAGGGTACACTACACTGTAATAGGGGCCCAAGGGTACACTACACTACAATAGGGGCCCAAGGGCACACTACAGTGCAATAGGGGCCCAAAGGCACACTACACTGTAATAGGGGCCCAATGGCACACTACACTGCAATAGGGGCCCAAGGGCACACTACACTGCGATAGGGGCCCAAGGGCACACTACACTGCAATAGGGGCCCAAGGGCACACTACACTGCAATAGGGGCCCAAGGGCACACTACACTGTAATAGGGGCCCAAGGGCACACTGCACTGCAAAAGGGGCCCAAGGGCACACTACACTGCAATAGGGGCCCAAGGGCACACTGCACTGCAATAGGGGCCCAAGGGCACACTACACTGCAATAGGGGCCCAAGGGCACACAGCACTGCAATAGGGGCCCAAGGGCACACTGCACTGTAATAGTCGCCCAAGGGTACACTACACTGTAATAGGGGCCCAAGGGCACACTGCACTGTAATAGCGGCCCAAGGGCACACTACACTGCAATAGGGGCCCAAGGGCACACTGCACTGTAATAGCGGCCCAAGGCACACTACACTGTAATAGGGGCCCAAGGGCACACTACACTGTAATAGGGGCCCAAGGGCACACTACACTGCAATAGGGGCCCAAGGGCACACTGCACTGCAGTAGGGTCCCAAGGGCACACTACACTGCTATAGGGGCCCAAGGGCACACTGCACTGCAATAGGGGCCCAAGGGTACACTACACTGCAATAGGGGCCCAAGGGCACACTACACTGTAATAGGGGCCCAAGGGCACACTACACTGCAATAGGGGCCCAAGGGCACACTACACTGTAATAGGGGCCCAAGGGCACACTACACTGTAATCGGGGCCCAAGGGCACACTGCACTGCAATAGTGGCCCAAGGGCACACTACACTGTAATAGGGGCCCAAGGGTACACTACACTGTAATAGGGGCCCAAGGGCACACTACACTGCAATAGGGGCCCAAGGGCACACTACACTGCAATAGGGGCCTAAGGGTACACTGCACTGTAATAGGGGCCCAAGGGCACACTGCACTGCAATAGGGGCCCAAGGGTACACTGCCCTGCAATAGGGGCCCAAGGGCACACTGCACTGCAATAGTGGCCCAAGGGCACACTACACTGTAATAGGGGCCCAAGGGCACACTACACTGCAATAGGGGCCCAAGGGCACACTACACTGCAATAGGGGCCTAAGGGTACACTGCACTGTAATAGGGGCCCAAGGGCACACTGCACTGCAATAGGGGCCCAAGGGTACACTACCCTGCAATAGGGGCCCAAGGGCACACTACACTGTAATAGGGGCCCAAGGGCACACTACACTGTAATCGGGGCCCAAGGGCACACTGCACTGCAATAGTGGCCCAAGGGCACACTACACTGTAATAGGGGCCCAAGGGCACACTACACTGCAATAGGGGCCCAAGGGCACACTACACTGCAATAGTGGCCCAAGGGCACACTACACTGTAATAGGGGCCCAAGGGCACACTGCACTGTAATAGGGGCCCAAGGGCACACAGCACTGTAATAGGGGCCCAAGGGCACACTGCACTGTAATAGGGGCCCAAGGGCACACTGCACTACAATAGGGGCCCAAGGGCACACTACACTGTAATAGGGGCCCAAGGGTACACTGCACTGCAATAGGGGCCCAAGGGCACACTACACTGTAATAGGGGCCCAAGGGCACACTGCACTGCAATAGGGTCCCAAGGGCACACTACGCTGCAATAGGGGCCCAAGGCCTGCAGCGGCCATTTTCTGCCCCCTCCCAGGTGGGTTCCTCGACAAAACTGGGGAGCAATCCTAAATTGTGCTAAAAACCTGATCATGGAAAATCTGCCTTGAATCCGCCAAAGTGGAAAACCCTGGGACTGAATTTCAAATGGTAGCTATGGTAAGGTTACTGTATGTCAGTAAGTGATTTTTATAAAATGAAATAAAACAATATTAAACAGTTTATTCAGATAGAGGCTAAACATCACTAAAGTTTTTGTGATTTTAATTATAGTTTGATTTCATTCAATTCGTTTGATTCTTACCTGCTATGCTATCATATGTCAATTCTGCCAATACTTTTTTGAAGAACCTATGCAGAAGAATTCTTGGAGGGTTACGGTTTAATTTCTTAAATATAAAGTGTGTTACATATCTTTTTTCTCTCTCTGTGGCAGGAGAACCACTGTCGAAGGATTAAAATCCTTGGGGATTGCTATTATTGTGTATCAGGTCTCACTCAGCCGAAAACCGACCACGCTCATTGCTGTGTTGAAATGGGATTAGATATGATTGACACAATCACGTAAGTAATTCATCTTCAAAGGAGAATATTGTCTTGTGTCAGTTTTAATCACAATTTTTGAAAATAAATAAAAGGCACAAGTACTTCAATCCAGACTCTTAACTGCTAATCATGGTTATTAGCAGTTCCCAAAGGTTGATAATTGCTTTCATAAATATGAATGAATAACAGTAACTTGTAACAATAACATAAGTGAGTGTCTGTCAGCAATATAACAGATCTTTAATGGGAGCACAGGGAGATTACAAGGAGAATATATATTTTTTTTGCTGAAGTCACATTTGACAAAGGTAAATTAATGTAGTCGTTTCTGACCTAGGCCCTGCGATTCAGATTTCTGCAGCAATGACTACCCAGCTTTGACAGTCGAGTAGCTTACTTACCATTCATAAAATGACCTCAAATCAGGTCTTGGCCTGACCCAGTTGTAACTGCTGCCTGTAGAGAGGTAAGCTGGATCCTGACCCTCACTAACCTCGCGATGGAGGCAGTGCAGTAAGAGAATTTCGACCCATCGTGCCTGAGCAGGCTTTTTGAAAGAGCTACCCAATTAGTTCACTCCCCTGCTCTTTCCCCATTGCCCTGCATTTTTTCCCTTTGCTAGTATATATACAATTCCCTTTTGAAAGTTATTACTGAATCTGCTTCCAGCACCCTTTCAGGCAGTGCATTCCAGATCATAACAGCTCGCTGCATAAAAACATTTTTCCTCATATCCCCTCTGGTTCTTTTGCCAATTACCTTCGATCTGTGTCTGGTTACTGACCCTCTTGCCAGTGGAAACAGTTTCTCCCTAGTTACTCTATCAAAACCCTTCATAATTTTGAACTCCTCTATTGAATCTCCCCTCGCCTCTCCACATAACTGAAGTCCCTCATCCCTGTATCTAGTGAATCTCCTCTACACACTCTCTAAGGCTTTGACATCCTTCCTAAAGTGTGGTGCCCAGAAGGTCGGCCACCACAACTTGGGGTGGAGAGAGAGGCCGCGATTGACAGAGGGGAGGCTGAAGGCTTCCTTGAGGAGCCTGGCGGAGCACTCCTGCTCCTCCTGGCCCAGAATGAGTGCAGAGAAAGGCACTTACCTTGTGCTGTCAGCAGCTCCCGCCTCCCTTTCACTGCTGGGTTTCCCAACCCCTGGGAAACATACACGGCAGCAGTGAATTTTAAATCGGGCTCCCAATTGCACTGTGGGAACCTTGATTTAAATATGTTAATAAAGTGTTCCACCTTGATATCCGCTGATGTAAAAAAGGTGGCAGCACATGTGTGACGTGTTGGGGTCGCGTTCCCCATATTTAAGTCTTCAACGCCCCCCTTTCCCCGAATCTCTACCGCCCTTCCTGGGAGCTTAATATTGAGGCAAATACCTTTATTTATCATAGAATCATAGAATGGTTACAGCATAGAAGGAGGCCATTTGGCCTGCCGAGCCCATGCCGGCTCTCTGCAAGAGCACTTCAGCTAGTCCCACTCCCCCACCCTTTCCCCGTAGCCCTGCAAAATGTTCTCTTACAGGTACTTATCGAATTCCCTTTTGAAAGCCACGATTGAATCTGCCTCCACCACCCTTTCAGGCAGTGAATTCCAGATCCTAACCATTCGCTGCGTAAAAAAGTTTTTCCTCATGTCACCTTTGGTTCTTCTGCCAATCACCTCAAATCTGTGTCCTCTGGTTGTCGACCCTTCCGCCAATGGGAACAGTTTCTCTCTATCTACTCTGTCTAGACCCCTCATGATTTTGAACACCTCTATCAAATCCCCTCTTAACCTTCTCTGCTCTAAGGAGAACAACCCCAGCTTCTCCAGTCTATACACATAACTGAAGTCCCTCATCCCTGGAACCATTCTTGTCAATCTTTTCTGTACCCTCTCTAAGGCCTTCACATCCTTCCTAAAGTGCGGTGCCCAGAATTGGACAGAATACACCAGTTGTGGCTGAACCAGTGTCTTATACAGGCCCATCATAACTTCCTTGCTTTTGTACTCTCTGGGGGTGATTTTGCCAATGGGGAGCTTTTGGAGGCGGGACTCCCACTTGTCGGGTTTTAGTCCCGCCTCCATTGACTTCTGGCTAACCCATGCTATTTTCCCTTGATTGACCTTGTTAAGCCCGCCCAGTGGGTTTAGCAGGCCATTTAAGGGAAAGCCGGTGACAGAGAATGTCACGGTATGACGTTTCATCTGTCAAAAATTTTTGACAGATGAATTGTCATCATTTGACAGCTCTGTGAAGCTGTCAAACACTGACATTCTCTGTAGTTTGATGAGTTCTTGTATTCAAGACTCATCAGACCTCTTTCTTTAGCAGAAATTAGATGGTTGTTGCATCGGAGAATGCAGTAGCTATCTGTCATCTCTGCCACAGCGATGCGAGACTCTCCGCATCCCCAACGATTGAAGCCTGCAGGAAGAAACAAATGTAAGTAAACTTTTTCTAACACTTTCCACTTACCTCACATACTCACCTCTCCACACTTGCACCCATCACTTACCTTCGCAGTGCACTTTTGCACCCCTCCGACCCCCTCCGACCCACTGCTCACCTCGGTGACCCTGGCGGGGTTTGCAGCCTTTGGGAAGCCTGCACTTGTAAAATGGGGATAATCCTCTTATCTGCCTGTTAACTACCTGTTAACAGGCAGTTAAGTGGCTGTAATTCTCTTCCCGCCTCCAGGAGACGGGACCCGGCGTGGGTTGGCTACCCGCCTCCTGGGAAGATGGCACGGAGGCAGGTTGGGGGTGGGATGGGCACCCGCCCCCAGATTCTGCCATTTTCCCAGCAGTCCCACCTCCAAACCCGCCTCCCCAGGGCTGGCACGATCGCGCCCTTTGTTTCCTGTCCACCTGGGCCAGATCACTGAAATGAGCCCTGTTCCAGTTGAGTATCTTTACCTTTGATTGTTCCTTGTCCCTTTCCATAACGACTCTAACCCCAATGGTATTGGTTATTTGAAATCAAAATTAACTTTGGGCCTTTCGCGAAAAGAAAATTGAACTTCAGCTGTGGTTTCGCTTTGCAGTTTGCTGGTTGTCCACTGAAAAATGGACCTGCAGCCCTGATCCGCATTGGCTGTACCCTGATCCCCAATTTTAGTCCTGTTGCTGCAATCTGTTTCCCGCTACCTACTCCCCATTACCTGGGGAGAAAAAAGATGTCCGGGCATTGCTGCTCATTCCCTGTTGCGCCTGCGGAGAAAAATTAAATTCAACCCTGTGACATCAATGGGTTGTGCTCCCTGTCTTGTCCTGCTCCATCATCTCTACATGCTCCATCTATTAAAAAGAATTAAACTGTGGCCAGGGTGAGCAACAAACTCGCATGTTGAAGCCCGGAGAGACATTAACTTCCGGGCCTCATTTCAATATTCAGGTTCTGACTCCCGCCTGATCCCAGTAAGATTCACAGTCTGGCCAGCGGGCAGGAACAGATATTTGTGCGGCAGGAGGCCATCCCCAGGACCCACGGGACTGGCCCCCGGCAGTCAGGTAAGTGGTGGAGTGAGGTCCACTGGGTCACACCTGCTCTTCTGGGCCCCACATGGAAACAAAAATATATTAAAAAACTACCTTGCTGGGCTTCTTCTGGCCCACGATTCAGGTTTGGCCTGGCGGGGAAGCCACCACTGCTCCCCAGCTCAGACCTTGCGTTAAAATAGCAGATCGGTCCCCGATGATGTCATCAGAGCCAAATTTAAAGAGACCCCCGCTGGCTTGGGGAGGGTATCCTTGCTGGCTACAATTCCCCCAGGTTGGGGGTGGGGGAGGGGTGGGGAGGGAGTTTAAATCGAGCCCTATGCTTTTATATTTTTAACTGATGTTTCTACTCCTGTTCTCTTCGTCATTTTAAAGACCCCAACCATTTCATCTTAAAATTCATGCTTCTCTAGTAAATTCGCTGAGCCTGTCATGATAACGAAGTTGCCTAAGACTTGGTGTCAATCTGGTGGCCTTCCTCTGAACCTTCTCCAAGGCTCTGGTATCCCTCAGTATGTGAGGGGACCAAATTTGAGCACAGTATTCTAGATATTGGCCTTGTATACTGTAAGTATCATATTTCTAGTTTTGTATTTAATTGTCTAAGCTATATGGCCTTGTGACACTGGCTGTGGACCTTCAGTGTTTCATGAGCTACAATTGCCAGCTACCTCTCCTGCTCTGCAGCCTTAAGTGGGTAACACTGCATAATATAGAAATGTCAGGAATCAGAATGCATTTATCCACATTGAATTGCATCTACCCATTTCCCCAATGTAACTACATCAGGCTGCAGTCTATTTATTTCATCTAAAGACTTGATTCCCACATATCTTTGTGTAATTAGCTAATTTAAGAATTATTCCCCTGATGCCTTCATCTAAATAATTGATAAAGATGGTGAAGAGCAACATGTCCCAACATGAATCCCAGCGGGACTCCATTACTGACTGAACCCCACGCAGAGCTGCTACCATTAATAACTATGCTTTGCCTCTGTGAATGTAACTAATTCACTATCCAGTATAAAATCTGCCCAGCCAATCTATTTGATAAAATTTAACTTAACAGCCTTCTGTGCAACATTTTATCAAAGGGTATTTGGAAGTTCAGTTATACAGGACCCAAAATTCCTGACCATTGAATTGCAGTTGTCCAACTGCCCACCCTTTCGCACAGGCACTCCCTTCACCAACTCTCCCAATTCATAAGAACATAAGAAATAGGAGCAGGAGCAGGCCATATGGCTACTCGGGTCTGCGCCGCCTTTCAATAAGATCATGGCTGATTTGCCACCTCAGCTCCAATTTCCCACCCGATAATATCTCCATATCCCTTGATTCCCTTAGTGCCCAAAAATCTATCGACCTATGTCTTGAATATACACATCAAGTGAGCATCCACAGCCCTCTTGGGTAGAGAGTTCCAAAGATTCATAAACCTCTGAGTGTAGAAATTGCTCCTCATCTCAGTCCTAAATGGCTGACCCCTTATCCTGAGACTATGCCCCCTAGCACTAGACTCTCCAGCCAGGGGAAACAGGCTCTCAACATCTCCCCTGTCCAGCCCTCTCAGAATCTGATATGTTTCAATGAGATCTTCTAAGCCCCAGAGAATATAGCCCAATCTACTCAATCTCTCCTCATAGGATAACCTCTCATCCCAGGAATCAATCCAGTGAACCTACATTGCACACCCTCTAAGGCATGTATATCCTTCCTTAGATAAGGAGACCAAAACTGTACACAGTACTCCAGGTGTGGTCTCACCAAAATCCTATATAATTACAACAAGACACTCTGCTCCCTCTTCCTTGTCATTTCAACCCAGCACTCTTCTACCCCCCCCCCCCCTTGTATGAAGTTTGGTGCAGAACGAGAGAGAGCTGGTGAATTTAATGAGGTAAAGATACTTTTAGCTGTAGGAAGTCAAAGCCAGTTGATTCAAGGGAGCTAAGGTGAGCAGCGGGGTGTAAGAAAAAACATATGCACATGTACCTCTTCTGGATCAGCAGTTGGAGTAGAAAATATCAGAGGGAAATTGGAAGGGGGAAGTTACATAGAATTTACAGCACAAGAACAGGCCATTTGGCCCAATTGGTTCATGCCGGTGTTTATCCTCCTCATGAGGCTCCTCCCATTGTACTTCATCTAACCCTATCAACATATCGCTCGTGTGTTTATCTAGCTTCCCCTTAACTGCATCTATGCTATTCGCCTCAATTACTCCTTGTGGTAGCGAGTTCCACATTCTAACCACTCTCTGGGTAAAGAATTTTCTCCTGAATTCCCTATTGGATTTATTAGTGATAATCTTATATTTATGACCCCTAGCTCTGGTCTCCCCCACAAGTGGAAACATCTTCTCTATGTCTGCCCGGTCAACCCCTTTTATAATCTTAAAGATCTCCAGCAGGTCACCCCTCAGCCTTCCCTTTTCTAGTAAAAGAGCCCCAGCCTGTTCAATATTTCCATATAACCTCTCAGTTCTGGTATCATCCTTCAACAAGAGAAAGTCTAACCATCTCCCCCTGACATTCAGTGGCATTACCATCGTCAAACCCCCCACCATCAACATCCTGGGGGTCACCATTGACCAGAAACTTAACTGGACCAGCCACATAAATACTGTGGCTACAAGAGCAGGTCAGAGGCTGGGTATTTTGCAGCGAGTGTCTCACCTCCTGAACCCGCAGAGCCTTTCCACCATCTACAAGGCACAAGTAAGGAGTGTGATGGAATACTCTCCACTTGCCTGGATGAGTGCAGCTCCAATAACACTCAGGAAGCTCGACACCATCCAGGACAAAGCAGCTCACTTGATTGGCACCCCATCCAACACCTTAAACATTCATTCCCTCCACCACCGGCGCACCGTGGCTGCAGTGTGTACCATCTATAAGATGCACTGCAGCAACTCGCCAAGGCTTCTTCAGCAGCACCTCCCAAACCCGTGACCTCTACCACCTAGAACGACAAGGGCAGCAGGTGCATGGGAACGCCATCACCTGCAAGTTCCCCTCCAAGTCACACACCATCCGGACTTGGAAATATATCTTTGTTCCTTCATCATCGCTGGGTCAAAATCCTGGAACTCCCTCCCTAACAGCACTGTGGGAGTACCTTCACCACATGGACTGCAGCGGTTCAAGAAGGTGACTCACCACCACCTTCTCAAGGGCAATTATGGATGGGCAATCAATGCTGGGCTTGCCAGTGATGCCCGCATCCTGTGAATGAATAAACATAAAGGAAAAGGTGAAGCTTGAATATTGGTGAGGCAGAGAGAGGCAGCAAGGCAAAGTGATTTGGGAGAGAATTCTAGAGGGTAAAGGCATATTGGTTAAAAGGCTGGCATTCAATGATGGAATGAGGGGAATGGGAACATATAGCAATCCACAGTTTGAGAAACAAAGGGTGGAGGATAGGATGTAGAACTGGAGAAGATTTCCCAGGCAATGTAGAGTAAGCCTTTGAAAGGATGTGAAAAGAATAAGGATCTTGAAATTCATACATTGGAATACAGGAAGTGAATGGAATTTGGCAAGGTAGCCACGGAAGAGGACTCAGGCCATAGAATTCTGGTTTAGCTGACGTTTACAATGGAAGGAAGTTGGGAAGCCAGAGAAGAAATTTGAGAAATAAATCCTTGAGTTGATGGAAGTTTATATGATGATCTTAATAGTGATGGGAGTGAGACATGGGCATAAGTGGTCAATGTTCCAGAGATGGAAGAATGTCATCTTGGTGACAGGGTAGATGTGGGGCTTAACCCTAAGTTCAGTCGAACAGAAGATTCCACACCATTGGTTTCAGCCTGGCAATTGGAGCCCAAGACTCGCAAGAGCCAAACAAGAGTGCTTCTGTTTCACTGAAGTTGAACTGTAGGAAGTTCTGGCTCATTTAAGACTTGATGTCGGAAAAAGTTAGTTAATACACAAACAACCCTGGAATCAAAGGTGTGGTTGTGGAAAGACTAGAGTTGGGTGTTGGATATGGTGTTGGAAAGGGGCAGCTTTGCAGATGATTGAATAGACTATGCAAGGGAAAACTATTGGAGGAAATGCATTGGGACAGGTAGGAGTGGAAACATGATAGAACAGCACCATTATAAGTACAGTGCTTATAAACATAGAATATGCAGAACAGAAATAGGCCATTCATCCCAACAGTGCTTTTTAAAAATTCATTCATGGGATGTGGGCGTCGCTGGCAAGGCCAGCATTTATTGCCCACCCCTAATTGCCCTTGAGAAGGTGGTGGTGAGCCACCTTCTTGAACCACTGCAGTCTGTGCCATCCGGTTTTGTTCTTATTGTTTTTCCTAGTGGTTTTGATACAACTGAGTGGCTTGCTTGGCCATTTCAGAGGGCAGTTAATCCTCAGCCACATTACTGTGGGTCTGGAGTCACATACAGGCCAGACCAGGTAAGGGCAGCAGATTCTCTTTCCTAAAGGAAATTAGAGAACCAGATGGGTTTTTATGGCAATCCAGTAGTTTCATGGTCACCATCATGGATACAAGCTTTTTATTCCCCAGCTACAATGGTGAGATTTGAACTCACGTCTGCCAGATCATTAATCCATTAACCCAGGCCTCTGGCTTACTAGTCCAGTAACATAACCACATTGCTACTGTTCCTGTGTTTATACTCCATATGAGTTTCCTACCATTCTAATAACCTAATTTCAGCCTTTCAGCATATCTATCTATCCTCTTTTCTGTCATGTACTTATCTATAAGAAAAAGAGACCAACGAGGCACGTGCGTGGAGTTCCTTCTCCCTGCGCCCCCAACTCCGTAACTGCCAGGACTGCACCCCTGTAGATTTTCTAGGCCAATGAATTGTGGGTTTGAACATAAATTGCGACTAATGTTTGCATTCAGGATTCCTTCAGGGACTATTTTTGACACTTGTAGCTATGTTGTGGTGAAAGAAGTGAAATCTAGATCAGTGGATGTGCTTTCTAAATGGTAATGTCATTGAAACTGTTAGTGGAATTCAAAGGGTAATAGCCTGGATACAAACAGTTGGTGTGTTGGAAGAAAATGAGAAGAAATGAGAAAAAGACAATGAAGTTGTTTACTGTGACAATAGCAGCAGATGGTAATAATAATGGCATATATATTGTCTCTGGTGGAACAATAGAAGACTAGAAGAATCTTCCGCTTAAGCAGATTGAGGATTGTCAAACAGGTTGTAATTCTACAAGAAGCTCCAAGGGGTAATTTTATGAATTTGTACTCCCAATGAGGAGTTTCACCAGCTGGGAGAACATGTCAGAAATTCAGAGGTCAGTGGACCCCATAAGATTTTCCATCCATTAGTTTAAATTTGTAAATCGTACTCTATAGTTCAAATACAACTATTCAGTGGCATGTCTTTGTCAAACAAGCAATCTAAGAATTTTTCAGAACAAAGACAATTGACAGGAAAAGCAGGAATTTTTGACAAGCGTGAAAACAAATAAACCCTCAGCCTGTGCTGCCTCCTTCCTGTGTCCAAGTCATGGTGAATATTAGCAGGTAATAATAATATGCTAGATTTATGATGATGTACGTTCTTGACAGATGAATACTATGCTTGTAAATGCCACTAATTGCTGCCAAGAGGAGGTAAGCTATGCTACTAAACAGAGAACAGTAACAATGTGATGTATTTAGATCTGTCAGGCTGTGGTTTGTTCAGCTTTGCTTAAATGGATTATAGCATATGGCAGTTATGGATTTTAATAATTGTGATTAGATTTTCCTATCCAGCAGTTTATATTTTTGTATCTCTTGATTTTGTTATCTTCCTTGTTTCAGTTGTTGAATTGTTTTCTTTTTTTGATGAACTTTATTAAAATGGACAGGTTTTTCCGTGTTTGTCGGATCTTGTTAAAAGTTATAGGTATATGCTAGCAATAGCTAAGAGCTAGCAATGACCGAAGCATTGAATGTGCCCTTTAGAAATATAACACAAGCCATCTATAATGTGGTTTGTAGTTTTCCAAAGCATGATACGGCTAGACTGAGAAAAGAATCTTGGACCCAACATTCCTTTTTTATCAAAAAATGGGAGAAATGCCTGTTTTCCTCCCCAAAATATTGAACCAGCAATAAAATTGCAGGAACACATACTTTTGAAAGTAATATATCTAGTACTGCTATTTCATTAGTGGAAACTGAAAATAGCAATCACGGCATATGCACCCAATGACCCTTTAATTCTTACGAAGCTAACAAGCCAGTTAACCAGTATAACTGTGAAACGTTTGTTAAAACAGTGGTGGAATGCACAAATTGTGGTGGAAATGTTTAAATGTGAGAATGAGCCCCTGTAAGTACAGCTAACCTCTGAGGTACAGCAATGCAAAGAGAATTGAGTTGCGGGAGGACAACTCCCACATACACAAAGAAACCTGGCAGTATGTCGCTGTCAGAGTGAACTCAATCTCAGCAACTCAGAATAAAGTTGCACAGCTGAGAGAAAAGCGTAAAGAAAAGGCAGCTTACAATAAAGTAGCAACACAAAACATAATTGAGGCTGAAGGAAAGTAATGGTTGTTAAAGGATAGCAAGAGCGTAACAAGTAATATAGTGAAGCTGAAGACATTACAATATCTATGTCAAGATGGGAAAGAGTACTGCAGGATGAAATTTTCATTGGCTAAATGTAGTAAGTATTACGTCCGTGAATGATTGAGACATGGACAGCAGGAGTTGAACAAAACAAGTCTTTACTGATGGAAGTCAATAGTGAAACTGAAAACAACAGAGGCTCACTAACGCCTTTTATACAGGGGTGGTCACTGCCAGTACTGCAGTCTGAGACCAGTTATTCTCTTAAAGGTACATACACAACAATTCCTCCCCTTTTAGATAAACAGTACATAACATTCATTTAACAACTAAATGATAACTAAATACAATCACAATTACGGTTGCTAGATACATTGGTTAAGTTTAAGCAATTATAAGTTCAGTCTTTGAGGAGGCTTCCTGATTCTGTCTGGATAACGCCTCTTTGGGGTATCAGGTTCTTCTGGCAATGTTGAGTCGGGATCAATGTCGTTGTTTGGTTCATCTGCTTCCAATATTACCGGTTCTGCGGTAGCTGCAATTGGAACGTTGATTTCATTTCCAGGTGTATCAGATCGTGATGTGGAGTTGACATTTTCCAGTGACTCTAGAATCTGGTCAGCATGGCGTCTTACAATGCTCTCCCCAACGTCCACGGTATACATGAGAGGTCCTTGTGTACAAATCGTTCCTGGCTGCCATTTCTCAGTGCGGTAGTCCCGGGCCAAAACTGGTTGACCTATCTTAAAACTCCTGGTCGGCCTTTCATTCATATTCTGAAACTGCCTGTTCTCCACATCTCTTCGGACATTTGGCTTAACCAAATCCAAGCGGCATCGTAGTCTTCGATTGAAGAACATCATGGCTGGAGTTTGGTTGGTAACCGCATGTGTCGCATTCCGGTAGGCAAACAAGAAGTTGTCCACCTTGTGTTGTAGGGGTATATCTTCATTACACATTGCCTTGATAGCCTTCTTGAATGTTTGGACAAACCTCTCGGCCAATCCATTAGTGGCTGCATGATATGGGGCAGATGTGTAATGCTTAACACCATTGTTCTTTAAGAAACTCCGGAACTCTTCAGACACAAACTCTGGTCCATTGTCAGAGCAAATCTGTTCAGGGAGCCCATTCCTGGCGAATATGGTTTGTAAAACTGTGATAGTTTTTTCCGTGGTAGTTGAGGACATTTTTATTACCTCTGGCCACTTTGAATGTGCATCCACCGCAATTAAAAACATCGAGTCCATGAAGGGACCAGCAAAATCAATGTGCACCCTTTGCCATGGAGATGAGGGCCACTCCCATGGATGCAGAGGAGCTTGTGGTGGGGCATTTTGGACCTTCTGGCATCCTGCACAGCTCTTGATCATCTCTTCAATTTCTCTATCGATTCCCGGCCACCACACAAACACTCTGGCTAAGTTCTTCATTTTTACCCCACCCAGATGACCCTCATGAAGCTCATTGAGCACTCTATCCGTCAACTTAGGTGGAATTACTACTCTGGATCCACACATCAAGGTTCCTCTGCACACTGACAGCTGTTCCCTTCTCGGTGAGAATGCTGGCAGCAGTGGTTCGCCATGTGCTGGCCATCCCTTCACTGTTAAATCATAGACCCGTGATAGTGTCGGGTCATTCCGTGTTTCCTTTTCTATGTTTGCATTCGTCACAGGGAGACATTCGACTATGGTCGAGTGGAATAACTCCATTGGATCCACTGCAAGGTCTTCTTCTTCCACCGTCGGCAACGGTAGGCGTGACAATCCATCAGCATTTCCATGCTGTTTAGTTCCTTTGTACTCGATGTCATATTGGTGTGCCCCTAGGAAAAGGGACCACCTCTGCAGCCGTTGTGCTGTCATTATCGGTACGCCCTTCTGAGGGTTGAAAATGGACACAAGAGGTTGATGATCGGTTAGTAGAGTAAATTTTTGACCGTGCAGGTAGTGATTGAACTTCTTCACCCCCCACACTAGGCTGAGGGCCTCTCTGTCAATCCGGGCGTAGTTACGCTCGGCAGAAGTTAACGAGCGTGACGCAAAAGCTATCGGCCTCTCTAAACCATCAAGGAATTTAAGTGACAGTACCGCCCCAATGCCGTAGGGAGACGCATCACACGCCAGTCTGATCGGCAGTGCCGGGTTGTAGTGAGCCAATACTTCCCTTGACGTGATTAAGTCCTTACTCTTCTGAAAGGCCCGCTTACAATCATCGCTCCATTTCCATGCTACCCCCGTTCGTAGCAGGGCGTTCAGTGGGTGCAGAATTGTCGACAAATTTGGCAAAAACTTATAATAGTAATTCACCAATCCGAGGAATGACCTCAGTTGCGACACATTTTCAGGCGCTGGGGCCTTAACAACCGCTTCAATTTTGTCAGGGGACTTATGTAACCCCTCCTCATCAATCACGTGGCCACAATACGATATCTTTTTCTTAAAAAATTCGCACTTGGGGCGGTTGGCTCGCAGCCCATGTTCCCGTAGTCTAGTGAGCACCTGTTCTAGGTTGTTAAGGTGTTCATTGTCATCTTCACCTGTCACAAGGATGTCGTCCAAGTAACACTAAGCAGCACGGTGGCATAGTGGTTAGCATTGTTGCCTCACAGTGCCAGGGACCCGGGTTCGAATCCGGCCTCGGGTGACTGTGTGGAGTTTGCACATTCTCCCCGCGTTTGCGTGGGTTTCCTCCGGGTGCTCCGGTTTCCTCCCACAGTCCAAAGATGTGCGGGTTAGGTTGATTGGCTATGATAAAATTGACCCTTAGTGTTAGGGGGATTAAATACGTGGGGTTATGGGGATAGGGTGGGATATGTGTTGGTGTAGGAGTTACGGGGATTGGGTGGGATATGTGTCGGTGCAGGCTCGATGGGCCGAAATGGCCTCTATCTGCACTGTGGGGTTTCTGTGATTCTGTGGAATCCCTTGCAGGACTTGTTCCATCGCTCTTTGCCATATCGCCGGAGCTGATGCTACTCCGAATATCAATCGATGATACTGGTAAAGACCTTTGTGAGTGTTTATCGTGAGATACTTCCTAGAGGACTCTTCAACCTCCATCTGCAAATATGCTTGTGCTAGATCAATTTTTGTAAAACGCTTCCCTCCAGACAGTGAGGCGAAGATGTCTTCTATCCTTGGAAGAGGATATTGTACTGTGTGAAGGACTGGGTTCACCGTCACCTTGAAATCCCCACAGATGCGAATCTTCCTTGGCTCCCCGGACTTATTGCTTAACGTTTTCTTCATGACAGGAACGATGGATGTCGCCCACTCACTACAGTCGACCTTAGACAACAAGCCTGCCTTCTCCAGATTCTCCAGCTCTGCCTCGACGGCTGGGCGAATTGCATATGGTACCGGTCTTGCTTTGAAAAACTTGGGAACTGCATTCTCTTCTATTTTTATCGAGGCGGTTATGCCTTTAAGCGTGCCCAGTTCTTGTTGAAATACCTCTTTGGCGTTAGCTAAGATTGTTGACAATCGTCCAGGAGTGACGTCTTCATCTTTTTTACCGTCCACCGTCATTGCATGAATGGAGTGCCAATCTAAGTTTATCTTCCTGATCCATTCCCGTCCCAATAACGTTGGTCCACCATTTGGCAGTATGTAGAGATACAATTTCCATATTTTCTTGCCGTTGTATTCGACAGGCACCCTTATTTTTCCTCTGGGGTATACTTTTTGCCCCGTATACGTCGTCAAGACGATGGATGTCTCTCTCAAGGGTATGTGTGAAAATAGCCGCTCGTAGTCTCATCGATTCATGACGGTTAGCGCTGATCCTGTATCCAATTCCATTTTAACTTGGGACCCTGCTATCGTGAGGGTGACCCAAATGTTTCGGTGATCCTCTTTTGCGATTACATTGTGAAGTTTGAGACAGCTTAGTCTCCTGTTCCCGGATTCACTATTGCTCATTTGGTCTTCGGAACTACTGTCCGTCATCTTTTGTACTTTCTTGTACGGTTCCTTATTAGCCTTTTTGTTGTCGCTGGTCTTCTTCCCAGACCTGCAAACTCGTGCAATGTGTCCCATCTTCCCGCATTGTCTGCATATTTTGTCTTTGGACCAGCAGTTCTTCTGATCATGGTTAGTTCTACCGCAGCGATAACATCTTGCAAATCTAAAATGGCGCCTCCCGCGCTTTGCCTTCTTCCCCGATTTAACAAAATGGCGCCTCCCGCGCTTTGCCTTCTTCCCCGCTGATTAAGATGGTGCCTCCCGCGCTTTGCCTTCTTCCCCGCTGTTGTTAGCGCTGCTTTCCGCGGTTCCCGTTGCAACCTGCAGCTTCTCGCGGTTTCTTGCGCGTTTATTTTTTTATTATTTTCCCGTCATGGAACAACCCTGTGGGACTCTTGCCTCCCTCTTCATGGGTCTATACGCAGCCCGGCTTTGTAGCACCGGCCGCGCCCTGTGTGCTCCACCCTCTCTCTCTCTTCCCGACAACGCTGCTCGGCCCCGTTGCAAACCACCCGCTCGAGTTCGCGACCGCCGCAGCCCAGGAAGGATCAGTGCACTACCTGCCACCAGCTCGATTAGCTGAAGCACCGTCGACAGGAACCAGGCCGCGCTTCCGACAGCTTCTCCAGCAATCTTCAACTCCGCAACACAGGGCGGATGCCCACGGTCGACGCCCGTTTCTACTGCCTCTTACTTTCTTTTCTTTCTGGCCTCGACCTTTGCTCACTTCGCTGTAGGAATGGATCCCAGGAGGTGGTGCAGACTGTAGGTAGGTTCGTATCTGCTCGTCGCCAGTATTACGTCCGTGAATGATTGAGACACGGACAGCAGGAGTTGAACAAAACAAGTCTTTACTGATGGAAGTCAATAGTGAAACTGAAAACAACAGAGGCTCACTAACGCCTTTTATACAGGGGTGGTCACTGCCGATACTGCAGTCTGAGACCAGTTATTCTCTTAAAGATACATACACAACAGTAAGTAGTGTATTCAAAACATAATTTAGCACAAGAGGAGGCCATTTGGCCCTTCTGGCCTCCGTGGAATTGAGGATCCTCTTGGGGGCTACTTAATGCAGTACCATGTTCTTACTTTCCTCCCTAAATGATTCCCCTTTCCCTGCTTTTTCCCTGTGCTCTTCTATATTTTTCGTTATGTATGTATTCAGTACTTTTTGGAATGCTGTTACTTATTTAACATTGATCACACTTGTGGCAAAGCATTCAACATTCTGATGACTCCACATGAAAAAAGTTTCTTCAAATCTTCCCTTCATGCATCGAGTGTCGAATGTTCCACTTCTGTGATCAGCGGCCTGCGACTTCTGTCCATTCACTTTAATGGGTTGGAAAATCGCAGGCTGATGAGTACAGAAGCAGACAACCTTGCCCCCTGAGATCATGACCTCTAATCTTTGGTTTACCTACCAATGGAAATCACCCATCTGGGGATGGATTTCCACAGGGTTCTCCGCATTAGTGAGAGATCAGCCATATTTTTGAAGTGGCGTGAATGGCTGCTTTTGGCTGTTTATGTCGATTCTTTGGGAGTTCCACTGATCTTCTGCCAAAGTTACAGTGGGAGATTGCAACAACACCTGTGGAAATTGCAGGCACACATGTTTACCCTGTCTATTCCTTTTATCATTTTGAAAGCTACTAATAAATCTCCATCAATCTTCTTAGCGCAAGAGAATACAGCTCCAGCTGCTCTAGCCTTTGCTCAGAACTCAGACCCCTCATTCCTGGTGATCTACATTACTCTTTGTCTGTGACTATTAGATCTCTCCTATAGTGAGGAGCTCAAAACTGCACACAGTATTCCAGATGTAGTCTAACCATCATATTATACAGTCATTGTGATCTCCCTGATTTTATGTTCAATCCCTTTCTATAAGCTCCCAAATCCCTGTTGCCTTTTTAGTGGCCTCTTTTAACCTGTTCACTCACTGTTAATGATTTATGTGCCTGCATACTTAGATCCCTTCCCTTTGAGAAATTTACCATTTGAGCTATACTGTATTTCCATTCTTTGTTCTTGTTATCAGAATGTATAACCTCACATTTTTCTATATAAAACTGCATTTGCCAATTATATGCCCATTCTCCTGGCTGTTTATACCCTTCTATAATCTCTCACCTGACAGTTTGTTCCTGCTCCCACTTTTGTTTCAGCAGCAAACTTTGATACTCCCTCCTTATTGAGTAGCACAAGAGCAGCCAATTGACACTCATGTCCATCATAGTTCTATTCCATTAAAGAAAGAAGTAAAGAACTTGCATTTATATAGCACCTTACACAACCTCAGGATGCCCCAAAGCACTTTCCAGCCAATGAAGTACTTTTGAAGTGCAGTCACTGTTGTAATGTAGGAAACGCAGCAGCCAATTTGCATGCAGCAAGCTCGCACAATAGCAATGAGATAATGACCAGATAATTTGCTTTAGTGATCCTTGTTGAGGGATAAATGTTGACCAGGACACCGGGAAGAACTCCCCTGATCTTCTTCGAATAGTGCCGTGGGATCTTTTGCATCAACCTGAGAGGGCAGACGGGACCTTGGTTTAATGTCACATCCAAAAGACGGCACCTCTAACAGTGCAGTGCTCCCTCAATACTGCGCTGATGTGTCAGCCTAGATTATGTGCTCAAGTCTCTGGAGTGGTGCTCGAACCCACAACCTTCTGATGCAGAAGTGAGAGTCATTAGGTAATGACTGCTGCAAAGAAGATCCTTGGTACTGCTGTAAGTCCATCAGAATTAGACACAGATATAAATAGAGAGTTGTCTCTGTCCCTGCAGATTATCAATTAGCTATCTGTGCTACTCCCTCAACCAAGGGAGCATTTAGTAGTCAGACACATCCACAACCAACACGGAGAAGGCCATGACACACAAGGAGCAAATGCAACAAACACATTAAAATGTATAGAGGTAACACTACAAATCTGAATAAATTTAATTCAATTTTAATATAGCTTGCAGTCTGTCATTCTTTTAATGTGGAGAAAACAAAGCATCATGTCTAGGAACCAATCAATGTGGCTGACTCCTGAGATATCCCATGTGGTATCTTGAAGTTTTCTATGCATAGAAGTCATACATGCCAACCTCAAAAACTAGCAAAAGCCAATGAACAGCTGCAGAAAAGCTGTCACAGCCTTCAAAAAGCTGGCAATTCAAATAGTAAGCAACAACTAATAAACATCCCAGAATAAAAAAAAACCTGTGACTAGTTCCACTACTTTATAGTGATAGAATAAAATCACTTTTTTTTATTACAATGGATTCCATGATTTCTACCAGTGTTTTGGGATCACATTTCACAATTCAAACTCTAAATTCTGTGAAAAAAGCAAAACCTAATGGTCTTGCCTAACATTTAAGTAATCATTAATTAACATATTACAAGAACAATAATCTACACATTTGCTGCAGTTAATCAATTATAAGTCAGTCTCTCTGGAGGCTTCCTGACTCGGTCCAGATAACGCCTCGGTGGTGTAGTAGGTTTTGGTGGTGTAGTAGGTTCTTTTGGCAAGGTCGATTCGGCTTGAATGCCAGTGTCGGGTTCATCTGGTTCCAGTATCACCGGATCGGAGGTAGATACTATGGGTATCTCTGCTTCATCATTAGGCGTATAGAGTTGTGGTGTAGGTTGTCCCTTTTCGGAGGACTCTAGGATCTGGTCAGCATGGCGCCTTATTGTGCTTTCTCCAATGTCCACGGTATACATCAGCAGTCCTAGTCGTGTGCAAACAGTTCCAGGCTGCCATTTCTCGGTGTGGTAGTCCCGGGCCAAAACTTGTTGACCTATCTGGAAGGTTCTAGTTGGCCTTTCATTCATGCCTTGAAATTGCCGGTTCTCCACGTCCCTTCTGATGTTTGGCTTGATCAAATCCAGCCGGCATCTTAGGCTTCTATTGAAGAACATCATGGCGGGAGTTTGGTTTGTAACCACATGTGTTGCATTCCTGTATGCAAACAAGAAGTTATCTACCTTATGCTGAAGTTTTATGTCTTCATTACCCATGGCCTTTATGGCCTTCTTGAAGGTCTGGACAAACCTTTCAGCCAATCCATTGGTGGCGGGATGGTATGGGGCGGACGTGTAGTGCTTAACCCCATTGTTTTTTAAGAACTTCCTGAATTCTTCGGACACAAATTGCGGTCCATTATCAGAACAGATCTGTTCAGGCAGCCCATTCCTGGCAAATATGGTCCTTAATACTGTGATGGTTTTTTCCGTGGTGGTGGAGGACATCTTTATTACCTCCGGCCACTTGGAGTGTGCATCAACCGCGATTAAGAACATTGAGTCCATAAATGGACCAGCAAAGTCGATGTGTATCCTTTGCCATGGAGATGAGGGCCACTCCCATGGATGTAGAGGGGCTTGTGGTGGGGCGTTTTGGACCTTCGGGCATCCTAGGCAGCTCTTGGTAATTTCTTCGATGTCTCCATCGATACCTGGCCACCACACAAACGCTCTGGCTAGGTTCTTCATTTTCACTCCACCCAGATGCCCCTCGTGAAGCTCCTTTAGCACTTTATCCTGGAGTTTGGGTGGAACCACCACTCTGGATCCACACACCAAGGTTCCTCGGCACACTGACAGCTGTTCTCTTCTTTACGAGAATGCTGGCAACAATGGTTCGCCATGTGCTGGCCATCCCTTCACCGTTAAATCGTAGACTCGTGAGAGAGCCGGGTCATTCCTCGTTTCCTTTTCAATGGCAGAATTTGTTACTGGTAGACATTCCACTATGGTTGAGTGGAACATCTCCACTGGGTCCACTGTAGGTGCCTCTTCTACCGTTGGCAACGGTAGGCGCGATAAACCGTCAGCATTCCCATGCTGTTTTGATCCTTTGTATTCTATGTCATATTGGTGTGCCCCTAGGAAAAGGGGCCACCTCTGTAGCCTTTGCGCTGTCATAATGGGAACACCCTTTTTAGGGTTGAATATGGAGATGAGGGGTTGATGGTCAGTCAACAAGGTAAATTTTTGTCCGTGTAGGTAATGGTTGAATTTCTTCACTCCCCATACCAGGCTAAGTGCTTCCCTGTCGATCTGGGCATAGTTACGCTCAGCTGAGTTCAATGAGCATGACGCAAAAGCTATCGGCCGCTCCGAGCCATCAGGGAATCTATGCGATAATACCGCTCCTATGCCGTAAAGGGATGCATCGCACGCCAGTCTGATTGGCAGTGATGGGTTGTAATGAGCCAAAACTTCCTTGGACGTGATCAAGCCTTTGCATTTATGGAAGGCACGTTTACAGTCTTCGCTCCATTTCCAAATTACTCCCGTTTGTAGCAGGTCGTTAAGGGGGTGCAGAAGAGTTGACAAGTTCGGTAAAAATTTATGATAGTAATTTATCAAGCCCAGGAACGACCTTAATTGTGAGACATTTTCAGGTGCTGGGGCTTTTATGACTGCTTCAATTTTTTCAGGTGACTTATGCAACCCTTCCTCGTTAATTATGTGGCCACAATATATTTGTTTCTGGAAAAATTCGCACTTGGGGCGATTTGCTCGTAGGCCCCGTTCTCTCAACCTAGTGAGCACCTGCTCCAAATTGGCAAGGTGCTCGTTGTCATTTTCTCCTGTTACAAGGATGTCGTCTAGGTAGCATTGAGTCCCCGGAATCCCTTGGAGGACTTGCTCCATAGCTCTTTGCCAGATAGCTGGAGCTGATGCTACTCCGAAAACCAGTCGATTGTACTGGTACAGGCCTTTGTGTGTATTTATCGTGAGATACTTTTTAGAGGCCTCTTCAACCTCCATCTGTAGATATGCCTGAGCCAAGTCAATTTTGGTGAAACGTTTTCCTCCGGATAGTGAGGCGAAAATATCTTCTATCCTCGGAAGAGGATACTGTACCGTGTGAAGGACCGGGTTTACAGTCACCTTGAAGTCCCCACAGATGCGAATTTTTCTCTGTTCTTCAGATTTATCATTATTCAACGTTTTCTTCATGACCGGGACGATGGGTGTTGCCCACTCGCTCCAATCTATTTTGGATAATACGCCTGCCTTTTCCAAATTCTCCAGCTCTGCCTCGACTGCTGGACGAATTGCGTATGGCACTGGCCTTGCCTTAAAAAACTTGGGAATTGCCGCATCTTCCACTTTTATTGAGGTGGTGACGCCTTTCAACGTTCCTAGTTCCTGTTGAAACACTTCCTTGGCGTTGGCCAAGATGTCTTTTAATCGTTCAGGTATGACGTCATCATCATTTTTTTTCTTACTGGTCACCATTAGTGCCTGAATGTAGTGCCAGTCTAAACGTATCTTCCTGATCCATTCACGTCCCAACAGCAGTGGACCACCATCTTGCAGAACGTATAAATACAACTTCTGTATTTCCTTGCCGTTGTATACAACAGGCACCTTTATTTTCCCTTTGGGGTATACTTTCTGCCCCGTATATGTTTTCAAGATAATGGATGTGTCTTTCAAAGGTATATGCGGAAATAACCGCTCGTAATCCCGTCGACTTATGACGGTCAGAGCTGATCCTGTATCTAGCTCCATTTTAACTGGGGACCCCGCTATCGTGAGGGTAACCCAAATGGTCTGGTAATCTTCTTTGGCAATTACATTATGTAATTTGAGACAGCTTAGTCTCTTGTTTCCGGAGTCGCTATCGCTCTTCTGGTCTTCGGAACTACTGTCCGTCATCATTTGTACCTTTCTGTACTTTTCCTTATTGATTTTTTTCCTGTCCGTGGATTTTTTGTGTCCAGATCGGCATACACGTGCAATGTGTCCAATCTTTCCGCATTGCCTGCATGCTTTGTCCTTGAACCAGCAGTCCCTCTGGTCATGGGTGGATCTGCCGCAGCGATAACATCTCTCGAAACCCTGTGTCATTTCATGGGTGCCGAAGTCCTGTGGCTTTTGCTGTATCTCTGCAGCTCCTCTTGCGGCTGCTTCGTATGATATAGCCATGCTGAAAGCCTTGTCCAGTGTCAAATCTTTCTCAGAAAGTAGCCTTTTCTGTGTTCCTTCACTTAGGAGACCGCAGACGAATTTGTCTCGAAGAGAATCTGCCAGTCCTGCCCCGAATTGGCAGTGCTTTGACAGCTTCCTTAATTCGGTGAGGTAATCAGCGTTACTTTCATTCTTGTGCTGATTCCTCTTGAAGAATTTGAATCGTTCCGCTATCAGCAGCGGTGTTGGGTTTAAGTGCTCCTGTAGGGTATCAACAATCTCCTTAAAATTCTTGTCCTTTGGTTTGGCTGGAGTGATTAAGTTTTGTAACAGCCCGTATGTCCTTGCGCCCATTAGATTTAGAAGTACTGATGCCTTTTTATTATCTTCTATTTCATTTGCTGTGCAATATACATCCACTCTTTCCACATATGTGGTCCAATCCTCTATATCGCTATCGAAAGCATTAATATTGCCAGCCTTAGGCATCCTGAAAAAAAAATGGCGCCTCCTGCGCTTTCCTTTCTTCCCTGCAGAAAAAAAATGGCGCTTCCCGCGCTTTCCCGCTGCTGCTGCTGCTGACAACGCTGTTCTCCGCGGTTTTTATTTACATAGGTTTTTTTTTCAATCGGTGGAGACTCGTTCCCGCCGGACTCTCTGGGACTTTTCCCTCCCTCTGCTTGGTCCGAACGCTGACCTGCTTTGCAGCGCTGGCCGTCTCCCGAGTGCTCCCCCCCTCTGTCTCTGTTTACCTCCGCCTTCGCTGCTCGGCTCCGCTGCAGAGCCAGCCGATGGAGCCACAGCCCGCCGCCCAGGAAGGACCACTGCAGTACCTGCCACCAGCTCGGCCAGCTGGTGAAACCACAGCCTTTCCCTTTTCTCTTTTCTTTCTTGTATTTCTTCGCCTTTCGTCTGAGGAATCGATCTCCTTAAGGTGCTGCCGAATTGCAGGTAAGTCCGTTTCCAATTCATCGCCACTGTTTTATCCGTGTGTTAATGGAGACACGGAATGCAGGAGTAGGTTTCACAGGTGTTTACTGAACAAAGTCTGGAGGTGAACTAACAGATACAAGGCACTATACAGGCTTATATAGCCCAAGTGGCCATTACCGGCATTACAGTATACAGGGGCTCTTAAAGGCACAGACACCACAATTTTTGACTCTTTTTATGATGCATTTTGGAGTCAGCTGTAATTCTACCTTTGAAACTAAAAATAAATTACTCTAGAATGGGTTACAGATATTTAAAATATTAAGATAAAGTTGTTGTTAAAAGTCACAATTTACTCTTGCCCCAAATTTGAACTCTGGGCAGGACTTGGGCAGTGGTGGGGTGAATTAATGAGTTAGAAACTCACCAGCTGCAGCAGAAAACAGGCCCGGGGTATTTTAACTCTGCGGCCTCATTATAATCTCATGGGCGGGTTTCCCATCCAATTGGCTGACACAACGGGAAACCCTCTCACTTTGCAGAGTAATATCCAGCAAGTCAGCCAGAGGTCTATTTAAAGCAGCAATGCACCTATTAAAGTGAGGTTGCATTGCCATCTGGCTCCTGGGCAAATTTTGCTGAAGAGAAGGGGAACATCAAAGATGTCAAGGAAACAAGCCCCCAGGTTCCCTTAAGCCTCCCTTGAGGTCCTGTTGGAAAAGGTAAGGGAAACGAGAGAAGTCCTTTACCCCAGCACTGGAAGGAGGATGTCTAAGCATGAGGTCCACCAGACCTGGAGGGAGGTGGCAGAGGTGGTCAGCTCCAGGAGCATCACCTTCAGGTCTGAAGTCAACGTTGGAAAAGGTTCAATGACCTCACTAAAGTAGTAAGGGTGAGTACAGCTCTGCATTCTCCATTTTGCTGTCAACAGTCCTATCCAACGCCCTCCACCCCCCAGCAATCTGATCTATTTTCTCTCCTCCACGACTTCACTCATCACATAGTACAAGGGCACAATACGCCATCTCTCATCCTCAGTCCAAACACACTCACCTCTTCCTTACTCCCTTCACAGCACCCACTAGCATCATTATCTTCTCATTTGCTAGATACTGCAGATTGAGAAACTTTTCTCAAGACTCCTTCCTCACTTCAAACTCCAGACACTTATGGAATACAGAATCACAGAATAGTACTGCTCCATGGAGAACAACCCTAGCTTCTCTAGTCTATCCACGTAACTGTATTCCCCCATCCTGCTTTCAACTTGCTTCTCCTTCTCAGCATCTGCATCTGCTAGCAAAAGCCACACACATCTGCACTCTGTCGGAGTCACTCACTAACTCTCACCATCTATCACTGCAGGACAAGACAGCGCAGAAGGCCAGGGACAAGAGCAAAACCAGGGGAGGACCAGCTAACCTCATGGCGCTGTTGGGGCTGGAGCAGCAAGCTCTGGAACTTAGTGGCACAGCCAGAGCTGTGCATATTGGCTATTTTGGGGCTGAGGGCTTCTCTGAACAGGGTCTCTGACCATGACAAATACTCCTTCGTTAAGCACAGAAAAATGCACACTGAACAAGCTTGACTACATAATTTTGCTTTGTGATACATATCTTTGCAACTGTGCAGCCTCTCAGTGCCATCCTAACTATGGTCCCATTTCTTTTTACTCTAGGTTCTTCTGAACAGGTGGAGGTCTGTAAGAAGAAACTATCTTTGAGGAGGACAATCCCCCAGAGGAAGCACCATTCCTCTCATCACACTCTCCATCACACCCAAGTACCAGGAGAAAGATTGGCACCCAGGGGTGGGTTGGAGAGTGAGTTAGAGGGGTCAGCACACGGTGATGCACCCAGCACAAGGGAGCAAGAGCAGGTACAGCCTAGGAGACAGCTCACTGGAGGGCGAGGTCCTCTTCCATCTCTGCTAAGGTGGACAGAGATGAGGACTTCAGGGGCCCAGCAATGAAAAGAAAACTGCCTACATCGCACAAGTAGTTATATCAGTAGTTATTAGAAGGCATACCAAGGAGTTTTAGCTGAAAGTATGCAGGAGTCCTCTTCAAGGCTGCACGATGTCATCTCAAATGGCATCAGCACTCTGCAGTTGACCTTGGAGAGTGTGTCCACCACCAGGGGCGCTGCAGCTGGGGCATCACAATAAGAGTCCATGTTTGCAAGATTTGCTACGTTGGCGGTAGCTCAAATGGTTGCCATGCAGACTCTGGGCTCAAACCAGTGCCCTGCCTTGGAGAGGCAGACATCTGCCTTGCAGAGACAGATATCCAACTTGGAGAGATTGGTGGATCTGCACATCTGTTCCCTTGCCACTTTCACAACCAATAGCAACCACGGTACCAGAAGGCCAGCTGTGCCAGACCGCCCGGCAGCAGCCAGCGTGCTGTAGTCTGCAGCCAGGCTCTCGGAAGCTGGAGCAGCCAGAAGTCACTGGCCACGAGCATCTCAAGTATCCCAACATGAGCAACAGCAGCCTTCCACCAGCTCTGCTGAATCCACTGAGGGAGCACCTTGTGGGATTGTTAAGTTAATAAACCATCTTTTATGAAAATCACAATGGGTTGATCATTGGGGTGACAAAAGAATTCACTGCAAAATTGTGTTTGCAATTAAAATCAACACCTTTATTACATTTGGGAATTCGGTCTTTAGTTTCTTTACATTGCAGCTTAGTCTGCATTGTCAGAAAGTCATTGACATAGAGGTTTCATTGTTCTTTTATGCAGAATCAAGGAAATGGTGAACGGGATAACAAGGACTGTTAATAAAGAGGGGCATTTTGCCACTTTTCAGGTAAGGGGATTAAGCAGGTCACCCAAAACATTGCTCTATCAACTACTCCCTGGCCTGTCTAGCTGCAATGTGTTGTGTTGCCCTTCCTTCTTGTGGTTCTCCCTTGCTTTCTTCCAATTCTTCCTCGTCTGATGATGCCTCTTGTTGTTGTGCCTCCTCCAACTGCAATCCTCTTTGCATTGCCAGGTTGTACAGAATGCAGCATACTACAACGATGTGGCCCACTTTGTCTGGGCCATAATGTAGAGAGCTCCTAGGGCGATCAAGGCACCTGAAACCTTGCTTCAGTATGCCAACAGTATGTTCTACAAAGTTCCTGATGGTCCCATGGCTCTGATTGCACCTGAATTGTGCAGGTATGGTGGGGTTGCAGAGGGGCACCATCAGCCATGTCTGTAGGGGGTATCCCTTGTCCCCTAGCAGCCATCCTCTGAAATTACTACGGGTGGAAAAGACAGGGGATGGATGACTGTGGTAGAAATAAGACACACCCCGACAAACTGGCACAGACTTGCATTATTCTCATGTGGTTATCACACACCAGTTGAAGGTGGCATGGAAACCCTTTCTGTTCACATAAGCTGCTGATGCATCTTCTGGTTCTCTGTTAGCTAAAGAAGCGCAGTCTATTATGCCCATGAGGGAAACTGGCCCCAGCGCTCACTCATTCTAGCTGTTGGCATCCATTGGGAAGGTAATGTACTTGTTTTCTCTAGAAAGAAGGGCATTAGTGACCTGCTTGATGCAGTTGCACACTGAAGATTGGGAGATGCGGGCGATGTCGCCTGTAACAGCGTTGCAGGAGGCTAGGGCAAAAAAGTTAAGGGCAGCGGTGACTGAGGAACCATGGCCACCTGTTACAGCGGGCAGCAGGTCCTGTTGCACAAGGCTACATAGGTCAGTGACAGCCTGCCTGGTGAAGTGCAGCCTCCTGATGCAGTGCTCCTCAGCGATATCCAGGGAACTGACTCTTACCCTGTAGTCCCTGCGGACTGGGTAATGCCTTCTGTTCACCTGCTGTGTTCTTACAGATCTACCTGCTGCTCATCTTGATTGTTGAGGCTGCTGCTGCTGTTCCTCTTCCATCAACTGTTCCTACATCCAAAGAATGAAGCAAAAACAACACCTATGATAAGCAGCAAGTGCTTAATAAGGGCAAGTAAGGAGGGGAAAAAATCAGAATGAAGCAAACTCCAAGCATTGGAAATCCACTAATCGCAATTCAGTTGGCCAGTTAAATTGACGGTTGGCAGCTTCCCGGTAGTAATGGGGTGGTAAGTTGATTTTTGATATTTTAACCGTTCACCCGCCCCATTCTTTCTGGGTGATTTGGGTTAAAATTGGGGCTTTACTCTTTGTGCTATTGAAAGGAAATACACAGTAAGTGTAACACAGCTGAATGCTGCTATCATTAACATAGGAATGAACAGCAGCTCATGGTAATAACATAGACACTTACTAGAAATGATGAACCCTCTAGTCTTGCCATCGAAGTCACTAATTCAAACCAAAGGTCACAGTGAATATTAATTCCTTTAATTGTCTGCGACCAAATGTCAGAAAGAGCTAGCACAGCACACAATCTTTCAGCCTACACACAGATTTTTGGCATTCACAAATACACTCAATAAACATTCGGGGGCAGCATTAACAGAAAGTGCCTCAGGCTGCAAAAAGCACTGATTTCAATCAGCAAACACTGACACACTGAAAAGGCTGAGGAAACTCTGACTCTCTGTGGCAAGCACTGAGTGTGGTATATATGAAAAGTTGAGGGCAGTGGTGACCATCACTGCCACTGGCCGGTTGGCAGACTGTAACTGCAGTAGATGGCACACATCAATCACAGCCTCCATGGACAATCTAAACATCTTCCTGCAGTCATGCTCTGCAATTTCTACAAGGCCAACCTTGTTACAGTAGGCCCACTGCCAGGGGTGGCACTTGCTGCAGGTCCTGCACTGGAGATGGTTGGGCCTATGACACTTCCCTGAGGAAATCCTGCAGCGATGTCCTGGGGCTGGATGGATTGGCTCCAACAACAACAACCAAACCATCTACCTTTGTGTCAGGCATGAAATCACTCTTGAGGCAAAAAAATGTGAAGAATGTTTAAAAAGAAATTATTTTAACAATTGTTCATATTGAAAGCTAAGCCTCTGAGTGCAGAAGTGCAGCATGGTGGATTTGCTCGGATCTGCTCCGACTCCACCGTTGTATCTTCGGTGGAATGGTGGTGGAAGCATCATTTAATCGCGTAAGCGGGGTTTCTGCTGCACTTCCAGTGAAGTTACGACGGTGGAGCTGAAGCAGCTCCCAGGAAGATCACGGCCCAAGTCTGTTTTCTGAATTAGCCTCCAGTAGCCTTCGAGGAGAGCAGAAGCACAACATGGTATGAACACAGGCCAATGACACACACCAGTCAACTGTTTTGCTTTCTCCTGACATTGTACACTTTTGACTTATATCTAGGTGTTCACTAAAATTAGCAAACATGGGAATGTTAGATATTTGGGGAATTACAGCATTAAATTGAATATATTTATTGTACCGACAGTGCCAACGGTTCATAACAGCTGAATTTGTTCCATCTTGACTGGCCAGATGGACCACAATAGCGTTTTCTGGTTCTGTACATTCTTACGTTCCTTTGTTCCTATGAAACTGGGGTCGATGTTGCTACTGCTCGGCGGGAAACAGGAGGGAGTAGGTCAACCACCCATTTTACACCCTGACGATTTGTCTTTCCATTAACGTCTCCCCGGCAGGAACAGTTACAGTAGACCCCACCATGCTGGACACTGACCTCAATAGTGCCTAAGATGGTGAATGATAATGCAAGCCCTTTGTCATTTCCATAACTTGGAATATGAGGCTTATTTTACAAATTCGAGCTCCCAGTGCAGAACCTTTCCAAGCTGCAGTGCGTACTAAAAATTCAGACACATACTCCCCACGATTTTCTATCCAGTACGGAAAATTGTGGCAAGTACACACCCAAAGTGCACAAGAATACAAGTTGATAAAATTAGCCCTATATCGTACATTGGGGAAACTCTTAAGACTTGTTGATAAATAAAAAGATTTGGGGAGAAATTCATTATAGCCCCGTTTGGGGCGCTAGATTTTAAAAGTTTGGAAAATTAGCACCAGGCGCTAATGTTTCTAGACTTTTAAAAAGTTCAGTTTTGCGCTCCAAGAAGGAAGTGGAGTGGCTAAATCAAGCTCTCCACTTCCTTCTTGGAGCGCAATCGGCAGCAGGTGGGGGCAGAGACTTCAACAGCGCTGCACACTGGGCCGTCCAGCGCTGCCCCGTTCAAAGGCTCCTTCCCTCACTTAAAGGGAAGGGCCATCGCTGCAGGCTCTGCAATAGAAAAAGTACCTATTGATACGCTTATCAATTACTTCATAAAAGGTGATGAGTCGAAGAAGAGATGATGAGTCGAAAGAAGAGATGAATAAGGCTTTTATTAGCTAAGAAGAGACCATGCTTCTTCGTGAGTGACTGAACAAGTCTGAACGAAACCCACACAGTGGTGGGTGGAGTCAGCTGAGGCAGCCTCCATACACAGCGCCACCCAGAGGTGGCAATATACAATACAGTGGTTTACCACATTCACCCCTTGTTTAATGTGAAGTCCGGCGGGGTGAAGGGTACTACAAGTTAAGTCTATCAGGAGGCCTTGTCTGACGTCCTGATCGTCGTGGTGGCGGCGGTGGTGTTGCAGCATCCGACGTCGGGTCTGGTGTCTGGGTGGTTGGCGAAGATTCCTGGGGCTTTGGCATGCCGTCTGCAGGGGTTGGGTTGGGAGGGGTGGTGGGGGATAACAGTGGTAAGGGGGATAACGGTGGTAAGGGGGATAACGGTGGTAATTCAGGGGTACCCGAGGGTGCGAGATCTCGTATGGAGACCGTGTCCTCCCGCCCGTCTGGGTATGTCACCCAGGCATACTGGGGGTTGGCGTGTAGGAGGTGCACCCGCTCGACCAGGGGGTCCGTTTTATGCGTCCTCACGTGCCTCCGCAGTAGGACGGGCCCAGGAGAAGTCAACCATGTCGGTAGCGAGGTTCCCGATGTAGACTTCCGGGGGAAAACGAACATTTTCTCATGAGGGGTCGCATTAGTGGCAGTACAAAGCAGTGACCGAATGGAGTGAAGTGCTGCAGGGAGGACCTCCTGCCAGCGGGAGGTCGGAAGGCCCTTAGATTTTAGTGCTAAGAGGACTGCCTTCCAAACCGTCGCGTTCTCCCTTTCCACCTGGCCGTTCCCCCGGGGGTTGTAACTGGTGGTCCTGCTCGTGGCGATACCTCTTGTTAGCAGGTACTGCCGAAGTTCGTCGCTCATGAACGATGAGCCCCTGTCGCTATGTATATAGCTGGGGAACCCGAACAGAGCGAAGATGTCATTCAGACACTTGATGACCGTGGTACTGGTCATGTCTGGGCAAGGGATGGCAAAGGAGAAACGGGAGTACTCATCAACTATGTTGAGGAAGTACACATTGCGGTCAGCGGAGGGGAGGGGCCCTTTAAAATCGACGCTCAGGCGTTCGAAGGGGCGGGTGGCCTTGATCAGGCTTGCTCTGTCCGGCCTATAGAAGTGCGGTTTGCACTCGGCGCAGATTTGGCAGCTCTTGGTCATGGTCCTGACCTCCTCGATGGAGTAGGGCAGGTTACGGGATTTGATAAAATGGAAAAACCTGGTGACCCCCGGGTGGCAGAGGTCATTGTGGAGGGACTGCAGCCTATCACTCTGCGCGTTGGCGCATGTACCACGTGATAGGGCATCTGGGGGCTCATTGAGTTTCCCTGGCCGATACAAGATATCATAATTGTAGGTGGAGAGTTCGATTCTCCACCTCAAGATCTTGTCGTTCTTGATTTTACCCCTCTGCTTATTATTAAACATAAAAGCTACTGAACGCTGGTCAGTGAGCAGGGTAAATCGTTTCCCGGCCAGGTAATGCCTCCAGTGACGCACCGCTTCTACAATAGCCTGGGCCTCCTTTTCGACGGAGGAGTGTCTCGTCTCGGGGCCCTGGAGGGTCCTTGAGAAAAAGGCCACGGGTCTGCCCGCCTGGTTAAGGGTCGCGGCTAGGGCGAAGTCGGAGGCATCGCTCTCCACTTGGAAGGGGATGGACTCATCCACCGCGTGCATTGCGGCCTTCGCGATATCGTTCTTGATAAGAGTGAAGGCTGCACACGCCTCTGGTGTCAGGGGGAAGGAGGTGGCTTTGATGAGGGGCCTGGCTTTGTCTGCATAGAGGGGCACCCACTGGGCGTAGTAGGAGAAAAACCCCAGGCATCTCTTCAGTGCTTTTTGGCAGTGGGGAAGGGGTAGCTCCATTAGGGGGCGCATTCTGTCGGGGTCGGGCCCGATGACTCCGTTCTCCACCACGCAGCCGAGGATGGCCAGGCGCTTGGTGTGAAACATACATTTTTCCTTATTGTACGTTAGGTTCAGCCGTTGGGCCGTACGGAGGAAATTTGCTAGATTAACGTCGTGGTCCTGCTGGTCGTGGCCGCAGATGGTGACGTTATCCAAATAGGGGAAGGTTGCCCGCAGCGCGTTCTGGTCAACCATTCGGTCCATCTCCCTTTGGAAGACCGAAACCCCGTTGGTGACGCCGAAGGGGACCCTAAGGAAGTGGTAGAGGCGGCCGTTTGCCTCGAAGGCAGTATACTGGCGGTCCTCATGGCGGATGGGCAGCTGGTGGTACGCTGACTTAAGGTCGATGGTGGAGAATACTTTGTATTGCGCAATCTGATTGACCATATCAGATATGCGAGGGAGGGGGTACGCGTCCAGCTGGGTGTACCGGTTTATGGTTTGGCTGTAGTCGATTACCATGCGGCGTTTTGCAGTGGTTTTAACGACTACAACCTGGGCTCGCCAGGGGCTAGTGCTACCTTCGATAATGCCCTCCTTCAAGAGCCGCTCCACCTCAGAGCTGATAAAAGCTCTGTCCCCGGCACTGTACCGCCTGCTTTTGGTAGCGATGGGTTTACAGTCGCGGGTGAGGTTAGCGAACAGGGGAGGGGGGGGGACTTTTAATGTGGAAAGGCTGCAGGTGGTTTGCAGCGGGCGATTTAAAAGTTGTTGGTTGCAGACTGTGAGTGGGGGGAGGGGTCCACCGTATGCTAGTGTGACACTCTTAAGGTGGCACTGAAAATCCAACCCTAGCAGGACGGCAGCGCAAAGACGGGGCAGGACTAGCAGTTTAAATTTTTGATATTCAGTGCCCCCTACTGACAGGGTCACCACACAGTAGCCGCTGATGTCCATTGACTGGGACTTGGACGCCATAGAAATGCGATGGTGCGTTGGCAGAATCGTGAGGGAGTGGCTACGTACCGTGTCGGGGTGGACGAAACTCTCAGTGCTCCCGCTGTCGATCAGGCAACTGGTGGCGCGGCCGTTTACCGCGATATCCATCATGGAGCTGGATAGATGGTGAGGGTGGCCTTGATCCAGCGTCACGGAGGCCAGTATGTGGCTTAGTGAGTCACTATAGTCATCCGCCGAGACGGTGGTCGGTTCCGGTGACGAAATGGCGGTTGAGTGCGTTGGATACGATGGCGGCGGATGCCATGCGGCCGGGGGTACACAAAATGGCGGATAAGATGGCTGCTCCCACGGCCCGCACGCTGCGCTGCTGGCTGGCTTCCCCTTGCAGGCGTTAGCGTAATGGCCTTTCTTCCCGCAGCCCGAGCAGGTAGCTGTCTTAGCTGGGCAGTGCGCTCTGGGATGTTTTAACTGGCCACAGAAATAGCATTTTTGGGCCTGGTTACTGGGCATCGAAGCAGTTCTTACCGGAGGCTGCTGTCTCGGTTGGGTCGCTGCAGCGGTTGGTGCCGGGGGCGGCGGTCCCGTGTCCCACGGTTTCGATTGCCATGTCTCGGCGCCGTTACGGGGGTATGCCTCGAGGTTTCGGTGGGCCTCCTCTAACGAGAGCGCAAGGGCAATGGCCGTCTTCAGGTCGGGTTCCTTGCTTTCTAGCAGTCTCTGCCGGGTGTGGTCTGACTGGAGGCCCCTGACGAAGGCATCACAGGCGAGTCCCTGCGCGTGCTCCACAGCCGTTACCGCTTTACAATCGCAGTCTCTGCAGAGTGCCAGTAGCGCCCGTGCAAATGCCCCTACCGATTCTCCCGGTTGCTGCCTGCGGGATCCCAAGAGGTGTCGGGCGTAAATTGTGTTCACTGGGCGCGTATATTGCCCTTTTAGTAGCTCGAGGGCCGCCACATACGTATTAGAGTCCTGGATTAGCATATATACTTGATGGCTCACCTGGGCGGCCAAAATTTTCAGTTTGTGATCCTCCTCTGTAACCTGTGAGATTGCGAGGAAGGATTCAAAGCAGCTCAGCCAGTGTTCAAACTTGGCTGATGCACCCACATCTTGAGGGTCGAGGTCCAGGCGTGGTGGTCTGAGGGCTCTCAGCAATGTCTGCTGTATCCGTTGCTGTTGTTGCTCCTCAGGTGTCGCCATTTAACTTTTAGCTAATAAAATTGATACGCTTATCAATTACTTCATAAAAGGTGATGAGTCGAAGAAGAGATGATGAGTCGAAAGAAGAGATGAATAAGGCTTTTATTAGCTAAGAAGAGACCATGCTTCTTCGTGAGTGACTGAACAAGTCTGAACGAAACCCACACAGTGGTGGGTGGAGTCAGCTGAGGCATGCCTCCATACACAGCGCCACCCAGAGGTGGCAATATACAATACAGTGGTTTACCACACCTACCTGGACCACCAAGGCAGCCGCAATCCTGAGCGATCCGCCTGGCACTCGAGCAGAGTGCCAGGCTGATCGATCGCGGGCAGGAACCTGGGCAAAAAACTGGAACACGAAAGGTACGATTTTTTTTACTTACCTCGGACACCTCGTTTTTAATCATCACCCCCGAAGCGGCCGGCTGGCCGATGCCCGCCTCCTGCAGCTGTCGGTGTTTTCGACCGGCGATGCTGCAGGTGGTGGAAGTCAATTTCGGGTCTGGGGCGTTACCGGGGCGATGCGCACGGAGATGACGCCACAATCTCCGGGCAAAGTAGACCCGGGCACAATGTTGTAGCACTGCCACAAAACTTCCACCAAATATGATGGGAGTCGATGTCAGCACCGCGCCCGGTCATAAAACCATTTGCGCCCCGCTAGCGCCCCCCAGGGGCACTAACGGGAGGCATAAAGGCACCCAATTTTGCCCCCATAGTGCTTTTAACACTACCCCACAAAATCATTTATTGTGGAAAAAAAAGTGACTGGCGTAGAATTTGGCTTTGTGCGATAGTGTAAAATGGGTGATAGCGAATCGGCAACCCGTTTTACAGCCATCCCAAATTTTATTTCCATTGACTTCAATGGAATGTAAATGAGAATGTAAAATGGGCTGCCAATTCACTATCACCCATTTTACACTATCCCACAAAGTCAAGATCTACCCCACTGACATTTCTACATTCATCTCCAACAAAACATCATCAATGAAGTGCTCTCATGATGTACATCAGAGCACCTCTATGCCAGTAATTAGAAGTTACTAACCTGAACATTTGCTTTTATTTAAATAAAAAGAATGGATTTTGCTTATGGGAGCGTGCGGAAGCCTCCAATCTGGAAAAAATCTACGCCCTTACCTGAGGGCTTCCGAGGTGCGTCTCGTTCCGATCCTGGGTCTCTCCAATTCCAAGTGTGCAGGGCCTACGTATCCCAGAGGTGCATGCGGTTCGCAAGCGCCCCTGGGATCACGTGGGCCATGGGGAGCCAATCAAAGAAGGGAATCTCCCTTCATACACTTGACAGATAGACCTGTCAAATATATGAATGGAGATCACCCTAAAAACACTTTAAAACATTAAATACATGTTTTTAATCAAAAAATTTTAATTAGTTGAAATTACAATAAATTAAATATTTTAAACAAAAATTAAATTTTTTGAATACATAATTAAAAATTTTTACGGGGCTGAAAATAAACTTACCTTTTTTAAAGTATTTTTAAATGATAAATGAGTGAAAAGCTTTTTTTTTACTTTTTTCAATTCTTATCCTGGTAAAAACAGGCCTTACACCTGCTTATACCAGACGTAAGAATTCTAAGGTTTTTCTGCGGGCAGAGGGTCTCCAGAAAGCGGAACTATCTGCCCGCAGAGGCCTTTCTCCAGGGCAGGCATCCGATCTGTCAAGAGCATTCTTGACAGATCGGAAATGCTGGTTTCCAGCGCATGCGCTGTGCATGCCTGAAACCGGCATTTCTGATGTCCCTACGGGTGTATACACAGCGCGTACCCACCCGTAGGGATCGGAATATCTGGCCCAATATTGCCAACTATGTAGTCACATTTTATGTCATATTTCACAATGCTTTTTTTAAAGTTAGCCTTTATAGGCAAACAGGATGGACACGGGCTCCCAAAGGATTACCATACCTGACGTTTGCATTCCAGACATTGCAACTGCACCAGATAGTCATTTATCTACTATGCAGCATGGAACAAAACAAAAACATCCCACACTTTCAGTAATGCTGTTGTGTCAGATATGAAAAATGTGCTGCCTGACACACCCCTCCCCCCATCAAGGATTAATAATACGTTAGCATTTTGTGTGAACATCCATGTTACTGCTTCATGACTGCACCACCTTTTTCTCCCCCAGCTGTGCTCTCAAGGTTATTTGGAAGGTCCAGGTAACCTTTTGCTGATCTCAGCAGTTATACCTTCTGACGATTGCAGACTTCCTATGCAATTTATAAATATGTGCTCAGTTTAATATGGAATTTATACCATGAGTGTGAGGAACTTCATAACTCACGTGTATCAAAGGTGAGTGAGCTGTGAAGCTTCTACTCACAATTATGATAAATTCCATGTTTTTGCCTAACTATGGAGTAAATATTTATAAATTGCATAGCCTGAATGGCCTTGTGACAGCAGCCATCTTGTACAAGAAGGTCATTTCTGTGTCCAGTATGTTTTCTAACAGTGGTGGGGGCTGCACCTCAGTACCAACCTGTAAGTGGTTGGAAATAGTTAGTTAGGTTGGCAGTAGGAATAGGAAACTTGTCCTGTTGCTTGACTTTCAAGCGATTGGAGGACTTGCGTGCAGTTATGGAATTCAAGTCTGAACAAAGATGTAGGGGGCGATTTTCCCACTGGAGGTGAGATGGAGGCGGGCTTCGGTTTGCATGGGTTTGAAACTCACCTCCACTGATAGGTTTCAAAAATTTGCGATTTTCCCATGATTGGCCACTTGATTTCAGAGATGTGGGATGCTCTTGCTCAATTAGTGTTTTGGGACTGAAACTCGCCTCTGTTGACAGCACTTTTCCAGTCTGATTTTATGACTTCTTGCTCCCTTGGCTCATTCCACAGCATTTCTGCATCTCCTACGTCCAACATCTTTTGATAAACCACTATGTCCAATTCCAAGGCAAGGGCTTACCCGAGGCTCTCGGATGAGGCGCTGTAAATGTTGTTTGTGGGGGTGACAGCTGGCATGGAGGTGCTCTTCCACTCATCTCGGAGGAAGGGGCCTGCCAAAGAAACCAAGGCTGTGTGGGTACAGCTGGCAAGGGATATAACCTCCAGATCTGTGTTCAGATTGGGAGACTGTTTCTGTGTATTGATGAAATACCATCCCTGTTGGAAAGTATTAAGATAACTTGAAGCCAAAATGTTGCCGTTATGCCATCTGTTCTTTCGCCTTAGGCAACTCCACATTGCGGGCACTGGCACATTTGCGTTGTCAGGTTGGTGGCCTGAGTGAAAGGAGGCCAGAGAGTCATGTCCATTGTCAATGATGTCCTAGGATGGAGCCAAGGACATGTGCCAACTTGGGCAACCTATGCAAATCTGGCCATGATAAGTTCATCCCTTGCATCCCGGGCAGCCATATGCTCGTGTGCTGCTACTGCCGCTGGTCGATGCACTGGTGCTCTGACCCCCTCCTCCTCCAGATCCTCCTCCTCTTCCTCCTCCTCCTCCTCATCTGAGGTCGATGCAGAAAGAAAACGAATGGTTCCCATTGTAGATGCCTCCTTTGGGGAAGCGCTCATTGCAAGCGGGGAGAGGGTCTTCAAAGGAGGTCCCACAGTTGATGGAGTCAAGCTGCAGCACCTCCGATTTCAGAAGGCCTTCTAAAAGTGCTCAGAGACCTTTTAAAGCCAAGGTCTGGCATCATCTGAAGCAAACAGGTCATGACTGTGTAAAATAGGTTGTTGGAGCATTAATAAAATGCTTCATGGAAAGTCATGTGACATAATTCACTGGTGACTTTGAGCTTCACTCATGAAAATGGTATCACATTACATGACTGGTTACAAAGATTTTATTACTTATATTGCCATTCTGAAATATGATACGCGAATATTATAGCTGTGCAGGCAAAGGTGGTATCAGAAGATCTTCATATAACAAAAGAAAGAATATCTGCTAGAAGCACGTAATTTTTACATCTATGATTATTAATGGCCATTGGAACATGGCGATTGATAGGAACATAGGGACAGGAGTAGATCATTCAGCTCCTTGAACCTACTCTGCCATTCAATGGGATCAGGAAGTGTAGTAAACAAGGTAAGTGAGCTGCAGGCACAAATAGCCACATGGGAATATGATGTTGTGACAATAACTGAGACCTGGCTCAAAAAAGGGCAGGATGTGCTATTAAATATTCCTGGTTATAAAGTGTTCAGGAAAGATAGGGAATGAAAGATAGGAGGTGGTGTGGCAGTATTGGTTAAGGAGAATCTTACAGTGCTGGAGAGGGAGGATGTCCTGGAGGGGTCAAGGACAAGAGTTAAGAAATAATAGAGGTGCCATTACACGACTAGGTGTATTCTATAGGCCACCAATTAGTGGGAAAGATATGGAGGAGCAAATTTACAGAGAAATTACATAGAGGTGCAAGAACTATAGAGTAGTGATAATGGGGGTCTTCAACTATCCTAATATAGACTGGGATCGTAATAGTGTTAAGGGCAGAGAAGGGGAAGGTTTCTGAAGTGTGTTCAGGCGAACTTTTTGATCAGTATGTTTCTGGCCCGATGAGGGAGGAGGCATTGCTGGATCTGGTTCTGGAGAATGAAGTGGGTCAAGTGGAGCAAGTGTCATTGGCTGAACATTTAGTGAACAGTGATCATAGTATCACAAGGTTTAGATTAGCTATGGAAAACAACAGGGAGCAATCTAGAGTAAAAATATTTAACTGGGGGAAGGCCAATTTCAGTGGAATGAGAATGGACCTGGCCTGGGTAAACTGGAATCAAAGGCAGGCAAAACTGTATTGGAACAATGGGCTGCATTTAAAGAGGAAATAGTTCAGGTACAGTTGAGGTAAATTCCCACTAGGGGGAAAGGCAGGGCAACTAAAGTCAGGGCTCCCTGGATGACGAAAACAAGTGTGTATGACAGATGTCAGGTTGCAAATACATCTGAGAATCAGGCTATATATAGAAAGGTCAGAGGAGAATTGAAAAAGAAAATAAGAGGGGCAAAGAGAAGCTATGAGAATAGAATGGCAGCCAACATAAAAAGGTAATCAAAAGTCTTCTGTCGGCATATTAAATAATAAAAGGGTAGTAAGAGAAGGGGTGCGGCCAATTATGGACCAAGAAGGAGAACTATGCATAGAGGCAGAGGGTATGGCTGAGTTACTGAACAAGTACTTTGCATCTGTCTGCACCAAGGAAGAGGATGCTGCCATAGACATAGTGAAGGAGGAGGTAGTGGAGACACTTGATAGTATAAAAATTGATAAAGAAGAGACATTAGAAAGGCTGGCTGTACTTAAAGTAGATAAATCACCATGAGCGGATGGGGTGCATTTTAGGATGCTGAGGGAATTGAGGGAGGAAATCATGGAGGTACTGGCCATAATATTCCAATTCTCCATAGATATGGGGGTGGTGCCAGAGGACTGGAGAATTGCAAATGTTACACCATTGTTCAAAAAAGGGTGTAAAGATAAACCAAGCAACAACAAGCCAGTCAGTTTGACCTCGGTAGTGGGGAAGTTTTTAGAACCAGTAATCAGGGACAAAATTAACAGTCACTTGGATAAGTGTGGATTAATTGAGGAAAGCCTGCACGGATTTGTTAAATGTAAATCGTGTTTAACCAACTTGATCGAGTTTTTTGATGAGATAACAGAGAGGGTTGATGAGGTTAATGCAGTTGACGTAGTGCACATGGATTTCCAGAAGGTGTTTGACAAAGTGCCACATAATAGGCTTGCCTGCAAAGTTGAAGCCCATGGAATAAAAGGGACAGTGGCAGCATGGATATGAAATTAGCTATGTGACGGGAAACAGAGAGTAGTGGTGAACGCTTGTTTTTCGGACTCCAGGAAGGTGGTGCTCCCCAGGGGTCGGTTCTAGGACCATTGCTTTTCTTGATATATATTAATGACTTGGACGTGGGTGTACAGGGCACAATTTCAAAATTTGCAGAAGATATAAAACTTGGAAGTATAGTCAACAGTGAGGAGGAGAGTGATAGACTTCAGGGAGACATAGGCTGATGAAATGGGCGGACACGTGGCAGATGAAATTTAACACAGAAAAGTGTGAAGTGATACATTTTGGTAGAAAGAATGAGGAGTGGACATATAAACTAAATGGTACAATCCTGAAGGGGGTGCACAAACAAAGAGACTTGGGGGTATGTGTGCAAAAATTGTTGAAGGTGGCAGGGCAGGTTGAGAAAGCAGTTAAAAAGGCTTATGGAGCCCTGGGATTCATAAATAGAGGTATAGGGCTTGATTTTATCGATGGGGACGTGATGGAGGTGGGACTCCCACTTTTTGGGTTGTAGTCCCGCCTCCATCGACTTGTGGCCAACCCACACTATTTTCCCTTGATTGACCTTGTTAAGCCCGCCCAGCGGGCTCAGCAGGCCAATTAAGGGACACATGGTTACTGGTGACATTAGCGATTGACATTTCATCTGTCAAGAGCTTCTGACAGATGAAAAATCAGCGTTTGACAGCTCTGTGAAGCTGCCAAACACTGACAATCTGTCATCTAACTTCAGTCCTTCTACTCAGACTCAGTTAGAGATCTCTCCAGACCAGAAAGCAGAGGCTGCAGCTTTTGACAGTTCAGCGGCCATTCTGCTTTCTGTGCCGGTGAGCTGAGGGACTCCCGAGACCTGAAGGGAGGAAGCCTGCAGGAGAAAGTAAAGGTAAGTAAAACTTATTAAAACACTTTACACTTACCTCACACACTTACCTCTGCACACATGCACCCATCACTCACCTGCACAATGGACATCTCGACCCCTCCAACCCCTTCAGACCGACGGTCCACCTCGCTAACTTGGTATGGTTCGGAGCTGTCGGGAAGCCCACACTTCAGGGCTAAAATAGGGATTAGGCAAAAAACTGCCTGTTAACTACCTGTTAACAGGCAGTTAATTGGCACTAATCCCCTTCCTGCCTCGGGGAAGTGACTCCCAGCACAGGTCGGATACCCGCCTCCTGGGACATTGGCATGGAGGCGGGTTCCTGCCCCCCGATTCTGCAATTTTCCCACCTCTCCCACCTCCAAACCCGCCTCGTCGGGGCTTGGAAATTCGAGCCCATAGAGTACAAAAATGTGGACATTATGATGAACCTGTATAAAACACTGATTTGTCCTCAACTGGAGTATTGTGTCCAATTCTGGGCACCACACTTTGGGAAGGATGTGAAGGCCTTAGAGAGGGTGCAGAAAAGATTTACAAGAATGATTCCAGGAACGAGGAACTGCAGTTACGTTGATAGATTGGAGAAGCTGGGGTTGTTCTCCTTGGAGCAGAGAAGATTGAGAGGAGATTTGATAGAGTTGTTCAAATTCATGAGAGGTCTGGACAGAGTAGATAGAGAGAAACTGTTTCCATTGGCAGAAGGGACGAGAACCAGGGGACACAGGTTTAAGGTCATTGGCAAAAAAGCCAAAGGCGATGAAAGAAAAAGGCCTAGAAATTCGGTTGAGGCGCCAAAGTGGCGCCAAGTTCGCCTGGGCGCTGATTTTTGCACAGCGTTCGGAGTAATACCGATCGCCAGAAATTCAGTTTCAGCACCCCTAGAGGGAGACGGGGCGAGGCTTGAGGCGCTCCGCGTCCCTCTTAGGGCGTTGAAACTGAATATCACAGCGCAACCTGCCGCAGCGCCACACGCTGCGGCACGGCGCGCTGCAGTACTGCAGGCCTTCCTCCCATTGTTAAGGGGGAGGGGCCTGCAACAGCGCGATCCCCAATCGCGAGTGCCGGCAAAAGAGCCCGGCACCGAGGAGAAGTGCCGGGCTCTCGGGAAACAGCCGGCAATGCCGTGGGGGGGGGGATCAGGAGGCCGGGGACGGAGGTGCTGGCAGGCGGCCACCGAAAAAAGCGGCCGCCCCGCCCCTCCACCTTAACTTGCGCCACTGCCGGCACAGCAAGGCCCCGTGAACTGGGTGCGGGTAGCGAACGGCGCTACAGCAGCGTTCGCTACCAAATATCGCGATCGGGGCGCTAATCGGGCGCTGCGCACACCGATGACGTCATCGGTGGCGGCGCAGCACAACAGGCTAATGCCACCATTAGCGCCCCCGCTGAATATCGTGGGAGGCACAGCCAGTGGCGCTACAGCCACTGACTGCCATCTTTAGGCACTAACAGGTGGTGTTACATACCCAATTTCTCCCCCAAAATGTTTTTACGCAGCAAGTGGTTAAGATCTGGAATGCACTGCCTGAAAGGGTGGTTAAGGCAGACTCAATCTTATCTTTCAAAAGGGAGTTGGATAAGTAGCAGAAGGAAAAAAAGTTGCAGGGTGACGGGGAAAGGGTGGGAGAGTGGGACTAGCTGAGAGCAGGCACGGGCTCGACGGCTGAATGGCCTTCTTCCGTACTGTAACCATTCTATGATTCTATGATTCTAAGTACAGGTACAACACCGGTAATCTGGCACCCGATGGTGAGGCACCTTCAGTGGTCCGGCACGAGGAAGGTCCTGCTGTCACATTCCCTCCCTGGGATGGGTCCGGCTCGGGTCCCGGGACCGCCGCTGGGTCTGGATCAGCACCTGGACCGCGCAGCATCAACGACGGCTCGGCGGAGCGATGGAGCCCGAGCCCGAGCCGCCTGTGGGTGGCGGGGTCGGCGGCGGCACAGGGAGGGCAGCAGCAGGAAGAGGAGGAGCAGGTGGTGGCGGTGTTTGTGGTGACTTTCGACACCTTCAGTGGTTCGGAATTTTCAATGGTCCGGCACCGGCCTGGTCCCGAGGGTGCCGGATTACCGGGGTTGCACCTGTAGAGCTGGGAATGTCTGACTGCTAAAGCAATGCTAGGTTAAAGCATACTGAGTCAGAAGGGATAGTAGTAGGCCATTCAGCCCCTCGAGCTTGTTCCATCATTCAATGAGATCATGGCTGATCTGCGACCTACCTCCATATACTCGCCTTTGGCCCATATCACTTAATACCTTTGGTTAACAGAAAGCTGTCAATCTCCAATTTAAAATTAACAATTGATCTAGCATCAATTGCTGTTTGCGAAAGAGAGTTCCAAACTTCTACCACCCTTTGTGTGTAAAGTGTTTCCTAATTTCACTCCTGAAAGGTCTGGCTCTATTTTTTAGACAATGCCCCCTAGTCCTAGAATCCCCAACCAGCGGAAATAGTTTCTCTCTACTCTATCTGTTCCTTTTAATGTCTTGAAAACGTCGATCAAATCACCCCTTAACCTTCTAAATTCTAGGGAATACAACCCTAATTTGTGTAATCTTTCCTTGTAACTTAACCCTTGAAGTCCGGGTATCATTCTGGTAAACCTACGCTGCACTCCCTCCAAGATCAATATATCCTTCCTGAAGTGTGGTGCCCAGAACTGCTCACAGGGCGCCAGGTGTGGTCTAACCAGGGTTTTGTACAGCTGCAGTATAACTTCTACCCCCTTGTATTCTAGTCCTCTAGATATAAAGGCCAGCATTCCATTAGCCTTTGTGATTATTTTCTGTACCTGTTCATGACATTTTAATGATACAGCAGCACAGCGTCCTGAAGCCATGTTATATATCCACATTAAATAGCAGATCATGGGCTGAGGGCTTTGATTCCTCACACACTGCTTTTGATTTAGCTAGACTATTGTGGGTGGGCACGAAGTGAATAGGAAACACTGCTTCAGAAGAAAACACAGTCAACCCAGCCCAGTTTCCAGAGGAGTGTCTGAAAATCAGGCGGCCAGTCAACCTGGCCCACTCTTGTACACTTCACAGTAGTGGGCTATTGGTAAAGGCCATGGAGAAGATATCCAGCTGTGTTCTTGGTGAGTGCATGGCTGAGGGACACGTCAGAGAAAAGGGAAAAGTAAAGTGACCTCACCACAAGGAGGGAGAGGAAATAAGAAGGAGAGGTACCCTGGGTCACTCTAGATAGCTCCTACTACCCAGTTACAGAGTGACATTAAAAAAGTCTTGGCACTGCCTTTCCCTACCCACAGCCTAGGGTTGGTTCAGGGGCTACAGTGATCGTGAAAGAGAGAAAAATAATAAAAACGCCTTTAACTTTTTTTTAAATACCTCTTACTGCAGGACAGCTAACTACTTTATTTGTTTCTTTTTACTTAAGTTTCTCTTGACATTAAAATTAAGGTAATAGGGCTTTTCATTATTTAATATTGAAGATCCTGTGAATTGGAGAAACATAGTAATGCCTACTAATAAACATTAGGGTGAAATTGTTCACAAAACTGGCGATAGCAAGTCAACAGCCCGTGGTACATCCCGCCAGACTTTCTTTACCATTGGATTTCTGGTCATGTTATCTTTACTTTTATTGTTCATTATGCTAGATGTTTTTTTTTTGCTAATTTCACAGTTACAATCTCAGTTTTCACATAACTACAGTTCTCTTTGATAGATATTGAGCTTTTAAGGTCTTTGTTTCTAAGAGGTTTTATTTCCTGCTGTGGTATTTTGTCATCGTAACTGCTCTCATTGCTCTGACGTTGGCCCAGTCGTTGGGATTTTTACCCAGTCTCAAGTGCCATAGGCTTGTAACATAAACAAAAATATACAGGAACATGGTTAAAACAATGCACTTTAATTTATCAAAATAGCTGTTTGCTATTCGACACTTTTCTGTTATGCTTATCATAATTGTAAAAGCTTTACTCATGAAAATAGAAGAAACAATATTTAGTTTTGAATTTTACAGATAAATAATTGTAAAATAGAAATAGTGGGGTAAAGTTTCCACTTTGGGTGCCCGTTTTGAAAAGTGTTTTATTTTCACACTGAGTTTCTGCTCAAACTCATTTGCATATCACCGAATGCAAAATCTGCCATGAACCAGTGCAATCCGGCAACATTTTAAAAGGTACTTTAAAAAAAATTGCTTTAAAAAATATTCCTTGATATATTTAATAGTGGTAACTTGGTAAAGTTTGATTAATACAGCTGAAAACGGGTTTATCGCAATGTCAAGCCACCACCTGTGAGTAACCCAATCTTAAATGACTGAAAATGACTTTTAAGAAATATACACAACTATTTTCTAGTTAGATTAGGGTACAGTAGTCAGTTCATTCGTAATTTTTTTTTAAAGATTTCATTCAACACCTTTCAAAACGTATCTGTTAGCCTCCTTGCGCCTAAAAGATCTAGCTTAATTTTCAGTGCCTACTCGAAGGTCTGCAAATGAGTGCAATTAGCGAAGACTACCAATGGTGATTAATTCACCCTGAGGACATGGCCAGTTTTGTTCGCGGGGGTTGCTTTTTGCATGACATTTTAAAAACTAGCATAAAAGATTGCGGGAAACTCAAGCTGCGCTGAACGTAATTTGTGCTAATCGAGCAGTAACTCCAGGCCAGTGTAATTAATCTAATTAATTGATAACAGCAAGGGAAACAGGACATCTGGGGCCTGAGTGAACAAGCAACTGTGTATCTCCTTAACCAATCAGATTGAAGGATTGTGAATTAACAGTGCAAGGACTAAGAAAGAGGGTGAATTAGACTGCGTGAATTCAATGTCAAATCAGTTACAGAAAGAGAAATAAAGAGAAGGAAAGAAAGGTTGGATTAAGAGAGAGAGAAAAAAGGAAAAGTTAAAAATAAATTTTTAACAATTGGACTTTTTAAAAATCTCTAACAACAATTAACATAATTGTAATAATTTATTTTCAGTGCCATAGAGGTTGATTGGCTGTGATTAACACATATCATGTCATTAAAAGGGTACAGGAAACTCTTTTTTATCCGGCACCGACGGGACCCGCGTGGTGCCGGTTGATCAAAAAGTCCGGATTACAGAGAGGTATACTTATCAAGATACGAGAGCCCTGTACACGGCCACAGGTGCAGGAGCCCCGGTTACACGGCATTTGTGCAGGAGTCCCCGTTACACGGCCACAGATCCAGGAGTCCCTGTTGCATGGCCACAGGTGCAGGAGTCCCAGTTACACAGCCACAGATCCAGGAACCCCGGTTACACGGCCACTTATATATAGTAAAACTTACCTGAACCATAGACGTCTCCTCTGCAAGATTCTAGAGATGACAAAAGATATTCACTTAACAGAGCTGTTAGAAAGCATGCTTCAGAATCGCCGGTTCTATGTTGAACTAGGTGGGAAGCGCAGCAGGTGGCGTATTCAGAAGAATGGTCTTCTTCAGGGAAGCGTGCTTGCACCGCTGCTGTACAACATCTATACGAATGACCAACCTATAGACAGTGTCACATGCCGTTTTATATATGCTAATGACTTATGTGTCACTGCCCAAAGCACTGATTTTAACACCGTGGAGAAAACGCTTTCTGAGGCCTTGGAGGGACTAAAATCCTACTATGAAGAAAACCACCTTCGCGCAAACCCATCAAAGACGCAAGTTTGTGCATTCCATCTCAGAAACCGTGAAGCCAAACGCCAGTTGAAAGTAACCTGGTGTGGAGCAACACTGACGCATTGCGAGCACCCTATCTACTTAGGAGTCACCCTTGACTGATGCCTCACCTTCAAGAACCACATCGAGAAGACAAAGGCAAAAGTGAGTGCACGAAACAACATCCTGAATAAGCTCACTAACACAAGATGGGGAGCAAGCCCGAAAACATTGCGAACCAGTGCACTTGCTCTTTGCTATTCCACTGCCGAATACGCCTGCCCTGCATGGGAAAGGTCTACTCATGCCAAGAAGATGGATGCCGTTCTGAATGCAAGCTGCCGATTTATCACAGGTTGCTTAAAACCAACAAACACCAACAGCCTATGTATCCTGGCGGGTATCGCTCCCCCTGATATAAGAAGAACGGTAGCCAGCAAGAAAGAGCGACTCCGTCAAACATCAGATGAGAGGCACCCTCTGCATTGTCATACACCTACACCCAGCTGCCTAAAGTCAAGGAAGAGCTTCATGAACAGTGTTGTTCCGTTACAATCAACCTCATCTGAAGCCCGCATCGCCTTGTGGAAAGACCGGCTCGCCAGTCTTGAACAACCCCAGCGATGGAAATTTTACCTGATGAAAGCCTTCCCCCAGGAGCTAATTGCAACTGGGCAATCTGGAAGTGCCTTAACAGACTTAGGACCGGTGTAGGTTGATCAAAGGTGTCACTAAGCAAATGGGGATATTCAACCAGCCCGACAACTTGTGAATGTGGAACTGAGGCACAGACTATGCAACATCTCCTGCAATGCCCATCGTTAGAGGAACCCTGCACTGTTGCAGATCTTGCCGAATCCAACAACAAGGCGCAAAAATGTGTCCAGTTCTGGCTGGGCTATGTATAGACTGTCCGTGGACACGATAAGAAGAAGAAGACCTGAACCTACTTCTAAATTTTGCCGGTTAAGAGAGTTTCCTGTACTTAGACTTGAAATGACAAGACTTAACTTTCTGTGGCTAGTTTAGTTCATATCAACCGCACAAATACAGCAACTTCACGCCATTCAATGCATTTTAATGGTAAGGCAGACGATTGCCTCATCTAAAAATTCTGTTACATTTGTGCATAAATAACAGAAAGCGTCTTTAGCCTCACAATGTAATTAAAAGCATGAGGGCTAATTCCACAATCCTTGTACTCCCGATAGAGAAGCTGTGTTTAAAAGAGGCATGGACTGGAGTTAGAGCTACAATACTGCAGTGAGTGCCAATTCTCTGGCCCACTTTTTCTGCCAGCAGAGTTCTTGCTGGGAGTGTGGCACCACGGAATTAACCCTATTATTTTAATTTTAGAATTACATCTATTTTATGAGAATTTTTGAACAAGAATCAGTAACAATAAAACATTTCCGAGTATTGCATTTATTTCTAAAGATAATGGGGTGAATTTCTGTGTGGGGGGGGAGGGGTTTCCTGATCGTCTGTCACAACTTTAGCAAAAGAGCTATGGAAACCCTGGAAAAATGGTGGAAACAGCCAATTTCCCTGGGGTTTCTGTGGCTTTACCACTGGACGATTGGGAGAGCCCTCAATATCCCAATTGCCCAAGGTTCAATTTCTGGTCTGTGCTGTGCTAACTAATCTCAGCTGGGAGTGTGGAAGTGCTACAATTCGCCTCAGAGCTCCTAGGCTAGAAAGGGGAAAACCAGTGAGGGTTCCTGCTCAAGATCACTATCCAACGATCTCTGATGGAAGGTGCGCATATGTGGATGTCTGCTAAGAACAGGATTGGACAGTGATGCTCTGCGGGATTAAATAGCCTTCTGACAGCATGCTCCAGGTTCACACATGAATAGCCACTTGGGCCCGGCACTGGATGGCTATTGATGTTTGTGAAACTGTATCCAGCACAAATCCGTGCCTTCAAAACAAGAAAGGAGAAATTGGAAAACGAAACAAAATCATAAACTATAAACTACATACTATAAATATAGCTTTAAGAGTGACTTAGCTTTAAGAGTGACTAAATTAAAACAGAAGTTGAGGGACTCTTCATTTTACTACATAATATTTGTCTCATCAGTAATATTTATTGTGCAAGGACAGTGACCAACTACACAGAGACTGCAATTAGACTGAACTCTAGTGTTCCTTAATATTTTATTATGAAAATAAATAGCATATTTTTAGTTTACTTTCAGGTGGCTAAAACATAACATTACATTAAAAAATGTATATGTCATAGTTTTCAAGATAATGATCCAGACATTTTAATGAAGCATAAAATGGTCTAGGTGATGGTGTGTCATGGCTTTTAGTGAGAGCACGCTATTTGCCTAATGATGCAGACAGCAGAATAAACGTAGAAAGAATTATCCAGTCATTACACTGTGGTGTAATGTGAAAGAAGCAGTAGGATACCTGAAAGTTAAAATGAAAATTTTGACTGAGTTGGAACAGAAATTGAAAGCTTTATTGCCTCCTTGTTGGTAACATGAAGGTGCTCCCTGTTTCACATCATGTATTAGGAAAAAATATTGAAGACAGAAAGGGCACAAAAAGCAAAGCTGGTGAGCTTCAATTCTTTTTTCCTGATACTAGTGTCTCTTCACCATGTGCTCAGTATACTGTGTAATACTGATTTTAAATTATGCTAGGAAATGTTAACAATGGATGGCAGGCTTTAATCAGTCATTTAAAAGTGCTGTAGACCTGGAGAAGGTTCCTTGTTTGACAGACTTTGTTGCAGATATAAAAGTGGATGACAAATCTTCAATGCCAGATCCTAGTTGACTAATATGCCATGGAGATTGAGTTGGGCAAATTGGATGTGCACAGATTGGCATCCTGCCTATTCAGAGACACAAAGAATGGTAGTCTGTATAATACCACTGCTACAGGCATGTTCTGCTCTGGTCCTGGGGATTGGTCTGACCTGACAATCCATACTCCCGCAGCAGTTGATGAAATTTCTTGTCAGGCAGCAGGTGGACTTTGGTAGTCATATATAAATATTAGACACTACAGACCAGGGAGCCCATCCACATCTCTTGATTCTCGCGATCAATGGTTTTGAAATCCCAGTGACTGATCAAGAGTCAAACTCTCTGTCTCTTTGTAGAGGATACAGATGTTAATGTTTTAAACATGCCAAATTTGCCCAACAATAATTTTGCCTAACTTTTAAGTTCCTATTGAAATACCTCATCCAGAAAATAATCAGACATCAAGCTTAGTGGAATTTAAACCAATTCTTAAATCACAATGAATAGTAGTCAAAATGTTGGGATGGCTCCTGCTTGCCTGGTAATACTTGGGCAAATCTACTGTGGTCTTAATCATAGGAATAGCTACACTCTCACTTGGAAGCAGCAATGACAGCTTAAAGGAGAGCAGTATTCAGAACTGGACAGACACATGTTTGGCTTAACCCTTATAAACTGATCAGCTTAAGGGCTGTGGTTTTAATAAGACTGCTCCTAAATCATGAATCATCTTATCCCCACAACTTGGGCATAATAGACATTTTAGTTCCATAATATATGGGAGTTGAGCAGAAGAGTGTGGAATCAGGTCGATCTCTGGTCTATCTAGCAGCTCCTTACTCCTCCTCCTCCAGATCCAGGGACCATTCGTTTGTGGGTCCTAAGAAGAGTCCTCAGAAGCAGCGATTCTCTACATCCTCTTCCAGTTGTCTCATGGATCAACGGTAAGTCCTTTTCTGTTGTCCCACTCAATCAGTTAGCAACATTGATCCTATTCCCAGTGAACCATTTTGTTCATGCCCAACTCCCAGTGTTCATGACCTGTTGACAGTATCCTTACTAGATCCTTTATTATCAATGCTGGGCAAGATTTTACACTGAGTATTTAGGAGACCAATTTTTCTTGGTTTTATAAGGGAGGTCTTGAGAATCCTATCTACTGTTCAGTCTTTCTGGTCTCATTCAAGTCTCATGTTGATTTTCATTTCTCCTGCCATAGGTGGCAATGGGCAACCTTGAACATAAAATCCATGCTGTCCCAGTCTCCTGGACTCTGGAACATATTTCTGCATCAAAATTATCAGGAGTTGGGTGACTATTATTCTGTCAAAACAAGTTCTACAAAAAACTCAAAATATGTGAACCAGCTTCAGCTGCATATTCCTAGCAAACTTATATATCCAACAATGAGGTCTTTCTTACTTTTCTGGGTTGAGCTATTCCATTGGAAAGCCATGATGATTTGGTTCTCCATATGCCCAAGCAAATTTCCAGCGCTGCATTATGTTGGCCCATCTATCTCTTCTGATTTATCTTTTGATCAAATCTCTATTTGCAGCAGATTTATTGAAGGCCATCTTCATCTATTTCAAAGTAGTTTGAAGGCACTCTAGGTTTGGTACAGAGCCACAGCCTTCCCTCTTGGTTTGATGTCCACACATTCTGACATTCCATTCTTTCTCTCTCTCTCACTTGCTCCTTTGTATTCAGTTGTCCACCACTCAGGAATTATTCCTGGTTTTCCTTCCAATTGTCAATTCTGATATCTTAGCTTAAAAGCTTAGCTTAAAAGCTGGGGTCTACTACCATGTTTCTTACTGCCACCACGGTGTCTAGGTGGGCTGCACAAGCCTTGGTAAACCTGTTGAAGCTTGAACCAGTACGGGCAATCTTACGTGAATTGGAATTGGTTCCCATTGAATTCATATTAGTTGTCCTTAAAGTAATCCCTTTGGCCATGTTTGAACCTGAGGATCCATGGCATTCCAGGTACTTGGCATCCATCTTCACACACAGACATGCAAAAGAAATATGTTGAGAGTTGGACCCTGATGAAGGCAAAAAGTAATTTTGGAATGCAGTATGCAAAGAGAGTATTGGGTAAAAAGTGGGAGAACAGAGTAACCAATCTTTCACCAGCTTGTGCGCAGTAATGTGGCATTTTATAATGAGAAGCTTACAATTTATGGGGCATGCGGTGTGCCTTATATCTGAAGATGGATACCATTGGAAGGCAAAGCAATGTGTTCTAGCTGGAAAAATATGACCAGAGTTAAGATGTCGGCACTGTGTCATGAATGAAAGATGGCAGAAGATGCTGGCAGAAAGGACAGCATGGTAGTGAAGGTTTGTGGCATCCATAGCCAACCCAGTTATGATGACTGCCTCACTTGATTCTTATAGCAATATCAAGCCACTCGTGCCTCCTTACATTCAATAGAATTTATTTGATTCCTCTAAGACTCCACATGCATGAACCATAGCTTCTTCTCACCTCATCAAAACATTCTCAGATGAAAATAGAGCAATTTTCTGTTCATTAGTGACCTGGTTCTTCCCTTCTACTGCCTCTTTATTAAATGACCTTTCAGAGCTAGGAGAAAGAATTATTCTGTCTGTAGAGGTAGTTAGATCATTGAAACATATCTAATTTCTATTTCATAACTTGGCAGCCTACCTTTAAAATGTAATTATGGTTCAAAAAAGTTCTCCCTGCAGAGAAATCCTCCTATGTGGCTGTTCTGCTTCTGGTCACAGTTCTCTTACTCTTGTTAACAAATGCCTTCTGATAGTTGCACATACTGAAGGAAATATCCTTCCTTCTAGACTCCACAGATACTTATTTTCAGCAGATCGGATCACATAACACGTATAAGGAATCTCCTATTTCAGTCCGGACTGTTTGAAGCATTCCTTAACCTGGCAGCCAGGAAAGGACATGTTAAGACAGTCAGACTTGCATTTATATAGTGTCATAACTTTGTCTATTTTGCATTACATGAGTTTAGCCATTTCATTTCCTTTATTGATCGCTGCACCCTTAATCCTAATCTTCTGATCCATTATGTGTACAAAAATAGGTTTCCATTGTCAAGCCCAGTGCTGTTTCCTTAGTGAGAGAACCTTATCAATAGTATCCCTTTTAAAAATGAAATAGTTACAAAGAATTTTGACTAGCTGTTATTCAGCTTACTTCTATTGATTTTAATATATTCTTAATATTACCCCATCCCATAGCATGAGAACTAATTAGAAAAATTGAAATTATACGATTGTTGAAGCACCCCAAACTGCTGATTGTAATGACTGTATCTAATGTTTTAATTCAGCTCCTTCACACCATCAGGCTTAGTAACTGCCTCAATCCAGTACTACCAAATACATCATTGTCACTTAGCAGTTAAATAAAAGTATATCAAAAATACAAAAGATTCTAAAGTTACTTTTAATAAAATAAATACTAAGAGTGAGACTCATAAAGTTATTTTCTTCTTAGCAAAGGAAACTCTCTAGATCTTCTCTTATGGGGTGATTTTTTCCTTTGGTCATCCCAGCACATAATGGGAGTGCATGTAGGGAAATTGTGCATTCCCACCGCCCCCATTAATTTTCTATCCATTAATGTTCAAGGGTCCTCTACGACTCACCCTGTTCACAAGTTGTAGATACTGTTATGTTATATTATGCCTCTCAATTTTTCCATTTGTTTAAAGACTTAAAAAGCTTAGATATCCACCTGATCATCCTTTCTTGGCATCTATGGTGTGGAGATGCCGGTGCTGGACTGGGGTGGACAAATGTAAGAAGAGAATTTTAGGCCTCTATTTATTGTGGATCTCAAGACAATAACTTGAAAAAACTATCATCAGGTTAAGAGGTAGAGAGGTGTAAAATTAATTTCAGAAGTCCCTGTACACCTTTATAATTTTAGAGTGCTGACATTTCTTATTTTTCTGAAAAATAGATGAAATGGCAGCTTTTTTGTCATAATTAATGAACCACTAATGAAATTGCAGAATTGCATATTTTCAAAATGTGCAGTTCCTGAGAAAACAATTTCATGAGCAGTATTTTTTTCAAAAGCAACAGATCACAAAATTCCTACAGTAATGATCCTTTAACACTTTTCAAGAAGCTAATTTACCACTTAGCTGGTATAATTGTGAGAAAGTTCCTTAATTCAACTGTGGAGTGCACAATTGCAGTAGAAAACCATAAAATGCCAGCAGAGCAAAACAGATTTTACTGATTAGGCGATGCAAGTCCTGGAAACCTCTGTAATGCAGTAGAGGAAACAGAACCCCAAATATAAAGAAAATAAAGAACTTGCAGTTATATAGCGCCTTTCATCACCTCTGGATGTCCTAAAGCACTTTGTAGACAATTAAGTACTTTTGAATTGTAATCAGTGTTGTAATGTAGAAAATGGAGCAGCCAATTTGCACACAGCAAGCTCCCATGAATAGCAATGTGATAATGACCAGTTAACCTGTTTTAGTGATGTTAGTTGAGAGATAAATATTGTCCGGAATACCAGGGATACCCCTGCTCCTCTTTGAATAACGCCATGGGATCTTTTACGTCCACCTGAGAGAGCAGACAGGGTCTCGGTTTAACGTCTCACCCGAAAGAGCATGTCCAACAGTGCAGTGCTCCCTCAGTACTGCACTGGACTGTCAGCCTGGATTATATGTGCAAAGGAAGCAGCAAGCATGGGAATACATGATAGAGATGATGAATATTGTAGTAACCACAAAAAGGACCTGGCAGGAAATGAGAAAGAAGCTGCAATACTTCAAGGAAAGCACAAAGGTAAGGTGTAAATATTTCTGTAAAATATCAGCTCAGGACATATATGTGCATGATGCAAAGTTGTAATTGTAAAAGATATATGGGAAAATAAATATATTGACAGAGAAAAATTAAGAATGCAACACATAAAGTAGTAGAAGTAAAAATGACAGAATTATACAGATTTTATTATGCATGCCATGTTGCAAGTAAGAATATACTCCAGGGATGAATTTCTCTGGCTCAAACCAGCTTTTCTCAATTCCCATTGCTCATAATAGTGCATGTGATGACAATTCAGTACCCAAATGGATGAATGTGCTTATTTGCTGATGATGCCCCATCTGCTCTCTTCAAAGAGAAAAGAGAACTCAGCTGCTCTCCAGCAGAACCTGAAGAGTACCACTTATAAGCACATCAAGCGTTACCACCACCCCCACCACTCCATCCACACAGCTCTTATGTTTAAGGGCAAAACTCCCACATAATTGAAAAGAACAGGTGGTGGACCCCCAAAACGAGATCCACTAATGGCGTATGAGCATGCTATTATGGATCTGCAATGAAATCAGAAAATTCTGAAAATACACAAGAAAAGATCCATTTCTGGTGTGCTCCTTCATTAGAACTGAAAACTAGTAAGCCTCCTTTGTAGGGTTGAAAAAAAAATTCCTGAACAGGGGAAGAAACAGCCGATTCTTCATTCGCAGAGATGAAGCTCATGGATAGAATGGCCTGTTACTGAATCTGTTAACTTCCCCTCTGTGATTGGGTTATCTGTTGTTTTTTCCCTTCTCTTTTACTTTGCTGATGGATCTGCTGCATAATTCTAGCATTTTTTAATTTCAGTTTAGCAGCATTTGTAATTTTCACTTTGTTTCTATTGTAAATCTGCTTATGAGGGAGGGCTTAGAAGGCATGGGGCCTGTGGAAATTGTAGAACACAGAGCATTATATTATTAAGATAGTCTATGATTTGCATAATATGTATCATGAACATATCCATACAGTGATTGTGCTTAAGTACATTACAAAGCATATCATGAAAATACAGTATGGATAAATGTATTTATTTACTCATAATGTGTTATAAGCTCTATTCAGTGACACTTCGAAGCAGTGCTGATGGAATGTTACATTTTTGGATGTGTTGCCCTTGAGATAATGGGGTAGAAATTGGGGTATGTTGTGTCCGTTTTTCGGGAGTTAAACAGGCATAACACAAGTTAGCAATGGGACAGCCTAATCTGTGCAGGCGTTCGGCTCACTGCTAAATTCACCCATTTTTTTAGGCAGAAGTCAAACCGAGTGTCTTTGAGCAGAATATTGGTGAGTCGATGCCACTTGATGCCCCTAATGATAACTGCTTCCATCACTTTAGTGATGATTGGGAGAAGGCTGATTTGTGGGGAGGGGTGGGTAATTGGCTGGGTTAGATTCACCCTGTTTTTTTTTGTTTGTGGATTGGGTATAACTGAGCACTTTTTCACATTGGGTCAATACCAGTGTTATGGCTGCACTGGAACTTCTTGGCTGGGAGAGGCAGCCAATTCTAGTGCACAAGTCTTCTGCACAACAGCTGGGACGTTGTCAAGACCCAATGTGTCCCGTGTGTTTAGCCACTTGTTAATGTCGTGTGGCATGTACTCAATGGTAAAGCTAGAGGACCTTCTGTACTCACTGCAACTTGTCAAATGGTTATGCAGCCACCACAACTTTAACCCAGAGTGCACTTAGTACAGGGGTAAAAGTTCATGACACACAAGGGATAAATACAACTGTGAAACCCAAGTAAACATTTACACCACAAGTACAGTAACATTTAATTCACTTTTAACATATCTTGCCGTCTATCATTCTTTTATTATGCAATAAACATTCATCAGGGGATAGAATTTCCGTGGGGTTTCACCCTTTCTCGCATCATGATTTCAGTGAAAGATCGGCAGAGACCCTGGAGAAACGTCGGAAACTGAAATTCTACCTCCAGACGTTCAAAAGTAAAGCTAACAGAATATGCAGTTTTCTATAAAAACTGAATGGATAAAACAAATAGCAGTCTTACAGGTGTTCCTAATTCAAATGCATTGTGAAGCTTTTGTCCATGGCAATTTTGTGCAGCATGCAGAATACTACCATACCCAAGGAATGTGCTGATCAGCTGGCTGATGTCTTCACCGCCATCTTCAATCTGTCATTGGCCCAGGCAGTAGTCCCTACATGCTTCAAGACCGCTACCATTATTCCTGTGCCAAAGCAAATGGCTGTGACGTGTCTGAACGACTATCGACCTGTCGCACTCACATCCATCATAATGAAGTGTTTCGAGAGACTGGTCCTGGCTCACATCAAAGCCAGTGTTCCCGCCTCTCTTGACCAACACCAGTTTGCCTATCGTGCAAACAGATCAACGGAGGATGCAATCACAACTGCTCTACACTCTGCACTGAATCACTTAGACGGTAAAGAGACCTACATCAGAATGCTGTTCATAGACTACAGCTCAGCATTCAACACTATCGTCCCCAACAAGCTGGTCACCAAACTCCACACTCTTGGCCTGAACACTTCCCTCTGCAACTGGACCCTGGACTTCTTAACAAACAGACCCCAGTCTGTCAAATTAGGTAACCACACCTCCCCCCCCTGACCCTGAACACGGGGGCCCCACAAGGATGTGTGCTGAGCCCCCTCCTCTACTCCCTCTTCACCCACGACTGTGTGGCTGTTCATGGTTCCAACACCATCATCAAGTTTGCGGATGATACCACGGTGGTAGGCCAGATCACCAACAACGATGAGTCAGCCTACAGGGAGGAGGTCCAGCATCTCATGAAGTGGTGCGCCAATAACAACCTGGCCCTCAACATCAAGAAAACCAAAGAAATCATTGTGGACTTCAGGAAGTCTAAAGGCGGAAGTCACACCCCCATCCACATCCATGGGGCTGTGGTGGAAAGGGTGGATAGCTTTAAGTTCCTCGGAGTCCACATCACGGAAGACCTCTCCTGGTCCCTCAATACCTCCTCTCTGGTGAAGAAGGCCCAGCAGCGCCTATATTTCCTAAGGAGGCTGAAGGGATGTAACCTGTCACCCCTGATCCTCTCTAACTTTTACCGCTGCACAATAGAGAGCATCCTGACGAACTGTATCACAGTATGTTATGGCAGCTGTAGCTACTATGACCGGAAAGCCCTGCAGCGGGTAGTCAAAACTGCCCAGCGCATTACCGGCACCCAGCTACCGACCATAGAGCACATATACCAGAAACGCTGTTTACGGAGGTCACGGACCATCATCAAAGACCCTACCTACCCCAGCCACAGTCTGTTCGCCCTCCTGCCATCTGGGAGACGCTACAGATGCATTCGCACCCGAACGACCAGATTTAGGAACAGCTTCTTTCCCAGGGCTGTCATCCTACTGAACTCCACAAATAAACTCTAAAGCCTGCACATCTGCCAATGCACTTTATTATGTTTATGTTAATGTATTACAAGCCAAATGAATGTTGAATGTTTAAATGTCTTAATCTAAACGTACACTCTCGGGAGCCGCAAGCCTACATTTCATTGTACTGCACTTGTGCACTAACAATGACAATAAAGTTGATTGATTGATTGATTGATTGATAATCATGCAGGCCTGCTCTGGGATATATTGTAATGCTTACCCCAATCCCGACTGGTACAAGCATATAAAGTGTTGTTTGAACAATGCAAGTGTCTGCCCAATAAAGCCCTGGACACCCAAGTCCTGGTTGTAACTGTTCCCTGCTGGGGTACAGGAGTTGTGCAGAGGTGTTACTAGCCATTATTGCACTGGCTACTCCATATCTTCAAGGAGCCCTCCACCCATTCTTTCTTTCCTTTCAAAGAGCTGCGCCACTTTTGCCTCAGAGAAAGCATAATGCCTATCCCCTTAGAACCATATACTGTATTGAGATGTATTATTTTCTAATGATGGTTGTATATTATAAGGATATAAGAAATAGGAGTAGAAGTAGGTCATACAGCTCCTCGAGCTTGCTTTGTCATTCAGTATGATCATGGCTGAACTTCTACATCCACTCCACTTTCCTGCCCCATCCCCATATCACTTGATTCCCTTAGTTCCCAAAACTCTATTGATCTCAGTCTTGAATATACTTAACAACTAACCATCCATAGCCCTCTGGGGTAGAGAATTCCAATGAAATTTCTCATTTCAGTCCTAAATGGCCGACCACTTATGGAGGTGATTTTCCCATTGGAGGTGGGTTGGAGAACATAAGAACATAAAAAATAGGAGCAGGAGTAGGCCAATCGGCCCCTCGAGCCTGCTCCACCATTCAATAAGATCATGGCTGATCTGATCCTAACCTCAAATCTTCTATCACTCTGCATCCACCCGAACCCATGTGATCTCCCAGGAGAGGCGAAAAACCAGCTAAAAGACCCCATGGCCAATTTGGGAGAAAAAAATCTGGGAAATTCCTCTCCGACCCATCTAGGCGATCGAAATTCTTCCAGGAGATCACTCTGTCCCTATATTTTCTACAGTACTTACCTTCTGTAAGGGCGATCTCCACCCCAGCCAGGAACAGGAATAAAACCATCTCCTGAAATCTAACACAGAATTAGAACACAGTAGGAGCAGAACCAGGCTACACGGCCCCTGGGCCCACTCCACTACCCACAGGGCCATGACCATTCCGAACCTAGACTCATGTCCAATTTCCTGCCCGCTCCCCGTAACCCTTAATTCCCTTTACCTCTAGGAAACTATCTATTTCTGTTTTAAATGCATTTAATGATGTAGCTTCCACAGCTTTCTGGGGCAGCAAATTCCACAAACCTACCACCCTCTGAGTGAAGAAGTTTCTCCTCATCTCAGTTTTGAAAGAGCAGCCCCTTATTTTAAGATTATGCCCCCTAGTTCTAGTTTCACCCTTCATTGGGAACATCCTCACCGCATCCACCCGATCAAGCCCCTTCACAATCTTATATGTTTCAATAAGATCGCCTCTCATTCTTCTGAACTCCAATGAGTAGAATCCCAATCTACTCAACCTCTCCTCATATGACCACCCCCTCATCCCCGGGATTAACCGAGTGAACCTTCTTTGTACTGACTCGAGAGCAAGTATGTCTTTTCTTAAGTATGGACACCAAAACTGTATGCAGTATTCCAGGTGCGGTCTCACCAATACCTTGTACAACTGCAGCAATACCTCCCTGTTTTTATATTCCATCCCCCTAGCAATAAAAGCCAACATTCCATTGGCCTTCTTGATCACTTGCTGCACCTGCATACTAACTTTTTGAGTTTCATGCACCAGGACCCCCAGATCCCTTTGTACTACAGTACTTTCCAGTTTCTTGCCATTAAGATAATAATATGCTCTATGATTTTTCCTGCCAAAGTGCATAACCTCACACTTTCCAGTATTGTATTCCATCTGCCATATCTCTGCCCACTTACTTAGCCTGTCTATGTCCCCTTGCAGGTTTTTTATGTCCTCCTCACTCACTACTTTCCGTCCCATCTTAGTATCATCTGCAAACTTTGATATGTTACACTCGGTTCCCTCCTCCAAATCGTTAATATAGATTGTAAAGAGTTGGGGACCCAGCACTGACCCCTGCGGAACACCACGAGTTACTGGTTGCCAATCTGAGAACGAACCATTTATCCCAACTCTCTGCTTTCTGTTAGAGAGCCAATCCTCCACCCACACCAGAATATTACCCCCAATCCCATGATTTTTTATCTTGAGCAATAATCTTTTGTGTGGCACCTTGTCAGATGCCTTTTGGAAGTCTAAATACACTGGCCTAGAAATTCACTGGCCTTAGCGCCGCTTTTGAGGCGCTAGAGGGCCTAGCACCGAAGTTATGGCCAGTTTAGAAATTGACAGGGGCCCTAAATCGGCGTTAGGCCGGTAGCGCTGCGCCGGCACCGATGACGTCATCGGTGTGCGCAGCGTCCCGGTTGCCATGGTAACCCGACGAACTCGGAAATTGAGTTGCGGCCGCCTCGCCCGTGGCAGCCGCAAGCAACGTTCTGGCAGAGGTGCCTTACAGAACTTTGCGCCGGCGCATTAAAGGCCCCGCGGCGGCCGGCCGCTTTCCCGCCGGCCGCCTGGCCGCAGCTCCCTCCCCGGACTTCCCCCCCCCTCCCCCCGGAACAGAAGCAAGCCCGGCACTTGTCCGAGGTGCCGGGCTCATTTTTAAAAAGATTATCGCGGGCCGCGGCCGGGTGCAGGCAGCTCCTCCTTAACGGAAGGAGGAGGCCTGCACTTCCCGAGCCTGCCGCACCGCAGCGGGCACCGCAGCGCCGGAATAGCGCCGCAATGCGGCGCGTGGCGCCCGTTTTGAGGCGCTGAGACCCCTCAGTAGCGCCGGCAGCCGTTTGGGCACGGCGCTACTGAATTTTTGGCGCGCGCAGGGGGACTTAGCGCCGGCACTAACTTCCGGCGCTAAAGCCCTCGCTGCGCCAAAACCGAATTTCTAGGCCACTATGTCCACTGGTTCCCCTTTATCCACCCTGTATGTTACTTCCTCAAAAATCTCAAGCAAATTTGTCAAACATGACTTCCCCTTCATGAAACCATGCTGAGTTTGTCCTATTAAATTATGTTTATCCAAATGTCCCGTTACTGTCTCCTTAATAATGGACTCTAACATTTTACCAACCACAGACGTTAGGCTAACAGGTCTATAGTTTCCAGCCTTCTGCCTACTACCCTTTTTAAATAAGGGTGTTACATTAGCAGTTTTCCAATCTGCCGGGTCCTTTGCTGAGTCCAGGGAGTTTTGGAAAATTATTACCAATGCATCCACAACCCCTACCGCCACTTCCCTCAAGACCCTAGGATGCAAGCCATCAGGTCCAGGGGACTTATCCGCCTTGAGTCCCATTATTTTACCAAGTACCACTTCCTTAGTGATTGTAATCATATTTAGTTCCTCCCCCCTTAGAGCCCCCTGTTTGTCCAGTGTTGGGATATTCTTAGTGTCCTCTACTGTAAAGACTGATACAAAATAATTGTTCAGTGTTTTTGCCATCTCCATGTTTCCCACCATTAATTTCCCAGTCTCATCCTCTAAGGGACCAACATTTACTTTAGCCACCCTTTTTCTTTTTATATAACTATAGAAACTTTTGCTGTCTGTTTTTCTATTTTTTGCTAATTTACTTTCATAATCTATCTTCTCTTTCTTAATCAATCTTTTAGTTATTTTTTGCTGTCTTTTAAAGACTTCCCAATCTTCCATCCTCCCACTAGATTTGGCTACCTTATATGCCCTTGTATTTAGTCGGATACTATCCTTAGTTACTTTACTTAGCCACGGATGGCTATCTTTTCTTTTACACCCTTTTTTCCTCAGTGGAATATATTTTTTTTGGAAGTTGTAAAATAACTCCTTAAATGTACACCACTGATCATGTACCGTCTTACCCTTTAATCTATTTTCCCAGTCCACTCTAATCAATTCCGCTCTCATACCTTCATAGTCTCCTTTATTCAAGCTCAGCATGCTTGTTTGAGATCCAACCTTCTCACCCTCTAATTGAATATGGAATTCAACCGTGTTATGGTCACTCATTCCAATGGGATCCTTTACTAGGACATTTTTCATTAATCCTGTCTCATTACACAGGACCAAATCTAAGGTTGCTTGCCCCCTGGTCGGTTCAGTTACATACTGCTCAAGAAACCCATCCCTAATACACTCAATGAACTCATCCTCAAGGCTGCTCTGCCGAATTTGATTTGTCCAGTTAATATGATAATTAAAATCCCCCATAATTATAGCTGTTCCCTTATTACAAGCCTCAACTATTTCCTGATTAATACTCCGTCCAACAGAGTTGCAACTGTTCGGAGGCCTATAGACTACACCCACTAGTGTTTTTGTTCCCTTATTATTCCTTATCTCCACCCAAACTGTTTCACTATCCTGCTCCTTTGACCCAATATCATTTCTCTGTAATATAGTGATTCCTTCCTTTATTAACATAGCCACCCCACTTCCTCTCCCTTCCTGCCTGTCCTTCCTGATTGTTAAATAACCTGGTCTGTTTAATTCCCAGTCGTGGTCACCCTGCAGCCATGTTTCTGTAATGGCCACAAGATCATACCCATATATCGTTATTTGTGCCGTTAACTCATTCATTTTGTTACGAATGCTACGTGCATTCAGATAAAGAACTTTCAAATATGTTTTGTAACACTTAGTTACTGTTTTTTCCCTTTTTAGTACTTTACTTTTTACTCCATACCTTCTGTCCCTTCCTGACACGTTCTGTTTTTTAATTCCCCCACTGCTACCTAAATCTATGACCTTCTCTGTTGTCATTTCTATTATTTGCTCTCTAGAAACCTCCCCCCCACTAATTAGTTGAAAGCCCTCTCTACAGCCCAATATGATTCGCCAGGACTCTAGTCCCAGCACTGGCCAAGTGGAGTCCGTCCCAACGGAACAGCTCCCTCCTGTCCCAGTACTGGTGCCAGTGTCCCAAGATGCAAAACCCATTTCTCCCACACCAGTCTTTGAGCCACGCATTTAACTCTTTAATTTTATTTATCCTCGCCAAATTCGCTCGTGGCTCAGGTAATAACCCAGAGATTATTACCCTTGAGGTTCTGTTTTTTAATTTGACCCCTAGCTGCTCATACTCCTTTAACAGAACCGTCTTCCTTGTCCTATCTACGTCGTTTGTACCAACATGGACCACGACAACTGGATCCTCCCCCTCCCACTCCAAGTTTCTTTCCAGCCCAGAAGAGATGTCCTTAACCCTGGCACCGGGCAGGCAACACAGCCTTCGGGACTCCCGCTCTTGACTGCAGAAAACCCTATCTATCCCCCTAATGATACTATCTCCTACCACTACAACATTTCTTTTTACTCCCTCCACTTGAATGGCCCCCTGTACCACGGTGCTGTGGCCAGGTTGCTCATCCTCCCTGCAGTCCCCACTCCCGCCCTCACAGGGAGTAAGAACCTCGATCCTGCTGGACAAGAGCAAGGGCTGCATTTCCTTCAGCACTACATCCTGGATCCCTGTACCTTCCTCACTCATTCTCACACCCTCCTGTCCCTGACCACGGACTACATCTGCAGTAATTAACTTCATAGGTGTGACCATCTCCTGAAACATAGAATCCAGGAACTTCTCCCCCTCCCTGATGTGTCGCAGTGTCTGAAGCTCGGTCTCAAGCTCCATAACATGGAACTTGAGTTCCTCTAGCAGCAAACACTTGTCGCAGATGTAATCACCGTGAGCCTCAATGGGGTCCACCGGCTCCCACATCTCGCAACAGTAACACATCACCTGCTCCATTCTATATAATTAATTAAATTTCTTATTATTAGTTATGAAGACCCTGCCCGGATATAGATGATAATATCACACCACTATTTAATAGGACTTACCAACTTAAAGGTATAAAAGAGAAGAGAAGGAAGAAAACCAACCAACCAGCTAATCACCAACCTCCTCCTTGAATACTGTCTGTGGGGCCTGTTTGGTTGACTCGTCTCGCTGCTCCGCCTCCGCAGTGCTGTCTAAGCCTGGGAGTGGGGGGAAAACAGAGCAAAAAACACACCCTCACCACCCACTTGCCCGAATTCTCCCACTTACCAAAACTCCAGCAGCACTCAATGCACAAAGCACTCTGTGCACAGCACTAGCCCCGCCCCTTTTATACCCGGATTCTACTTCCGGTTTAAACTGCCCAATAGTTTAATACACCCTTAAAAAATTAAACTTACTTCAAATAATTGACTTTTTAACACACTAAAATTCACAAAATATTCTTAAATGATTTTTCTCCCACTTACCAAAACTCCAGCAGCACTCAATGAGCCAAGGCAGCAAGCAGCCCTTAAATGAAGCTGGATAAGTGACATCAGCAGAGGTGGGTTTTGGTTTGGGTGGGTTCCAAACTGGTCTCCACTGTCTGGTGGGAAAAATGTGTGATATTCCCCTAATTGGCCAGTTACTTTCAGAGGTGTGGGTTCCCCTGGGCCAATTAGTCTTTTGGAACTGAAACTCGCCTCTGTTGATGTCACTTATCCAGCTTCATTTAAGGGCTGCTTGCTGACTTGACTCATTCCACTGGTTTTTGGTCGATGGTGCACCAGCTCCAAACTTTTATCTCCTTGAAGAATGGCCAGCTCCAAGGCAAGGGCCTCCCCGAGGTTCTCGGATGAGGCGCTGGGTATGCTGGTTGAGGGGGCGAGAGCTAGCAGGGAGGTGCTCTTCCCCCCCATCTGGGAGGAAGAGGCCTCCCAAAGAAACCAAGGCTGTGTGGGTCCAGCTGGCAAGGGATATAACCTCCAGATATGTGTGCAGATTGGGTGATTGTTTCTGTTTATATTGATGAAATGCCATCCCTGTGTGAATGTATCAAAATTAGGTGATGGCAAACTGTTGGCGTGATGGCATCTGTTATTTCGGCTTAGGCAGCTCCACATTGTGGGCTCCGCAACACTTGCATGGTCAGGTTGGTGGTCAGAGTGAAAGGAGGCCAGAGAGTCATGCCCATTGTCTATCATTTGTTAAGAAGGAGCCAAGCACATGTGCCACAATGGGCAACCTATGCAAATCTGGCCAGGATGAGTGCAGCCCTTGCATCACGGGCAGCCATGTGCTCGCGTGCTGCCACAGCTGCTGGTCAATATGCCGCCGTTCGGTCCTCCTCCTCATCCTCAGCTGAGGAAGCTATGAACTGAGCCACTTGCTCATCAGGAAGCTGCAAGCCATGACGCTGTGCCATGCTATGCAATGCACAGCAGACCATGACCATCCTGGAGACCCTGGCTGCTGAATACTGCAAGGCTCCACCTGATCTGTCAAGGCATCGGAATCGCATCTTCAGCAAGCCAATGGTTTGTTCGATGATGGACCTGGTCGAAATGTGGCTGGCGTTGTGGCACTCCTCAGCCTTGTTAGCTGGCCTCCTGATCGGCGGCATTAGCTATTTCTTCAGGGGGTAGCCCTTGTCACCAAGGAGCCATCAGTTAAGTTGGTTTGGTGGATTGAAGAGCGGAGGAACACTAGAGTTCCGCAGGATGAAAGAGTCATGGCAACTACCACAGAACTTGGGGCAAACATGCAAAATCTCCTTCTTGTGGTTATACACCAGCTGTACGTTGAGGGAGTGAAAGCCCTTGCGGTTGACAAAGATAGCTGGGTTTTGATGGGGTGCCCTAAGTGTCACATCTGTGCTGTCTTTGACGCCCTGCACCATTGGCAAGCCTGCCATACTTGCAAAGCCAACTGAACGAGCGGTTACACTTGCTTGATCCCTTGAGAAGTGGATGTAATTGTGCGCCTTTGCGAAAAGGGCATCGGTAACCTGCGTGATGCAACTGTGGGCAGCCGACTGGGAGATACCGCTGATGTCTGCTGATGATGCCTGGACGAAGCCTGAGGCAAAAAAGTTGAGTGCGGTGGTGACTTTGACAGCCACTGGTAAGGGGTGTCCACCCGCTCCTCTGGGCTCCAGGTGTTGGTGCAGCAGTGCGCAGATGTCTCCGACAACCTGTCGCGAAAGTCTCAGCCTCCTTTGGCACTGCTACTCAGTCATGTTGAGGTAGCTCATCCTCTGTCTGTAAACCCTGTGTTGGGGGTATCTCCTGCGGTGACGTGCTGCCATGCGCTGGTGCCTTCTGCCCTGTGCAGCATCAGGTGGGTGAGCAGGAGGTTGGGGCTCCTGCTGCTGTTGCTGCTGAGCTGCCTGGTTCTGCTGCTGCCGTGGCTGCTCCCCATCCAAATCTGAGGTCCATGATGAAAGGAAATAAATGGTTCCCATGCTGCTGGCAGTTACCTCCATTGGGGAAGCACTCAGTCCAAGCGGAGAGAGGGTCTTCCAAGGAGGTCCCACAGTTGAGAGAGCGAAGCTGCAGCAACTCCGTTTTAATGGTGGAGCTGCAACTGTGAGGAGGCCACCCACTTGTCAACCTGCTGGATTAGCTGGCGTGGTTTAGGAGGGTCATGCAACATCCACAAAATGTGGCAGAATAACAAAGGCCTGTCAAATAGGATTATCGAGGCCCTTAACGACTATTTAACGGTCTTAACTACTTCTCCTGATTGATGGAGGCGGGACCTAATCGTACCCATGAAACCCGCCTCCGGCAAAATTGTGCGGAGGCGGGTTGGAGGCGGATTCCGAACCCGCCCTCACTTTTTGCGATTTTGCCAACTGTCCCGCCTCCAAACCCGCCTCCTCGGGGCTGGGAAAATCACCCCCTATCATTCCTAGTTATAGGTCTGGATTTTGCCATTGGGGGCGGGCTGGGGGCGTGTCGGAGGTTCCCGACCCCGCCTCCGATGTGAGTCGGGACAATTGGCCAATTTTCCCCTAATTGGGCACTTGATTTCCAGCGTTTGGTAACCCCTGGCCCAATGAGTATTTTGGTGCAGAAACTTGCCTCTGATGACGTCATCTATGCAGTTGGATTTAAGGCCTGCAAGCAGCCTTGTTTCTTTTTCTGCCTTAGAACTTTTGGTTCATACTTTTGAGGGATTCGTGCTCCAACCATGTCAAGCAGCAGACCAAAGTGTGCACGCCGTTTCAATGAGGCTTCCCTCCAAGCTCTTGTGGAGGGAGCAAGAGTGAATAAGGAAGTGCTCTTTCCTTCTTCTGGGAGGAAAAACCTCCCCAACAGACCAAAGCTGTGTGGCTGCAAGTGGCACAGGAGGTGAATGCGATATCAATGTGCAGCAGAACCTGGCTGCGGTGCAGAAAGAGGTTTCATGACCTTCTCCGCACAGGAAAAGTGAATATTACATCCCCAACACCCTCAATCTGATCCCCATCGCCTCTCATCACCAGCACTCTGCTTTGTCAACCTCCTCCTCCACATCCCACTTGACCCTTACAGCCCTGCACCCTTAACCATTCCCTCTCTCTGTATGTTCACATTCACTTAGCTATTCGACTATGCAGGCCTCACACTCCCTATCACTGTGATGCTATGACAACAACTTACAACACACAGGGAGGGCCCTTCGTCTTGGGACCTCACTCCATCTTTGTGTCGTTCTAGGCATCTATGCTATGGATTCTCTGCACTCACTCCTTCATTTTCACTCAAACTCCACTTGTGTCCCTTATTGCAAGAAAAGAGAGCCCACAATAAGAGGGAGAGGGAGAGGACAGGAGGAGGGCCACCCTCAATAGCCCAGCTCACCACTTCAGAGGAGGCGGCCCTGGATATTGTGGGAGTCGAGGAGGATTCGCATGTGGGGGACGGACAGACGGGCGCATCACAGCAAGCCGATGGTTTGCTCGATTATGGATCTGGTGGAAATGTGGCTGTAGTTGTAGCACTCCTCAGCTTCATTGGATGGGCTCCTCAATGGCGTCATTAGCCACATCTTCAGGGGATAGCCCTTGTCTCCAAGTAGCCATCCGCAAAGTTGGTCTGGCGGACTGAAGAGCGGAGGCACACTAGACTGGCGCAGGATGAAGGAGTCATGGCAACTGCCAGGGTACTTGATGCAAACATACAAAATTTCCTTCATGTGGATACACACCAGCTGTACGTTGAGGGAGTGGAAGCCCTTGCGGTTGGCAAAAATACCTGGATTGTGATGGGGTGCCTTAACGGCCACATGTGTACTGTCAATGACACCCTGCACCCTTGGAAAGCCTGCCAGATTAGCAAATCCAACTGCACATGCCTTCACACTTGCTTGATCCGTGGAGAAGTTGATGTAATTGTGTGCCTTGGCAAAGAGACTATCGGTTACCTGCGTGATGCAAGTGTGTGCGGCCGCCTGGGAGATGCCGCTGATGTCTGCTGTTGATCCCTGGAATGATCCTGAAGCAAAAAAGGTGAGTGCGGCGGTGACTTTGACGGCCACTGGTAAGGGGTGTCCACCCGCACATCTGGACTCCAGGTCTTGCTGCAGCATTGTGCAGATGTCACCCACTACCTCTCGTGAATGTCTGAGCCTCCTTGGACACTGCTGCTCAGTCATGTTGAGGTAGCTCATCCTCTGTCTGTAAACCCTGTTTTGGGGGTATTTCCTGCGGCGACGTGCTTCCATGCGCTGGCACCTTCTGGCCTGTGCAGCTTCAGGTGGGTGAGCAGCAGGTTGGCGCTCCTGTTGTTGGTCTTGCTGTTGGTGCTGCTGTTGTAGCGGGTTCTGCTGCTGCCGTGGCTGGTCTTTGTCCGAATCTGAGGTCCAGGAGGAAAGGAGATAAATGGTTCCCATGCTGCAGGTATATACCTCAGTTGAGGAAGCGCTCAGACAAGGTGGGGAGAGGATTTTCCCAAGAGGTCACACTGGAGATAGGTCTCAGCTTCAAAACTTCCACAATGAGTAGGCCTGCTAAAAGTTCTCCCAGACCTGAGAAAACAAAGTTCTGCCACCTGCAAATGATCATTGTTGAAAAATCCTTTTTAATGGTGGAGCTGCAGCTGCAAGAAAGCCATCCACTTGTGAAGCCACCAGGATTAACTGGCGTGTTCCAGAGGAGACGTATAGCACGCGGGAAATGTATTAATGTCAGAAAGGCCTCTCAAAATGGCATTATAGAGGCAATTAAGTGCTTGTTAATGGCCTTAAGGGCCTATCCCACCTCTTGGAGGCGGGATGGAAACAGGGTCTGAAAGTCCGATTTCGGGAAAATTGCTCGGAGGCGGGCTGGAGGTGGGATTGGATCTGCCTGCCAGTTTCTGCTAATTTAACACCTCACATGCCTCCAAACCTGCCTCCTCGGGCCTGGCAAAATCGAGCCCATAGACTCTCCAGCCGTTGAAACAACCTCTCAGCATCTACCCTGTCAAACCCTCTAAGAATGTTATACGTTTCAATGAGATCACCTCTCATTTTTCTAAACTCCGGAGAATACAGGTCCATTCTACTCAATCTCTCCTCATAGGACAGTCCTCTCATTCCAGAAATGAGTCTAGTGAACCTTTGTTGCACCCCCTCTAGTGAATCAAAGCAATTCTGGAAGATCAAAACCAATGCATCCATTATCAATGCAAGTCACCTCTTTTAAAACCTTAGGATGTAGGCCATCAGATCTAGGGGATTTGAGAGGCTTTTAGTCCTATTAGTTTCTCCAGTACTTTTTCTTTACTGATATTAATTACTTTAAGTTGCTTTCTCTCATTAGACCCTTGGTCCCCCACAATTTCCGATATGTTCTTTGTGTCTTCTCCTGTGAAGACAGATACAAAATATTTGTTGAATGTCTCTGCGATTTCCTTATTCCCCATTATAATTTCAACTGCCTCTGCCTCTAAGAGACCCACATACAGTTTTGCTGATGTTTTCCTCTTTACGTACTTGTAAAAGCTCTTATGATCTGTTTTTATATTTCTTGCTAGTTTACTCTCATTCTGTTTTCTCCCTCTTTATCAATTTCTTGGTCATCCTTTGCTAATTTTTAAAACCCTCCCAGTCCTTAGGCTTACTACACTTTTTGGCAACATTGTAAGACTCTTCTTTTAATCTAAGCTATCCTTAACTTCTCTAGTTAGCCATGGCTGTACCACTTTTCCAGTGGAGTTTTTATTCCTCAAGGGAATGTATATTTGTTGCAAATTATGAATTATTTCTTTAAATGTTTGCCATTGCTTATCTATAGTCATATCTTATAATCTAATTTCCCAGTCTACCTCATCCAACTCATCCCTCAGATCTCCGTAATTGGCATTGTTTAAATTTAAGACCTTAGTTTCAGACTTAACCACATCATTCTCAAACTTAATATGAAATTCTATTATGGTGTGATCACTCTTCCCCAGAGGATCCTTTAATATAAGATTACTAATTAACCCAGTCTCATTCCACAATGCATTTTTAATTTGTTTTTGGGATGTGGGCGTCGCTGGCAAGGCCAGCATTTATTGCCCATCACTAATTGCCCTTGAGAAGGTGGTGGTGAGCCGCCTTCTTGAACCGCTACTGTCCGTGTGGTGAAGGTACTCCCATAGTGCTGTTAGATAAGGAGTTCCAGGATTTTGACCCAGTGACGATGAAGGATCGGCGATATACTTCTAAGTCAGGATGATGTGTGAATTGGAGGGGAACTTGGAGGTGGTGGTGTTTCCATGCGCCTGCTGCCTTTGTCCTTCTAGGTGGAAGAGGTCGTGGGTTTGGGAGGTGCTGCCGAAGAAGCCTTGGCAAGTTGCTGCAGTGCATCTTGTAGATGGTACACACTGCAGCCACGGTATGCTGATTTTGATGGGAATGAATGTTTAAGGTGGTGGATGGGGTGCAAATCAAGTGGGCTGCTTTGTCCTGGATGGTGTCGAGCTTCTTGAGTGCTGTTGGAGCTGATCAATGGTGAACCCCAGGATGTTGATGGTGGGGATTCGGTGATGGTAATGCCATTGAATGTCAAGGGGCGGTGGTCAGACTCTTGCTTGTTGGAGATAGTCATTGCCTGGCACTTGTGTGGCGCAAATGTTACCTGCCACTTATCAACCCAAGCCTGATTGTCGTCCAGGTCTTTTTGCATGTGGGCATGGACTGCTTCATTATCTGAGGAGTTGTGAATTGCAGTGGACACTGTGCAGTCAACAGTGAACATCCCCATTTCCGAGCTTATGTTGGAGGGAAGGTCATTGATGAAGCAGCTGAAGATGGTTGGGCCTAGGACACTGCCCTGAGGAACTCCTGCAACGATGTCCTGGGGCTGTGATGATTGAACTTCACATCTTCCTTTGTGCTAGGTATGACTCCATCCACATATTGATGGAAGAATAACCCTTCCTACTTAGGTATGCTGTAGAGTTGTTGGTGAACACATGAATGTCTCTATGCCTACCTCGGGAAAGCAACAAATTGGAAATAATGGGGTCGATTTTAACTCAGGTGCGGGGAATTGTCGGGTTCCCCGAATTTGGTGTTTCCCACATGAATCTAAATGGGTGTGTGAGATTGATGCACTTTTAACTCAATTGGCCAATTGATTTCCAACGTGTGGGAACCCTTGGCAAATGAGTATTTCCAGTCAGAAAGTCGCATAATATGACGTCCTTATTGCTGCTGCATTTAGGGTCTGCAACAAGCCTTGCTTCTTCTGCAGGCTGCCAATCTTTTGGCATTTGCTGATACACTGAGCTGGAAGCAGAATGGCAAGAGAAAGACTGAGGTCTGCACCCCGCTTTGGCGACGTTGCCCTGCAGGCTTTAGTGGAGGGAGCAAGAGCTCACAAGGAGGTGCTCTTCCCTTCATCAGGGAGGAAGATGCCTCCCCAGCACACAAAGGCTGCGTAGCTGCAAGTGGCAGAGGAGGTCAACTCCTTATCGGCTACCCGAACAACCTGGATACAGTGCAGGAAGAGATTTCATGACCTTCAGCACACTGGAAAAGTGAGTATGAAGTTCCCATCACTCTCAATCTGATCTCCATTGCCTCTCCTCACCAGCACTCAGCTTTAGCAATCTCTTCCTCCACATCCCACTTGTCACTGACAGCCATGCACCCTTACCCATTCCCTCTCTCTCTATGTGCCTATTCGACTATGCAGCCCTCACACTCCCTATCACTCTGATGCTATGAAAACAACTGACAACACACAGGGAGGGCCCTTGGTCTTGCCACCTCACTCCATCTTTGTCTCCTTCTAAGCATCTATGCTATGGATTCTCTACACTCACTCCTTCATTCTCACTCAAACTCCACTTGTCTCCCTCATTGCAGGAAAAGAGAGCTCACAATAAAAGAGAACGAGCGAGGACAGGAGGAGGGCCACCATCAGTAGCCCACCTCACCCCCTGGGAGGAGGCGGTACTGGAGATCATAGGACTGGAGGATGAGGCGCAAGTGGGGGATGGATAGATGGGTGCATCACAGCAAGCTGGTGACAGAATAGTTTTCCATCTCATTGACATTGCATGATTCGCTGATAATGATTCTGAAGCTATAACAGATGGACCTATGATCATCTGCAATATGGAATGTGCATGTAACCTTGACCTCACATAAGAACATAAGAAATAGGAGCAGGAGTAGGCCAATCAGCCCCTCGAGCCTGCTCCACCATTCAATAAGATCATGGCTGATCTGATCCTAACCTCAAATCTTCTATCACTCTCCATCCACCCGAACCCATGTGATCTCCCGGGAGAGGCGAAAAACCAGATAAAAGGCCCAATGGCCAATTTGGGAGAAATAAATCTGGGAAATTCCTCTCCGACCCATCTAGGCGGTCGAAATACTTCCAGGAGATCACTCTGTCCCGATATTTTCTACAGTACTTACCTTCTGTAAGGGCGATCTCCACCCCAGCCAGGAACAGGAATAAAACCATCTCCTGAAATCTAACACAGAATTAGAACACAAGAAGTAGGAACAGAACCAGGTGACACGGCCCCTGGGCCCGCTCCAGTACCCACAGGGCCATGACCATTCCGAATCTAGACTTATGTCCAATTTCCTGCCCGCTCCCCGTAACCCTTAATTCCCTTTACTTCTAGGAAACTATCTATTTCTGTTTTAAATTTATTTAATGATGTAGCTTCCACAGCTTTATGGGGCAGCAAATTCCACAAGCCTACCACCCTCTGAGTGAAGAAGTTTCTCCTCATCTCAGTTTTGAAAGAGCAGCCCCTTATTCTAAGATTATGCCCCCGAGTTCTAGTTTCACCCATCATTGGGAACATCCTCACCGCATCCACCCGATCAAGCCCCTTCACAATCTTATATGTTTCAATAAGATCGCCTCTCATTCTTCTGAACTCCAATGAGTAGAGTCCCAATCTACTCAACCTCTCCTCATATGACCACCCCCTCATCCCCGGGATTAACCGAGTGAACCTTCTTTGTACTGACTTGAGAGCAAGTATGTCTTTTCTTAAGTATGGACACCAAAACTGTATGCAGTATTCCAGGTGCGGTCTCACCAATACCTTGTACAACTGCAGCAATACCTCCCTGTTTTTATATTCCATCCCCCTAGCAATAAAAGCCAACATTCCATTGGCCTTCTTGATCACTTGCTGCACCTGCATACTAACTTTTTGAGTTTCGGGCACCCAGATCCCTTTGTACTACAGTACTTTCTAGTTTCTTGCCATTAAGATAATAACTTGCTCTATGATTTTTCCTGCCAAAGTGCATAACCTCACACTTTCCAGTATTGTATTCCATCTGCCAAATCTCTGCCCACTTACTTAGCCTGTCTATGTCCCCTTGCAGGTTTTTTATGTCCTCCTCACTCACTACTTTCCGTCCCATCTTTGTATCATCTGCAAACTTTGATATGTTACACTCGGTCCCCTCCTCCAAATCGTTAATATAGATTGTAAAGAGTTGGGGACCCAGCACTGACCCCTGCGGAACACCACTATTTACTGGTTGCCAATCTGAGAACGAACCATTTATCTCAACTCTCTGCTTTCTGTTAGAGAGCCAATCCTCCACCCACGCCAGAATATTACCCCCAATCCCGTGATTTTTTATCTTGAGCAATAATCTTTTGTGTGGCACCTTGTCAAATGCCTTTTGGAAGTCTAAATACACTACGTCCACTGGTTCCCCTTTATCCACCCTGTATGTTACTTCCTCAAAAAACTCAAAGCAAATTTGTCAAACATGACTTCCCCTTCATGAAACCATGCTGAGTTTGTCCTATTAAATTATGTTTATCCAAATGTCCCATTACTGTCTCCTTAATAATGGACTCTAACATTTTACCAAACGCAGATGTTAGGCTAACAGGTCTATAGTTTCCAGCCTTCTGCCTACTACCCTTTTTCAATAAGGGTGTTACATTAGCAGTTTTCCAATCTGCCGGGACCTTTGCTGAGTCCGGGGAGTTTTGGAAAATTATTACCAATGCATCCACAATCCCTACCGCCACTTCCCTCAAGACCCTAGGATGCAAGCCATCAGGTCATGGGGATTTATCCGCCTTGAGTCCCATTATTTTACCAAGTACCACTTCCTTAGTGATTGTAATCGTATTTAGTTCCTCCCCCCCTAAAGCCCCCTTTTTGTCCAGTGTTGGGATATTCTTAGTGTCCTCTACTGTAAAGACTGATACAAAATAATTGTTCAGCGTTTTTGCCATCTCCATGTTTCCCACCATTAATTTCCCGGTCTCATCCTCTAAGGGACCAACATTTACTTTAGCCACCCTTTTTCTTTTTATATAACTATAGAAACTTTTGCTGTCTGTTTTTCTATTTTTTGCTAATTTACTTTCATAATCTATCTTCTCTTTCTTAATCAATCTTTTAGTTATTTTTTGCTGTCTTTTAAAGACTTCCCAATCTTCCATCCTCCCACTAGATTTGGCTATCTTATATGCCCTTGTTTTTAGTCGGGTACTACCCTTAATTACTTTACTTAGCCACGGATGGCTATCTTTTCTTTTACACCCTTTTTTCCTCAGTGGAATATATTTTTTTTGGAAGTTGTAAAATAACTCCTTAAATGTACACCACTGATCATGTATCGTCTTACCCTTTAATCTATTTTCCCAGTCCACTCTAATCAATTCCGCTCTCATACCTTCATAGTCTCCTTTATTCAAGCTCAGCATGCTTGTTTGAGATCCAACCTTCTCACTCTCTAATTGAATATGGAATTCAACCATGTTATGGTCACTCATTCCAAGGGGATCCTTTACTAGGACATTTTTAATTAATCCTGTCTCATTACACAGGACCAAATTGAAGGTTGCTTGCCCCCTGGTCGGTTCAGTTACATACTGCTCAAGAAACCCATCCCTAATACGCTCAATGAACTCATCCTCAAGGATGCTCTGCCCAATTTGATTTGTCCAGTTAATATGATAATTAAAATCCCCCATAATTATAGCTGTTCCCTTATTATAAGCCTCAACTATTGCCTGATTAATACGCCGTCCAACAGAGTTGCAACTGTTCGGAGGCCTATAGACTACACCCACTAGTGTTTTTGTTCCCTTATTATTCCTTATCTCCAACCAAACTGTTTCACTATCCTGCTCCTTTGACCCAATATCATTTCTCTGTATTATAGTGATTCCTTTATTAGCATAGCCACCCCACCTCCTCTCCCTTCCTGCCTGTCCTTCCTGATTGTTAAATAACCTGGTATGTTTAATTCCCAGTCATGGTCACCCTGCAGCCATGTTTCTGTAATGGCCACAAGATCATACCCATATGTTGTTATTTGTGCCGTTAACTCATTCATTTTGTTACGAATGCTACGTGCATTCAGATAAAGAACTTTCAAATATGTTTTGTAACACTTAGTTCCTGCTTTTTCTCTTTTTAGTACTTTACTTTTTACTCCATACCTTCTGTCCCTTCCTGACACATTCTGTTTTTTAATTCCCCCACTGCTACCTAAATCTATGACCTTCTCTGTTGTCATTTCTATTATTTGCTCTCTAGAAACCTCCCCCCCACTAATTAGTTGAAAGCCCTCTCTACAGCCCTAGTTATATGATTCGCCAGGACTCTAATCCCAGCACTGGCCAAGTGGAGTCCGTCCCAACGGAACAGCTCCCTCCTGTCCCAGTACTGGTGCCACTGTTCCAAGAAGCAAAACCCATTTCTCCCACACCAGTCTTTGAGCCACGCATTTAACTCTTCAATTTTCTTTATCCTAGCCAAATTCGCTCATGGCTCAGGTAATAACCCAGAGATTATTACCTTTGAGGTTCTGTTTTTTAATTTGACCCCTAGCTGCTCATACTCCTTTAACAGAACCGTCTTCCTTGTCCTATCTACGTCATTTGTACCAACATGGACCACGACAACTGGATCCTCCCCCTCCCACTCCAAGTTTCTTTCCAGCCCAGAAGAGATGTCCTTAACCCTGGCACCGGGCAGGCAACACAGCCTTCGGGACTCCCGCTCTTGACTGCAGAGAACCCTATCTATCCCCCTAATGATACTATCCCCTACCACTACAACATTTCTTTTTACTCCCTCCACTTGAATGGCCCCCTGTACCACGGTGCTGTGGCCAGGTTGCTCATCCTCCCTGCAGTCCCTGCTCCCGCCCTCACAGGGAGTAAGAACCTCGATCCTGCTTGACAAGAGCAAGGGCTGCGTCTCCTTCAACACTACATCCTGGATCCCTGTACCTTCCTCACTCATAGTCACACCGTCCTGTCCCTGACCACGGACTACATCTGCAGTAATAAGCTTCATAGGTGTGACCATCTCCTGAAACATAGAGTCCAGGAACTTCTCCCCCTCCCTGATGTGTCGCAGTGTCTGAAGCTCGGTCTCAAGCTCTTTAACATGGAGCTTGAGTTCCTCTCGCAGCAAACACTTGTCGCAAATGTAATCACCGTGAGCCTCAATGGGGTCCACCAGCTCCCACATTTCGCAACAGTGACACATCACCTGTTCACCCATATCTATGTAATTAATTAAATGTATTATTATTAATTATGAAGGCCCTCTGCCCCGATGTAGATGATACTATTACACCACTATTCAATAGGACTTACCAACTTAAAGGAATAAAAGAGAAGGAAGAAAACCAACCAACCAGCTGATCACCAACCTCCTCCTTGAATACTGTCTGTGGGGCCTGTTTGGTTGGCTCGTCTCGCTGCTCCGCTTCTGCAGTGCTGTCTAAGCCTGGGAGTGGGGAAAACAGAACAAAAAACACACCTTCACCTCCCACTTGCCCAAACTCTCCCTCTTACCAAACTCTAGCAGCACTCAATGCACAGCACTCTAACTCTTTCCTGTACTCCCCCACAGGACCATCGAGAGCCCCAGTCCCCACTGTCCAGGAGGAAGAGCCTGAGCTTCCAGACTCCTCAGAGGAATTTGCAACCTCTGAGGGCACAGCGTCAGCAGAATTCAGCGCACCCAGCACCAGCGCAGACACTCACACCTCGGGGGGGACCTTTGGGACATAGAGTGGTGTTGTCACCTGGTGTATCACAGCTCACAAGTGAGCATCAGCAGATTGTGGAGACAGGGACAGCAGTGGAGAGTGCTAGTCGGAGGGCGCAGGACTCTGCCAGCTCGGCTCAGCTGCATGTCGACCCTCTGCCTCTGGGTCCATGCATAAGATCAGCGGGGCTGGAACTCCAGGAATAGATAAAGGAGTCTCTGGCAGGTTTTGTCTCCAGAGTCGATGTGAGTGTGGAGCAAATGGAGGAGTCCATAGCGAACATGAGCAGAGCCTTTGTGGAGTTTTTGCGCATGAACACATCACCATGGAAAGGATGGCAACCTCCATGGAGGAGATAAGTTGCCAGGGTATGGAAAACATGGTGAGTGTTCATAATAGAATGACATCCCTTGAGGAGCGATGGGCATCTATTGAACAGAGAAACCAGACCTTCATGGAAGTCCTTCTGAGTAGGACTGCCAGTGCAGATACGGGTCCCCATGGCCCGCTGATGTGCAGCAAGGTGCTCTCAAGCCACTTCCAAGTCTTCTGGCCTGTGCAGCTTCAGGTGGGTGAGCAGCAGCCTGGCGCTCTTGTTGCTGCTGCTGTTGTTCCTGGTTCTGCTGGTGCCGCGGCTGGTGTTCGAGCTCATCTAATGCCCAGAAGGGAAGGAAATAAATGGCTCCCATGCTTCTGGTATATGCCCCCATTGAGGAAGCGCTGAGTGAAGGTGGCGAGCGGGGTTTCCCAGGAGGTCACACTGGAGATGTGTGTGAGGCTCCAACCTTCCACAGGTGTGGTTAAGCCTGGTAAAAGTTGCCCCAGGCCTGAAACAACAAAGTCCTGCCACCTGCAAATGATGACTGATCAAATCTCCTCTTTAATGGTTGACCTGCAGCTGATAGTCAGCAAGCCAATAGTGCTCACGCCAGGTTTCACAGGCGTGATCCTTACCAGGCGTGTTTTACATGGGAAAATGGTTATAAGTGCAAGGGCCTGTTGAAATGGGATTATAAAGGCCAATTATTGTTGATTAAGGGCCTTAAAGACCAGTCCCACCTGTTGGAGGCAGGACTGATTCGGGACCATCAGACACGCCTGGGTTAAAATGGCTCGGGGTCGGGAACTGGGCGGTGGGGGCGGGTGTCGACCCCCAGTTTTTGCGATTTTAACCCCCCACATGCCTCAAAGCCCACCTCGCGGCTGAGTTAAAATCGACCCCAATGTTACTACTGCTTGTATCTGTTGAAGTATATGTAGTTGGGTGGTGACCATAGAGTGTTTTAGTTACCTCCTTAAGGAGCAGCATGTGGCAAAACAGTTGGCTCCTGAGATGTCCCCTGTGAATACCTGGCTGGACATTGCAGCATAAAAGTTGAGAACAGTGGTGGTCTTCACTCCCACTGATACTGCAGTGTGGTTAATTGACAGGCTCCGCTGCTCTTTTTGGACCAGATGGTGTAGATTCCATACTGAACCTAATCCTCTTTATTATCCAAAGTAGCTGACTGTGCTTTATTAATCCTGCTGCCTGGCATAGTACCTACGAGTTATGAAATCTGTACATCATCTGCACTTCTGGGGCCATTCTCAAGTGCCACTATTAAATCCACAGCTATGGCTGCTGCACTCCTCTGTAAGCCCGTGTATGCCTCTGTACTCCTCTGTACACCCCTCTATACCTCTGTACACCCCTGTGTACTCCTGCACGCCTCTGCACGCCCCTGCACTCCTCTGTACACTGTTGTGTGCCCCTCTGTGCTCCTCTGTGCACCTCTGTGCTCCTCTGTGCTCCTCTGTGCTCCCCTGTGCGCCCCTGTACGCCCCTGTAAAATTCACTTCTACCATGGCTGTATTTATACTTCAACATTTTTCTTTTGAATAGTTTTACTCATACCAGGTCTGACATGAGGTAAAATGTTTACTTTTCAATGATCCTCCAAAGCTGTGTAATTCTACTTTAATTTTTGTGATTGAATACAAGGACTTAATAAATTTGACTGATCATTTCCCATAATTTTTGTTAATATTGTTTAATCTATTTTGGCAGAGTTGGAATCCTAAAAACAGCACTAGCCACGATGAAATAGTTCATCAGGACTTGTACCACTTTTTAATTACTTCTGCTGCTTTTGTGTTACAGTTAGCTAAGTCATTAATGTCAGTCTATAGTGTTAGATCCGTGATTCTTTAAATAGGATGTTTCCCCAAGAACTACACGCAGGCTGTAACTTAACAATCAACAGGTGTTTACTAGAGTAGAGTAGTCTCACGACTGAAGTACAGAAGCCTGCTCTGGCTTTATATACAGGTGTGGTCACTGCCGGTACTACAGTATACAGGAGCTGTAAAACAGTTCTCTCTTAAAGGTACATACACAAAAATTCCTCCCCTTTTAGATTAACAGTACCATAACATTCATTTAACAATTAACATTTTTAACATGCAACATTAATTGAAAATAGTCCATTTATAAATTCAGTCTTGGGGCGGCTTCCTGATCCTTTCGGGATAGCGCCTTCCCTGAGGTTCTTGTTCTTGGTGCGGAGGCGATTCTGGCCCCCTTTCGTCGGTTAGTTCATCAGTTTCCACTGCTACTGTTTCTGAGGTAGATGCTACCGGTATGTCGGGTTCATCCCCAGGTACGCGAGACGTGGGGTTGACTCGTTCCTGTGACGCTAAGATCTGGTCGACGTGGCGTCTCACAATGTTCTCCCTGACATCCACTGTGTACATTAATGGCCCCTGCCGTGTGCATATCGTTCCGGGTTGCCATTTCTCTGTTCGGTAGTCACGGGCCAAGACTGGTTGTCCTACATTGAAGCTCCTTGTCGGCTTCTCATTGATGTGCTGGAATTGTTTATCCTCAACATTTCTTCGCACATTTGGTCTGAGCAAATCCAGATGAGATCTCAACCTTCGGTTAAAGAACATCATGGCCGGGGTCTGGTTGGTAACTGCATGTGTCGCATTTCTGTAGGCTAACAGGAAATTGTCCACCTTATGCTGTAGTGGAATTTCATCATCGCACATGGCCTTTATCGCCTTTTTAAAGGTTTGTACGAACCTCTCAGCCAATCCATTTGTGGCTGGATGATTCGGGACGGATGTGTAATGCCTTACCCCATTCCTTCTCATAAATTTCCAAAATTCTTCGGACACAAACTGTGGTCCATTAGCAGAGCAAATCTGCTCTGGCAAGCCGTTCCTGGCAAATATGGTCCGTAGGACTGCAATCGTTTTCTCTGTAGTGGTTGAGGACATTTTATCACCTCAGGCCATTTCGAGTGCGCATCCACTGCTATTAAGAACATTGAGTCCATGAATGGACCAGCAAAATCAATATGCACCCATTGCCATGGAGAGGAGGGCCACTCCCATGGGTGTAGAGGGGCATGTGGTGGTGCATTTTGGACCTTCTGGCATCCTGAGCAGCTCTTGGTTAGGTCCTCGATTTGTTGATCGATCCCCGGCCACCACACATAAGTCCTAGCAAGGCTTTTCATTTTTACCCCTCCCAGATGACCTTCGTGAAGCTCATTGAGCACTCTCTCCCTTAACTTGGGTGGAATTACCACTCGGGATCCACACATCACTGTCCCCTGGCATACTGACAGCTGTTCTCTTCTGGTTGAGAATGCTGGCAACAGTGAGTCGCCATGTGTTGGGCCATCCCTTCACCGTTAAGTCATATACCCGAGACAGTGTCGGATCATTTCAGGTCTCCTTCTCTATATCCGCGTTAGTTACTGGCAAGCGTTCAATTATCGACGAATAAAATATTTCGACAGGGTCCACTGCAGATGCTTCCTCCACAGTAGGCAGTGGCAGGCGTGATAGCCAATCAGCGTTTCCATGCTGTTTTGTGCCCTTATACTCTATTTCATATTGGTTCGCCCCTAGAAAAAGGGACCATCTTTGTAGCCGTTGTGCAGTCATCACCGGAACGCCCTTCTTTGGATTAAAGATGGAGACAAGTGGTTGGTGGTCAGTCAGCAAGGTGAACTTCTGCCCATGTAGATAGTGGTTGAACTTTTTTACTCCCCATACTAGGCTGAGGGCCTCCCTGTCGATCTGGGCGTAGTTGCGCTCGGCTGAGGTTAGTGACCGAGACGCAAAGGCTACTGGCCTCTCCAACCTGTCTGGGAATTTGTGCGACAGCACCGCTCCAATACCATAGGGTGATGCATCACATGCCAACCGAATTGGTAGTGCTGGGTTGAAATGGGCCAACACCTCTTTTGATGTGATCAATTCTTTGCACTTCTGGAAAGCTCGTTTACATTTGTCATTCCACTTCCATGGTACCCCCGTTTGCAGTAGGGTATTCAGTGGGTGTACTACTGCAGACAAATTTGGTAAGAACTTATGGTAGTAGTTTACCAACCCGAGGAATGACCTCAGTTGTGACACATTTTCCGGTGCTGGAGCCTTGACTACTGCCTCAATCTTTTCAGGAGACTTATGTAACCCTTCTTCATCAATAATGTGGCCACAATACGAGATCTGCTTCTGGAAAAACACGCACTTGTGACGATTAGCTCGTAGCCCATATTCCTTTAATCTAGTGAGCACCTTCTCCAGGTTGGCGAGGTGATCACTGTCATTTTCGCCCGTGACCAGGATGTCGTCCAAATAACACTGGGTCCCTGGAATCCCTTGCAGGACTTGATCCATTGCCCTTTGCCAAATAGCCGGAGCCGATGCTACCCCGAACACCAGTCGGTTGTATTGATAGAGACCTTTATGAGTGTTGATCGTGCGGTATTGTTTCGAGGCTTCTTCTACCTACATTTGCAAGTACGCCTGGGCCAGATCAATTTTGCTGAAGCGTTTACCTCCAGATAGCGAGGCGAAAATATCCTCAATCCGTGGAAGCGGATATTGTACCGTGTGAAGGACTGGGTTCACTGTCACCTTAAAATCCCCACAGATGCGGACCTTCTTTGGTTTCCCAGGCGTATTACTCAACGACCTCTTCATTACAGGGACGATGGGTGTAGCCCACTCACTCCAGTCTACTTTGGACAGTACTCCTGAACGTTCCAATCCTTCCAGCTCTGCTTCAACGGCTGGTCGGATCGCATAAGGCACCGGTCTGGCCTTAAAAAACTTTGGACTTGCATTTTCCTCTATTTTAATCATTGCTGTTATGCCTTTTTGTGTTCCGAGTCCCTCCTGGAACACTTCTTGTGCATCAGTTAGCATTTTTGGCAGTCGTCCAGGTGTGGCGTCGTCATCTTTTTGGCCTCAACCTTCAGTGCCTGTATGGAATGCCAATCTAATTGTATCTTCCGGATCCATTCGTATCCTAGTAGTGGTGGTCCTCCATCTGGCAATACATATAGGTCCATTTTAGGTATTTCCTGGCCTTTGTATATCACTTTCACCCTTATTTTTCCTTTGGGGTAGACTTTTTGCCACGTGTACGTCATCAAGACAATCTCTGTAGCTTTCAAGGGTATACGTGGAAATAGCCGCTTGTAGTCCCTTTGGTTTATGACTGTTAGGGCTGATCCTGTGTCCAATACCATTTTCACTTGGACTCCGTCTATCTTGAGTGTAACCCAGATAGTCTGGTGATCCTCCATTTTGGTTACCTTATGTAGTTTCAGACAACCCAGCTCCTTGCTTCCGGAGTCTGTGTCACTTTTCTGTTCGTCTGAACGACTGTCCATCACCTTGTGTACCTTTTTGTACTTCTCCTGTGGAGATTTCTTGCTGTTGGTTTTCTTCCCTGACCAGCAGACTCTTGCTCTGTGTCCTGTTTTTCCACACTGTCTGCACACTTGGTCCTTGAACCAACAATCCTTCTGATCGAGTGTTGTTCTGCCACAGTGATAACACTTCCCTGCTCCATATGACATTTCATTGGTGCCGTATTCTTGCGGTCTCCATTGTATCTCTGCAGCGCCCCGTGCGGCTGCTTCATGTGATACTGCCATGCTGAAAGCCTTGTCCAGCATAAGATCCTTTTCTGATAAAAGCCGTTTCTGGGTTCCTTCACTTTGAAGCCCACACACAAACTTGTCCCTGAACGTATCTGATAGCCCCGCTCCAAACTGGCAGTGTTTCGATAACTTGCACAGTTCCGTTAAGTACTCAGCATTACTTTCGTCTTTATGCTGGTTCCATTTGTGGAACTTAAATCTTTCTGCTATCAGCAGCAGTGTGGGGCTTAAGTGGTCCTGTAGGATTTCTACTATACTTCTGAAATTCTTCTCCACGGGCTTCTCTGGGGTTATCAGGTTTCGCAGTAAGCCATAAGTTTTTGCACCCATGGAATTTAACAAAACCAGTGCTTTCCTAGCATCTGGCACTTCATTCGCCCTGCAGTACACCTCAATGCGTTCCACATATGTTGCCCAATCTTCGACTTCATTGTCGAACGCCGTGATACTGCCATTCTTCACCATCCCTGGGTGTAATTTAACTGTCTAAATGGCGTCTCCCGCGCTCTCCCTTCTTCTTCGCTGGAAAAAAAATGGCGTCTCCCGTGCTTTCCTTCCATCCCGTGCTCGCCCTTCTTCTCCGCTGCGGCTTCAAAAAAAAATGGCGTCTCCCGCGCTCTCCCTTCTTCTCTGCAGCTCAATGGCGTCTCCCGCGCTCTCCTTTCTTCTCCCCGCAGACACGGTTCAGCCCTTGAGCCCTGGCTGTGCTCTGCGCGTTCTCCTGTGTGCCTTTCCCGTTGCCGTCGCTCGGTCCTGAACCCGGCTGCTGCTTTACCCTCTCTCTCTCTCTCTTGTTTTTCCTCGACACCGCTCGGTTCTTTAACCCCCGGCCGTGCCCAGTGCACTTCACCCTCTCTCTTACTCTGTCGATGCTGCTCGGCTTTTCTACGCCATCAGTCGGCTCCCGCCGCCACTCTCCGGGAAGGGTGTGCGCTGCACCTGTTGCCAGTCTGTTGCTGGATCATCGTGGCTCTCAACAGCCACTCCTGCGATGTTCACTTGCTGCTGGATGACTGGGTGGTTGCACGTGGTCGACACCCGTGCTTCTGGCCTCGACTTTCTTCCACTGTCCTCCCGGAGCGACTCCTTGACGGGAAATGCAGAGTTGCAGGCAGATTCGAATCAACCTCGTCGCCACTGTTAGATCCGTGATTCTTTAAATAGGATGTTTCCCCAAGAACTACACGGAGGCTGTAACTTAACAATCAACAGGTGTTTACTAGAGTAGAGTAGTCTCACGACTGAAGTACAGAAGCCTGCTCCGGCTTTATATACAGGTGTGGTCACTGCCGGTACTACAGTATACAGGAGCTGTAAAACAGTTCTCTCTTAAAGGTACATACACAACATATAGCTCTTCTCAGTTTCCCTATTGTTTTATCCAACTATAAACCAGTAGTTATTTAGGGAACTGTGGGTGGAAAAGAGATTTCCTCTGATTTTTATTTTAGTGAAATTGTAAAGTGAGTGTCAAAACAGCATTTAGAATATACAATAGCTTCCCCTTGATGCCTCAGAAAGACCTGACAGATTACCCAATAGGAAGACAAGGACAGGTTTGTAAAAGTTGATCATCACTTGCTCAGGGCAGAACTTAGAAAAATAATAGTCTGAAGGAAAGTTATACATGAAAGCAACAAAAAATTCTACTTTTATATAAACCTAAAGCTTTAATATCAATTTAAACTGATATATATATTCATTGGTCTGTAGATTTTTCAAGATTGGGCCTAGCATTTAATGAAACTGATTAACTATCTCTCTTTGAAATAGAAGGGGAGATTTTAACTCTCTGCGCCCAGCACAAAGCCTTGGAGAGGGTGCAGGGGTGATTTACCAGGATAGTACCAGGGATGAGGGACTTCAGTTATGTGGAGAGATTGCAGAAGCTGGGATTGTTCTCCTTAGAGCAGAGAAGGTTAATGGGAGATTTAACAGAGGTGTTCAAAATTATGAGGGGTTTGATAGAGTAAATAGGGAGAAACTATTTCCACTGGCAGGGAAATGTAATTAGAATAGTACCAGCCCAGGCCTGGTCGGCCTAATGGCCTCCTTCGTGCTGTAATTTCTATAATTCTAGGTGCTTGATGAATGACATTTTGATCAATTATTCCAAACGTATCTTGGCTTAAACAATGAACCAAAAGCAGAAGGTGCACTAAAACATGCTTTGAAAATTATAGTATGCAGTACCTGAATACTGAAATATAATCACTGTGTCTGGAGGCAGCTTATTGGGCTCTGGATATATTTCAGCAGTATGGCTATAGCTCAGACTTGGCTTCATAGACAGATGTTGACACATGTTTAGTAAGCTACTTATGTACCAGAAAATATGTGTCATGATCTAAAGGTGAAAGGCTAATTGCTTTACCCACAAGTTGCCCATTAACTGGTGGTGTGTTTTGTATTTTAATATGTGGCACACTGGTTAAGCTCACAGTTAACACATAGCATTGATTCAACTTCAAAAAAATAGCAGGTTTCCTGACTTGCATCAATTTGCGAGTGGTAGTCTTGTTGATGACTAACTACAACAAATACATTCAAAAGAATAATATATTATGTCACATAAGTACACATGACAGGCAATGCATAAAGTGAAAATGGGGTGGGCTAAATAATAGAAAGTGAAAGGAATGAAATAACAGAGAAAACTGCTTGTAGAAGAAAATCTGCAGAACTATCATTGTAGCAAAAGGACTGAAGTTATTTTTATGATCCTTTATTGTTTTATATTTTTTGCTTTTATCAAAGAGCCCAGAATATCACCGAAATGGTATCATTGCTGCACTCCGCTTTGCTCTCCTTCTCCCTCGCTCCTGATAACTCAACACATCAGTGCCCTAACAAACAGAGCTGGACAGGCAAAGGAAGCCTTACTACTGGTACTGGTCTGTGCTGGTAAACGTTGCAGTTTTAGTAGCTCTTGTGTCTTAGCTCTTTCCAACCTGCATCTAAGGTCTTTGGGCTTAGGTAAGTGTTGTGTGTCTCTATATGGGGAGAAAGTGTGCCTGACCTTAGCACCCTGGCCTAGAAATTCAGTGGGCTGCGCCAGCCGTTAGCGCCCAAAGAGGGCACTTAGTGGGTTTTACGCCACTGGCCACGCCTCCCGCTAAATTTAGCGGGACGCTAATGGCGGCGCTAGCTGTTAGCGCTGCGCCGCTACCGATGATGTCATTGGTGTGCGCAGCGCCCCGCTACCGCCCCGATCGCGAAATTTGGTAGCGCCCCCTGCTTTAACGCCGGGCGCAATTTGCGACCGGTTCGGGGGGGCCTACCTGCGGCGGTAGAGGCGCTGAAGTGCGGGGGGTCATTTTTTTTGCTGGCCACTTGCCAACACCTCTCCGCGCCACCATCCCCAGCCACCTGAGCCCCCCCACCACGGAGTGCCGGCTGAGTCCCAAGACCCCGGCACTTCTCCTCGGTGCCGGGCTCTTTTTCCGGCACTCGCGCTCTTCGAGCGCGCTGTAGCAGGCCCCTCCCCTTTAAGAAGGGGAGGAAGGCCTGCAGTACCGCAGCGCGCCGTGCCGCAGCATGTGACGCTGCGGCACGTTGCGCTGCGAACTTCAGTTGCAGTGCCCCAAGAGGGATGCGGGGCGCCTCGAGTAGTGCCACACTTCCCTCTGGGGCGCGCAAACTGAATTTGCGGCGGGCGGCCGCGACTTCTTCCGGGGCGCTACTTCCGGTGCCCTGGCGAGGCTGCTAGGCCCCTGTTCCTAACACAATGAACCTAGTGTGCGCTCTGTGTTGGCCAAGCAGAAACTCTACTTAAGTGGATTTCTCAGAAGTTTGGTTTGCTGACTATTAAGCTGACTATTATGATGATAGACCAGCTGATCAAAAAGAGATTGTCACCATACTATCTATAGAATGTTATTTACTCTTATTAAAACCTACATAATATAAAGAAAAGAACAAAGATTGCACAACAAAATAATTGATTAGTTGAGTACAGTATATGTATTTGTAATGGGGCAGAAATTGCGGTCTTTGTGACGACGTATGCTCAGCGTATGCTGCCATAAACCATCTTAAAGGGCCTGTAACTTCTGGGTTTCCACATGCGCTTGCGCATGCGTGAAACCGGACCTTGTGATTTGTCAAGGTACGCCTTGACAGATCATACGAACCAACTGTAAAATCAGTATTGCTGGTGCAGAGTTGGGCTATTTGCCCAACAACTGCTCAGCAATTGCCCATGAAGCTCTTATGGCTGGTAAAAGCAGGCATAGGGCCTGTTTTCATCAGCATAAGGGTATATATAAGCCTTAAAATAAACATTTAAAAATCAAAAATGATGCACATACACTTTAAATTAGTTCATGAAATTATTGGCCCGGATTAAGATGTTTAAAATTATTTATCAAAAAATTAAATTTGTATTGTATTTGGTGTAATGAACGGACTTATGAATAAAATTGAAAATCAGTACATTTATATTTATTAGAATTGTGTAAATTGTTTAATTATTTGGGGATTTCATTGCATGTCATTAGGGGATTCCCTTCGTAAATGTCTGCAATGGAATCCTCCTTTGTGATTGGAGGACCAGGCCCACATGATCCCAGGGATACTGCCGAACCGCCTGAGTCCCTGGGATCTGTGGGCCTTTACGTTGGCGTCCACCTGGAGGCCCGAGACCAGCACTCTCTGCAGCCTGGACACATGGAGGTAGGTACGGAAATACTTTACGGGTCAAGGCGTACTCTGGAGGTACGCCTCCGGCCGCAATTTCTAGCTCATTATTTTGTAATGCCAGTAAAATAGATATTCTTTGTATCCTTGGAAATGAAGAAAGTTCAGCAACATCATTATCTTGTTTATCTGTAGGTTGTTTTCATTACATTGAAATTAGTGTCGGAAATGTGCCTGATGGTGTGCACTGTTAATGACCATTAGAGCATACAGTTTTAAACTATCTACCTAATGTCACAGGTAGATTTGTGTGAAATGTCATTAGAAAACATTATTCATTACTGCCCCTCAGAATGGGAAATGCTTACAGACATTTTTCCAGTAATGAGTTGAGTTATTTAAAATATCGATGCTTCTTCTGACAATGGTAGTTGTAGTGTATGTAACCTGTGCCACCTTAAGAGGATACCTTAAGGTGATGGACTACTTTTTGATGGCTCCTGTACATTGTAGCACCGGTGGTGACCACACCGGTATATAAACCCTATGGAGCAAAGTGTATTCCTGTTCAGCCCTGACCCTCAATTGCTAAAGACCTGTTTAATTATTTCTGTAGTCTGTGTCCAGTTATTCAGCATAACTACATTTGGAAACACAGACTCAACAGTGGCGACGAGTCTGATCTTACCTAGCGGCAGTTGCATCAAAGGAAGCTTCGCCTCTGAAACGGGCGTCGATTAAGGACATCCACCCTCAACATCCTGCTGGGCACTGCATAGCACGGGAGGCAATCGGGAACCCGGGCTGGTTTCTGGCCACGAAGTCAAACATCAGTGAACATCCCTTCGACGACAGCGGCGGGTAAGCCCGATCGAGCGGCACGGGGGGGGGAAGTCGGCCGAGTTGTCAGTAAGAGAAGGGGAGGGAAACGACGAAAAGGGCGGAGAACACGACCGCAGCCGGTGTCAGGGGCCGGACTGCAATCGGGGCAGAGACGCGCAGCAGCCAGAAAAGCGTTTATGTCCACAAGGACTGCGGGAGCGGCGGGGAACAAGAGCAGCAGCGTAGGGGAAAATAAAGGACCGCTGGGAGGCGAGAACGGCAACAGCACGGTAATCGCCATTTTGAGTCAGAGGGGGAAGAAGACAAGTGCGGGAAAAGCCGCCAAGCGCGGGAAGCCGCCATTTTGAAAAAAATAAAATAAAATAATCATATCCGAAGGAAAGGAAACTCAATAAGGATGCCAAAAACGGGTAACATCACTGCTTTTGATAGCGATGTGGAAGATTGGGCCACTTATGTGGAACGCGTCGAAGTTTACTGAGGACCCGGAGAATAAATGTGGACTGGCATTCCATACAAGCACTGACTGTAGATTCCTGTAAAGAGGACGACGTCAAACCTAAACGACTGTCCAAAATATTGGACGATGCTAAGGAGGTGTTCCAACAGGGACTGGGAACACTGAAAGGAATTACGGCAAACATCAAGGTTGAAGAACATGCAAACCCAAAATTTTTCAAAGCCAGACCGGTACCTTATGCGATACGACCTGCTCTGGAAGCAGAGCTGGAAGGGCTAGAACGTTCAGGAGTACTGTCAAAGGTGGACTGGAGCGAATGGGCCACACCCATTGTTCCTGTCATGAAGCGTTCGTTGAGCAACAAGCCGGGGGAACCTGGGAAGGTTCGCATCTGTGGCGATTTCAAGATCACTGTTAATCCGGTTCTTCACACGGTGCAATATCCGCTTCCGCGGATTGAAGATATCTTCGCTTCGCTGTCTGGCGGGAAACACTTCACCAAGATAGACCTGGCGCAGGCGTACCTACAGATGGAAGTTGATGAAGCGTCACGCCAGTATCTCACGATCAACACACATAAGGGCTTATATCGGTATAATAGACTGGTTTTTGGAGTGGCATCGGCTCCAGCGATTTGGCAAAGGGCCATGGAGCAGGTATTGCAGGGAATTCCAGGCACACAATGCTACCTGGACGACATTCTGATTACAGGAGATGATGATAAGGATCACCTCGCGAATTTGGAGCAGGTGCTCACCAGATTGAAAGAGTATGGGCTCAGAGTTAATCGCCAGAAATGTGAGTTCTTTCAAAAGCGAATCTCGTACTGCGGCCACGTCATTGACCAGGAGGGGCTCCATAAGTCACCTGACAAGATCGAAGCTGTTGTGAAAGCTCCCACTCCGGAAAATGTATCTCAGTTGAGGTCGTTCCTTTGGTTGGTTAACTATTACCACAAGTTTCTTCCAAATTTATCCACGGTGTTACACCCGCTGAACACTCTTTTGCAAATGGGAATACCATGGAAGTGGAGCGATGATTGTAAGCGGGCTTTTCAAAAAAGCAAGGCAGTGATCACCTCTAAGGAAGTGTTGGCTCACTTTAACCCAACGCTGCCTATTCGCTTAGCTTGTGATGCTTCTCCATATGGTATCGGGGCAGTGCTCTCACATAAGTTTCCAAATGGCTTGGAAAGGCCAGTCGCGTTCGCATCCAGATCATTGACCTCCGCAGAGCGCAACTATGCTCAGATTGATAGGGAGGCTCTCAGCCTCGTGTGGGGAGTTAAGAAATTTAACCATTACCTGCAAGGCCAAAAGTTTACACTGCTGACAGATCACCAGCCGTTGGTTTCCATTTTTAACCCTAAGAAGGGTGTTCCGGTTATGACGGCGCAGAGGCTTCAGAGATGGTCCCTTTTCCTAGGGGCACATCAATATGATATCGAATTCAAAAGGTACAAAGCAGATGGGCTGTCGCGCCTGCCACTACCTACAGCGGAAGAGGCACCGGCAGTTGACCCTGTCGAGATATTTCACTCGACCATCATCGAATGCTTACCAGTCACCAATGCGGGTATTGAGAGAGAGACCCGAAACGACCCGACACTGTCTCGGGTCTACGATTTGACAGTGAAGGGATGGCCAGCACATGGCGACCCACTGTTACCAGCATTCTCAGCCAGACGAGAACAGCTGTCCGTCTGTCAAGGAACATTGATGTATGGAACAAGGGTGATTATTCCTCCTAAATTAAGGGAGAGAGTTCTGAAGGAATTGCATGAAGGTCATCTGGGGGGAGTCAAGATGAAAAGCCTTGCTAGGGCTTATGTGTGGTGGCCAGGTATCGACAAACAAATAGAGGATCTGACTAAAAGCTGCTCAAGGTGGCAAAAAGTTCAAAACGCACCTCCAATTGCACCGCTGCATCCGTGGGAATGGCCTTCAACCCCATGGCAACGTGTGCATATCAACTTTGCAGGTCCATTCATGGATCCATGTTTTTGATAGCAGTAGACGCACATTCTAAATGGCCAGAAGTGATTAAGATATCGACCACTACCTCTGAAAAGACGATCGCAGTTCTAAGAACCATATTTGCAAGGAATGGGTTGCCAGAACAAATATGTTCAGACAACGGACCACAGTTCGTGTCAGAAGAATTCCAGAAATTCATGAAAAAGAATGGGGTGAAACACTATACATCTGCCCCATATCATCCGGCTACAAATGGGTTGGCCGAGAGATTTGTACAAACGTTCAAAAAGGCGATAAAGGCCATGAGCGAAGACCATATTCCACTGCAACACAAGGTGGACAATTTCCTGATGGCATATCGAAACGCCACGCATGCAGTGACAAATCAAAGCCCTGCCATAATGTTCTATAACAGGAGGTTGCGGTCCCGGTTGGATTTGTTAAAACCCAATGGCCTAGAAATTCAGTCTGGACACTTTTGGGGCGCTAAAGTCGGGCGCTCACTAAAGTTATCGCCCGCCGGAAAGTGTAGGCCACATCGCCGAAATTCAGTAGAGTTGGCCCTAAGTTTGGCCGAGCGCTGAAACTGGCGTTGAAATGCTGTGTTCCGGCGCTAAGCCGGCGATGCGGCCTAATAACGCCGAAGCCGGGCGCAGCGCAGGTGCGGTCATGTTTTGATTGACAGCAGACACCCTGACGCCGGCCAGCTCTTAAAGGGGGAAGGGTCATCTTTGACTGCTGCCACGCCCTGCATACTGGAGCCCTGCAGCTAGGCCTCAGCACTACTGGTGTGCCAAAATAGCGCCTGGAGCAATGGAGAGGGCCCGTGAGCGAGCGCAGCGCTTCTCAGAGCATGCTCTGAGTGTGCTCATTCATGGTGTGGAGAAGAGAAGAGAGATCCTGTGCCCGGACAGTGGCAGGAAGGCTCCCAGGAGCCAGTACAGGAGAGCCTGGGGCAAAATCGCCCGCAGGGTGTCATCCACCTGTGATGTCCCCAGGAGTGCGGACCAATGCCGCAAGAAGTTCAACGACCTCACTCGGATGGTGAAGGTGAGTACCCTTTCCAGTGTCCCCCTCATCCTTGCATGTGCACCTCACATTATGGGCAAAGGGACCTCAAAGGCCTAATGGGCAGCCCTCCTCCTGCAGCAATGGCACTTGCATGTTCATCAATAGCACTTTCTGCACTTAACACACTGGCCAAGCTATTCGACCATGGGAGGCAGTGCACCCAGCAACAGGGCACCACACTGGCCAAGCTATTCCACCATGGGAGGCAGTGCACACAGCGACAGGGCACCACACTGTACTTAGAGGCCGTCCTTTCTCTTGCAGGCCAAGCTGGCGAGCAATGTAAGGAGCCAGGCTGTCACTGGTGGAGGCCGTCCCGAGTACCAGGCGCTCACTGATCTGGAGGAGAGCGTGGCACGACTCATGCGTGGCCGGGTGACTGGCCCTGTCGCGATCGGCGAGGCGGACCCTGTACTGGTACCCACTGGTAAGGACATGACCGGTTGCACCTCTCTCGTTGCCCTCGCGCTTCAGATCTACATCCTTTCCCACTGACCGACAAATGCGCATAATGCACCACTCAGGCCTCCCTCGCTGACGGCCTGTCCTCACTCTAAAGCTACTCTTGTGCCTTCCTGCTTTCAGCTGGTGAGGAGGAGGTGGTCCCTGAAGCGCAGAGAGCCAGGCCCTTGGAGGAGGAGGACGTCGAGGACCAGGAGGAAGGCGGCACATCGGGGGAACCCTCCTCCACGCCAGGGGATGGCAATGGAGGGGAGACGTCTGGCCTACAGGAGAGCCAGGGGGAGGTGTTGGATGGGAGGGCCGAAGCTGGTCCCAGTCGGGTGGACGCACGCGGGAAGGCTCCGGCAGCACGCCGGCCTTCTGCCCAGAGGGGGGAGGTGTTGGAGGGGAGGGCAGAACCTGGCCCAAGTGGGGTCGACGCACGCGGGAAGGGTCGGCCAGCTCGGCGGCCTCCTCCCCGGAGGGAGAGTCCGCCCTCCAGTCCGGACACGGTCCTCGCCCAGGAGGTGCGCGTCCTCGATGAGATGTCGGCGGCGTCTGAGCGGCGCCACCAAGAGTTCATGGGGGTGGTCGAACAGATGCCTCATGCCATTGAGTCCCTGGCTCAGAGTGTGGTGGCTTTCGGGGAATCACAGGCCAGGGGGTTCGAACAACTCACGGCAGCGCACGACAGGGGTGTCCAGCAACTGGCTGCAGCGCACGACAGGGATGTGCAGCAACTCGCGGCAGCGCAGGACGCGGGTGTGCAGCAACTGGCGGCAGCGCAGGACGCGACTCGCGAGATGAGTGGTGCCGTCCAGACACTGGCAGAGCTGATGCGGGCACATACCAGGGCAGTTCGGGCACTCACTTCTGCCACACTCGCTGTGGCACGGAGGCATCGCCATGGCACCCGCCGCCCTGCTGCAGCACAGCGGTCTGGCCTCCCCCAGATTGCTGCGCTTGCTACACTGCCAGCCCGGCCGAGTGCCAGTGTCTCTGGCGAGCAGCGCGCACCTGCCATCAGCCAGCTTGCCCCCAATGGTGCTGCCGACACTGCCACTCCCCCAGCCAAGGTGCGATGAGCTGCTGCTAAGACTGATGCTGCCCAGCCACAGCTGCAGCAGTCAGCAGCCGGCCCCTCCCGGGCCAGGCCTCGTCTAGGCCGACCCCCAAGGGCATCTGCCGACACGCTTTGTGGCCCTCATGAGCCTTCCCCCAGCCTCGCCACACCCGCAGGGCCCAGGTTGAGGCGGAGCAGCAGGTCGGCCAGGGGCCGGAGAAGCCTGTCTAAGGACTCGCCCTCTCGGCACACCCATTAGAGTGTGGTGAGAGCGGTTTCTTTTATATTGGGGGGCTTGTGTTGTGGGGGGCATTATTTTGTTAAGGCCGAGGATCAAGGCATTTTTTGTTTTCATGGGGGTGTCTCTGTTGTGGGGGGGGGCTTATTTTTGTAAGGCCGCTGTTGAAGGCCTTTTGGATGGGCAAGTTTTGTTAGTCCTCCCCAGGTTTTGGGAGTGACAGATGTTTTTGACTGTTTTTTGGGGGTCTTGTCTGTTTTTCTGTTTCATGTGGGAAGGGCCCTGAGTTTGTGAAATAAAGCTTTTGATTTATTCAGCATGTCCAGGTGTCATGTTTGAAGTCGTTGTTGCGTTAACCGGCTGAGGGCTTGCGGAGCGGCTGCCTCAGGTGCGTTCATTGCCACAGGCCATTCCCTGACAGGGGGCCTAGAAGTGTCGATCAATAAGCCCCCGGTGGACGGCCCTTGGCCCTTGTCGCTCCCTCCTGGGCTGGTCCTCCTCCTCCTCCTCTTCCTGCTCGTCCTCCTGAGGTGGTGGTGCAATGCCAGGTGGCAGTGCCTGAGTCCTGCGGATAGCCAGGTTGTGCAGCATGCAGCACACGACGACGAACTGGGAGACTCTATCCGGCGAATACTGAAGAGATCCTCCGGAACGATCCAGGCAGCGGAACCGTTGCTTGAGGACGCCTATCGTTTGCTCGATGATGTTCCTTGTGGCTTGATGGCTTTCGTTGTATGCCTCCTCCGCTGGGGTCCTGGGCGCGCGGAGCGGGGTCATGAGCCATGTACACAAAGGGTAGCCCTTGTGCCCGATAAGCCATCCCCTTGGTGGAGGCTGTGCCTCGAACATGTCAGCCACAGTAGTCTGGCGCAGGATAAATGCATCGTGGCTGCTTCCTGGGAAGCGGGCATTGACAGCTAGGATGCGCTGCCTGTGGTCACACACCAGCTGTACATTTAGGGAATGGTAGCCCTTCCGGTTGCGGTAATCCTCGGCATTGTGGATAGGTGCCCGCATAGCCACATGCATGCAGTCAATGGCGCCCTGCACCATGGGGAAGCCCGCGATCCTGCCAAATCCGACTGCACGCTGCTCCTGCCTCTGTCGGGTCATGGGGAAGGAGATGAATTGGTGTCTCCTCGCGTAAAGTGCATCGGTGACCTGCCGGATGCAGCGATGCGCGGCGAACTGGGAGATGTTCGCTATGTCCGCAGCAGCGGCTTGGAAGGAGCCGCTTGCATAAAAGTTCAGAGCCACCGTGACCTTCACTTCCACCGAGAGAGACGTCCTGCACATCAGCTGTGGACGCAGATCTGTGTGAAGCAGCTGGCAGATCTCTGCAACCACCTCCCTTCTGAAGCGCAGCCTCTTCACACAATGCGCCGCAGTCATGGTGAGATAGGACACCTGCTGCCGGTATTGCCTGAGTGGGTAAGGCCTACGTTGCCGACGCCTGATGGCCCCTCTGCGTCTAGGCATGGCTGGCCCTCTCTTACAGCGTCTGCGAGCCCTTCGCACATAATGCTGCAACTGAGGGTTGGCCCCCCATACAGCCCCCATAATAAAGTTGAGAACAGATAAATCACAATGAATCAAATGTCAAAGCACTGGCCAGAAGCCAAAAATACCTCTCCTATGTTGTCCCAAATCTGTAACCTCTGTCCCTTGGTCTCTGTCCAGAAATCCAAAGCAGTAAAGTCATTGCAGCAAAATGGCTGGGCTTTATAGGTCAGTGTAAGTGCCCTTTAATTTGCGCTCCCCGAGGCCCACAGGGCCTCTTTTGCGTTCCACCTCACAGTTCTTAGCAGCGCCACGCCCACATTGGGCGGGCGCCACTGAATTTCCGGTTTGGGGCGCACAAACAGCGTTGCGCGACGATATGACGTCATAAGCTGCGCGCGCACCTGAGCGGGCGCAAACACTTTGCGCTGGCGCTAAATGTCAACTGAATTTGGGCGTCGGCGCAGATCGGACTGCGTTCAGGCGCTAAGTGTCTAGCGCCGGAAATATAGCCCTTTTATGGCGTTAGCGGCTGGCGCAACCCACTGAATTTCTAGGCCAATGTGCGTAGGGAAGTCGAAAACAAGCAATTCCAGCACGTAAATAACAAGGCCACTCGGAGTTTCGAAATAGGACAACCAGTGATGGCCAGGGACTATAGGAATGATAAATGGCAATCCGGAACAATTCGTGCCCAACAAGGACCCTTGATGTACACTGTAGACGTTGGAGAGAACGTAATACGACGTCATGCTGACCAACTTGTGGAATCGAGAACAAGGGTCGACCCCATGTCTACGGCAGAGACACCAGTTGAAGAAGTTATTGAGCCTGTAGCATCTACCTCAGACTCGAACGTACATGATGATGTTCAATCCATAGGAGATCAAATGGATGAGTCACCCCAGCAACGAGAACCAGAGACCCCTGAAAGGCGTTATCCGGCCCGGATCAGGAGGCCTCCTCAGAGACTGAATCTTTGAACAGTTTTGTGTGAAAGTTGTATATATGTTATCCATGTAATGTTAAATTGGGGTGTACACTGTTAAGCTAAAAGGGGAGGAATTGTAGTGTATGTAACCTGTACCACCTTAAGAGGATACCTTAAGGTGATGGACTACTTTTTGATGGCTCCTGTACATTGTAGTACCGGTGGTGACCACACCGGTATATAAATCCTGTGGAGCAAAGTGTAATCCAGTTCAGCCCTGACCCTCAATTACTAAAGACCTGTTTAATTATTTCTGTAGTCTGTGTCCAGTTATTCAGCATAACTACATTTGGAAACACAGACTCAACAGTAGTGTCAGTTGCAATTTCTAATCCTGCGCCGAACACCCTGCCCCCAACACCCTGCCCCCAACACCCTGCCCCCAACACCCTGACCCCAACACCCTGTTCCTAACTCCCTGAACTTAACCCAACCCTAACCCTAATCCCAATGCCCTGAACCTAACCCCCTAACTACTAACCCTAATCTCTATTCCTAACCATTAACCTAACCTCTAGTCCTAACCCTAAACCTAAACTCTTAATTGCACGTTATCAATAGCACGATGTAGTGCCGGCTGCGGTGTCAATAGTCATTGTGACATCATCTTTGCTGCGAGTCAGCTGCGTTATCAATAGTCACTTTGAAAACATTGCATTAGAAGAGTGTGTACAGTAGGCACAGTAGTACAGGATATTGGTTTACTAGCACATCATACTGCAGCCATGCAGGATGTTAATTAACTTACTGTAATTTACTGATCTCAATCATGGCTCAAGCAGCTGAAGCAAAACCAGATTCTTCTTAAAAAGGAGGGAATATTGGAGATGAATTAACCTGGGATGATCTTCTGGACCTCTTAATGGTTAGCGAGCTTTATAGAAAGAAGAAAGAAAGACTTGCATTTATATAGTGCCTTTCATGAGCACTGGACATCCCAAAGCACTTTACAGCCAATGAACTACTTTTTAAGTGTAGTCACTGTTGTAATATAGGAAATGTGGCAGCCAATTTGGGCACAGCAAGCTATCACAAACAGCAATGTGATAACGACCAGTTAATCTGTTTTAGTGATGATGATTGAGGGATAAATATTGGCTAGGACATTGGAGATAACTCCCCTGCTGTTCTTCGAAATAGTGGCATAGGATATTTTACGTCCACCTGAGGGAGCAGACGGGGCCTCGGTTTAACGTCTCATCCAAAAAACGGCTCCTCTGACCGTGCAGCACTCCCTCATTACTGCACTGGAGTGTCAGCCTCGATTTTTGTGCTCAAGTCTCTGGCATGGGACTTGACTCCACAACCTTCTGTTTCAGAGGCTAGGGTGCTACCAACTGAGCCATGGCTGACACTAAGGGTGCGATCTTGCCAGCCTTGGGGAGGCGGGTATGGAGGCAGGACTGCCGGGAAAATGGCAGAATTTGGGGGCGGGTGCCCAACCCGCGCTGGGTCCTGTCTCCTTGTAGGCGGGAAGGGATTAAAGCCTATTAACAGGTAGTTAACAGGCACCTGTTAACAGGCAGAAAATAGGATTATCCCCTTTTTGCCCTCACAAGTGCGGGCTTCCCGAAGGCTCTGAAACCCGCCAGCTCAGCGAGGCGAGTACTGGGTCTGCAGGGGCCGAGGGGGTGCAAAAGTGTGCTGTGAAGGTAAGTGATGGGTGCAAGAGTGTAGAGGTGAGTATCTGAAGTAAGTTATTAAAAGTGTACTTACCTTTGTTTCTTCCTGCAGGCTTCAGCCGGTGTGTATGCGGAAAGTCTCAGACCTCCGCGTTGGGGATGACAGATGGCTGCTGTATTCTCAGATGCAACAACCATCTCATTTTTGCAAAAGAAAGAAGTTTGATGAGGCCTTGAATTCAAGATCTCATCAAACTACAGAGAATGTCACTGTTTGACAGCTTCACAGATGAAACGTCATACGTTGACGTTCTCTGCAACCGGCTTTCCCTTGATTGGCCTGCTAAGCCCGCTGGGTGGGCTTAACAAGGTCAATCAAGGGAAAAAAGCGTGGGCTGGCCAGAAGTTGTTGGAGGCGGGACTAAAACCCAACAAGTGAGAGTCCCGCCTCCAAAAGCTCCCCATTGGCAAAATCACCCCCTATGTGAAAATGGTGCATGGCATGCGTGATACAGGGGAAGGATGGGATCTAAATGAGGGGAAGAATAGATTAATTAAAGCATATTTTGCATAGCCGGGAATTTCCTTGGAGCTGCTCCCACTCACTCCACTACCGTAACTATGTCGAAGCGATAGAAATCCTATGTTACATTTCAGTGTCAAAATCATCGGAGATTTAATGTAATGGATGTTGTGTTGCAAACCCTGGGTATTCTGTGGAATACTCATGTCTTGGGCCAGCTTTACTAATCAAATCCCACTGAACATAATGGATATCAATGATATTTCTTCATGCATTTTTTTTCCATTATACTAAACACATTTATTAGGTAGAAGATAAAGATTGAGCTCTCACTAGAAATGACACTTGTGCTAGAGCTAAACAAATCTAAGTGTGGAAGAAGAATATTTGTATCATTTTTATGATGTGGTTTCCCACTGTTCTGTGTATGTGGTTGTGCTGCTGTTACAATAATATGGGAGGAAGTGTTCTGTAAGATGCGCCAGGCTGCAGAGACTCAGAGGGAGTCTGTCAATGCACCTGTTAGGTTATGTAAGTTAGCTAAGGAAGAGCCAGGAATACAGGGTTGGGTTGAATTTAGGTGAGATTTGGCCTGAATCAGACCATTTTATATGCGCTTGTCACTTTAACAAAATGATTGTGTGTTAACACAAAAAGGTAACATAGGAACAGGAGTAGGCCATTCAGCCCCTCGAGCCTGCTCCGCCATTCAATGAGATTTAAAAAAAAATTGTTTATGGGACGTGGCTGTCGCTGGCAAGGCCAGCATTTATTGCCCATTCCTAATTGCCCTTGAGAAGTTGGTGGTAGCCTCCTTCTTGAACCGCTGCAGTCCGTGTGGTGAAGGTACTCCCACAGTGCTGTTAGGTAAGGAGTTCCAGGATTTTGAACCAGCGACGATGAAGGATCGGCCGATAAACTTCTAAGTCAGGATGGGAACTTGGAGGTGGTGGTGTTCCCATGTGTCTGCTGCCTTTGTCCTTCTAGGTGGAAGAGGTCGCGGGTTTGGGAGGTGCTGCCGAAGAAGCCTTGACGAGTTGCTGCAGTTCATCTTGTAGACGGTACATACTGCAGCCACGGTGCACGGACATTGACTGCTTCATTATCTGAGGAGTTGTGAATGGCACTGAACACTGTGCAGTCATCAGCGAACATCCCCATTTCTGACCTTATGTTGGAGGGAAGATCATTGATGAAGCAGTTGAAGATGGTTGGGCCTAGGACACTGTCTTGAGGAACTCCTGCAGCGATGTCCTGGGGCTGTGATGATTGACCTTCAATCACCACAACCATCTTCCTTTGTGCTAGGTATGACTCCAGCCAGTGGAAAGTTTCCCCCCCGATTCTCACTGACTTCAGTTTTGCTAGAGCTCCTGCATGCCACACTCGGTCAAATGCTGCCTTGATGTCAAGGGCAGTCACTCTCACTTCTCCACTGGAATTCAGCTTCTTTGTCCATGTTTGGACGAAGGCTATAATGAGGTCGGGAGCTGAGTGGTCTTGGCGGAACCCAAACTGGGCATCAGTGAGCAGTTTATTGATGTGCAAGTGCCGCTTGATAGCACTGTCGACGACACCTTCCATCACTTTGCTGATGAATGAGAGTATACTGATGGAGCGGTAATTGGCCGGATTGGATTTGTCCTGCTTTTTGTGGACAGGACATACCTGGGCAGTTTTCCACATTGCCGGATAGATGCCAGTGTTGTAGCTGTACTGGAACAGCTTGGCTAGAGGTGCGGCTAGTTCTGGAGCACAAGTCTTCAGCACGATAGCTGGGATTTTGTCAGGGCCCATAGCCTTTGCTGTATCCAGTGCACTCAGCTGTTTCTTGATATTATGTGGAGTGAATCGAATTGGCTGAAGACTGGATTCTGTGATGGTGGGCACCTCAGGAGGAGGCCGATATGGATCATCCACTCGGCACTTCTGGCTGAAGATGGTTGCAAACACTTCAGCCTTGTCTTTTGCACTCATGTGCTGGGCTCCACCATTGTCATGTCCGTAGCCAGTGCTGAAGTCGATACCAGGTGATCCATCAAGTTTTATTTTTATTATTTTGTTTCATAGCAGTTTGTTACAATTGAGTGGCTTGCTAGGCCATTTCACATGGCAGTTAAGAGTCAACCACATTGCTGTGGGTCTGGAGTCGCAAGTAGGCCAGACCAGGTAAGGACGGCAGATTTCCTTCCCTAAAGGACATTAGTGAACCAGATGGGTTTTTACGAAAATCCGATAGTTTCATGGTTACCATTACTGATACTAGCTTTTTATTCCAGATTTATTTAATAACTGAATTTAAATTCCCCAGCTGCCATGGATCATTAGACCAGGCCTCTGGATTACTAGCCCTGTGACATTGCCACTATGCTACCGTTCCCATGGCTGAGTGGCTGATCTGTGACCTAACTCCATATACCCGCCTTTGGCCCATATCCCTTAATACCTTTGGTTAACAGAAAGCTATCAGTCTCCGATTTAAAATTAACAATTGATCTAGCATCATTTGCCATTTGCGGAAGAGAGTTCCAAACATCTACCACGCTTTGTGTGTAGGAGTGCTTCCTAATTTCATTCCTGAAAGGTCTGGCTCTAATTTTTAGACTATGCCCCCTAGTCCTAGAATCCACAACCAGTGGAAATAGTTTCTCTCTATCTACCCTATCTGAAACCCTTAATATCTTGAAAACTTTGATCAGATCACCCCTTAACCTTCTAAATTCTAGAGAAGACAACCCTAATTTGTGTAATCTCTCTTCATAACTTAACCTTTGAAATCCGGGTATCATTCTGGTAAACCTATGCTGCACTCCCTCCAATATATCCTTCCTAAGGTGTGGTGCCCAGAACTGCTCACAATACTCCAGGTGTGATCTAACCAGGGTTTTGTACAGCTGCAGTATAACTTCTACCCCCTTGTATTCTGGTCCTCTAGATATAAAGGCTAGCATTCCATTAGCCTTTTTGATTATTTTCTGTAACTGTTCATGTCATTTTAATGATCTATGTACCTGGACCCCCAAGTCTCTTTGGCCATCCACTCTTTTCAGCTTTTTACCATTTAGAAAGTACCCTGTTCTATCCTTTTTATGTACAAAGTGGATGACCTGACATTTGTCTACATTGAAATCCATTTGCCATAGTTTTGTCCATTCATTTAATCTGTCAATATCCCTTTGTAATTTTTTGCTTCCATCTACACTGCCTACAGTTCCACCTATCTTTGTGTCAGCTGCAAATTTGAATATATGACTTTCTATGGCATCATCTAAGTCATTGATAAATACTGTAAATTGTTGAGGCCCCCAACACAGATCCCTGCGGGACACCACTAGTCACCTCCTGCCAATTTGAGTAACTACCCATTATCCCTGCTGCCTGACTCCTGCCGCTCAGCCAATTTCCTAACCAGGTCAATAATTTGCCCTCAATTCCGTGGGCTTCTACCTTAGTTACTCTTACGTGGAACTTTATCAAATGCCTTCTGGAAGTCCATCCATAGACATTCCCCTGTCCACTACTTTAGTCACCTCTTCAAAAAATTCAATCAGGTTTGTCGGGCATGACCTACTTTTCACAAATCCATGCTGGCTGTCTCTGATCAACTGAAAATTTTCGAGGTGTTCAGTCACCCTATCCTTAATTATAGACTCTAGTAGCAATTTCCCAACAACAGATGTTAGGCTAACTGGTCTATAAATCCCTGGTTTCCCTCTCTCACCATTTTTAAATAGTGGCGTGACATGCGCAATTTTCCAATCTAAAGGAACGGTTCCTGAATCGAGAGAAATTTGAAAGATTACAGTTAGGGCATCTGCAATGTGTTCACCTACTTCCTTTAAAACCCTGGGATGGAAACCATCTGGTCCTGGGGATTCTCACTCTTCAGTGCCATTATTTTCTTCATTACTGTTATTTTACTCAAATTAATTTTATTGAGTTCCTGTCCCTGATTTAGTTTCCTTGGGATTCCTGGCATGCTATCCTCTTCCTCTACTGTAAATACTGATGCAAAGTAATTATTGAACATGTCTGCCATTTCCTTATTATCATTGATAATATCACTACTGTCATTTTTTACATCTCACTCTGTCTTTTTATATGTACAGTACCTTCCAAAGTTTATTTTGGTCATCGGTTGTTTTTTTTGTTAATCTTGCCAAGTGCTTCAAGGGAACCTCTTGTAGGTTAACATTATTTTGGCATGATATTTTACTACTATTAGCATTTTACCTCAGTCCTAATTATAATAAGAACTTCTAGAATATTACAGTACAAGGGAGTGCTGCACGCAGTGAATGCAAATTAAAGTTTAAATTTAAAATGGGATTTCCTAATATACAATGGCCTTGGGCATTAGAACATTGTGCTCACATCAATGTGATCTAACTTTTTTGATGTGACAAGTATTGGCTGTTGCCAGCTACATTATATGAGGGGCGTATAGTTGAAGAAATTTATTTTACCAAACTGGGAAAGTTTATGATGACTGTTGAGTAAATGAATATTCTTTACTTTTAAACATGGAGCTAAATATGCACCCAGCTTTCATATTACTGATATAACTCTCCTTCAGTGTCAAATTTCAGAAAAAAAAATCTATGAAACTGCCAAACACAAAATACAAAAAAACCCATAAGGAACTAATGGTCTGAATCTTGCGTGTTAATGACGCACAGTTGTTAATTCAGAAAATCGTCTGGCAAATTCAGGGGATTAAGAGATACGCCGTGAGTTGCAAATCTCTAGAACATGCTGGTCGATTTACACCGCTCCGCTGTTTGCTTCACATAAATGGCATCTTCCCTTAGCCTCCTCGTTATTTGCTGGATTTGCACATTAATTGCCTATTAAACTCGGTGCAGAAAGTTAGAGCTGGAACAGCATAAGTACCTTTTTAATGACGTGGTAATTGTTAATGCATTGCCAATCAGCCTCTCTGGCCCAGTAAGGCAACAGTTTAAACTCTTCAATTTCATTCTTACATGTAATAAATTATTGTTAGAGATTTTTAAAATGTTGAATTTTACTTTTTAAAATGTTTTTCTTTCTTTTCCTTTTTGTCTCTTTTTCTCTCTCTCTTAATCAAATCTTTCTTTCCCTCTCTTTATTTTCTTTCTATACCTGAATTGACAGTGAATTCACCCACTCTAATTCACGCTCCTTCTCCATGGTTCCTCTGTTTCTTTCTCAATCCTTAAATCTCATTGGTTAAGGAGATAGACTATTGGTCCAATCGTTCACGCCATTATCAACTCACACTTCCAGCAAGTTGCAGTGCTAAATGTTTGAACTGAAGGTACAGGAGAAAGGTTAACTCGCGGTGCATGCCTCGAGATGCCCCGCTCCAGCAAGTTTTGGCTCAGTGAAAACGACAGACTCTGGAATATTTATACTTCACAAGGACATAATCTCAGCTCAACAGTACTCATATAGACAGTATGTAAAAAGGAAGAGAGTAGCAAAAGCAAGCGTTGGTTCCTTAGAGGCCGAGACAGGCAAAATTATAATGGGAAATAAGGAAATGGCAGAGACTTTAAACAAATATTTTGTATCTGTCTTTACAGTAGAAGACACAAAAAGCATACCAAAAATAGTGGGGAACCAAGGGGCTAATAAGAGTGAAGAACTTAAAGTAGTTAATATCAGTAGAGGAAAAGTACTTGAGAAACTAATGGGACTAAAAGCCGATAAATCCCCTGGACCTGATGGCCTACATCCTAGGGTTCTAAAAGAGGTGGCTGCGGAGATAGTAGATGCACTGGTTGTGATCTTCAAAAGTTCCCTAGATTCTGGAACGGTCCTAGTAAATTGGAAGGTAGCAAATGTAAGCACTCTATTCAAGAAAGGAAGGGGAGAGAAAATGGGGAACTACAGGCCAGTTAGCCTGACATCAGTCATTGGGAAAATGCTGAAATCCATAATCAAGGAAGTGGTAACAGGGCAGTTAGAAAATCATAATATGATTAGGCAGAGTCAACATGGTTTTATGAAAGGAAAATTGTGTTTACCAAATGTATTAGAGTTTTTTTGAGGATGTAACTAGCATGGTAGATAAAGGGGAACCAGTATAACAACAGAAAATGCTGGAAAAACTCAGCAGGCCAGGCAACATCCGTGGAGAGAAAATAGAGTCAATGTTTCGGGTGAAAACCCTTTGTCAAGACTAAAGAAGCACAGGAAATGAAATAGATTAAGAGGTCAGGCTGGGAGAGAAAAAAGAGAAGTGAAGAGACATTAAGAGGTATTCAAAATGAGACGAGATGGTGATAGGACTAGTGGAGACAAAAGACGGCTCTAGATTAGGTGTGAAATGCGCTGGCAGAATGGGAGACAGCTGGCATGTTGGAGAGAGAAAAAAAAATAAAGAAAGGGGTGGGGGGGGAGCGGGGGGGGGAAAGGCCAAAACAAAGGTGTGGATAAAAAAAATAAGTAAAAATGTAATAGGGGCCGAGGTTATGATCTGAAATTGTTGAACTCGATATTGAGTCCAGAAGACTGTAAAGTGCCTAATCGGAAGATGAGGTGCTGTTCCTCGAGTTTACAGTGAGCTTCCGTGGAACAATGCAAGAGGCCGAGGACGGCGAGGTCCGAGTGGGAATGGGGTGGTGAATTAAAATGACAGGCGACCGGAAGCTCGGGGTCACCCTTACGGACTGAACTGAGGTGTTCCGCAAAGCGGTCACCCAATTTGCATTTGGTCTCCCCAATGTAGAGGAGACCACATCGTGAGCAGCGAATACAGTATACTAGATTGCAAGAAGTACAAGTAAATCGTTGTTTCACCTGGAAGGGGTGTTTGGAGCCCTGGACAGTGGGAAGGGGGGAGGTATAAGGGCAGGTGTTACATCTCCTGCGCTTGCACGGGAAGGTGCCAGGTGAAGGGGAAGGGGTGCTGGGGGTGATAGAGGAGTGGACTAGGGTGTCTCGGAGGGAGCGGTCCCTATGGAATGTTGAAAGGGGAGGGGAGGGGAAGATGCGTTTGGTGGTGGGATCAAATTGGAGGTGGCGGAAATGGCGGAGGATGATCCGTTGAATGTGGAGGCTGGTGGGGTGAAAGGTGAGGACAAGGGGAATGCTATCGTGGTTCGGGGAGGGAGGGGCAGGGGTGAGGGCAGAAGTGCGGGAGATAGAACGGACACGGTCGAGGGCCGTGTCAACCACGGTAGAGGGGAATCCTCAGTTGAGGAAAAAGGAAGACATGTCGGAAGCACTGGTGTGGAAGGTGGCATCGTCGGAGCAGATGCAGCGGAAATGGGGAAACTGGGAGAATGGAATAGAGTCCTTACAGGAGGCAGGGTGGGAGGAAGTGTAGTCCAGGTAGCTGTGGGAGTCAGTGGGCTTGTAGTGAATGTTGGTCAATAACCTATCCCCAGAGATGGAGACGGAGAAGTGGAGGAAGGGAAGGGAAGAGTAAGAGATGGACCATGTGAAGGTGAGGGAAGGGTGGAAATTGGAGGCAAATGAATAAAATTGTCTAGTTCAGGGCGAGAGCAGGAAACGGCACCGATACAGTTATCAATGTATCGGAAAAAGAAGTGAGGGAGGGGACCCGAGTAGGACTGGAACAAAGAGTGTTCCACATAGCCCACGAAAAGGCAGGCATAGCTAGGACCGATGCAGGTACCCATAGCAACACCTTTGATTTGGAGGAAATGAGTGGAGTCAAAGGAGAAGTTGTTCAATGTGAGAACAAGTTCATCCAGGCGCAGGAGGGTAGTGGTGGATGGGGACTGGTTGGGCCTCTGTTCAAGGAAGAAGCGGAGCGTCCTCAGGCCATCCTGGTGGGGGATGGAGGTGTAGAGGGATTGTACGTCCATGGTGAAAAGGAAGCGGTTGGGGCCAGGAAACTGGAAACTGTTAAAGTGGCGGAGGGCGTCCGAAGAGTCGCGGATGTAGGTGGGAAGAGACTGGACAAGGGGAGAAAAGATAGAATCGAGATAGGAAGAGATAAGTTCCGTGGGGCAAGAACAGGCTGAAACGATGGGTCTACCACGGCAGTCTTGTTTGTTGATCTTGGGAAGGAGATAGAAGCGGGCTGTGCGGGGTTGGGGAACTATGAGGTTGGTGGCCGTGAGGGGAAGATCTCCAGAGATGAGGTCAGTGACAGTCTTGGAAACGATGGTTTGATGTTCGGTAGTGGAGTCATGGTCCAAGTGGAGGTAGGAGGAGGTGTCGGAGAGTTGGTGTTCAGCTTCCGCTAGGTAGAGGTCAGTGCGCCAAACAACAACAGCACCACCCTTGTCAGCAGGTTTAATGACAATGTCAGGGTTGGATCTAAGAGAATGGAGTGCTGCAAGTTCAGAGGGAGGTAGGTTGGAGTGAGTGAGGGGAGCAGAGAAATGGAGACGGCTGATGTCACGGCGGCAGTTAGCGATGAAAAGATCTAGAGAGGGTAAGAGGCCAGGGGGAGGGGTCTAGGTAGAATTGGAATTCTGAAAGCGGGAGAAAGGGTCAGCCGTGCGGGTGGAAGGCTCCTGGCCAGAGAAGTGGGCACGGAGACGAAGGCGGCGGAAAAAGAGCTCAACATCGTGCCGAGCTCGAAATTCATTGAGGTGGGGCCGTAAGGGGATGACGCTCAGGCCTTTGCTGAGGACTGATCGTTCAGGGTCAGAGAGGGGAAGGTCAGAGGGGATAGTGAAAACGTGGCAGGGGTGAGATTGGGAGAAGGGGGGTCAGAGGAAACATAGAAACATAGAAACATAGAGATAGGAACAGGAGTAGGCCATTCGGCCCTTCGAGCCTGCTCCGCCATTCAATGAGATCATGGCTGATCTTCGTCTGAGATCTTAGCTGATCTTACCAGTTCAGTACCCCGTCCCCGCCTTTTCTCCGTAACCCTTAATCCCCTTAGCCTTCAGAAATATATCCAATTCTCTCTTGAAAATATTTATTGAATTAGCCTTCACAGCCCTCTGTGGCAGGGAATTCCACAGGCTCACCACTCTTTGAGTGAAGAAATTCTTCCTCATCTCTGTTTTAAATGATTTGCCCGCTATTTTTAGACTGTGGCCCCTGGTTCTGTGCTCCCCTGCCATTGGAAACATTCTCTCTGAATTCAGCCTGTCCAGGCCTGCCATAATTTTATATGTTTCGATGAGATCCCCTCTCAATCTTCTAAACTCCAGTGAGTACAAGCCCAAACTATTCAATCTCTCCTCGTAGGTCATTCCCGCCATTCCAGGTATCAGCCTGGTGAATCGCCGCTGCACTCTTTCCATGGCAAGAACATCCTTCCGCAGATGGGGCGACCAAAACTGTACACAATACTCCAGATGCGGTCTCACCAGCACCTTGTACAGCTGTAGTAAGGTATCCCTATTCCTATACTCGAACCCCCTTGATATGAAGGCCAACATACCATTTGCCTTCTTAATCGCCTGTTGCACCTGCATGCTCTCCTTCAGTGACTGGTGCACAAGAACACCCAGGTCCCTCTGCACTTCCCCATCTCCCAATCTATTGCCATTTAGATAATAATCCACCCTCCTGTTTTTACCCCCAAAGTGGATGACCTCGCATTTATCCACATTATAGTGCATCTGCCACGTATCCGCCCATTCCCCCAACCTGTCCAAATCGCATTGTAGCCTCCTGACATCCTCATCAGAGCCCACCCCTCCTCCTAGTTTAGTGTCGTCAGCGAATTTGGAAATATTGCATCCAATTCCCTGATCCAGATCATTTATATATATTGTGAACAGCTGGGGTCCCAGGACAGATCCTTGCGGCACCCCGCTGGTCACTGCCTGCCACTCCGAAAACGAGCCGTTTATTCCAACTCTCTGTTTTCTATCCGCCAGCCAGTTCTCTATCCACGTTAATACTTTGCCCCCAATCCCATGAGCCTTAATTTTGCATGATAATCTTTTGTGTGGAACCTTATCGAAGGCTTTCTGGAAGTCAAGGTACACCACATCCACTGGCTCTCCCCCATCTATTTTACCAGTTACTTCCTCAAAAAATTCCAGCAGATTAGTCAAACACGATTTACCCTTTGTAAATCCATGTTGACTCTGTCCGATCCTTTCCCCATTTGTCAAGTGCTCCGCTATTTTATCCTTAATAATGGACTCTAGCATTTTGCCCACAACCGATATAAGGCTTACTGGTCTATAATTCCCTGCTTTCTCTCTACCCCCCTTTTTAAATATTGGGGTAACATTAGCTACCCTCCAATCCACGGGTACTGTTCCCGAGTCAATGGAGTTCCGGAAGATGATCCTTAGAGCATCTGCTATCTCCAGGGCCACCTCCTTAAGTACCCTAGGATGTAGTTTATCAGGCCCCGGGGATTTGTCGGCCTTCAGTCCCCTCAACTTACCCAACACCATATCCCTAGAGATACTAATTTCTGTCAGCTCCTCCCTCTCATTAGTCCCTATGTTTGTCGATATTGAAGGGGAAGAAGGTTCCGGAGGGGCGTTGATGTTTAAGAGTTGATGAAGCTTGCGATCCTTGACATTGGAAAGGAAGAAAAAAAAAATTTGTTGAAGCGTTGGATGAGTCGAAGGATGAAATGGAACTGTGGACCCAGACAGCTTTGAGATAGAGTGCACCGGTGTTGCTGAAGAGAGAGGTTGAGAGTGTTCATGTGGCGCCGCATGGCGTTGAGCGTGGATCTCAAGATGCGGCGAGAGCAGTAGTTCGAGGAACGATGAATATCTTGGAGATATTTGTAATCCTGGGTGGAACCGAAACACGAAGTTTAGTTGGAATCCACGTGGAATAAGTCGGAACCGGAGACAGTTGATGTAATATATTTGGATTTCCAAAAGGCATTTCATGAGGTGCCACATAAAAGCTTGCTACACAAGATAAGGGCTCATGGGGTTAAGGGTAATATATTAGCATGGATAGAGGATTGGTTAACGGACAGAAAACAGAGAGTAGGGATAAATGGTCATTTTCCAGTTGCCAGGCTGTAACTAGTGGGGTGCCTCAAGGATCAGTGCTTGGGCCTCAGCTATTTACAATCTATATTAATGACTTTGATGAAGGGACCGAGAGCAATGTATCCAAGTTTGCTGATGATACAAAGCTAGGTGGGAAAGTAAACTGTGAGGAGGACACAAAAACCTGCAAAGGGTTATAGACAGGTTAAGTGAGTGGGCAATAAGGTGGCAGGTGGAGTATAATATGGGGAAATGTGAGGTTATTCAATTTGGTAGGAAGAATAGAAAAACAAAATATTTTTTAAATGATGCAAAACTATCAAATGTTGGTGTTCAGAGAGTTTTAGGTGTCCTTGTACAGGAAACACAGAATGTTAGCATGCAGGTACAGCAAGCAATTAGGAGGGCAATGGCATGTTGGCCTTCATTGCAAGGAAGTTGGAGTACAATAATAAGGAACTCTTACTACAATGTACAGGGCCTTGGTGAGACCACACCTGGAGTACTGTGCACAGTTTTGGTCTCCTTATCCAAGGAAGGGCATACTTGCCTTAGAGACGTTGCAATGAACGTTCACTAGATTGATTCCTGGGATGAGAGGGTTGTCCTATGAGGAGAGATTGAGTAAATTGGGCCTATACTGTCTGGAGTTCAGAAGAATGAGAGGTGATCTCATTGAAACATATGATACTGAAGGAAATTGATAAGATAAATGCCGAGAGGTTGTTTCCCCTGGCTGGAGAGTCTAGAACTAGGGGGCCAAGTCTCAGGATAAGTGGTCGGCCATTTACAATGCGATGAGGAAGAATCTCTTCACTCAGAGGATTGTGAATCATTGGAATTCTCTTCCCCAAAGGGCTATGGATGCTGAATCATTGAGTATATTCAAGGCTGATATAGATAGATTTTTGGACTCTAGGAGAATCAAGGGATATGTGGATTGAGTGGGAAAGTGGAGTTGAGGTCGAAGATCATCCATGATTTTATTGAATGGCGGAGCAGTCTCGAAGGGCCATATGGCCTACTCCTGCTCCTAATTCTTATGTTCTTATGTAGACCTCAGCAGTTCACAGTATTCTAACAGCAGTTTTGAATCTCAGAAGAATAGTTACACCTCTCCATTTTCAGGAAAGGTAGTTAATAACAGAGGAGGTGAGTCATACTAAACCAAATCAGCATAAAGTGGAACATAATTTCAAATGAATGTTGATGGGCCTAATTTCCATCAATTTCTTTTATTCTCTGTTTGCTTACTTCCTTTGTTGCCCACTTATCAGTGTACTGCTCCATCCTGCAAACATAGAGACACAATAGGAATCTCATGTCATAAATACTGTGACTAGCCAGTAATAGGTAAAGTATGAGTAGTGAACAAATAAAGACAATACCTGATTTTCACTCTCCTCAGAAAGGAACAGCACTTTTCCACTTAGAAGCCCATCCACTCAGTTGGCTCAGAAGCGACATCAAGCTCATCCACCTTAAACAAGAGTTCTACTGATACACAGCCCTAGATTCATACTCTCAACCCTCTAATGGGGAGCAATGAAGACATTGGGCTCGAATTTCCAAGCCCCGTGGAGGCGGGTTTGGAGGCGGGAGTGGTGGGAAAATTGCAGAATCGGGGGGCAGGAACCCATCCCGCCCCCAACCCGCCTCCGTGCCAATGTCTCAGGAGGCAGGTATCTGACCTGTGCTGGGAGCCGCCTCCCCGAGGCGGGAAGGGGATTAGTGCCAATTAACTGCCTATTAACAGGTAGTTAACAGGCAGTTTTTTGCCTAATCCCTATTTTTAGCCCTGAAGTGTGGGCTTCCCGACGGCTCCGAACTACGCTAAGTTAGCGAGGCAGACCGTCGGTCTGAAGAGGTTGGAGGGGTCGAGATGTCCGTTGTGCAGGTGAGTGATGGGTGCATGTGTGCAGAGGTAAGTGTGTGAGGTAAGTATAAAGGGCTAGATTTTCAGTCGCTTGCGCCAGCAGTTAGCGCCTTAAGAGAAGTGATTTTCGGGCGCTATGCGTGTAGCGCCCGGGCGCAGCGCAGTTTGCGCCCCGCCCCAAATTAAGTTGCCCGTTAGCGCCGGCGCAAAATTTAGCGCCCGCCCGGATGCGCGCGCAGAAAATGACGTCACATCCTCGTGCAACGCCCTTTGTGCGCCCCGATTCCAAACTTCAGTCGGACCGCCCCATTGTGCGGCTGGCGGCCAGAGCGTTTGGAAAAAGGAACGCAACACAACCAGCGCGGGCCCCGGGGGGCGCAAATTAAAGGGGACGTACTCTCCAGTATAAAGGCCAGCCTTTTTTCAGAAAACACTCTTGTGCAACGCATTTCTGGAGACACAACAAGGAGGATAGCTAACTGGTTTCAAGCAGCAAGAGCCAGGTATTTTTGGACTCAGGCCAGAGCGCTGCAAGTGGCTTTTTGGAAATTAGAGTGTTTGCCAGGATTTGATGGGGGTTGCATGGGGTGCCAACGCGGAGCTGCAGCTCCATGTCCGTAGGGCTCGCAGACGCATTGTGAGAGGGGCAGCCCTGGCTAGAGGCAGAGGGGGCTACAGGCGTCAGCCACGTAGGCCTTACCCAGTCAGGCTATACCACCAGCAGCGCTCCTACCTAAACATGAGTTGCCGCGCGATGTGTTAAAAGGCTCCGATTCCGAAAGGAGGTGATTGCAGAGATCTGCCACCTGCTTCGCCGAGATCTGCGGCCAAAGCTCAGGTGCAGGACGTCTCTGTCGGTGGAAGCCACCGGCTCCTTCCAATACGCTGCTGGGGACATAGCAAACATCTCCCAGTACGGCGCGCATCGCTGCATCCGCCAGGTGACCGAAGCACTGTTCAGAAGGAGAAGCCAATTCATCTCCTTCCCCATGGCCCTGGAGAGCCAGCATCAGCGCGCATTGGGATTTTCCAGACTCGGGGAATTCCCCTTGGTGCAGGGCGCCATTGACTGTACGCATGTGGCTTTGCGGGCCCCTCTGGAGCATGGCGAGCAATATCGCAACAGGAAGGGCTACCATTCTCTGAATGTGCAGCTGGTCTGTGACTACAAGCAGCGCATCATGGCAGTCAATGCCAGCTTCCCAGGCAGCAGCCACGATGCCTTTATCCTGCGGCAGAGTACTGTGCATGACATGTTCCAGGCACAGCCTCCCCCAAGAGGATGGCTACTCGGGGACAAAGGCTATCCTTTGTGCACCTGGCTCATGACCCCGCTCCGCGCGCCCAGGACCGCTGCTGAAGAGGCCTACAACGAGAGCCATCAAACCACCCGCAACATCATCGAGCTAACTATTGGGGTCCTCAAGCAGCGGTTCCGCTGCCTTGATTGCTCCGGAGGAGCTCTCCAGTATTCGCCGGACCGGGTCTCCCAATTTGTGGTGGTTTGCTGCATGCTACACAACCTGGCTATCCGCAGGACTCAGGCACTGCCACCTGACGTTGGACCAGCACCTCAGGAGGAGGAGCAGGAGGAGCATGAGGAGGAGGAGGAGGAGGAGGAGCAGGAGTACGTTCCCAGGAGGGAGCGACCAGGGCCAAGGGCCGCACGACGCCACCTTATTACATGGTACTTCTAAGCCCCCTGTCAGGGAATGGCCAGGGGCCATGAGGGAAGATGAATGCAGCCACTCCGCAAGCCCTCAGCCGGCGAAGCCAACAAACACTAAGAAGAACAACCATGGAGACTGCATGAATAAAGTTAATTTTTTATTACACAAAAATGAAAAGCCCTTCCCACATGAATCCCCAAAAACAATAAACAGGCCGCACAAAAAGCCCAACAAACGACTCACTCCCACAAACTGGGGAGGAGTCACTCCACCTTTCTTCAAACCGGGCCTCAACGTCGGCCTAACGCAAAAAATAAGCCCTCCAACAACACAACCATGGGCAAAATAAAGATGGCCACCGCCATATAAAGGGAAAGCTGCCCACACCCTCTACTGAGTGGCCCGCGAGGGCGAGACCTTGCCCAGCCTTTTGCCTCCCCTGCCCGGCCTGCTGCTCCTTCGCAAGCTCTGCCCAGTGGCTGCTGCGAGGCTGGGGGAAGGCGCCTGAGGCTCAGATGCCCTTCCGCCAGATGCCGCTGGGGGGCGGCCTACACGGCGTTTGGGCCTCGAGGGGCCGTCTGCTGAGTGGCGCACCTGAGCCTGGCCACCATCAGCTGCAGCCGCTTGCCCTTGACACCCCAGTGGGGGAATGGCGGCGACGGATGGCGCAATGTGGGCCAGCTGGCGTCTGGGATGCGCTGGCTGGTGCTGTGGCACGGTGGCACTCGGCCGGGCCCGCACTGCAGGATCCGCAACAATCAGCCGAGGGGCGGCTTGCTGGGATGGTCCAGCGCGGCGGCTGCCCTGGCGATGCCTGCCTGAGACAGCGCGTGTGGCAGCAGTGAGTGCCCCTGTGGTCCTGGTGTGCGCGCGCATCACAGCCGCCAGGGTCTTGACGGCATCAGTCAGCATGCGGCCACTCGCGGCAGTTGCTGCCCCGAACTCGCGCACACTGGTCGCCAGCGACTCGATGGCCTCAGGCATGCGCCCCACCACGCTCATGAGCTCCGTGTGGCGCCGGTCCGAATCCTCGGCCATCTTATCCAGCTTCCGCACCTCCTCCGAGGTGAAGGTGTCCGGACTGGAGTCGCGACTCTCCCGCTGGGGAGGAGGGGGCCGAACTAGGGGACCCTTGCCGCGTTGGTGGCGGCGAGTGTGCCGATCAGCAGCACTCCCCTCTGATCCTTCCCCCCTTTGGGGGGGGGGGGGAAGGCCGCGGGCCACGCGCACGGCTCCTGGGTGGCTGGATGCCACTGGTCCCAGAAGCTGCATTGCCCTGCGACAGTTCCTCCAGGCACTCGTCCAGTGAGGAGGTGTCAAGCATTTCCTCCTCTCCTGCGGGACGTGACTGATCCCCCGAAGGTCCGGCTTGCTCCTCCTCCTCCTCCTGGTCGGAGGTGCTGTCACTGGCAGCTTCAGGGTCCTGGTCGTCACCAGCTGAAAGCAGGAATGCACAAGAGTAGCTTCAGAGTGAGGAGACGGCGTCAGCGAGGGAGTTAGGACTGGTGGCATTCAGCGCATTGGTGGGACAGTGGCAAAGGAGGTAGCTCGGATGGGCCAGTGCGACGCGAGAGGGCCAAAAGGCGAGGTCCTTATGCCGGGCAGTGGAGGGTCGGATACTCCGCACGCTGTGGGGACAATCACACGGGCTCCCATGAGCACACACACGCGCTCCTCCAGCCGAGTGAGCTTCTGCAGCTTGGCGCGGCCACCCCTGGCACGCGCCTGGCGATTAACCGCTACTTTAGCCTGCAAGAGAAAGGACGGGCTGTAAGTGCGCAGTGAAGCCCTGATGTAGTGTGCACTGCCTCCCATGGTGGAATAGCGTGGACAGAGTGAAGCCCTGATGTAGTGTGCACTGCCTCCCATGGTGGAATAGCTTGGACAGAGTGAAGCCCTGATGTAGTGTGCACTGCCTCCCATGGTGGAATAGCATGGACAGAGTTAAGCCCTGATGTAGTGTGCACTGCCTCCCATGGTGGAATAGCTTGGACAGAGTGAAGCCCTGATGTAGTGTGCACTGCCTCCCATGGTGGAATAGCTTGGACAAAGTGTAGAGTGCCGAATGGCCATGTGATGCTCATGACTGTCCCAATGCTGCTGGCTGAGGGCTGGCCAATAGGACTTTCAGCTCCCTTTGCCCATCATGTCAGGTGTACATGCAAGAATGAGGAGGAGACTGGAAAGGCTACTCACCTTCACAATCCTGGTCAGATCGTTGTATTTTTTACGACATTGTTTGTGGGTCCTGGGGGCATCGCCGGTGAACGTCACCCTCTGGGCGATCTGCTTCCAGGCTTTGGTGTAGTCGTGGTGGGTTGGATTCCTCCCACTCTCTGGGAACAAGATCTTGTGCCTCACCTCCAGAGCTGTGACCACTATGTCCAGATCACCCTCTGAGAAGCGCAGGGCACGCTGACGGGCCTTCTCTGGCGTTGCCATGACTCCCTGGGGCTGAGCAGCAGTGTTGAGGCCTCTTTGCAAGGCTGCAGTGTGCAGGGCGTGGCAGCAGACCAATTCGTCCCTTCCCCCTTTAACAGCTGGTCGGCGCCACGGGGTCTGCTGTCAGTCCAAAAATGACCGCACCCGCGCTGCGCCCCGCCTGGGCGCTATCCCTCTGGACCGCCGGCTTAGCGCCTAAAGATAGGAGTGGAACGCCTCTTTTAGCGCTCCACCAATCTCTTAGGGCGAAGCCACTGAATTTCCGGCAACGGGGCGCTACTTTGGGGTGGGCGCTAACTTCGGGCGGGCGCTAAGGTTAGCGCCCCAAAACTGTCTATACTGAAAATCTAGCCCAAAGTGTTTTAATAAGTTTTACTTACCTTTACTTTCTCCTGCAGGCTTCCTTTCTTCAGTTCTCGGGAGACCCTCAGTTCACTGGCACAGAAAGCAGAATGGCCGCTGAAATGTCAAAAGCTGCAGCATTCTGCATTCTGGTCTGGAGAGATCTCTAACTGAGTCTGAGTAGAAGGACTCAAGTTAGAAGACAGATTGTCAGTGTTTGACAGCTTCACAAAGCTGTCAAACGCTGATTTTTCATCATCAAAAGCTCTTGACAGATGAAATGTCAATCACTGACATCACCAGTAACCAGGTGTCCCTTAATTGGCCTGCTGAGCCCGCTGGGCGGGCTTCACAAGGTCAATCAAGGGAAAATAGCGTAGGTTGGCCACAAGTCAATGGAGGCGGGACTACAACCCAAAATGTGGGAGTCCCGCCTCCATCACGTCCCCATTGACAAAATCCAGCCCCTGGAGCTACTGACCTAGCAGTTTTATTCATATCATTTGAATCCAGTAGTGCATGTGCTTATCGCTCTCTGTCCCATCAACGTAGGAATTCACAGATCTGTAAATAATGTATTGTCACCAAATGATTAATAATCTTAGGTATGATGGTACTGTTTCAGGTCTGTAGCTGAAGCCACTGAAGTTGATCTCAACATGCGTGTGGGTCTACATACAGGGAGAGTGCTGTGTGGGGTCCTCGGTCTCCGCAAGTGGCAGTATGATGTGTGGTCCAATGATGTTACACTGGCAAATGTAATGGAAGCTGGTGGTCTACCTGGGTAAGTGACATTTTCATTTAAAGCTTATATACTGAAATTGTAAATCGCTTTAGGGTAAGTACTAGCTGGCAGGTTAAAGGCAAGATTATTTAAATAAATATTCATGGTGATTCTTTTCACGCTTGTAAACACTTTCATGTTGCTTAATAAATATATTCTGTGATTACTGTTGTGATTCTTATTCAGTCTGAAGTCAATGGAGAATGGTCTTGTCATTTGAATTGTGCCTTTCCTGTCATTCCATTCAGCTGTCTTCAGCTTTCTTTTTTCTTTCTTATTCTTCTCACTTTTTCCATCTTTCTATTTTGTTCACTTTCTTTCTGATAGTGTCACAAGTGAGTTGAAATCAGAATGCAGGGAGCACTATGAGGGATGGTTTCCTCTATGCAATGAAAGTATAAACATGCTTCTAAAAGATTGGTTTTTGATTTCTCTGAATATTTTGTGCAGAAGAAACATTTCTTTCTCACCCCTGTTCCCGGTGTGGCAGAGGATACCTCCAGAGTTTGGGTGCAGGTTCCATTGTTGTACTGTGGGGTTACAGTGCTGTTGAATGCTCCTGGAGTTTGAACCAGGAGTTAACAGGTGATTAGGTTTCAAAATGCTTCTTTGAGGGGTGCTTTGTGCGACCCTGACTTGGACTTTTACCGACATTCCCTTATCGTCACTGGGTCAATATCTTGGAATTCCCTACCTAGCCGCCTTGGAGGAGCACCACACCACAAGGACTGTAGTGAATCTAGGACAAAGCCAAACAAAACCTTCTCAGAACAACTGGGAAGGGCAAAAAGCTGGCTTTTCCAGCATTGCCCACATTCTGAGAACATTTAAAAATAAAATTAGTATATTTGATTTTTATTAGGAACATAAAGGAAACTACGATGGTATGAGGTGCGAGTTGGGTAGAATTGGTTGGGGAATGTCACTCAAAGGGTTGACGGTGGATAGGCAATGGCAAACATTCAAAGACCGCATGGATGAACTACAGAATTTGTTCATCCCAGTTTGACATAAAAATAAAACAAAAAAGGTGACTCAACCGTGGTTAACAAGGGAAATTAGGGATAGCATAAGATCCAAGGAGAGGACATATAAATTGGCCAGAAAAAGCAGTAAACCTGAGGATTGGGAGCAGTTTAGGATTCAACAAAGGAGGACAAAGGGATTAATTAAGAAGGGGAAAATTGAATATAAGAGTAAGCTTGCAGGGAACATAAAAACTGATTGTAAAAGCTTTTATAGATATGTGAAGAGAAAAAGATTGGTGAAGTCAAGCATAGGTCCCTTGCAGTCAGAATCAGGGGAATTTATAATGGGGAACAAAAAATGGCAGACCAATTAAATACATATTTTGGTTCTCTCTTCACAAAGGAGGACACAAATAACCTCCCAGAGATGTCGGGGACCATAGGGTCTGATGAAAGGGAGGAACTGAAAGAAATCAGTATTTGTATGGAAATGGTGTTAGGGAAATTGATGGGATTGAAGGTTGATAAATCCCCAGGGCCTGATAATCTACATCCTAGGGTACTTAAGGAAGTGGCCCTAGAAATAGTAGATGCATTGCTGATCATCTTCTAACATTCGATGGAATTTGGAACAGTACCCATGGATTGGAGGGTAGCTAATGTTACCCCACTATTCAAAAAAGGTGGTAGAGAGAAAACAGGGAATTACAGACCGGTAAGCCTGACATCGGTAGTGGGGAAAATGCTAGAGTCCATTATAAAAGATGTAATAGCAGAGCACTTGGAAAACTGACAGGATCGGACAAAGTCAACATGGATTTACAAAAGGTAAATCGTGCTTGATTAAACTATTGGAATTTTTTGAGGATGTAACTGGTAAAATAGATAAGGGAGAACCAGTGGATGTGGTGTATTTGGACTTTCAGAAGGCTTTTGATAAGGTCCCGCATAAGAGATTAGTGTGTAAAGTTAAGGCACACGGGATTGGGGGCAAGGTATTGACTTGGATAGAGAACTGGTTGGCAGACAGAAAGCAAAGAGTTGGAATAAATGGGTCTTTTTCCGAGTGGCAGGCAGTGACTAGTGGGGTACCGCAGGGATCGATCCTTGGACCCCAGCTATTCACAATATATATTAATGATCTAGACAAGGGAACTAGATGTAATATCTCCAAATTTGCAGACGACACAAAGCTGGGTGGGCGTGTGTGCTGTGAGGAGGATGCCGAGAAACTCCAGGATGATTTGGACAGGTTGGGTGATTGGGCAAAAACATGGCAGATGCAATATAATGTGGATAAATGTGAGGTTATCCACTTTGGTGGCAAAAACAGGAAGGCAGATTATTATCTGAATGGCAGTAGATTGGGAGAAGGGGAAGTGCAACGAGACCTGGGTGTCCTTGTGCACCAGTCGCTGAAGGTAAGCATGCAGGTGCAGCAGGCGGTTAAGAAGGCAAATGGTATGTTGGCCTTCGTAGCGAGAGGGTTTGAGTACAGGAACAAGGATGTCTTGCTGCAGTTGTACAGGGCCTTGGTGAGACCACATCTTGAATATTGTGTGCAGTTTTGGTCGCCTTTTCTGAGGAAGAATGTTCTTGCCATGGAAGGAGTTCAGCGAAGATTCACCAGACTGATACCTGGGATGGCAGGAATGACATATGAGGAGAGATTGGGTCGATTGGGCTTGTACTCGCTGGAGTTTAGAAGAATGAGAGGGTATCTTATTGAAACTTAAAGAATTCTGACAGGACTGGACAGACTAGATGCAGGAAGGATGTTCCCGATGGTCGGGGAGTCCAGAACCAGGGGTCACAGTCTAAGGATAAGGGGTAGGCCATTTAGGACAGAAATGAGGAGGAATTTCTTCACCCAGAGAGTCATAGAGTTTTACAGCACAGAAAGAGGCCCTTCGGCCCATCGTGTCTGCGCCGCCCATCCATCCCTGTCCAGTCTAATCCCATTTTCCAGCATTTGGTCCATAGCCTTGTATGCAATGGCATTTCAAGTGCTCATCCAAATGCTTCTTGAATGTTGTGAGGGTTCCTGCCTCTACCACCCTTTCAGGCATTGAATTCCACATTCCAACCACCCTCTGGGTGAAAAAGTTCCTCCTCAAATCCCCTCTAAATCTCCTGCCCCTTACCCTGAATCTATGCCCCCTTGTTATTGACCCCCCCACTAAGGGGAAAAGTTCCTCTTTATCTACCCTATCTATGCCCCTCATCATTTTGTACACCTCAATCAGGTCCCCCCTCAGCCTTCTCTGCTCCAAGGAAAACAACCCCAGCCTGTCCAGCCTCTCTTCATAGCTGAGGCGCTCCATCCCAGGTAACATCCTGGTGAATCTTCTCTGCACCCTCTCCAAAGCAATCACATCCTTCCTATAGTGAGGCGACCAGAACTGCACACAGTACTCCAGCTGTGGCCTCACCAGCGTTTTGTACAGCTCCATCATAACCTCCCTGCTCTTATATTCTATGCCTCGGCTAATGAAGGCAAGTATCCCATATGCCTTTTTAACCACCTTATCTACCTGCTCCGCTGCCTTCAGGGATCTATGTACATGTACACCAAGGTCCCTCTGACCCTCTGTACTTCCTAGGGTCCTACCACTCATTGTGTATTCCCTTGCCTTATTTGTCCGTCCAAAATGCATCACCTCGCACTTTTCAGGGTTAAATTCCATTTGCCACTTTTCCGCCCATCTGACCAACCCGTTTATATCGTCCTGTAGCCTAAGGCTTTCCTCCTCGCAATTTACGACCCCACCAATTTTCGTGTCATCTGCGAACTTACTGATCATACCTTTTACATTCTCATCCAAATCATTTATGTAGATCACAAACAACAAGGGACCCAGCACCGATCCCTGAGGTACCCCACTGGACACAGGCTTCCAGTCACAAAAGCAACCTTCGACCATCACCCTCTGCCTCCTGCCACTCAGCCAGTTTAGGATCCAACGCGCCAAGGCACCCTGGATCCCATGGGCTCTTACCTTCTTGATCAGTCTCCTATGCGGGACTTTGTCAAAAGCTTTACTGAAGTCCATGTAAACCACATCCACAGCATTTCCCTCATCCACCCCCGTAGTCACCCCCTCGAAAAATTCAATCAGATTTGTCAGACATGATTTACCCTTGACAAAGCTATGCTGACTATCCCCGATTAATCCTTGCCTCTCCAAGTGGAGATTAATTTTGTCCCTCAGAATTTTTTCCAATAATTTCCCCACCACAGATGTTAGACTCACTGGCCTGTAATTCCCTGGTTTATCCCTGCTACCCTTCTTGAATAATGGTAATACGTTAGCTGTTCTCCAGTCCTCTGGTACATCCCCTGTGGCCAGAGAGGTTCTGAAAATTTGTGTCAGAGCCCCTGCAATCTCCTCCTTTGCCTCCCACAGCAGCCTGGGATACATCTCGTCCGGGCCTGGGGATTTATCCACTTTTTGGCCTGCTAAAACCGCTAGCACCTCCTCCCTCTCGATGCTAATATGTTCAAGTATGTCACAGTCCCCTTGCCCGATTTCTATGTCTGCATCGTCTTTCTCCATAGTGAACACAGATGCAAAAAATTCATTTAAAACCCCGCCTACATCCTCTGGCTCTACACACAGATTGCCACTTTGGTCCCTAATGGGCCCTACCCTTTCCCTGGTTATCCTCTTGCCCTTAATATACTTATAAAACATCTTAGGATTTTCCTTTATTTTGCTCGCCAGTGTTATTTCATGGCCCCTCCTCGCCCTCCTAATTTCTTTTTTAAGTATGCCCCTGCACTTTTTATACTCCTCTAGGGCTTTTTCCGTCTTTAGTAACTGCCAAAAGCCCCCCTTTTATTTCAAATGCATTTTTGTATATCCCTTGTCATCCAAGGTTCCCTTTGCTTGTTGGTCCCACCCTTGACCTTTACAGGAACATGTTGGCGTTGTACTCTCTCTATTTCCCTTCTGAAAGTCTCCCACTGTTTTGATGTGGATTTTCCTATAAGTAGCTGCTCCCAGTCCACTTTGGCCAGATCCTGCCTTATCATATTAAAATCGGCCTTCCCCCAATTTAGAACCCTTATTTCCGGGCCGTCTTTGTCTTTTTCCATGACCACCTTAAATCTCACCGAATTATGGTCACTGTCGCCAAAATGCTCTCCTACTGACACTTCCACCACTTGCCCGGCTACATTCCCCAGAATTAGGTCCAGTACCGACCCCTCTCTTGTAGGACTTTCTACATGTTGGCTCAAAAAGCTCTCCTGGATGCACATTAAGAATTCTGCACCCTCTAAGCCTTTCACACTCTGACTGTCCCAATTTATATTGGGGAAGTTGAAATCCCCCAATATTATTACCCTATTATTTTTGCACTTCTGAGATTTGCCTACATATCTGTTCCTCTATCTCCCCCTGACTGTTTGGGGGCCTATAGTACACTCCCAGCAAAGTGCTTGCCCCCTTTTTGTTTTTAAGTTCTACCCATATGGCCTCATTAGAGGAACCCGCAAATATATCGTCCCTCCTTACAGCAGTAATTGACTCCTTAATTAATATTGCAACACCCCCTCCCCTTTTACACCCCCCTCTGTCTCGCCTGAAGATTCGATACCCCGGAATATTGAGCTGCCAGTCCTGACCCTCCCTCAACCATGTCTCCGTGATAGCAACAATATCGTACTCCCATGTGTTCAACAACAACTTCAGTTCATCCACCTTATTTGCAAGACTCCTTGCATTAAAATAAATGCCTTCCAGCCCTGCCATATTCTCTTTTGCCTTCACATATTTGCTCTGCCTTCCCAGCTGACTTGTTTTTCCCTCTGTATTTGGCTGTAAATCACCCCCTACTATAGCTCCACTCTGTACCCCAACCTCCTGCCAAGTTAGTTTAAACCCTCCCGAGCAGTGCTAGCAAACCTCCCCGCAAGGATATTGGCTCCCCTCTGGTTCAGGTGTAAACCGTCCGACTTGTACAAGTCCCACCTTTCCCAGAAGCAGACCCAGTGATCCAGGAAACTAAAGCCCTCCCCCCTGCACCATCCCTTTAGCCACGCATTCATCTGTTCTATCTTCCTATTCCTATACTTACTAGCACGTGGCACCGGGAGTAATCCAGAGATTACAACCTTTGAGGTCCTGCTCTTTAATCCTTCACCTAGCTCCCTAAATTCTTGCTGCAGGACCTCATCCCTCTTTTTACCTATGTCGTTGGTACCAATGTGGACCACGACCACTGGCTGTTCACCCTCCCCCTCCAGAATGCCCTGCAGCCGCTCAGTGACATCCTTGACCCTGGCACCAGGGAGGCAACGAACCATCCTGGATTCACATCTACGGCCACAGAAACGCCTATCTGTTCCCCTTACTATAGAATCCCCTACCACTATTGCTCTCCCACTCTTTTTCCCCCCTTCCTGGGCAGCAGGAGCATCCCCAGTGCCAGGAAGTTGGCTGCTGCTGCCTTCCCCTGGTGAGTCATCCCCCTCAACATTATCCAAAGCGGTATACTTGTTTGAAAGGGGGATGTCCGCAGGGGTTCCCTGCACTACCTGCCTGCCTTTGTTGCTCCGCCTGATGGTCACCCCCTGTGCTGCCCTACCCTGAGGCGTGAACAACTCGCTAAACGTGCTATCCACGAGCCTCTCAGCATCGCGCATGCTCCAAAATTCATCCACCCGCAGCTCGAGCGCCACAATGCGGTCTACAAGTAGCTGCAGCTGGATGCATTTCCCGCACACATGGTCGCCAGGGACACTGGCAGCATCCCTGACTTCCCACATAGAGCAGGAGGAGCAGAACACGGGTCTGAACTCTCCTGCCATGACTTACTCCTTTAATTAATTTTTAAAATTTATTCAATACCCCAGTTACAGGTATGCTCTAGGGCACTTTATTTACCTACTATCCCCACTACACCACAGAATTTTAACACCACAGAATTCAAGCTTGTATTGAAAAAAGAGAAATACTCACCAACCTATCACCTACCTGCTCCCTGGTGACGTCACACACTGATTACTTTTTACCTCTCTCCCCGCTGCTGAGTTGGTAAGCCTCGCCGCTCTCCGGTTTTTATACCGGTCTCACCACGCTGCTCCCGACTGGTCTCGGGCCTCGCCGCTCTCCGGTTTTTATACCGGTCTCACCACGCTGCTCCCGACTGGTCTCGGGCCTTGCCGCTCTCCGGTTTTTATACCGGTCTCACCACGCTGCTCCCGCTGGTCCCGACTGGTCTCGGGCCTCGCCGCTCTCCGGTTTTTATACCGGTCTCACCACGCTGCTCCCGCTGGTCCCGACTGGTCTCGGGCCTCGCCGCTCTCCGGTTTTTATACCGGTCTCACCACGCTGCTCCCGCTGGTCCCGACTGGTCTCGGGCCTCGCCGCTCTCCGGTTTTTATACCGGTCTCACCACGCTGTTCCCGCTGGTCCCGACTGGTCTCGGGCCTCGCCGCTCTCCGGTTTTTATACCGGTCTCACCACGCTGCTCCCGCTGGTCCCGACTGGTCTCGGGCCTCGCCGCTCTCCGGTTTTTATACCGGTCTCACCACGCTGCTCCCGCTGGTCCCGACTGGTCTCGGGCCTCGCCGCTCTCCGGTTTTTATACCGGTCTCACCACGCTGCTCCCGCTGGTCCCGACTGGTCTCGGGCCTCGCCGCTCTCCGGTTTTTATACCGGTCTCACCACGCTGCTCCCGCTGGTCCCGAGTGGTGAACCTGTGGAATTCTCTACCACAGAAGGCAGTAGAGGCCAATTCATTCAATATATTCAAGAAGGAGTTGGATATATTTCTCAAGGCTAAAGGGATCAAGGGGTATGGGGAGAAAGCAGGGACCGGGTACTGAAATTGGATGATCAGCCATGATCGCATTGAATGGCAGAGCAGGCTTGAGGGGCCGAATGGCCTACTCCTGCTCCTATCGTCTATGTTTCTATGTAACGTAGGAACAGGAGTATTCAGCCCCGTGAGCCTGTTTCACCATTCAATTAGATTGCAGCTGGCCTGTGAGTCAGCTCCATTTACCCACCTTTGCTCTATATCCCTTGATACCCTTACCTAACAAAAATCGATTGACCTTGAAATTTCAATTTGCTCAGCATCCACTTTCTTTTGGGAGAAGAGAGTTCCAGATTTACACTACCCTTCTATGTGAAAAAGTGCTTCCTGATTTCAATCCTAAATATCCTAGCTCTAATTTTACGATGTGCCCCTTGTTCTGGCTTGTCCCACCAGAGGAAATAATTTCTCTGTATCTAACCTATCAGATCCCTTTATCATTTTAAACACCTCGATTAGATCACCCCTCAACTTTCTAAACTCAAGGGAATACAAACCGTGTTTATGCATATATATGGTGAAAAGCTGAGGCACCAGTACAGATCTCTGGGGAACATCACTCGTCACATCCCGCCAGTCAGAGAATCATCCCTTTATCCCTACTCTATCTCCTACCTCCTAAACAATTCAATTACAGACCGATGTCACAAGGTTACTGCCAATTCCATGCGCTTTTATTTTTGCTAATAATCTATTGTGCAGAACCTTATCAAATGCCTTCTGGAATTCCATATAGCCAATATTCACAGACATTCCCTTATCCACCATGTTAATGACCTCCTCAGAAAATTCAACTAGGTTAGTGAGACATGACCTACCCTTCACAAATCCATGCTGACTCTTTTTCATCAGCTCATTCTTGACCAAGTGCTTAGTCACTCTGTTCCTGATGGTAGATTCCAGTAATATCACTGCAATTGATGGTAAACTGATGGGTCTGTAGTTACCTGGTTTCTCTGTCCCTCCCTTCTTAAATAAGGGAGTGGCAATTGCAATTTTCCAATTCAAATGCACAATTCCTGAATCTAAGTTCTATCTGTGAAAAAGAGGAATAATTAGTACAATTTGGATGTTTCATTTTATCATATCTTGTAACTGTAAAAAATGTGATAATCATAGGAGCATACAATTGAACCGTGTTAGTTGGGGCAACCTGTCTAAAGCACAATTGTACCATTCCTCATGTTGCCAATAAACTGATTATCAGTATTGATTTAAATAGTTTAAGAGTCAATCTGTATTTACCATAAAATGCATTGACAATAAAATAATACTTGATTTAATCATGAGGCCGGAATTTTCTTTCGGGAGGTGGGTTGGGAGCTGGGGGTCCGAGGTGGGTGGGAAACCCGGGAGGCTAGGTTTCTCGCAGGCCCTGCCAACTTTACTGGCAGGGCCTAGTTTGAATGTAAGGCCTTGGTTTCCCGCCCAGAGCCAGCCAGTTTGAGAGGCTAGCTGGCTGCGTGCGGGTAGGCCTCAGTTGCGAGGGGTCGGTCCGATGGAGGGATTGCAGGAGGGGGGTCGGCAATTAGCAGGGGGGGTGGGAATCGGGAGTGGGATCGGCAATCGGCGGGAGGGGGACCGGCAATCAGGAGGGGGGTCTGCAATCAGCCAATTGGCAGGAGGAGTGTGGGCAATTGGGGGGGGGGTCGGCAATCGGCGGGAGGGGGGCCGGCAATCGGGAGGGGGAAGAGAGGATCAGTGGAGTGGGGTTGCAGGATTGGCAGGGGATAGGGTGTTGGATTTGGGGAGGTCGGATATTGGCAGGCAATGGGGGGGTGGTCGGGTATCGGGTTGTTCGGGGATCAGCAGGCAAGCGGGGATAGTGGGGGAGGATCGGGGATCGCGGGGGTGGGGCCGGCCAGGGATTGGGGATGGTGGGGTGGGGTGGAGGATCAAGGCCGGCCTCATTATCACCATTGCAGGGAGGAGCTCTGGGGTGGCGGGGGTGGGGGGAGGCCTGGGAACGTGATCGGAGGCCTCGTGGGGGGTCTCCAATCGCAGGGGGTGGGTGTGGTCAGGAGCCTGGATCCAGGCGGTAGGTATAAAGCCAGTTACCTCCTAGGTTTAACTGCCGGGTTTCACGACTCGTTAAATTCAAAATGGAGGGGAAAATAGAGGCTTTCAACCCCATTACAATATTTAAATTACGGTACAGCCCCCTGGGAGCGATTTGGTCATCCCACCTCCGGCAAAACTGGAAGTGGGTGGGTTGGAGGCGCGATCAGGTCAGGAATCCCATTTTTTACAATTAAACTGCCCCCACACTCCAAACCCACCCGTTTTTTTTAGGGGAAAATTCTGGCCAAGATCTCTACATGCAAATGTGGGTCTAAACAAGATTAAAGCAAATGGAAAGTTAAATGCTTTGGGTTAGATTATTCATCTATTTATGTCAACAGGTGACAAATCTATTATGAAGAGATTTCTAAAAACAGATATTGTTACTAATTCTTGCTTTACAGACATATACAAAGTATAAACAAAGGAGAAATGTGGAACCAGTGCAAAAGTTTATTTTTTTTAGCATGGAGGAAGAAGTTAGATTTTTGTTCATTATTGTGGGGAAGGGAATATTTTTCTGCTTTTTATATGTGAGTCCATCACTGCTTGGTCAGCAATAGCATGATTCAGATTGAGAATAAATTACTGTCAGCTCTGTCCTAACAACGTGCCTTAACCTTCACTCCCACTCGCCAGCATTCCCAATTGCCACACTAGCCATGTTCAATCCCTCTTTGAATAAGATTACCAATTTAGTGCCGTTTGTTGCATATTTAACATGTCCACACCCACTTGGAACTGGGTGAAACGGCCCAAACTCATTTTATGGAAGACCCCTAATCCAGCAGAGAAAAGAGACTTTCATTCCAACAGCCTCAGCTACATACAAACCTCATTTTAAAAGGTGAATGGTCAGTGTGCTAACCAACCAGCACAACCAGATCCCTAGAATTTGTTTTCTTTCTCATTCACTGCTGAGTGGCAAGTTGGATCCAAAATTGGCTCAGTGGCAGGAAGCAGAGGGCAATGGTCGCCGGGTGTTCTTGTGACTGGAAGGCTGTTTCCAGTGGGGTTCCATAGGGTTCAGTACTAGGTCTCTTGTTTTTTGTGGTATATATCAATGATTTAGACTTCAATGTAGCGGGCATGATTAAGAAATTTGCAGATGATACAAAAATTGGCCATGTGGTTGATAATGAGGAAGAAAGCTGTAGACTGCAGGAATGTAACAGTGGACTGGTCAAGTGGGCAGAACAGTGGGAAATGGAATTCAATCCAGAGAAGTGTGAGGTAATGCATTTGGGGAGGGTTAATAAGGCAAGGGAATACACATTAAATGGTAGGATACTGAGAAATGCAGAGGAACAGAGGGTCCTTGGAGTGCATGTCCACAAATCCCTGAAGGTAGCAGGACAGGTGGTTAAGAAGGCATACAGGATACTTTTCTTTATTAGCCAAGGCATAGAATATAAGAGCAGGGAGGTTATGCTTGAACTGTACAAAATACTAGTTGGGCGACAGCTAGAGTACGGTGTACATTTCTGGTCATCACACTACAGGAAAGACATGATAATCTACATCCTAGGGTACTTAAGGAAGTGGCCCTAGAAATAGTTGATGCTTTGCTGATCATCTTCCAGCATTCGATGGAATCTGGAACAGTACCCATGGATTGGAGGGTAGCTAATGTTACCCCACTATTCAAAAAAGGTGGTAGAGAGAAAATGGGGAATTACAGACCGGTAAGCCTGACATCGGTAGTGGGGAAAATGCTAGAGTCCATTATAAATGATGTAATAGCAGAGCACTTGGAAAACAGTGACAGGATCGGACAAAGTCAACATGGATTTACAAAAGGTAAATCGTGCTTGTGTGGCGGAACCACCAGAGGATTACGGACAATTGTATATAATTCCTTTTACAGCAATGTAGTACAGCTGGGGGCTGCACCTTTAATGTATCTGTTAACTGTACTAGGGCTTCTTTCCTGTACTCCACGTGATGACGTCATGCCGTCCGTCACGTGATCTCTCAACGGCGGGAAGAACGTGATGACATCCTGACGTCAGAGCTCGGAACCTTCTAGCAGTAGAGCTCTGAACCTTCTAGCAGTTGAGCTCGGAACCTGCTAGCAGTTGAGCTCGGACCTTCTAGCAGTTTCCAGAGAGGCTTTCAAGCAGACCAGACCTATTTGCATTGTATCCTACAGTTTCCTGTACAGCTTCGTTTGGTCATTAAATTTTATTGTTTTTGATTTTCTGAGTCGATCTCAATTCTTCGGCTAGGAACCCCAGTTCCTACATTGGTGACCCCGATTTCTTCGAACAATTTTTGTTGAAGTTACATCATGGACACGAACGCCGTCACCCTCAAACTGCCGCAATTTTGGGAGCAACAACCGGCCGCGTGGTTTTTCCAGGCGGAAGCTCAATTTGCAATCCGGGGAGTAGCAGCGGATTCGACCCGTTATTATTACGTGGTCTCTGCCCTCGACAGTGCCACGGCCTCATGGGTCATCAGCCTCCTTGAGAGTCCACCGAACGATGGCAAGTATGCAGCTTTAAAAGCATGGTTACTGCAGATTTTCGGTCTGTCCAAGTCGGAGCGCGCTCGCAGACTTATCTCTATGCCCGGCCTCGGGGACTCAAAACCCTCAGAGCTCATGAGCAAAATGCTCACGCTTTTGGGCTCAGAATGGCAATGTTTTCTGTTCCGCGAGCTGTTTCTCTGTCAACTACCAGAGCCAGTACAGAGGGCCATGGCCAATTCCGCGATCACAGATTGTGCTGAACTCGCCGCGGAAGCGGATAAAATATTCACCGTCTCACAACAACCTTGTGCAGCCACGAGGCGCCCAGCCCCACAAGAGCGAATCCGACTCCTCCTCCTGCAGGCTGGTGTGCATACCACGCTCGTTTCGGCGCGAAGGCCAGAAATTGCCGTCCGCCCTGCAGTTTCTCACCAAAAAAAAAACCTACCTCAAACCAGCGTTTTCTGAGAAGATCAATAAGGCCTAAGCGACGCGCCGGAGTTGCGATGGCCATTGGGTCCGCAGGGAAACTCCTATACATTACAGACTCCCTGTCAGGGTGACGTTTTCACTGTGATACTGGCTCCCAGTGCAGTATCCTACCAGTGTCGAAGCTAGATCTTCAATCCAGCAGTCAAGGTCCTCCTGTCGAGGCAGCCAATGGTGCGGCCATTCGCACGTTCGGAAATCATAGCGTCCAGTTGAGTTTTGGCGGCCAACGTTTTGTTTGGGAGTTCATCACGGCGAAAGTCTCACAGGCCATCCTGGGGGCAGATTTCTTCTGCGCAAACGGGTTTCTCGTCGACGTCCGACACTGCCAGCTAATCAGTGCCTCCACTTTTCACTCGGTCCCCTGCCACCGAAGCACCGCGATGTCTTGGTCAGTTGCCTGTGCAGTCCCATCTCCAAATGAGTTCTCTCGTCTTCTCAGTGAGTTCCCTGAGCTCACCAGGCCCACATTTTCTTCTTCAGTCACGAGGCATGGTGTGGCGCACCACATTACCACGACAGGATCCCCTGCTTATGCGAGAGCTCGAAGGCTGGAACCCGGTAAACTCACGGCCACCAAGGCGGAGCTCCATACTATGGAATGCCTGGGTATTATTCGACATTCGAATAGTCCTTGGTCCTCACCATTACACATTGTTCCTAAGCCGGGCGGCGGACGGCGACCATGCGGCGACTACAGATGCCTGAATGAGGCTACCACACTGGATCGGTACCCAATTACTCACATTCAGGATTTTTCGGCCCATCTGGCAGGGAATTCCATCTTTTCCAAACTAGACCTCGTCCGAGGCTATCATCAAGTGCCCGTGCATCCTCAGGATGTCCCCAAAACTGCCGTCATCACACCTTTTGGGCTCTTTGAGTTCCTTCGTATGCCGTTTAGGCTGAAGAATGCAGCACAAGCCTTCCAACGTCTCATGGATTCCGTGTTGCGCGATCTGCCGTTCATCTTCGTCTACCTAGACGACATCCTTATTGCCAGTAACAGCACAAAAGAACACATTACGCACTTGCGTACCCTTTTTTCTCATCTCAGCCAACATGGCCTTATTATCAACCCGGCTGTTGTGTCTGTATAATAAGACACAGACTGCAGGAGAACGGTACAACAGGTGTTTACTCAACGTGGCTCACACTGGACCTGATCTGTACAGACTACGACTCAGTGCTATATACAGGTGTGGTCACTGCCGGTACTGCAGTATACATGAGCTGTAAAAGATAGTTCCCCCCTTAAAGGTAAATACATTACAATTCCTCCCCTTTTAGATTAACAGTACCATAGCACTCATTTAACAATTAAATATCAAACTAAATACAATTAACACTTTTAACATGCAACATTAGCTGAAAATAGTCTATTTATATATTCAGTCTTTGGGGAGGCTTCCTGATCCTTTCTGGATAGCGCCTTTCCCGAGTGTCTTGCTCTTGGTGCGGAGGCGATTCTGGCCCTGTCGTCGGTTGGTTCATCAGCTTCCGATGCTACTGTTTCTGGGGTAGATGCGACCTGTACGTCGGGTTCATCACCAGGTACGTATGGGCGAGGCATGGGGTTGACTTGTTCCTGTGACTCTAGGATCTGGTCAGCATGGCATCTCACGATGCTCTCCCCAACGTCCACTGTGTACATTAGTGGGCCCTGCCGTGTGCATATCATTCCTGGCTGCCATTTTTCTGTTCGGTAGTTGCGGGCCAAGACTGGTTCCCCTACATTGAAGCTCCTTGTTGGCTTCTCATGGATGTGCTGGAATTGCTTACTCTCAACATCTCTTCGTACGTTTGGTCTGAGCAAATCCAGGTGAGATCTTAACCTTCGGTTAAAGAACATCATGGCTGGGGCCTGGTTGGTGACTGCATGTGTCGCATTCCGGTAGGCAAACAGGAAATTGTCCACCTTGTGCTGCAGCAGAATGTTGTCATTGTACATAGCCTTTATTGCCTTCTTAAAGGTTTGTACGAAGCTCTCAGCCAATCCATTTGTGGCTGGATGATACGGGGCGGATGTGTAATGCCTTACCCCGTTCTTTTTCAAGAACCTCCGGAACTCTTCAGACACAAACAGTGGTCCGTTGTCGGACCAAATCAGTTCTGGCAAGCCATTCCTGGCAAAAATGGTCCGTAGGACTGCAATAGTTTTCTCCGTGGTGGTGGAGGACATTTTGATGACCTCAGGCCATTTTGAGTGCGCATCCACGGCTATTAAAAACATTGAGTCCATGAATGGACCAGCAAAATCAATATGCACCCGTTGCCATGGAGATGAGGGCCACTCCCATGGGTGTAGAGGGGCCTGTGGTGGTGCATTTTGGACTTTCTGGTATCCTGAGCAGCTCTTGGTCAGGTCCTCGATTTGTTTATCGGTTTCCAGCCACCACACATAAGCCCTGTCTAGGCTTTTCATTTTTACCCCTTCCAGATGACCCTCATGATGCTCATTGAGCACTCTATCTCTTAACTTGGGTGGAATTACCACTCGGGATCCACGCATCAAGGTCCCCCGGCACACTGACAGCTGTTCTCTCCTTGTCGAGAATGCTGGCAACAGTGAGTCGCCATGTGCTGGCCATCCCTTCACCGTCAAATCATATACCCGAGACAGTGTCGGGTCATTTCGGGTTTCCTTTTCGATACAAGCGTTAGTTACCAGTAGGTATTGAACTATAGTTGAATGGAATATTTTGACAGGATCCACTGCTGGTGCTTCCTCTGCAGTAGGCAGTCGCAGGTGTGATAGCCCATCAGCATTTCCATGCTGTTTCGTGCCCTTATATTCAACCTCATAGTGGTGCGCCCCTAGAAAAAGGGACCATCTTTGTAGTCGTTGCGCAGTCATCACCGGAACACCCTTCTTCGGATTAAAAATGGAGACAAGAGGCTGGTGATCAGTCAGCAAGGTAAATTTCTGCCCGTGCAGATAGTGATTGAACTTTTTCACTCCCGACACTTGGCTGAGGGCCTCCCTGTCAATCTGGGCGTAGTTACGCTCGGCTGAGGTTAGTGATCGTGATGCAAAGGCTATTGGCCTCTCTGAGCCGTCCAAGAATTTGTGCGACAGCACCACTCCAATGCCGTAGGGTGACGCATCACATGCCAACCGAATTGGTAATGCTGGGTTGTAATGGGCCAATACCTCTTTCGATGTGATTAGTGTTTTGCTCTTCTGGAAAGCTCATCTACATTCATCACTCCACTTCCATGGCACCCCAGTTTGCAGTAGGGTGTTCAGTGGGTGTAGTATTGCAGACAAATTTGGCAAGAACTTATGGTAGTAGTTTACCAGCCCGAGGAACGACCTTAGTTGTGACACATTTTCCGGTGCTGGAGCCTTGACTACTGCCTCAATCTTCTCTGGGGACTTATGTAACCCCTCTTTATCGATAAAGTGGCCACAATACGAGATCTGTTTTCTAAAAAACTCGCATTTGGGGCGATTAGCTCGGAGCCCATATTCCTGCAATCTAGTGAGCACCTGCTCCAGGTTGGCAAGGTGATCACTGTCATTTTCGCCCATGACCAGGATGTCGTCCAAATAACACTGGGTCCCTGGGATCCCTTGCAGGACTTGTTCCATTGCCTTCTGCCAAATAGCCGGAGCTGATGCTACCCCGAATACCAGCCGGTTGTATTGGTAGAGACCTTTATGGGTGTTGATTGTGAGGTATTTTTTTGATGCTTCTTCTACCTCCATTTGCAGATACGCCTGGGCCAGATCAATCTTAGTGAAGCGTTTCCCTCCAGATAGCGAGGCGAAAATATCTTCAATCCGCGGAAGTGGATATTATACGGTGTGAAGGATCGGGTTCACTGTTACCTTAAAGTCCCCACAGATGCGAACCTTCCTTGGTACCCCAAGCGTGCTGCTCAACGACTTTTTCATCACAGGGATGATGGGTGTAGCCCACTTGCTCCAGTCTACCTTGGACAGTACACCTGAACGTTCCAGGCTCTCTCCAGCTCTGCTTCGACGGCTGGGCGGATCGCATAAGGTACCGGTCTGGCCTTAAAACATTTTGGGCTTGCGTTTTCTTCAATTTTAATCGTCGCTGTCATGCCTTTTAGTGTTCCGAGTCTTTGCTGGAACACTTCTTTCGCATCAGTTAGGATCTTTGACAGTCGCCCAGGTGTGACGTCGTCATCCTTTTTGTCAGCCACAGTCAGTGCCTGTATGGAATGCCAATCCAGTTGTATTTTCCGGATCCATTCACGTCCCAGTAATGGTGGTCCTCCATCTTGCAATACATACAGGTCTAGTTTTGGTGTTTCCTTACCGTTATATATAACGGTCACCGTTATTTTTCCTTTGGGGTAGACTTTTTGCCCCGTGTACGTCTTCAAAATAATTTTTGTGTCTCTCAAGGGTATGTGTGAGAATAGCCGCTCGTAGTCCCGTCGGTTTATGACTGTTAGGGCTGATCCTGTGTCCAATTCCATCTTTACCTGGACTCCTGCTATCTTGAGAGTGATCACATTATGTAGTTTCAGACAACTCAGTTCCCTGCTTTTGGAGTCGTTATCACTCTTTTGTTCGTCTGAACTATTCTCCGTCATCTTATGTACCTTCTTGTACTTTCCTTTGGTAGGTTTCTTATTGCTGGTTTTCTTTCCCGACCTGCAGACTTGTGCTATGTGTCCTACGTTTCCACACTGTCTGCACACTTTGTCTTTGAACCAGCAATCATTCTGGTCGTGTGTTGTTCTGCCGCAGTGATAGCACTTCTCTGTTCCATATGACATTTCGTTTGTGCCATATTCTTGCGGTCTCTGTTGTATCTCTGCAGCGCCCCGTGCTGCTGCTTCATATGATACCGCAATGCTGAAAGCCTTTTCCAGCATAATGTCCTTTTCAGATAAAAGCCGTTTCTGGGTTCCTTCACTTTGAAGCCCACACACAAACTTGTCCCTCAAGGTATCTGCCAGTCCCGCTCCAAACTGGCAGTGTTTCAATAGTTTGCGCAGTTCTGTTAAATAAGTAGCATTGCTTTCATCCTTATGCTGGTTCCGTTTGTGAAACTTGAATCTTTCTGCTATCAGCAGCGGTGTGGGGTTTAAATGTTCCTGTAGTATCGTTACTATGTCTTCAAAGCTCTTTTCCATTGGCTTCGTTGGGGTTACTAGGTTTCGTAATAAACCATACGTCTTTGCACCCATTAAATTTAACAATACCGACGCTTTCTTGTCATCTGACACCTCATTTGCCTTGCAGTATACCTCTATTCGTTCGACATATGTAGTCCAATCTTCGACTTCATTGTCAAGTGCGGTGATACTGCCACTCTTCGGCATTTTGGGTGTGGTTTAAAATGGCATCTCCCAATGGCTTAAAATGGCGTCTCCCGCGCTTTCCTTCCTACCCCGCTGCTGCCAACGCCGCTCCCGGCGGTTCTTGTGGCAATGGCGGCACCCTGTAGGTTTCGTGCACTTCTTGTGCACTGCTGCCAACGCCGCTCTCGGCGGTCCTCGTGGCAATGGCGGCGCCTCGTGGGTTTCTGTGCGTCTCTCTCTCCCTCTCTTCGACGCTGCTCGGCCCCTGAACACCGGCTGCGCCCTGTGCGCTCTGCCCTCTCTCTCTCTCCCCCGTCGACGCTGCCTGGCCCTTTGCTGTGCCGCTCGGCCGGGCTCTAGCCCGCCGCTGTCCGGGAAGGGTCTGCGCACTACCTGTTGCCAGCCCGTTTTGCTGGATCACCTCGACTGGAAAGCCAAGCCTGGCTCTCGACAGCCTCCCCCGCAATTCTCGAGTCTCTGCTGGATGACTGGGCGGTTGCCCGTGGTCGACGCCCGAGTCTCTGGCCTTGACCTCCAATCCACTGATCTCCAGGAACGAATCCCCAGGAGGTGATGCAGAGTTGCTGGTAGGTTTGAACTTGCCTTGTCGCCAATGTTGTGTCCGTGTATAATAAGACACAGACTGCAGGAGAACGGTGCAACAGGTGTTTACTCAACGTGGCTCACACTGGAACTGATCTGTACAGATTACTGCTCAGTGCTATATACAGATGTGGTCACTGCCGGTACTGCAGTATACATGAGCTGTAAAAGATAGTTCCCCCCTTGAAGGTATATACATTACACCGGCCAAGTGCCAGTTTGGGTTGCACAGCATTGATTTCCTGGGACACAGAATCACCTCAGAAGGCGCCGTCCCGCTGGCCACGAAGGTGGAAGCAGTCACCTTGTTCCCTCTTCCTCAGACCGTCAGGGCCCTCCAGGAATTTCTGGGAATGGTCAATTTTTATCATCAGTTCGTCCCCAAGGCGGCATTGTTGATGCAAACTTTGTACGAGGCACTCGGAGGTAAATCGGGCAAAGACCCGATCCATTGGACACCCCTGATGGACCGGGCTTTCCTCGACACTAAGAATGCTTTGGCTGCTGCGACCATGTTAGCACATCCCCTTCCGGGCGCAACCATTGCCCTTACCACCGACGCGTCCGATTGTGCCATCGGGGCAGTACAGGAGCAGTGGGTCGATGGCACATGGCAACCACTGGCTTTCTTCAGCTGCCAATTGCAGAAGAACGATTGTAAGTTTAGTACTTTTGATAGGGAGTTGTTGGCATTGTTTCTGGCCATCCGCCATTTTCGCTTCCTACTGGAAGGACGCCCATTCACGGATTTTGTAGACCACAAGCCACTAACTTTTGCGATGGCCAAGACAGTGGAACCATGGTCGGCATGGCAACAACGTCATCTTACGTACATATCTAAATTTACAACCAACATACAACATGTCTCAGGCAAAGACAACCTGGTGGCGGATTGTCTCTCCCACGCCCAGCTCCACGCAGTACACCTGGGAGTCGACTATGTTGGTTTGGCAAAAGAACAGAAGGCAGACCCTGAAGTGCAGGCATACCGGACCGCACCTTCCAGCTTACAAGTGGCTGATGTCAGTTTCCAGGCCGCAGGGACCACACTCCTGTGTGACATTTCGATGGGCGTCCCACGTCCAATCGTTCCAGTCTAATGGCGCAGGAGAATTTTCGACACTATCCACGGGTTGTCACACCCTGGCATGAGAGCGTCACAATGACTCATGGCAAAGAAATTCTTCTGGAAGGGCATGCATCTCGACATCCGTGACTGGACCAATACCTGCGTGAGTTGCCAGAAGTCCAAGATACAACGCCATGTTAAGGCCCCAGTCGCCACTTTTCCAGTTCCGGAGCGTTGATTCGACCATGTGCATGTGGACCTGGTTGGTCCTCTCCCTTCCTCTCGCAGGTACACTCACCTCCTCACCGTGGTAGACCGCACCACCAGGTGGCCAGAGGCAATTCCTTTGGTTGCCACCACAGCGGCAGACGTCTCCAGAGCCTTCATCTCGTCGTGGGTAGCTTGGTTCGGGGTACAGGCTGACATCTCCTCCGACCGGGGGCCTCAATTTACCTCTGAGCTTTGGCACGCCGTAGCTCAAGCTTTGGGCACCAAGCTTCATCGTACCACCGCCTACCATCCACAGGCGAACGGTCTGTGTGAAAGATTCCACAGGTCCCTTAAAGCCACACTGCGTGCTAGTCTCCGTGGGCCTAGTTGGGTGGACAGGCTCCCTTGGGTGCTGCTTGGCCTTCGCACGGCGCCTAAGGACGACCTGCATTCTTCTTCAGCAGAGCTGGTTTACGGCCAACCACTCAGAGTGCCTGGCGATTTTCTTCCTCCTCACACGGAACCCTGGTCCCCAGCTCAGCAGCTCATCAGCCACCAGGAAGCGGGTAGGAATTTCATCCCAGTGCCTACGTCGCATCATGACCTGCAGCGCTCCTATGTCCCGGTGGATCTTAAGAGTGCAGAATACGTGTTCATTCAGCAGGATGCTCGCAAAAACCCGTTCAAACCGCCTTACACAGGTCCGTTCCGCGTCATCTCGCCAGGTGACAAGTCCTTCACAGTCGACGTCGGCGGTAAGCCTGACCACATCTCCATCGACCGGTTGAAACCGGCGCATCTGGATCTGAGCAAACCAGTCGTCACCACTCAGCCGTCTCATCGTGGTCATCCACCGTCGACTGCCGGTCCAGTACAGCCACAGTCATCCGCCGAGTCGCCAGTGCCCGCCTCACCGGGTCGACCACAGCCGGCCTCTTCTCCTCCGCCTGCGGCATCATCCCAACCACAGCCAATGGCCAGTTCGTCTTCTAGCGCTCCGTTCCAGCTGCCGGGGTATCACAGTCGGTCGGACAGACTCGTCAGACCCGCTTCTCGCCTTACCTTCTCTGTTAAAAGCAATTATGGGGGGGCCCATGTGGCGGAACCACCAGAGGATTACAGACAATTGTATATAATTCCTTTTACAGCAATATAGTACAACTGGGGGCTGCACCTTTAATGTATCTGTTAACTGTACTAGGGCTTCTTTCTTGTACTCCGCGTGATGACGTCATGCCGGCCGTCACGTGATCTCTCAACGGCGGGAAGAACATGATGACGTCATGACGTCAGAGCTCGGAACCTTCTAGCAGTAGAGCTCGGAACCTTCTAACAGTTGAGCTCGGAACCTGCTAGCAGTTGAGCTCGGAACCTGCTAGCAGTTGAGCTCGGAACCTTCTAGCAATTTCCAGAGAGGCTTTCAAGCAGACCAGACCTATTTGCATTGTACAGCTTCGTTTGTTCATTAAATTTTATTGTTTTTGATTTTCTGAGTCGATCTCAATTCTTCGGCTAGGAACCCCAGTTCCTAAACTTGACTAATCTACTGGAATTTTTTGAGGATGTAACTGGTAAAATAGATAAGGGAGAACCAGTGGATGTGGTGTATTTGGACTTTCAGAAGGCTTTCGATAAGGTCCCGCATAAGAGATTAGCGTGTAAAGTTAAGGCACATGAGATTGGGGGCAAGGTATTGACTTGGATAGAGAACTGGTTGGCTGACAGAAAGCAAAGAGTTGGAATAAACGGGTCTTTTTCCGAATGGCAGGCAGTGACTAGTGGGGTACTGCAGGGATCGGTCCTTGGACCCCAGCTATTCACAATATATATTAATGATCTAGACAAGGGAACTAGATGTAATATCTCCAAATTTGCAGATGACACAAAGCTGGGTGGGCGTGTGTGCTGTGAGGAGGATGCCGAGAAACTCCAGGATGATTTTGACAGGTTGGGTGATTGGGCAAAAGCATGGCAGATGCAATATAACGTGGATAAATGTGAGGTTATCCACTTTGGTGGCAAAAACAGGAAGGCAGATTATTATCTGAATGGCAATAGATTGGGAGAAGGGGAAGTGCAACGAGACCTGGGTGTCCTTGTGCACCAGTCGCTGAAGGTAAGCATGCAGGTGCAGCAGGCGGTTAAGAAGGCAAATGGTATGTTGGTCTTCGTAGCGAGAGGGTTTGAGTACAGGAACAAGGATGTCTTGCTGCAGTTGTACAGGGCCTTGGTGAGACCACATCTTGAGTATTGTGTGCAGTTTTGGTCGCCTTATCTGAGGAAGGATGTTCTTGCCATGGAAGGAGTTCAGCAAAGATTCACCAGGCTGATACCTGGGATGGCAGGAATGACATATGAGGAGAGATTGGGACAATTGGGCTTGTACTAGCTGGAGTTTAGAAGAATGAGAGGGTATTGTAAAGTCTGTGGGTTGTACAGTTAATAACGACACAGACTTCAGGAATAACAAACAAACAGGTCTTTACTATTCGAAGGTCAGGGCGAATCTGCCCAAGGAATCATGCCACAACACTTATATACCGGTATGGTCACCGTCGGTATTACAGTATACAGAAGCCAAACAAGTAGTGCCACACCTAAAGTAGTTCTCTTAAAGGTGAACGGTTACATACAATAGTTCTCTTAAAGGTAGACGGGTACATACACTACAATCCTCCCTTTTTAGCTTATTACATACAGAGTCCCCATTAAACATAACATATCTTCAACTTCATATAAAACAATTTACAGACATAGTCTCGGTGGGAAACAGTTCACAGGTTCAGTCTCTGCGGGAACAGTTCACAGATTCAGTCTCTGATCTTGACTTGGTCCGAACAACATCTCTTTGGTGTAGATGGTTCACATTGCTAGCGTGACTCCTCCATATCCTTTTCTTGACGTAACAGCTTGAACTTTCGTCCTGCTGAACCAGCAGTGCTGACTTTTACAACAACTGGGTTGCCTTGATATTTTCCTACTTCCCAACTGATTTAACTCCTTTCGTAGGGTCCACGCATGATCTGGTAGAAGTGATAATATTTGCGATAGTTATCATCTTCTGCTTCTTCTTTTTCTTTTCTGCTTTTTGGAGACTCTCGGGGCTCCCTTATCAGCTGCCAGCTGTAGCGCCACCAACTCTCTATGTTCCTTCGACTTTAAGTGCTTCATCCTGATTTCGGCACTTTGGGAGTTTTCATCACAAACTGGGCAGACCACATCCTCGTAATATTCAGTGTCACTCAACAGGTCATGGTAATATTCGGGTACGTCCTGAGTTAGGCCAGCGAGAGGGCCTTCTACTTCCTCCTTACCCATCTGGACGTTAGCTGACTGTGGTTCCTTCCCTAGACATCTTTCTTGAAAAGACTTCTTCATGCATTCATCTTCATCCCGCTCTTCCTGGGTTTCCTGCAAATCCTTCACTAATGACCTCATTTGTGATTTCAATACTTCCCCTTCCCTCGGGGATTGATTGATCGGGCTATTCAATCCTTCTACTGGAGCAGCTGTTTCAACATTCTGTTGTTCACATAGATGCGATTCAGCGTACTTTTGGCATCCCAGTAAAGTCTGTTTTGCAACCTCAGCTATTTCCCAAACTTTTGAGAGCTCCGAACTCCTTCCCGTTGAAGATTGAAGCTCGTGTTCAGATTGTTCCCATTGCAGAGTCTTTTCCCTCAGCATATGAAGGAGTTGGCTGACCGTTAACTCTTCCACGGGAACACTGTGGATCAGAGTCTTCTCCATTTCATCCACCTTTTCCTCCAATGCTTCCACCTTCTGTTCCACTTGTACTTTGGCTTTCAGCGCTCGGAAAAGTTGCGCCCTGATGCTCTCTAGCTCATGTTCAGGGACCATTCTTACAGTCTCTGTGTTTCTTACAGTTTCCTTTTCTTCCACTGAAAGGATTCCCAGTTGAATCTGTTCTTCAAGTTGTTGAACCTCGGACATTGCCGCCTCATATTTGTCTTGGGTTTCCTTCAATATTTTTATGAGTTCTTGGACATCTTGTCTTTCATGTTCTGCCATGTCTTTCACCTCTAATTTCTCATCTATGGATGGAACTTCTACCGATGAGTCTGTCTTGGCCTTGAGCTCATCAAGAATTTCCTGCAGCCTTTGGACTTCTTGCTCATGTTCAACCTTTAGTTGTTCGTATGCTTCTACTGAAACTAGCTTTTCGGAGGTTGCCGAGTTAACCCACTCCAGAATTGTAGCCTGGGCCTGTTCATACTGTTCTTTCAACTTCTCACACTCTGCTTGTAAGGAGTCGTAGAGAAGAACTGGAATAACATCCTGGCTTCCTGAAGATTCCTCTTCATTTGCTTCTTTCGCAATTTCCTGTTGGAGTTCAGCCAAGGCTGCTATGCTATCTGCCTCTCGAAGTCTCACTGCCATCAAATCTTCTTTATTCCTGCAGTCTATCTCAGCCATTTTCCGATTACTTTCATTTAACTGAGTGAGTAGTCCCTTATTCTGGGCTGAGAGATATTGCACCTTCTCATGTAGACCATAGCACTCCTTCTCTGCTCGACATAGCTGGTTACTGCTGATTTGGTTCTGTGTTTCAAGTTCCAACATCCTTTGCTTAGCTTCTTTCAGTTTCGCCCCTATAAGCTCCTCTTGCAACATGGCCACATTATTCACATCAGGTAAAGAAGCGTTTCTCTTTTCCATGTCCAAGATTTTTTTCTGCATATCTTTAAGTGCACACTGCGATTCAGCTTCTCTTAACCTTGCTTGCACTAGCTCCGTCTCCAATTGCAGAACAAAATCCTCAGTGTAGCGTGGTTTGCCTTTATGCTGTATCTCTAGATCATGCAAATATTCTAACTCCTGAACATCATAAGGGAGATGTGATCGGTAATTGGTAACGATGGCTCTATGGTCGCTCTTTGCTTGAGCTAGCTGCCTCTGCTGTCTTTCCAGGTTCTCCCATTCGGTGTCCCAGAACTTTTCCATTGTTTTCATCTCTTGTACGAGACGGTAACTCAACTGTTCTAATTGTTGTCGTACTTTGAAATAAGTTTGAGTCCGAGTTCGGTGTTCTTCCGTCGTGGATAAGTCCTTAACTTGAACAGGCTCAGAATTCTCTGTCAAACTGGAGTTCTGCTCTGAAGCTTTATTCTTCTCGGTAGCATAAGCCTTTATGCATGTCTTCGTTTTCTCCACCATAGTCGGCAAGTTTATTTTAGCCTTGTCTTCCATATTTGAGTTGGTCTTATCGTCATCCGTTTCAGAATCTGAGCTGATAGCTTGCACCGAGTCCTCACTCATTATGGCTTTTAGATAGTGCCATTCCATGTCTATTTTCTTGATCCACTCTCGTCCTAGAAGTGGTGGTCCTCCCTCAGATAATACGTACAAGTTCATTCTTGGGTGTTCTTTACCCCTATCTCTCACCTTGACTCTTATCTTCCCCATGGGGTATACCTTATGCCCCGTGTATGTCTGCAATACGAACTTGGTATTTCTTAAGGGTATGTGAGAGAATAGCCGGTGGTAGTCCCTTCGATTTATGACTGATAGAGCTGATCCAGTGTCCAACTCCATTCTTACTTGGACTCCAGCTATTTTTAGTATGACCCAGATAGTTTGTAGGTCAGCTTCCTTACTCACATTGTGAATTCTCAGACTACCCAGCTCCTGGCTGTTTGGGTCTGAGTCTGAATTCTGTTCGTCTGAACTCTTCTCAGCCACCTTGTGTACCTTGTTGTATTTTCTTGTGGTGGCTTCCTTTGGTTGTTGGTCTTCTTCCCTGACCGGCATACCTTAGCGATGTGACCCAGTTTGCCACATTTCCTACATTCTTGGTTCTTAAACCAGCATTGATTCTGGTCGTGTGTTGTCTTCCCACAACGATAGCATTTTGTTGTACTTGAGGTAATTTGGTCCACCCCGAGTGCCGCCGCCTTTAGCTGCATTTCCGCTGTTCCTTTCGCTGCGGCTTCGTGCGATGCGGCTATAAGGACAGCCCTGTCAAGTATGAGGTCGTTCTCTTCGAGTAGTCGCTTTTGTGTCCCTTCCTTGGACAATCCGCATACGAACTTGTCTCGCAGTGCCTCTGTCAGATTCCCTCCGAACTGGCAGCATTTCGCTAGCCTACGCAGTTCGACCAAATATTCCGCGTTGCTTTCGTCTTTCCGTTGCGTTCTTGCATAGAATTTGAATCGTTCAGCCAATATCAACGGTGTGGGGTTCAAGTGGTCCTTCAGAACAGCCACAATCCCTTCGAAAGTCTGATCCGCCGGTTTAGCTGGTGCTAGTAGATGCTTCAAGAGCCCGTATGTCTTTGCGCCCATCGAGTTTAGCAATGTTATCGCTTTGTCGTCTTCCTCTATTTTGTTGGCTTCACAATAGATCTCGATGCGTTCCACGTACGTGGCCCAGTCTTCTATCTCAGAATTAAAATCGTTAATATTCCCTCGCTTAGGCATCTTCCTTTCCTTGGGAGCAGCACAAGTATTTCTTTAAATTCTTATTTATTATTTATTTATTTCTAAGATGGCGGTTTTTCCCGCGAAAATGGCGGTTTCCCGCTCTTTCCTTCTCTCCCCGCCCCTTCAATGGCGGTCTCCCGCGTCTGTCGTCTTCTCCGCCTAATGGCGGCTTCCCGCGTTTCTTCCCTGGTGGGAGGGGTACGCTTTCCCCACAGCAGACAGGTTCAGCCGCTGGGCTGGCTTCCGCACAGCTCCCCTTACTCGGCTCTGTCTTTCTCTCCCGCTCGCACGGCTCTACCGGCGCTGGGTACCCCGTTCACGGAGAACAGTTCAGCCGCTGGACTGGCTCTCGCGCAGTCTCTCTCCCCTTGCTCGGCTCTGTCTCTCTCTCCCCCACGTTCGGCTCTACCGGCGCTGGGTACCCCGTTGGTGGAGAACAGTTCAGCCACTGGACTGGCTCTCGCGCAGCCTCCTTTGGTCAGCTCTGCCTCTCCCACACGCCCGGCTCCCGTTCGCCTCCCAGCCCTCACGCAGTCCGGTGCTTCCCTCCCCAGCTGCGGCTGAGTTTCTTCCCGCGCCTGCACCCGGTCTCAGCGCTTCGTGGCTTCGGTCGCTGCCTGGCTTTTCCCGCCGATCGCGGTCCGGCTATCTCACGACGCCGTTGGACCCACCTTCCTGACCAGCTCTGCTCCCCCTCGACCGTGGTCGAGTGCACAGCCCTTATCCTCCGGATTTCGTTACACTTTTCCCTACTCACAGTCTCCGCGGCCGCCTTGTTTCCTGCTGATCGGCTCACTCCGCACCGTGGTAGAAGGGTAGTCAGTGCCTGTTGCTGATGGAAGCTTTTGTTGCTAAAGTCTTCCTCCTTTCTATTGCTGCAGCCTCGTGTTTTCTTCCAGCAGAACGACGAGGGCGGTTGCCTCTCTTCACAGAATCACAGAATCACAGAAACCCCACAGTGCAGATAGAGGCCATTTCGGCCCATCGAGCCTGCACCGACACATATCCCACCCGATCCCCGTAACCCCACGTATTTAATCCCCCTAACACTAAGGGTCAATTTATCATAGCCAATCAACCTAACCCGCACATCTTTGGACTGTGGGAGGAAACCGGAGCACCCGGAGAAAACCCACGCAAACACGGGGAGAATGTGCAAACTCCACACAGACAGTCGCCCGAGGCCGGATTCGAACCCTGGTCCCTGGCGCTGTGAGGCAACAGTGCTAACCACTATGCCACCGTGACGCTCTTTAGTTGCTTTGGTAGTCTTGCCGCAGGGTACGATCGGACTCGTCGCCACTGTAAAGTCTGTGGGTTGTACAGTTGATAACGACACAGACTTCAGGAATAACAAACAAACAGGTCTTTACTATTCGAAGGTCAGGGCGAATCTGCCCAAGGAATCATGCCACAACACTTATATACCGGTGTGGTCACCGTCGGTATTACAGTATACAGAAGCCAAACAAGTAGTGCCACACCTAAAGTAGTTCTCTTAAAGGTGAACGGTTACATACAATAGTTCTCTTAAAGGTAGACGGGTACATACACTACAGGTATCTTATTGAAACTTAAAGAATTCTGACAGGACTGGGCAGACTAGATGCAGGAAGAATGTTCCCGATGGTCCGGGAGTCCAGAACCAGGGGTCACAGTCTAAGGATAAGGGGTAGGCCATTTAGGACAGAAATGAGGAGGAATTTCTTCACCCAGAGAGTGGTGAACCTGTGGAATTCTCTACCACAGAAGGCAGTAGAGGCCAATACAGTAAATATATTCAAGAGGGAGTTGGATATATTTCTTAAGGCTAGGGGATCAAGGGGTATGGGGAAAAAGCAGGGACCGGGTACTGAATTTGGATGATCAGCCATGATCGCATTGAATGGCGGAGCAGGCTCGAGGGGCCGAATGGCCTACTCCTGCTCCTATCTTCTATGTTTCATTAGAGAGGGTTCAGAGGAGATTTCCAAGGATGTTGCCAGGACTGAAGAACTTTAGCTATGAGGAAAGATTGGATAGGCTGGGATTGTTTTCTTTGGAACAGAGGAGGCTGAGGGGAGACCTAATTGAGGTGTTTAAAATTATGAGGGGCCTAGATAGCATGGATAGGAAGCACCAATTTCCTTTTGCAGAGAGGTCAATAACCAGGGGGCGTGGATTTAAAATAATTGGTAGAAGGATTAGAGGGTAGTAGAGGAGAACTTTTTTCACACAGAGGGTGGTGGGGGTCTGGAACTCACTGCCTGAAAGGTTGGTAGAGGTTTAAACCCTCAGCGCATTTAAAAAGTACTTGGATATGCACTTGAAGCATCGTAACGTTCAAGGCTATGGATCAAGAGCTGGAAAGTGGGGATAGCTCTTTTTCGGCCAGCACAGACACGATGGGCCGAATGGCGTCCTTCTGTGCTGTAAATTTCTATGATTCTATGATAATTATTTTTTCTTGTCTAAAATCTGTCACTTAAACAGCAGCCAGAAAAAAATTAATTCTGATCAAATGTTTGAGTCTTTGAAACCAGTAAAAGAATGATGTATCAGAGACAGGGGGAGATGCACAGTGATGTTATTTGCAAAAACTTCCATTGTTTATTAGTCTGTCAATGCTGGAAAGTAGCAGCTCCAGGTAACTGGAATTTGTGAAATGTAGAATTTATTTTGTGTGTGGATGAACTAATAACTCATAAGTGAGGAAGTTATAGATGACTTACAAGTGAATGAGTTGTGGTTGGTGCAATATTTCGTTCATTAACTTACTGTTTATGTGGCACATTATAAAGTAATGAAACATTAGATATGAAATGTTAAATAAATTATACCAAATGATGGAATGTGTGACACTTTTTCATTATAGATATGTGTAATTACACAAAAAAAACATACAATCTGTCCACCCACACATTCTGTGTAAAAAATGTCCTGGAGTCTACTGTACTGAAGTGTACTTGATTATGTGCTTTCTAAAAGATGACTTTTCCTCATGTGTTCGTTCCCTCCCCCCCACCCCACAATTTGCTATACACCTCTCCACAGTATGATTCCCCAGACAGGAGAGTAAGTTGATGACCTATCTGTAAACAGCCATTGAGCGATGTCCCAGAGTGTCTCAGGTCAACTCTCCTTCCAATATATGTTCTCCTTCCACTCTGCCTCCACTGTTTGCATTTGCCTCTTCCCCTTAGTGACCCACTTGAGAATGGAAGTTCAGAATGTGGGGGATTCTGCGTGTGTGCATGCGTGCGAGCTTGGTGGCGGGTGGTGGGGGTGCGGTGGTGGAGAGACAGGGGAAAATTTTAAGTGTAAAGTCTTACCTCCAGCTCTATATCAAAAACTAATGTAAATACCAGTACTGAATGAACCCCTGTGGAGAGTCCTCACTTCAGATGCCCTTCTGAAGAGGGACTAGAGAGCTACCTCAATGACATAGCTTACAGGTGAATCTAAGACCAACCTGGATGAGGATAAGAAGTTGACTGAACTGGTAATAGTAAGTACCAACAGAATATTCCATCAGTATCTATCCAGTTTTAAGTGCTGATTTCCAAATTTATTTGTGGATCTACTGAGAACAGACAAAACGAGGAAAGTTGTAGAGGGGAGAAGGGTCTGCACGCGGTGGGGAGAAAACAATATTGTAACTTATGATAACTCTCCCAAGCTACATGTTTTACACCTTTTATTTTGCATTATACAGATGGACTGCCCCCTTTGTTTACATTGTCCTTCAGTAAATGAACAACTACCCCATGAAAAAATGCAGGTTGTCAGCCATGGAATGCTGTGCCAGATGAGGGGTCAGCTGTCAGTTAGTGGGATACAGGATAAGATAGCCCACAAGCCAGCTGTCAAGGGGGCATAAAATGGCATGGAGGCGGATACTTGGTTAGGGATTACAGGAATTAGCCATTTATTTTCCACTTGTAACTATATATTTACCAAAATTAATATATAATTGCAATATATTTTTATAGACTGTCTTCATTGCATAATCCTAAATAAGTGTGTAACAAAATTGTGACAAATTAGTACTCACTTATATGTAAATTGTATTTACCAGCTCTAATATCCATCATTTTGACAAAGAAAAATAGCCATCGGATACACAGCAAACCATGTTTTATCAATGTTTCACATGTTTGTCTACAATCCCATAGCTTTTCTAGAATGCTTTGCTATTTTTGACATCCACCTAAACAGAATCCAACATTTCTAAATGGCTTTGTTGCCATTATTGGGTACTTGTAAAGGCTTGGGTTAAATACCGATAAGTCTCTAATTACTTGAGATCAATAATTACAGTAGTGGCCTTCATAACTCCCTGGTGAAGATGCTATGCTTGTTTATGTTCATAATCAATTCAGTGATTGGCTGCAGTGTTACTTTTGTTTACTGTCTTCACTTTGGTTTTAGAAAGGTTCATATAACAAAGACCACCTTGGAGTGCCTGAATGGAGATTATGAAGTTGAAGCAGGATATGGGCACGAGAGAAACAGTTTCCTTAAAAAGCATAACATTGAAACCTTCTTCATCGTGCCCTCTCATCGAAGGAAAGTGAGTCAAAAACTGATCTCTCGATTCGCAGTTAAGATTTAAGCCTACTGAAATACTACATTGAAATGTCAAGATACGACTGAGGTTCCAGTCGCTGAATTGTGTTGAATTACAAGAATTAATAAATTAGTACTTTAGTTTTGATTTGGACCTTTAAACTGTGGCACATTTACAGTGGCCAATATTTGATTTCTGCCGAAAACGAGCACAAAGCCGGCGGTGTGGCCACTCTCCTTTCCCGTTGGTGTCAGCGTGAGGTCTGAGCTATTTTGAGGCCTGATTCTATTCAAGCTAAAAAAACAAATATTGTTAGAAACTTTAAATACAGGTTGTGTAATTATTCTGTTTCACATCAGAAGTGGGATTTAATCCAGTCTAGGTAAAGGGTATGAAGGCCTCCTCACGGTGATAGGTACCAAGGGCTAGAAATTAAATTAATTCAGAACACACAGAGGGTGGAGATAATACCTGGTGCAGAAAAAGTGTCTCTGGAGGTTGGGTGCAGATCCCATTGTTATATTGTAGGATTACAATGCTGTTGCATTCTCACACTATAGAAAGGGACTGAAGTCAGGTTTAATAGCTAGTAAAGATTTGAAATGCTTCTTTCAGGAGGATTTAGTGCCAATTTTGTATCCTTGATTTTCATTCAGTTTTTCATATACCCAGAAATAGTGCGAATTTGGAATATTTTTTGCTAGAGAGTATAATTTGGTGCGTGCTTTAGGCCCAATACACACGTTACTATTTGTTAAGCAATAGTAATTTTGTGTATTAGTATTAATGGAGGATTAGTGCATTTTTGCCAATGCTTATAAGCTCACTCCTGGAAGTATATTTTTGTTTGCTACCTGCTTGTTAATAAGGTGGACCATGTAAATTTACTCAGGATTTAATTTATTCCAATATTGGGTTAATTTCTCCCATTTAAAATCTGATATTCAAGCATAGGAGAGAGCCAAAAAAGATTCACTGGTGAGCAGAGCAAAAGATGTTGCTTAAAGGAGTCTTTTTGGTGAACTCTAGCATGGGTTTGTCAATTCTGGATAATTTGGAGGAAGAAGAGCAGCAACAGCGTGAAATGACGGCCCTGGCCTGGGAGTTTGGGGCAATAGGATATGTCATGCACCTGGACTTCAGCAGGGAACAATGTGTAAGGGTTTCTCATTGACCTGGAAGAAATCTCAGATTTATACTGTCTCCTGGAACAAAATGTGCAGCCACAGAGCAATCTGGATGGTACTTTCAGTAAAAGTCACGTTCACTGCCACAGTCAATTTCTATGCCATTGACACATATTGGGCCGTATTTTTGCGGCCCCTATGGGTGCGTACGAGGTGTGTACGCGCCCGTAAGGGCCTCGCAAGTTCTGGGCTTGGGCATGCGCTGCGCGTGCACTATTACCCGGAACTTGTGATCTGTCAAGATGATCCGCATCCCCGGGAAAAGGGCCTCCGCAGGTGGAGAGTTGGGCTATTTGCCAACTTCTACCCAGCGAATGCCCATGAAATTCTTATGCCTGGTAAAAGCATACCTTTAAAAACCTGTGAAATAAGGTAAGTTTATTTTTAGCCTGTTTAAAACATGTAAATTTATTTTTCAAATTTTTTTTTTTAATATTTAAATAAATGCTACTTTTAATTAATTTTAAATATGTGATTTTTTTTTTTATTTATTAGAAGTGCAGAAGTATTTTTTTGGGGTATTCCCATTCATACATATGGGGTTTCCGTACATACAGAAGCTCCATAAGATGAATTGGGATTCCCTTCTGTCATTCGTTGGGCTGGCCCACGTGATTCCAGGGGCGCTTGTGAAACACCTGCGCCCCTGGGGTACATGAGCCTCTGCATATGTCTATGGATAGAGGGCCAGGAGCACGAGTCTCCATGGATCCTGAGGCAGAAGGTAAGTTCATAGGTTTTTTGCCGGTCAGAGCCTCCGACCGTAAATTCAGGCCCAATATTAAGTACAGCAGCTGCATATAGCACCAGTTGGAGAGGTTGCCTTCAGCCGCCTAGGCCCTAAGTTCTGGAATTCCCACCCTAAACCTCTTCACCTCTCTACCTCGCTCTCTCCTTTAAGATACTCCTTAAAGCCTTCCTCTTTGACAAAGCTTTTGGTCACCTGTCCTTCTGTGGCTTAGTGTCAATTTTTGTTTGCTGAAGCTCCTGTGTAGCGTCTTGGGATGTTTTACTACAGTAAAGGTGCTATCTAAATGCAAGTTGTTGTTGTTGATACAATTTTACCAGTCATGTGGCATCCCTGAGTCCAAGGCACCACTGATTGGAGTAACATCACCATTTGTGCACCTGCTGATAATGCCCACCATTTTACCAACAGAGCTTCAATATTCAGATGATATCACAGACTGCTCCCTCAATTTTTGGATGCTATATCCCGTAGAAGATTATACAAGTCAATACTTATTTTCAGGAAAGGGCATACAATGCACACATCTTGTGGAAATCATCGATTTCCTAACTGTTCGAGACATCTTCAATACCGTGATTGGCACAGCACTGTACAAGTTACCAGTGCTTAAGGCAGATCTCATTTTTGCCACGAACACAGGAGCTGCTACAGTTTAATTTCAACATTCCGTATCATTCCAAACCACCTGCACAGAATATCAGCTGAAAAGCTTCAGAAACCACTTTTCCTTACTATTGGGACAGAATTTTTACCTTAGAGTTGGGGCAGGAGCGTACTGGCCATGTAACAGGTTGCCATCCTGAAATGTTTAACAGCACATTCTGCATTGCGCGTGTAACTCAATTACATCAATTGAAACAGTCAAGCGGGTTTCCTGGCCAGTTAAATGGAGCGGGTCTGATGACATCACTGATGGCTTTCAGCTCAGATATTTAATGGAGCCTGGCACACATCACAGTTGAATGTTGTTGGAGGAGGCATACAGGTGGTTGGGAGAGGTGGCAATTGGTCTATATCAAAGAGATTTGTGTAGGTGCAAGCAAAGATGGAGTCACAGCAACAGGTTCTCAGATGCCTCCCTGGAAGTTCTGGTTCAGTGTGTATTGATGTGCTTTTTCCAGCTGTCACTTAATGAAGTAGCACAATGGTCACTTCACAGGCAAGCTTCCCAAGGTCTGTGAATCCCGTGCACAACCAGTTAAAGTTGAAACCTCACGTTAAAAAGGCTGTTAATGGTCTCTCAATGAGCAGTTAACGACCTCAATGAGGTTGCCTGCCTCTCCTGAGCGGGTCCGTGACGTGCTTCGAAACGTGCCCCAGTTAAACGCAAAAGTCGGCGGGTTCCCGACGCGCTGTCAATTTCAGCACTTTTAACTTTTGACCCGTCCCCAAACCCGCACGCTCTGCAATGCGAAAATTCTGGCCTTGATCTGATAGGATTGTTACTACAAAATCATGCAGATGTTCAAAAGCAGAGTTAACTATCCCATGCACACACAGTTCTCATTTTAAATGTAACAGGGGAATAGATATCAGCAGAAATTGTTTTGAGCCATGCAGTTCTTTAGTTGTTATGGTTGTTAAATTGTGTTAAATTATCCATCATAAACTCACAAGCACATGAGAATAGTTAATCCCTTGTAAAGTATTTCATAGAGACAGCTGAAAACTAATAGCCTTTGCCATAGGAGACGATGTTGAACTTGTATCTGGCCTTGGTGAGGCCGCATCTGAAGTACTGTGTTCCAGGTTATGGGAAATATATAAAATTATTGGAGGAATCTCAGAGGAGGGATACGAGGCTGATTCCTGAATTTAACGGCTGAGTTAATCAGGAAGATTATCTATTCTCTAGAGAAGAGGAGGATGAGGGGGATCTTGATAAAGATCTTTAGATTTCGGGAGAACTTGGATCCAGAAATGATGTGTCAGGCATAGGATTCAAGGACTAAGAAAAACAGTTCAAAGTTAAGAGTATCAAAAGAAATGAGAAAATTTAGACAACTTTTGTTTTTAGTAAGAGGGTGATAGAACTGTGGAATAGATTACCAGTGGGCATGGTGGAACAGAAAATAACAGGCTTTAAGAAGGACTGGATGAATTCCTATTGGGAAAGGGGTTGGAGGGCAATTACTTCCAGAACCATTAAATCGATAGGAGGCTTGGAACGGTGGGCTACATAGACCAATGGTCTTCTCCTGTCCAAAACAATACTCTTGACTATGTACTGTGTCACCAATATCACCCAATAGGTCACACAAATTTTGCCTGCAAGCAAAATTCATGTTTTCCCCTTTTTGTTTGTTCAGATTAAGGATAATTTTTTAAATGATTTCCAGCACAGCAACTCACCCACTGACCATGTAGGACAACAATCCCAACCAACATGATTTCCCACCTCTCCCTCCACATTCTCACCTATTACCCCCATTCCCAAACCAAACTGTATTGCAGAATCCAAAAATAAGCAAACTACCTCAACCCTTTGCCCTGCATTGTTCCCAGCACAAGTGTAGTCATGCCAAGAAACCTGGATATGTTAGATCATTCTTCCCACAAGCACTGCAATCAAAGGTATAATGGCTTCACAATATATATATGTGAATGTACACTTTTGAGAATTCAATTAAAAAATAATTATTTTCTCCCTACCTCTTTTCTTATATCTCCCTGTGCCACCAATGATCCCTGGCCAAAAGGAAAGGCTTCCAAAAGGGCATCTCTTAAGTCAACCACTCAGAGGTCAAGGTTCACTGTTTTACCATCATAATACCACAGTGGAGACTATCTGCCATTTGGCTGTGAAGGGGTGGAAACCTAGTCCTCTTTTGTTCTGCATCAAAATTAAGTCCGTTTATTGACCGCTAAATTAATCCATTTCTTAAAGAGGAAGTTTTCCTGGGTCTGCGTTCAGGCGCACTTGATGCCTGGGGACGGCAAACATCGCAAAATTGAACCAATCAGATCGTATGCCTGTTAACGAACCAGCCTGAGTTTCCTTCCATTATTTCAACAGGACAATCTCCCCTTAGAAATATGTGTGGGAGGGATACTTCTATTTAAACATTATTGAAAAATTTCAGATGACAATTTTGTTTGGAGTGTGCGAAATTGTGTGAAATGATGTTACATGTTAAGCAGAAGATAATAATTTGTAATGTGTAAGTTCATCTATAAATGATTTTTATCTTTGATTTAATAGTGTCGCTGCTCTACTACCTCCTATGCAGTAGGACTGTTCAGCTTATGCTTTTATTTTCTAGAGCAGAGCAATGAGGAAGTTCTGAGGAGACACTTTTGATTCAGAGGTGACAATCTCCAATAGAACGTGTACATTTATATTGAAGTACTGAAATGGATTTCAAAATTAACTTGAAAACATAGATCATTTTCGACTGTGAAATTAACCTGAAAATTACAGGAAAAAGTTTCCACACTTTTAAATAAAATACATTTTGGCTTGGAGTGTAAAATGTAGTGGAAGGGTGAGATAATGTTCTCTCTGTCAATTACAAAAATGAACAAAGGGTCAGAATTATTGTGATGAATAAATTCACAGTGATTTCTTGCTTTAGGTTTGAGTACCCATTTGGTAATAAGAATGAAATAGCTGGAGATACAAAGTGAGAACATTCAACAGAAAAGTATTTTTTTTTAATATTGTGGTTTCACGAGGATAAGCTTCCCTTTTTTTGAATTGTTATTTTTTTCCTTTTCTCACCTGACCTGTTGCCTGCAGCTGAATGGATGGTTACAAACCAGCCCCCAGGCCACTGCCAATGCCTATGGCAGGTATTCACCAATAGACAATGTAGACCACTTACACATGATACTCCCTTTCAATTTTCCCTCCCTCCTGCTGGGAGATGTCACAACATGCCTAACTGCTTGATACAGCTCAGGTAGGGAATTCATTAGAGAAAGACTTGAGCAGGAATTGACCCCTGTGCTACAAAATCCTCAAAGAAAACCATTTAAAATTCTATTGAGGGTTAGGGGCAGAAGCTGGGTCATGAAAGGGTTTTTTTGGTTCATGAGGAATGTCGGCATTAGGTATTCGAACATCTTTCCATTTTCACATCCTCGGTGTTATTTTCAAATGCTCACAAGGCAAATATAGTATGGGCTTGTGGCAGAGCTCCCTCTAATCTACCTTAACAATACATCTTCACCAAGCGTCTGAAGAGCAATCCCTCCAGCACCAATTTGACATTTCCATTCTTATTTTGCATACCAACTAACCTAAGGGACTCTTTTAGTAGGTCTGCCAATTTGATGCCAATTAGTATTGACTTGTGGATAGTTCTGTGCTTTGGGTTTGTACCCAGTAGAATATGGGTTGAGACAGTTCAAGTTATGCATAGATATACATAGAAGTTACAACACGGAAACAGGTCATTTGGTCCAATCAGTCCGTATTGGTGTTTACCCTCCATGCAAGCAAATAGTTCTATTCATAATTACCCACCTTGCTCCCATAATCCTTCAACCTCTTTTCTTTAATCCCCCTATCCAATCTAATCTTGGATGTTGACAGTTTCTGCTTCAACCATTAACCCTGGAAATGAATTCGACAGCCTCACAACTGTTGCCCTCTGATCAAAATCTTAATTTAATCTCATACATTCTTGACCCTTCAACTACTATCTACCCTGTCTCATCCTTTCATCATTTTAAATGCTTCTATTATATTAACTCTAACAAAAAAAGCCCTCAACTTTTCAAGTCTTTCTTGGTATTTGTATTTTGATACCAGGCAGCATCCTAATAAATTTGCATTGTACTCTCACTAAAGCCTCAATATCCTTCCTATGGTATGAAGCTCAATACTGCGCACACTACTCTAACTGGGGTCTTATTAAGGTTTTATACAGCTCATCATTACCTCTTGGTTTTTATATTCTCTGCCTCTTGCAATAAACCCTAGAATTCAATTAGTTTTTTTCACAGCCTTATGAACCTGAGGTGCTGCCTTTAATGTTCTGTAAACCTGTACCAGCAAATCTTCTGCTCTTCCACAGCATCAAGCCTACTTCCATTCAGAGTATAATTACTGCTGTTATTTCTTTTACCAACTTACTGCCATTGAATTCCATCTGCCACTTTTTAGCCCATTCCCCATCTTATCAATATTCCTTTTGCACTTTCCTTTGGTCTTCTAAAGAATTACCTGTGTCAGCTGTGGCTCAGTGGGTAGCACCCTGTAGGTGGGAGGGGTAGGAGTGAGCAGGTGTTACTGGTTGCCTGATTTCTGCAGGGAGTTGGAGTGAGTTTGTAAAAAGTTGGTGGTTTCTTTTCAGGTTTTAGGGCCTTTTTGGCTGCTAAGGGGTCCGGAGTGCCGGGCCCCTCAGAGGACAGTGTTCCCAAGATGAATTTAATTAGGGGATAAACTGTGGTTGGAAGGGAAAGAAAAAGGCCCAAAGATTTGGGCCAGGATCCCAGGTGGTTTGGAAAAGAAAACACGGTGGTGGTTCAGTGCGAGGATAAGGAGTTACGAGCTTGGGATATTATCTAAGCGGTACATGAGGACTGTGGTGAGGGAAGCTGCTTTGCCTGCCGACCAAAGCCGAATGTTGGGTTTGAGGTGACGGTCAGTAGCCGAGAGGAGGTGGAAAGACTTTTACTTAGTTTGAAAGTTCGCGATAAGTTCTTGGAGGTATCTCTGCTATATTCGGAAGTGGTGGTGGTCTCATTCTTAAACTTGCTGGTTTATATTGAGGACAATGTGCTAATCAAAAAGTTGGAGTCGTGGGACATTAAAATTTGCTCAGCAATAAAGAGGAGATCCAGGAACACGGGTAGCAAATGGAACCCGTTACGTAAAGGTGCAGTTCCCAGAGGGGGTGAAGTCATTACCGTACAGCATGAAATTCGAGACAATGGAAGGAGTGCAGTACTTCTGAGTACTGCATGATAACCAAGTGAAGGTTTGTTATTATTGTCTTGGACATGACCATCTTGTAAGAAACTGTCCAGACTTGTACTGTTATAATTGCGGCGAGTCTGGACACATCGCTCGGAGCAGCAAGGCGGAGAGCTGTGGGGTGTGTCAGAAAGGCCCCACCCACTGTGAGTGTGAGGCAGAAGGAAGCTCTATGAGTGACGAGGAGATGGGAGAAGGAGCAGGAGTGTGAGTGGAATGGTTGGAAGAGCCGAGCAGTTGGAGGACACAGCTGGTAAATTGAAAGAGAAAAGAAAACAGGAAGAGGCAAAAAATTGCAGAGCAGAGAACAGGATGGAGATGGTGGAAAACACACCAAGTACAGTGGAAAAGAACAAAGACAGCAGCGGGCAGCAAGGGTCGAGTGTAGACTCGAGCCTTAATACGGTTCAGCTCTCCCTAAAGAATCTGGTGTCCGCAGGGGGAGAGGAGGTGGGAGCGGGGTGCATGGTAAATGTAAGTACGCCAAAGAAAGACGGGGAGTCGGACATCGCGGTGAGCAGGAGGGGGCAAGACAAGGAGAGGGTGCAAGTGGCAGGAGCCTTAAAGGGGCAGCAGGACAGGAGCGGCGAGACAAAGATGGCAGAAGGGAGCAATATAGGTGCGCCATTGTCCCAGAGGGAGAAGGATCAGGGAGCAAGGGTCAGAGGTGGAGATGAGGTCGAAGGGAGCGGCACTGTTGGAGAAATTGCGATAGCAGGAAGACTCTCTATGCGAGAGGATGTGTCTGATGGGGAGCAGGATTATGTATCTGATGGGGAGCAGGCACAGAGGGTTACAGAAGAGCTTGAGAGTGAGGAATTAGAGGGGGATAGAGACTTGGAAGTGGGGGGTGGGGTGGCATCATGTGGAAAGGGAAAGGTTAGTGAGGGGCAGAAGGAGGGAGAAAAGGCAGCTCCTTGGCCCAAACTTAATGCAAGGAAGAGGCTGAAACAGCAGGGACGGTTCAAACAGGAGGTGAAAAAGAGTCGGAGGCTGCAGGAAAAAGCAACAACTGGCCAAAAAGTTGGGAAGGAGCATGAGAGGAGGGAAGGACCAAAGATTAAATGATGGGGAAATTATCAGGCATACTTCCCTTCTTCGGAGCCATGATTACATTGGTCTCGATTAATGTGAACGGACTGAGGGGTGAGAAGAAATTGCAGCAGTTGTTGCAGGGTTTTAAAGGCACAGACTTGTTGTGTCTGCAAGAAACCTTTTGGGATGAGGATATCCTAGAAAGAGTTCAGAAGGTTTGGAAGGGAGAGGTGTTTGCAAGTTGTGCAAACAATAACCACAGAGGGGTGGCTGTTTTGGTGAGTCCGTCCATAAAAGAGAATGTTGCCTTGGTGGACAAGGACACTGAGGGGAGATTTTTACGGCTAAGGGTAAAAATGGAGGCATTTAATTGCGATCTCTTTAATATCTATGCACCGAACGACCATTGCAAGCGTCGCAAGTTTTTTCAGGGGTTATTCACTGAAGTGGCAGAGGTGGAAAATCCTTGTATAGTGGAGGATTTTAATGTATTTTTATCTCGGATGGACATTTCAGCCCAGATGACCTTTAAGGATGATAACTCCAGAGGGATGATTGTAAAAATTATGGCAAATTTAAATTTGAGAGACTTATGGAGGGACCGGAACCCCATAAAAAAGGAGTTCACCAGAACAGGTTGGGTGGGTGATGTTTTAAAACAGAGCCGAATAGATTTTGTGTTAATGTGGGAAGGGTTAAGTTCTGAGGTGATGGAGATTTATTATTAAAAATGTATTTTTTAGTGACCACTCGGCTTTGGTTCTTAGAATTAGGAACAGCAGAGTTAAGATCAGTTCAGGGCTGTGGATTTTAAACAATCAATACCTGAAAGAAATTGCTTATAAAGAATGGATTTTAAATATAATAAAGAATGCTTGGAAGGAACCTTTGTTCTTGAAAGAAAGAAGAGTTTGGTGGGACAATTTCAAATATGAGGTAAAAGTTTTTTCGATATGTTATGGGAAAAAGAGAATGGCAGCTAACCGGCGTCGAGAAGAGTATATAAACACAAGGTTTATGGATGTCTGTAAAGCAGTTGACGGAGGGGATAAGAAAGCTGAGACTAAGTTCCGGGTGCTAAAGGAAGAGTGGGAATTATTGCAAGCTTAAAAATGCAAGGGGGCCATTCTCCGTGCAAAGGCTAGAGATGCATTGGAGGGCGAAAGATGCACTAGATATTTTCTAGAGCAAGAGAAGCTGCGACAGAGATTATCATTAATTGGAGAGTTGAAGGTTGGGGAGAAGATCATTCATGAAAGTGGGGGAGATTTTAGAAGTGGCTAGCAGCTTTTATCAAGAGTTATATACAAAAGAAGACATTTCCAATTTGGCAATGGAGAAGGTTAGTGCTTTTATTGATGAGGATTTAAAGGAGGATGAGAGAAGCATGTGTAACAAAGAAGTAGGATTAGCGGAAATAAAAGTAGCAATAAGTGGAATGAGGTGGGGCGGGGGGGGCGGCGGCGGAAAGCCCAGGGTCCGATGAACTAAGTGCAGAATTTTATAAATAATTTTTTGAGATTTTAAGTCCATTGCTCTTAGGAGTTTTTAAGGAAATTAAAATTGAGGGAAGCCTGGCCCCATCTATGAGGAGAGGTGTCATAAGCTTGGCTTATATAAAAATAAAGGGGATAGAAGGGATCTGAAGAATTGGAGGCCCATCACATTATTAAATATGGATTATAAAATCTTGGCGAGGGTTATGGCAATTCGTATGAAGGAGTTGTTGCCGCAGATAGTTTTGCCCTCTCAGTCCTATGGAGTCATAGGCCGGGACATCGCAGACTCTATGGTCTCAATCCGAGATGCGATAGAGCTCATGGAAGAGAGTGAGAGGGAGGCTTATGTATTAAAGATAGATCAAGAGAACACCTTTGATAGGGTCTCTCATGAGTTTTTATTGAAGGTTTTGGAAGCATTTGGTTTTGGGGAAAATGTCATTGAGTGGATAAGAATTTTTTATTCAAACATATTTAGCTGTGTTAAATGTAATGGTTTTTTATCCAAGTATTTTCTGATACAGAGATCAGTGAGACAGGGTTGTTCCCTGTCCCCATTGTTGTACACACTGGTAGCAGAACCATTAGGTTACATGATGCGAAAGAAACAAGGTGTAGTTGGGATTGTGGTTCCCAGTTCCAGGCTGGTGTCGGTGATACACCAACATGCAGATGACACGACCTTAACATTGAGAAATGGGGAGTCAGTGAGGAAAGCTATGGATGTAGTAGAGCTTCAGGTGCCAGAGTGAATTATAGTAAGTCCCAGTGCCTGGTTGCAGGAAGAGGTAGGGGGGAATGGTTGGAGGAAAGTCCCTTTAAGGTGGTGGAGGTTTTGGAAGTTCTGGGAGCGCACATGGGGTACAAGAAAGACAGGGAAGAAGTGGATCGATTAAATTGGGAACCCAAGGTTATGAAAATTAGAAAGATTTTGGGAAGATGGGAAAGAAGGTGGTTGAAAATGCAAGGAAGAGTGACAGTGGTGTCCGCTCTCCTGCTATCTAAGCTATGGTACTTATTGACGGTGGAGGATATTCCTGAGTGGGCAGAAAAGTCCATCCGAAAGGCTTGTGTGAGGTTTTTATGGGAAGGGAAACCAGCCTTGGTGGCTTACAATACCATAATTGGATGGAGAAATCAGGGAGGACTCAATTTCCCAGATATTGATTTGAAGAAAAAATCCTTTAGAATCAAATGGGTGAAGAGATTTCTTCAGAAGTCAAATACAAGTTTTTGGAAGAGTTGTTTTGAGCATTTTATAAAATGAAGTGGGATAGGAGGGCAGGGGATATTGTATATGGAATACAATAATATGTTTTTGAAATCAATTAAACTTCTCCCTAGGTTTTATAAGGGGGTTGTAGAGACTTGGGCTCAATTTTTAAAAAGTGTGCAGTTTATGCCCAAGGGGGCTGAGGAATTTTTAGAACAGCCCTTATTTTTGAACAGGTGGGTCAACATCGAAGGAGAGGTTTTATTTAATCAAGCTTTTATAAAAGCTGGTATTATATGTGTGAAAGATGTATTATACGAGGTGATTCCAGGTTGGTTGCCGGAAACGATAGTGAGGGATATGGTGTGGGAGGAGGATCAGGAGGTAGAGGAAAAAGCAATAGGGATCATGTATGAGATGATTGTGAGGGCAATGCCATAGGATTGGATGGAAGAAATAAATGCGGAAATCTCCAAAGGAAGTAATATGCGTCCCGCTTTTCCAAGCTTTCTGCTGGAGAAAGGGGGAGAGTTGGTAATACTCGAGATTTCTATGAGGTATTTAGAGAATGGAGATTCAAGACACCTGCTGGTCAGGAGTTTTGGCAGAGTATATACCTACAGCTGGACTTCAACAAGATTTGGAAGGGAGTGTGGGCGAATTTTAAATGTCCAGAGTGGATTGAACTGGATTTCAAATTGGCTCATAACCGGATTTTTACCATGACGGTCTTGTGCAAGATTGGACGAGTGGAGGGGGCAACTTGCCCAATATGTGGGACACAGGATGAGACTCTGTCCCATTTACTGGTGTTATGTCCACAGTTAAATGATTTTAAGTACTATGTTCAACAGTTGTGTGAAGTTTTTTTGCTGGGTGGGGACTGAAGAGCGAGAATGGGAATCTCGTGGGACTCAATTTTGAGAGAGTCTGCCCGAGTCTAGCGGAGCGGCAATTAATGTAATGTTCAGTTTGGCTAGATTCGTGATTGTGCAAAGAAGGAATGCTCTTTTTTAAGGGGAGGAGAATCAATCTAAAAGTATTTTAAATATAAGCTAAAAGATCATTATAAGGCTCTGTGGATGTTTTATTCAGAAAGGAATTTAAAGATAGTATGTTACAATCAATTTTTAAAGTACAATCGACTAATATATTTTGCAGGAGACAAATTAAACTTCAGGTTTCGATGTTAAAATGTGGTGGCGGAATGGCTGTGCAGAGCGGCAGAATTGATTTGTATGATACAATGAAATGATCATGATGTTGTAAATGTTCCTAATGTTCAATAAAGTATATTAAAAAAAGTGGGTAGCACCCTCGCCTCTGAGTCAGAAGGTTGTAGGTTCAAGTCCCACTCCAGAGACTTGAGCACATAAAACTAGGTTGACACTCCAGTGTAGTACTGAGGGAGTGCTGCACTGTCGGATGTGCTGTCTTTCAGATGAGATGTTAAACTGAGGCCCCGTCTGCCCCCTCAGGTGGACATAAAAAATCCCATGGCACTATTTCAAAGAACAGCAGTGGAGTTATCCCCAGTGTCCTGGCCAATATTTATCCCTCAATCAACATCACTAAAACAGATTATCTGGTCATTGTCATGTTGCTGTTTGTGGGAGCTTGCTGTATGCAAATTGGCTGCTGAGTCTCCTACATTACAACAGTGACTACACTTCAAAACTACTTCATTGGCTGTAAAGCGCTTTGGAACGTCTGGTGGTTGTAAAAGGTGCTATATAAATGCAAGTCTTTCTTTAACTATAAACCTTTACATCCAGCAGACAGAGAGGAGACTTCTATTTGCTAAGTTTGAGTTAGGTTTGAACCCAGCTCTCAGAGGTAAAAGGAAAGTATTTAAATGTACATTTAACATTGTATTAAAACTGCAATACTTTACCTGTTACAAATGTGTAATATCATTGATTTTTTTTTCTCTTTTTGGCAGATTTTTCCTGGGTTGATTCTCTCAGACATAAAACCAGCAAAGAGGATGAAATTTAAAACAGTGTGTTACTTACTTGTTCAACTCATGCACTGTCGTAAGATGTTCAAAGCTGAAATCCCGTTTTCCAATGTGATGACGTGTGAGGATGATGACAAGGTAAGCGATGTATCTAAACACTTTTATTCTGATTTTTGTTGATGAGTCTGACTGCTTTTAGCTAATGAGATCCTGGGTTGACAAGGAAATGTGTCAAGGAGGAAGTGCTATTTTCCTCTATTCCTGTTTATTTCTTTTGAAAGTCATTGCCTTCTATATACTCTTGTGAAACAGAGTCTCTCAGCATGCCCATTGTGCTGATTGAAAAGCTGCTATTTATTTCTGCCCTCATCACCCTACCCAGCTGGTATGAAGTGGTGAAGCTTTGTTATTTGTTTCCTAAATGACCGCTGCACAGATGTGGATTAACATCAACAAAAGGAAGACACTAATTCAAACCTAAATATAGCCTCATGCTACAAATTAGGATATTTAAATATATAATGACATTATCAAAATGGTTTGCTTATATTTAAATCATAGCAATAGGAGAGGGTAAGAAAGATCTGATAGTTTGTGAGGGACTGAAAATAATGTATTAAACAAGTTATGTAAGTGGTAGAATGTGTGATACACAGACATAGTAGATGAATGCATTCCAACTTTCCAAATTCAGTTGCTTGCTTTCAATTAAGATACAATGTGGAACATTTACAAAAATACTTTCAAGAAAGCAAAATATTTCCCATAGCTATGTTGCTGGTTAAAAGCAGCTCGCTAGCTGACAGTAGGACATTGCCCATCCAGCTAAAGATTCACCAGCTCTGAGCCCAAATGGACTGGCATTCTACTTCTTTGCCTTCAGTAGGTGAGGTATGACATTACTTGGTCAGGCCTTTAAATGGAATACTAGGCAGCAGTGAAGTGTTGTATTTCAGGGCATAACAAACCCGGTCGAACCCATCTCATCTCATGGATGACAGGGCAAAACTGGCAGTGACAGTGGCTGTGGAGAACTCTGTCTTCTAATTGCCTTCATCATCCCACACTGCTTGCTGATGTAAAAAGTATAGTCTTGGGAGGCAGCAGATGATGTAACATAAAAGGGGAAATGGTGAAGAGAAACCATCAATGATGCAGGTACGTAATGATGAATTTTTGCGTGCAACATAGGGTTAAAAGGCATAAGACCACTGTATCGTTTTTGTGAAAGACTTCAAGGGTTAAATTATGAAGAGAGATTACACAAATTAGGGTTTTAATCCCTGGAATTTAGAAGATTAAAGGGTGATCTGATCGAAGTTTCCAAGATATTAAAGAGAACAGATAGGGTAGATCGAGAGAAACTATTTCCACTGGTTGGGGATTCTAGGACTAGGGGGCATAGTCTAAAAATTAAAGCCAGTCTAAAAATTAGAGCCAGACCTTTCAGGAGTGAAATTAGGAAACACTTCTACACACAAAGGATGGTAAAAGTTTGGAACTCTCTTCCGCAAACGGCAATTGATGCTAAATCAATTATTAATTTTAAATCTAAGATTGATAGCTTTCTGTTAACCAAAGGTATTAAGGGATATGGGCCAAAGGCGGGTGTATGGAGTTAGGTCGCAGATCAGCCATGGTCTCTTTGAATGGTGGAACAAGCTCAAGGGGCTGAATGGCCTACTCCTGTCCCTATGTTCCTATGTTCCTACAAGCTCTAGAAATGGGCAGGTTTTAGCATTTGAAGATACTGTAATATATGACTTTCTTTGTAGTTTTACAGTACACACCAAATAAAAGCTGTCAATTCACTCACATCTGTGTGCATCAGCTCTGATACATTAATGCTGTAAACTGAGTAAACTGTGTGCTAGCCATAGTAGTGGGGTTAATATCTGAGACAAACACACAATATGTTGGTGCTGGAAAAGTTGGTATTCCTTTATATTTTTCAGTGTATTTTGATATATATTTGGACATATTTTCCTTCATTTGCTGATATTAGCAAAACAAACAGTGTGAGTATACAGTGAGATTCCCACTTTCTTAGTGAATAGTGGAAAATAGATCTCATATTAGTGATATTAAAAATTGTACTACAATGTTTGATCATACTGTAACTGGACCTACTGTTAGTGTAAATCCATTATCTTCATGTGCACAATAGCAGTAGTCTTTACAGCCTGCTGTGTAGCATTGAATCAGGGTGAGATGGTTGACAACACATGTGAAAACTTTAAAGATTTGTGTTTAGACCACATTACTGAATGAAATAAAATAGCTGCATGATTCATTTGTGAAAATAATAGTCTTAGAGCTAAGCTGCTCCAGTGAATTTACTAAATCGTTACTTGGAGGATTTTCAAAGCATTGGCCTGTCAGAAGAGGTGAAAGGCAATTCATACAACATAATGAAGAGTATCAAAACAGTCCACACCTTCCAAATTATAATAGGTATAAATACAACAAACTAATAATTTAATTTGTTAAAGAACAGTGGGTGGTATTGCTTGTAGTAAGTTTCCATGTGTTTAGAACCCTTATTGTCAAAAGGTTATTTTTGCATTTAAAGTATGTTTCCTGTTATTATTTTTGTAAGGTGGTCCAGTGGAGGATCTTGCAAGTGAGGTGTCCTCCGCCAGGATTTTTCTCCAGGCAGGACTGTTATACCCCTGAGTGTAGGATCACTTATCTTAGTGCCAGAAGATGTTCACCCCCTCTATTTCTTTCACTTCTTCCTCTCCTTATTTACCCATCACCTCAAGCACAACAATGGCTCCTCTTGAAACATGATTTGGGATGTTCAGAAACCATCTAGGTGAATATGCTAATATGGTTTCAGAATATATCAATTTTGAGCTCTGTATCATCTGACGTGTTTTAAAAGGCTGCATCATAAGATTTTATACCATATGTTTTCTTACAAAACTTTATTGAGCACAGAAATTATATTATCACATCTACATAGATAATTTCTGAACTTCCAAAATCATGTCTCATTCTTTGGGTGTTTGCCAAGATATTACAGTGTTAAGTTTCAATTATATTTATGAGCCACATATTTATTTGTTTGCACCACTTTCCTGTCTTCTCCATTTTTGCCTGCTACCTGGGAAGTGGCCTTGTCAGTTGGAGTGAATGGTGAGACATTACTAAACCTCGAGCAATGGGTGTGTGTTTGACAGGAATGTTTTGGTCATTTTAGAACTGCTTTGTGGTGTTGGTGGGGCGGGGGGGGTGGTGGAATTTGTTTCAGCATCTGGGTGCCATATGGGTGCACTGGTACAACCTAACTAAATAGTGCAATTATGAGTCAATCCCAGGCCTCTCACGCAGCAATGTGCGCCATTGCTGGTGCCATCTGCACCTCAGGTTCCTCCTCCTCCTCGTGTTCCACCTGCTCCTCCTCCTCATCCTGCTCCGAGGAGGATCTGCGCTCTGCACCTTGCTCCTCCTACAGCTCCAATCCTCACTGTTGCACTCTGTTGTTGTCCAGCACGCAGCAGACAACGATGATTCTGGCGACCCTGGCTGGTGCATACTGAAGGGCTCCTCCAGTTCTGTCCAGGCATCTGAAGCGCATCTTCAGCATGCCTATTGCTTGCTCTATTACACATCTGGTTGTCATGTGGTTTTGATTATAGCACTCCTCGGCCTCAATGCTTGGCCTCCTCAAGGGTGTCATCAGCCATGTCTTCAGTGGATAGCCCTTGACTCCAAGCAGCAAGCTGGTAAGTCTGTTCGGAGGTGCAAAGAGCTGAGGGAGGGTGGACTGGTGCAGAACGAAAGACTCATGACAACTCCCTGGGAATCTGGCACACATATGCATGATGGTCTTTTTGTGGTTGTAGATGAGCTGCACGTTGAGGGAGTGGAAGCCCTTGCGGTTCACAATCACTCCTGGATAATCTGGGGGTGCCTTGATGGGGACATGTGTGCAGTTGATGATGGTGCACAGCTGTGGGAAGCCAGCCAGAGCAGCAAAGCCAAGCACCCGCTCAGTAACACTGGGCTCATTATTAGCAAAGTGTACATGAGTGCCTGATTTGTGAAGCATGGCATTGGTCACCTGCGTGATGCATCTGCGTGCGGCCGAGTGCGAGATCCTGGAAATGTCTGCTGCAGATCCCTGGAAGGAGGCTGAGGTGAAGAGGTTGAGGGCAGTGGTGACTTTGGCAGCCACTGGTAAGGTGTGTCCACTTGGCAACAGAAATAAAAACAGAAAATGCTGGAAATACTCAGCTTGTTTTTAATAAATATTTGTTTCAGTATTCAATGTGAAGCTTATGCTTTCTGAATTTTGTATGTCATTTTGCTTCAGTTAACACCAGCAAAAAAAAAAGTCATTAAGAAAGATATGGTTGAAATTTTCAGTTGTTAATGGTTATACCTAAGATTCAATTGGATAATAATGTTTTGGTAGCAAACTGAATGTATTTTTACATTCAGTGCTTCTGTAGTTCAGATGGCTGGAGAGTGGTATCCTTCTTCAGGTCTCTTGTTGAGTTTTAACAATATAAATGGGGGGAGCTGATGTACGGACACTGCTCTCTGCAATTCAAACTAAAGAAGCACAAGTGTAAAAAATTCCTTAACATGCATAAAAGTGCTAAATCTCCTGTCATCAATTAGGTGGTTAATGAGGGTGATTACCTTGCATTTACCATTAATGTAATCTTAATGGCTACAGACGAGATAATGTCAATGAAAATTTCACAGATCTTGTATAAATAAAATGCATAGTGGAGAGCAGTGTTGGAATGCTCCATTTATTCCATCCAGGGCAAAGATCACACAATTCATGGATATTGTTATTTCTTTCTCATTGTGGAAAACCTGGCAAAGCCTGTTGTTGCTCATTGTATATCTTCTGTGTCAGCTATGTCCAATGGGCAGATCTCCACATAAATGTTTGTACTCTTTAAAATTGATGTGCTTCTTCCGTTGAACAGTTGTGAAATATGTATAATACGCACACACAAATCAGTGTCAGCTTTTATGCGGTGTGTACTGCGGTTAAAGTACTTGTAAAAATGTCCTCTATTGCATAAGTTCAAGTAGAAGTAGTAAAGCTATATCATATTCATCAAATGCCGTTGAAATTATTTTCCAGAGATTTCTTGACTGCTAAAGTAAACCAAGAAAATATCAAGACCTACTAAAGAGATTAAGGAAAAAGAGGCCCTGCCTCCCGTCCTGTTGTCTGGAGTACAGCAGATATAGAAGGTTCTGCACTGGGACTGTAGAAGTGTATGGATTGAAAATCGGACTGTAGCAGAGTGGTTCTCCCTCAACCTGTCACTAATTAGAACATTTTCTTTTATTTACAAAGAGAAGAGCACTGAGGACAGCTTCTGAAAAAGTCAGGAATCGATCATCTTTTTCTACAAATGTTACACACAACACTCCAGGAACTCGAGTAAATCGATACATCAGCCGGTTAATTGAAGCTCGGCAAACAGAGTCTGAAATGGCAGATTTACATTTTGTTACTTTAAAATACAAACAAACTGAAAGGGAGCAGAAAGTAAGTTATTTTGATAATACAAGATAAACATGCAGTTTTTTTTTAAAGGTTCACACTCGTCCATATGAAAGGGAAGACTTTCCTGGGTTTTCACCCAGGTGCATGCAACCATCTGGGTGCAGCACATTGGGCAGGTTGCCTTACAGACATAGTTTGCCTCAGCCTCTTGTGGCGAGGGAAGAAGAAAAATCAGCCTGTGCTCCCAATCCTGATTGCTAACCAGTAGCCTGAGCTAGAAAGTGTACATGTGTAGTTACTGAGTCAGGGATTTAGCTTGAATGTAAAATGTCTCATGATAAACTGCCTGCCAACATTTGCTGTCTCAACTCACATATGGAAACGGTTACTTGGGTGAGATACTGAAGCATGACTAGTGACTGTGCGACTGTACCTCAGCATAAGTCAGTGCCTGCTGGAGAAGAGGGGAGAAACACTGAAATTACTTGACAAGTGGTAGAATATGGAATTCTCTGCCTCAAACCTTTGGTGAAGCAGAGTCCATAAATTCTTTCAAAAGGGAATTCAATAGTTGCTTGATAACAAGGAATATTAAAGGCTATATGGAGATTGCAAGTACACTAGATGGAGAGAACACTGACACAGGGCTAATGGACTGAATTTCTGATTCTCTGTTGTAATGTTTTATGATTCTATGACAAACTAATCAAAAGCAAATTTGTTGCCTCAAAACAATTTTATTCAATTGGGTAATTGCATTGCTTTAAATAGGCTGATTTCTGTGTGGGAAAAGTCTTGTAGTTAAAATAAAGACCAAAGAAATTAGGATTTTTGGTTCCCGATGGATATTCATTAAAGAGGAATGTGAAGAGACTTGGCGCTCTTGCTGCAGTGGAAATTTCCAGGGAATTTTTTCCCTTATTGGCTCTGTTTTTTTCCTGTTTTTTTGCCTCTCCCAGGAGATTACAGGCTGTGGAGGGAGGGGGAGGAGGTTGTCGGGGTTGAGGGAATGGTGGGGGTGGGGGGAGGGCAGAAGTGTTTAGTCATATTGCTCCGGTCATCCTGGTGTGGAGCAAAGAAAAACAGAAAATGCTGGCAACACTCAGCAGGTCAGGCAGCATCTGTGGAGAGAGAAACAGAGTTAAGATTTCAGGTCGATGACCTTTCCGTTAACTCTGTTTCTCTCTCCACAGATGCTGCCTGACCTGCTGAGTATTCCCAGCATTTTCTATTTTTAGTTCAGATTTCCAGCATCCGCAGTATTTTGCTTTTGTAATGGTGTGGAGCAAGCTTGATGGACCATCTGGTCTTTCCCTGCCTGTCAATTTCTTTTGTTCGTATTTGTCAATTTCGTAAAGTCCACACACGCACCGTCCACCAGGAGTCATTGCACAGTGATTAGATATGGGAACCTTGGCTGATTTTTCCACTCCATAGCTCAGGAGCAATGGGGAAGGTTTCTTCTGGTTGCTATTTGTTGCAAAATTGTAAGTGTACAGAATGCATTTATAATTTCTCAACAAATACTGAACAAGTAAAAAAAACTCCCAAACATGGTTATGATTTTGCTTTAAATAGCAAACAGAAAAAAAAATCTTCAGCCACCGAAGCCAATTTTAGCACCTTCTGCAGCTGAGATTGGCTAACTCAGCACAGGGCAAGGATTTACTTGGCCTTTTAGCTTAATATGGGTCAGTATGGCAGCATTTACTGGCTGAGCATGCAGAGGAGCTTCAACAAGATCACAAGATAATTACAGGCGGAGAAGGCCATTCGACTCTAAGGTTCACCATCGCAGAATCTAGATGCTTCTAAATGATTCAACTACTTTATCTAATGGTCTATTCCAACTGTTTGTGTTTCTGATATCAGTCCTAAACTTACCTTTTAGTAAATTGAACCTGTGTCCCCTTGTCCTAATCTCGCAATTTAATTTAAAGTAACATTCCCAATTTACCTTTCCGTTCCCTTTATTATCATATACTTCTATAAGATCAGCTCTCAGACATCTCTTTTCAATGCTGAAAAGCCCAAGTTACTCTAGTTTTTCCTCATAACTCAGACCTTTGACACAAACGATCAGCTTTGTGCCTCTTCTCTGCCTATCTCCTGTGTGTTTTAGTGACAGTATTCAAGGTGTGATCGGACCAGAGCATTGGACTGTTTGATTATGATTTCCTCTAACTTGTGTTCGGCTGTTTTGGTTATGTAGTTCAACAGTTTATTGGCTTTGTTGATTGCTGCTCTGCACTGCTTTGATATGTTGAATGTTGATTCAACAAAGACTCCTAGGTCTCTTTTAACTTCATTCTTAGCAATTTCAGTACCCTTCAGGAAGTATGTATGTTGCTTATTTTATTAAGAAGATGAAAATTGGGCGGGTTCTACAGTGATTTCTTGCTACTGAGCTTTGTCAGCATTTATTTCCTCTATCTGCTGCTTCAATCTGTCACCTGACAGGAAGATCGGCGTTTATGGGATTATATGATGCTGGACTATCAGGTTTTACTAGAAAATGGAGTATGTGGTCTTGTCAGTTTAGAGGAAGAGAGCATTTTACTAAAAAACAATGCACTTTTACACAATGTAGCATTAACGATAAGGTAATGCTAGAGACTAACAAGCACAAGTACTGAAACTCCTGTATCGATAGCCATAGGGAGTCATGGAGTGGTGTTGGTACATTACAAGGCAGCAATTCAATCACAAAGAGCAGAGGTGATAAAGGTGGCAGCTTAGGGGGATCATAATATCCCTAAATTACATTACACTCCCAGTCTGAGATGATTGACTTTGCTTAGGGAGGGACGGGCTCATTACTGGAATGTACTGGCTTGTCAGTGTTTGCAATTAGATGAACAACTTTATATTTCCCTTGGTGACTGATGGAGCAGCTTGTTGAAGTGCAGGAAATTTGAACCCAATGATTTTAATGTGTGTATGCAATGGCACTGCACCAGCCCAACCCATTGTCAGTGCATTGGTTCTGCCTCCTCCGTGTTTGGACGGGTCAGTTCCTATCCAAACGTGTCATATATCATGAGAGCATAGCCCAATCAGTTTGCTTTCTTAAGAATTGATTACTGACAGCTGTCTAATATTACATGGAGGTTAGTGTCTTCTTTCCTACTCTTCAAGTGTAATGATCCTGTGTTCAGGACCGTGAATTTCAACGAGGATTTAATGTTTCCCTTTTTTCTTCTATATAACTGAAAAATCCAGTGTTGAATAGCTTTAATGTTGCATTAACAGTGACTAGTTCATTTCACATAGTGCTGCTTGACATTGTACTTCATAGGACTCCAGATAGATAATTCACTGTTCTCCATATAATGGCCCGGATTTTTCGGTTGAAACAATGGTGAGGCTATCGGCGCTCACCGTTATTAAGGAGTAAATTGGACAGCAACCTCCGGTGTCCGCACATGTGCAGTTTAATACGGAAATCCAGAAGTTGCTGTCCGAGTTGTCCTGCTCCTCTACAAGCTCCACAAGCTTCACAAACCTCGCCGAGAGATTCAGCATTCACATACATGCAACAGCATGAAGTTGCAGTATTTACCCAATAAACACGCCAGAAAAAGTTAGGGCTTGTCCATTCAAGTGTAAGTGAATTTTTAACGGTGTGGTAAGTTTTAATTATTGCCAAACAACCTCTCTGGCACTGAAAATTTACTTTTACAAATGTGGAGTCTCATTCCTTCAGATTTTAATTATTGTTGGAGATTTAAAAAAATTAAAATGAAAACATTTTATTTTACTTTTTCTTTCTGTCTCTTTTTCTCTCTTAATCCCATTTTTCTTTCCCTCTGTTTATTTTGCTTTCTGTACATGATTTTACATTGAATTAAATATTCCAAACTTACACTTCCTGGTTTTGGACTGCATCCGTGGCTCAGTAAGGATTCTTCAATCTGATTGGTTGAGGAGACATGCCATTGCTTGCCCTGTTCACACAGGTCCCAGATCCCCTGTAGAGGGTGCAGCACTGTTTCGCCTCTCTAATTACTGCAAATTGCAATGTAAAAGCCCACAGAAAGTCTGTGGCCAACTGTAAGTGCAGTGAATGGCAAGCACCATTCATTTACAGCTGACCACAAAATCCGGGCCAATATATCAACATTAATTCTCAGCTCTGTCAGCAGGAGAAGTATGCTTGTGTCTTATTTGAAGTAATTTTTGGTTAAATACAGCCAATTTCTAAATAAGCATTTTGGTAATGTTTCATCTGTCCAATCCCTAAATACCCCATAGCGGATGCATGGTGATTTATTTCCAGTTCACAGTAAAGATTTTCTTTCACTCTTCCACCCACAGTATCATCAGCTTCATGATGAATATTTTACCAGTGCAGTCATCCTTTCATTGATACTTGCTGCCTTATTTGGCCTTCTGTATCTTCTCATAATACCACAGTAAGTACTCTCTATACTTCATTAATATATACTGCTTCTTTGCTTTTTCTTTCTAATCTAAAACGACTGCTATCTGTTTATAAGTAAGCACGTGTTTCCTTTTATGTTTCTCTGTTAGGAGCATCGTGGTCCTTGTCCTCCTCGTATTTTGCATTTGTTTCCTGGTTGCTTGTATCATGTATCTCCACGTCACTCAAGTGCAGGTAAACTAGGTTTTATTTTACATTTCTGAGTGTCACAGGATCAAAGCAACATGTTTTCTGATGCATGTTCCAACTTGATGCACAATTTTAGTGCAAAGCTCTTGGTGGAGAATACTACAGATTTGGAATACTTTTGCAGGTGAACTGAGAGCCCTTTTTGTCCAGGGAGACCATGTCAGCAGGCGGTGGGTGAGTAGTCCAACCACTGCTCCTCAAATAGAGTGCTGGTGAATGCTCAAGAAAAGGCACAGAATTCTTTTGGGAAGAAGCCTTTTTGTGGGACCACAAGGAACATGAGTGCTCCTTCTGACTCCAAAAATACTGTGGCCCACTATCGGCCTGTGCTTGGCCCCTTTTGGGACTGGTTTCCCCCACCACCCCCTCCCAGGCCCGACCTACCAGCTCAGTGTGGGAGCTGGCCAATTACCCATCCTCCCACTATTGAGCTGCAGCGGGCTGCCTGTTTGGCATCCACACTTTGCCGACTGCATTCAAATGAGGCCCGAACCCAAAAATTGTTCGGGTCTCCCGGAGCTCACTTCTGGCGCAGCAACTCCCCTGACTTTTTGCCCGGTTCAGGCAGAAGTCAAATTCCCCCTCCATCATTGGTTAATCAGTAGGAAACGTACTAATCAGATATTGAAAGGGTACAACAGCGTTTTGTTTCTTACATTTTCTTTGTAATGACATACAGTTTACAGTATGCCAGTGGTTAGAATGTGGAACTTGCTACCACAAGGAGTATTTGAGGTGAATAGCATAGATACATTTAAAGGAGAGCTAGATAACTACATGAGGGAGAAAGGAATAGAAGGATATGTTGATAGGGTTCGATGAAGTAAGGTGGGAGGAAGCTCGTGTGAGGCATAAACACTGGCATAGACCTGTTGGATTGAATGGCCTGTTTCTGTGCTGTAAATACTATGTAATATCGGACACCATGGCCTATAAATTCGGTAAGGCCCGAAAAAGGGCAGTGCCACCACTGGGCGAGATTTGCTCGTGCTCATAAAAAGATTGCAGGCAGTGCCATTATTTTGGTGCTGTCTGCTCATTAGTATTATTGTGGCATTCAGCAATGCGCTGAATGGCTGAACACCCAGTAAGGACTCTGGGGGAGGGCCTGGAGGTCGGGGCCAGGGGCGGCTGGAGGTCGAGGCCAGCATCGGGGTGGGGATGGGGGGGGAGGGTCAGGGCCAGGATTGTGGGGAGGTCAAGGGCCAGGATTGGAGGGGGGGGAGCGGGGGTGTGCCTAGAGGTCGGGGCCAGGATCGGGAGGAGGTCAAGGGCCAGGATCGGGGGGAGATCGGGGCCAAGATCGGTGGGGGGGGCGGCGTGCCTAGAGGTCAGGGCCAGGATCAGGGGGAGATCAAGGGCCAGGATCGGGGGGAGATCAGGGCCAAGATCGTGGGGGGGGGGGGCGGTGTGCCTGGAGGTCAGGGCCAGGATCTGGGAGATTTATCGTATTGGGATTGAGGGTACTGCAAATATACTCCAGGTTTCAATTATAACAGTAGATGGTGTTGTGCATGTACCTTTAAGGGAATAACTGGTCTCAGACTGCAGTACCGGCAGTGACCACCCCTGTATAAAAGGCCCTAGCAGGCTTCTTTAGTTTCAGTTTCCAGGTTGTCTCCATTCAGTAAAGACTTGTTATAATCAACTCCTGCAGTCCGTGTCTCAATTATACACGGACATAATACTGGTGACGAGGAAGAAACGAACTTACCTGCAACTCGGCAGCACCTCCGACGACGTTATTGAAGGTCGGAGCCAGAAGAAAAAAAAAATATACCAAAGAAACTCGAGAAATGGGCGTCGACCGTGGGCAACCGCCCTCCAAATCATCGGATTGAAAAATTGCAGGAGAGACTGTCGAGAGCCAGGCTTGGTCTCCAGTCTGTGGTTTCCCAGCTAATCGGGCTGGTGGCAGGTAGTGCACTGATCCTTCCTGGGCTGCGGCGGGCTAGAGCTCGATCGGGTGGCTCTGCAACGGGGCCGGGCAGCGAGTCGGGAAGCAAAGAGAGAGAGAGAGGGTGGAGCACACAGGGCGCGGCCAGTGCTTCGCAGCCGGGCAGCGTTCGGACCTAAGAAGAGGGAGGGAAGTGTCCCAGAGGGTCCGCTCCATGACGGGAACGGTTCTTCAATTAACGGAGCAAATATTGAAGCGCAATAGAAAAATAAAAATACCGCGGAGAGCGGCGTTGGCAGCAGCGATCGGGGAGGCGCGAAGACCATAGGGCGTCGCCATTACAGGATAGTAAAATAAATATAATCGCCAGCGGCAGCGCGGGAGGCGCCATCTTAACTTGGCGGGGAAGAAGGAAAAGCGCGGGAGGCGCCATTTTGATCCATCGGGGACGAAGGCAAAGCGCGGGAGGCGCCATCTTAGATTTTCAAGATGCCAAAGACTGGCGATATCACTGCCTTCGATAATGCAATAGAAGACTGGACCACGTATGTGGAAAGAGTCGAGGTATATTGCGAGGCAAACGAAATAGCCGATGAGAAAAAGGCATCGGTATTGCTAAATTTAATGGGCGCAAGAACGTATGGCCTATTGCGGGACCTGATTACTCCAGCCAAACCGAAGGTGAAGAGTTTTAACGAAATTATTGCTATCCTACAGGAACACCTAACTCCTACACCGCTGCTGATAGCAGAAAGATTTAAATTCCACAGGAGAAATCAGCATAAAAATGAGAGCAATGCTGATTACCTTACGGAACTACGCAAGCTATCAAAACACTGCCAGTTCGGAGCAGGACTGGCAGATACCTTACGGGACAAATTTGTCTGTGGACTCCTGAGTGAAGGAACCCAGAAGAGGTTACTCTCAGAGAAAGAGCTGACGCTAGATAAGGCTTTCAGCGTGGCAGTATCGTATGAAGCAGCAGCAAGGGGAGCTGCGGAAATACAACAAAAGCCACAGGAATACGGCACCCACGAAATGACACGGGGATTTGCAAAATGTTATCGCTGCGGCAGAACAAACCATGACCAGAAGGACTGCTGGTCCAAGGACAAAATATGCAGGCAATGCGGAAAGATGGGACATATTGCACGAGTTTGCAGGTCTGGGAAGAAGACCAACGACAACAAAAAGGCTACTAAGGAACCATACAGGAAAGTACAAAAGATGACGGACAGTAGTTCCGAAGACCAGATGAGCGATAGTGAATCCGGGAACAAGAGACTAAGCTGTCTCAAACTTCACAACGTAATCACAAAAGAGGATCACCGAACCATTTGGGTCACCCTCATGATAGCAGGGTCCCAAGTCAAAATGGAATTGGATACAGGATCAGCTCTAACCGTCATGAATCGACGAGACTACGAGCGGCTATTCTCACACATACCCTTGAGAGAGACATCCATTGTCTTGAGGATGTATACGGGGCAAAAAGTATACCCCAGAGGAAAAATAAGGGTGCCTGTCGAATACAACGGCAAGAAAATACGGAAATTGTATATCTACATTCTGCAAGATGGTGGACCACCGTTATTGGGACGTGAATGGATCAGAAAGATAAGTTTAGACTGGCACTCCATTCAGGCACTGACGGTGGCTGGTAAAAAGGATGACGACGTCACACCTGGACGATTGTCTACAATCTTAGCTGACGCCAAAGAGGTATTTCAACAAGAACTGGGCACTCTTAAAGGCGTAATCGCCTCGATAAAAATAGAGGAGAATGCCATTCCCAAGTTTTTCAAAGCAAGACCGGTACCATATGCAATCCGCCCAGCCGTCGAGGCAGAGCTGGAGAATCTGGAGAATGCAGGCGTGTTATCTAAGGTAGACTGGAGCGAGTGGGCGGCACCCATCGTTCCTGTCATGAAGAAAACGTTAAACAATAAGTCTGAGGAGCCAAGGAAGGTTCGCATCTGTGGGGACTTCAAGGTGATGGTGAACTCAGTCCTTCACACAGTACAATATCCTCTTCCAAGGATAGAAGATATCTTCGCCTCACTATCTGGAGGGAAGCATTTTACAAAAATTGACCTAGCACAAGCATATTTGCAGATGGAGGTTGAAGAATCCTCTAGGAAGTATCTCACGATAAACACTCACAAAGGTCTTTACCAGTATAATTGACTGGTATTCGGAGTAGCATCAGCTCCGGCGATATGGCAAAGAGCGATGGAACAAGTCCTGCAAGGGATTCCAGGGACTCAGTGTTACTTGGACGACATCCTAGTGACAGGTGAAGATGAGTGTGAACACCTTGCCAACCTAGAGCAGGTGCTCACTAGACTACGTGAACATGGGCTACGAGCCAATCGCCCCAAGTGCGAGTTTTTTAAGAAACAGATATCGTATTGTGGCCATGTGATTGATGAAGAGGGGTTGCATAAGTCCCCTGACAAAATTGAAGCGGTAGTTAAGGCTCCAGCACCTGGAAATGTGTCGCAACTGAGGTCATTCCTCGGATTGGTGAATTACTACCATAAGTTTTTGCCGAATTTGTCCACAATTCTGCATCCACTGAATGCCCTACTATGAACGCGAGTAGCATGGAAATGGAGCGATGAATGTAAGCGGGCCTTTCAGAAGAGTAAGGACCTAATCACTTCAAGAGAAGTATTGGCTCACTACAACCCATCACTACCGATAAGATTGGCGTGTGATGCGTCTTCCTACGGCACTGGGGTGGTACTGTCACATAAATTCCTTGATGGTTCAAAGAGGCCGATAGCTTTTGCGTCACGCTCGTTAACTTCAGCCGAGCGTAACTATGCCCAGATTGACAGAGAGGCCCTCAGCCTGGTGTGGGGGGTGAAGTTCAATCACTACCTGCACCGTCAGAAATTTACTCTACTAACTGATCATCAACCTCTCGTCTCCATTTTCAACCCTCAGAAGGGCATACCGATAATGACGGCACAACGGCTACAGAGGTGGTCCCTGTTCCTTGGGGCACACCAATATGACATCGAGTACAAAGGAACTAAACAGCATGGGAATGCTGATGGATTGTCGCACCTACCGTTGCCGACGGTGGAAGAAGAACTGGCAATGGATCCAGTGGAGTTATTCCACTCGACTATAGTCGAATGTCTGCCTGTGATGAATGCAAACATAGAAAAGGAAACACGAAATGACCCGACACTCTCCTGGGTCTATGATTTAACGGTGAAGGGATGGCCAGCACATGGCGAACCACTGCTGCCAGAATTCTCGCCGAGAAGAGAACAGTTGTCAGTGTGCAGAGGAACCTTGATGTGTGGATCCAGAGTAGTAATTCCACCTATGTTGAAGGATAGAGTGCTCAATGAGCTTCATGAGGGTCATCTGGGAGGGGTAAAAATGAAGAACTTAGCCAGAGCGTTTGTGTGGTGGCCGGGAATCGATAGAGAAATCGAAGAGATGACCAAGGGCTGTACTGGATGCCAGAAGGTCCAAAACGCCCCACCACAAGCCCCTCTACATCCATGGGAGTGGCCCTCATCTCCATGGCAAAGGGTGCACATTGGTTTTGCTGGTCCCTTCATGGACTCGATGTTTTTAATTGCGGTGGATGCACATTCAAAGTGGCCAGAGGTAATAAAAATGTCCTCAACCACCACAGAAAAAACTATCACAGTCTTACGAACCATATTCGCCAGGAATGGGCTGCCTGAACAGATTTGCTCTGACAATGGACCACAGTTTGTGTCTGAAGAGTTCCGGAGTTTCTTAAAGAACAATGGTGTTAAGCATTACACATTCGCCCCATATCATCCAGCCACTAATGGATTGGCCGAGAGGTTTGTTCAAACATTCAAGAAGGCTATCAAGGCAATGTGTAATGAAGATATACCCCTACAACACAAGGTGGATAACTTCTTGTTTGCCTACCGGAATGCGACACATGCGGTTACCAACCAAACTCCAGCCATGATGTTCTTCAATCGAAGACTACGATGCTGTTTGGATTTGGTTAAGCCAAACGTCTGAAGAGATGTGGAGAACAGGCAGTTTCAGAATATGAATGAACGGCCGACCAGGAGTTTTAAGATAGGTTAACCAGTTTTTGCCCGGGACAACCGCACAGAGAAATGGCAGCCAGGAACGATCTGTACACGGCAAGGACCTCTAATGTATACCGTGGACGTTGGAGAGAGCATTGTAAGACGCCATGCTGACCAGATTCTAGAGTCACTGGAAAACGTCAACTCCACACCACGATCTGATACACCTGGCGATGAAACCGAAGTACCAATTGCATCTACCGCAGAATCGGTGATATTGGAAGCAGACGAACCAAACAACGACATTGATCCCGACTCAACCTTGCCAGAAGAACCTGATATCCCTTAGAGGCGTTATCCAGACAGAATCAGGAAGCCTCCTCAAAGACTGAACTTATAATTGCTTAACTTCAGCCAATGTATCTAGCAACCATAATTGTAATTGTAATTAGTTATTATTTAGTTGTTAAATGAATGTTATGTACTGTTTATCTAAAAGGGGAGGAATTGTTGTGTATGTACCTTTAAGGGAATAACTGGTCTCAGGCTGCAGTACCGGCAGTGACCACCCCTGTATAAAAGGCCCTAGCAGGCTTCTGTAGTTTCAGTTTCCAGGTTGTCTCCATTCAGTAAAGACTTGTTATAATCAACTCCTGCAGTCCGTGTCTCAATTATACACGGACATAATAGATTGCACTACTAGACTGATGGGGATTGATGAGATTAAGGAAAACGTGAGCCATTATCACATCTAAGTACAATTGAGAAGGGATGACAGATAATTAAGATTTGGGAGGAGAAGGATATGCCAAGAATGATTAAAAACCAGCAAACCTGTGTATAGATCACTGTAAAATTCAGAATTATATATTTCAAACATTATTTAAATTCCAAGGCCCATATCTTCCTCTGTGGTGGGTTTGCTATCAAGAAAGCAGCAAATTCTCCTTCCACCCATCAGTATAACTCCTCCCAGGTCCAGCCCAGATCTCAGCGGACCTTCATTATATCTCTGCTAGCATCCTGGCACTCTTAGAACTCTGTATAGGTGGTCGTCCTCTGGCAAGAGAGGAAAATCCAGTGCTACTGCAGCTGCTGATAGGCCAAGGCAGCCATTTGCATCAGTAACAATGCAGCTCACTGGAATATCTGAGCCTGGTGCCTCTTCAGGGCATCGAGCCAAGACATTTAGAAAATTTTTAGGTGATGTTCCATGATTTCCTCTCTCTGATTTCCCCAAGAGGAGTACAGTATTTCTGTGCTAATACTTGTGGGTCTGCAGTGCTTAATAGGTGCACATGTGATGGGTCTGATTGCTTCTCTGCCCTGGCACCAGCTTCCTCATTATGGGATACCCCTACACAAAGAAGAAGGGAGGATGTGTTAGCATAAGGTATGAAGCCAATGCCTCTACATACAGTAACAAGGCTACACATTGCCTTACAGCAGAGGGGCAGGTGTGGCTGCTGATAGTTACTGATTGAATGTTAGGTCCTAGCAAGCAATCAGTTTGAAATGAACACTTGGCATGAAGTCTTCAATGGCCTTTATCTCAATTATTAAGTAACCTTTGAGTGAGTGAACAAGTTCTGTGAGTGAAAGAAAGCCTTGGCCTTTTTCAGACAACAAGTTGGAGCTGCACTTTTACTGATATATTAGTGAATGTTGGGACCAGTGTTTTCTAGACTGCATTGCTGATGTGGCAGCATACTGTGGGCTGAGTACCTGGTGCATGCAAGCATTCCTTTCCTTGCAGTGAGCAGCATTTACTGAAGCTTATCTTGGCATTCTTCTTCAGTACTGAGAACTTTTTGTCTATTTAATCCCATGATTTATGGATGTGGGACTCTGCACTCATTCTGTACACTACCTCAAGTCATGCTCGCTGCACAGTAGTTCTGTTTGGAGGGTTCCCTATGCCTCAAAATTAGTTACTTCCCTGAATGCAACCTCCTGCAGCCTTTCTTCAGTTTAAAAAAAAAACCTGCTAAATTAGCTCCTAAACAATTTCCTTGACACAGTAGTCATCCTCCACCAAAAACTATACAGTGCCTCTTTAAGTGCAAGAACCCTTCAAGAGCTGCTGCACTTCTGATTTCCTGCCCCATCCCCCAAGCTGACTCAGTACTGTACTACTTTCAAATAAAACTTGAACAAATTATTTAAATGAACAGTGAATCCAGCGGGTTGGCCCAGCACAGGTGTGCCTGTGAGTGCCAGGAGCACAGGTCATTTATTGGCTTGATCACAGAATTGTCCCTAGTTAATATATACTAATGGATTTACTGTCTATTGGTCATGGTGAGCCAGAGAATATGCTGTCTTATCAAGATAGGAGTATTCTATCATGCACAATGTATTATTCTGTTGCTAAGTGGCAGCAGTGTGTGTAACTGGCCTGTCCTTTCACGCCTGTAGCATCCCGAGATTAATTAGAGGCTAATTTCTCTAAGGGAAAGTTTGATTTCTGAGGTCAACTACAGTGGTATTTTCTGGAGCTGTGGAAGCTTCTCTCTGATTGAAATATTTAGCTTCCTTTGCCTTTAGGAGTGATTCTGTGATCTTGTGCTTCCAATGGGGAGCTACACTTGCAGAGAGCGTAGGTCAGAGAATCAGGACTATAACATTCTAGGCCTTACTTTCTATCAGTGCTTCCTGCAGAGTGCCAGGAGTGATGGATCACAGGATTACAACTTTTCTTATGCTTTGCTCTTAAAAAGTAACAGAAAAATTTGCATTTATAACAACTGAAGTATGACAAATACATCACCAATTTAAAGTAGGAGCATTACATTGAAATATCTCACAAATATCATTTAGCGAAATATAATTGATTACCTCTTTAGTGTTTTCCAGGGTGCCTGACAATACAAATTCGAACCATTATCTGCGTCTTCATAGTGGTCTTAACTTATTCTGTGGCCCAGGGATGTGTGGTAAGCAAATGTCATACTATTTAATCTTTTAATTACATCAAATGCGTATCTGCAGTGAAAATAGCATGAACATAATATCGAATGGCTTTTGGCAATGAATGCAAATCCTGTTCTGAAATCTGAGCAGTTTTACTTATTCAGATTTCTGTTTTGCTCATTTGAGGCTTGGGTACACATAAATTTCTATTGAATTAGCAGTGTTGGGGATGTTTAACTATCCATAGTCCATCCCAGTGGCTCAAAGGTCTCTTCCATACAAACTAGGAAGGTCCTAGGCTCAATCCCAAGTCAGAATTAAGTTAGCTGATCTCAGCCAGGGCAGTGGTAAAATTAGTTTTAGTCCCTTTAGATTAAAGAGAAAGTCAGCCAGAATTTCTGCTCCTAGTTGCTATACAGTACTCCTACTGGAAGTGCTCAGTGGGTGAGGGTGGAATGTTGGCCAGGGCACTGGGAGAAGAGTGCTACTGCACCTGTATGGACGTCATGTGATGACAGAATCAGGTTCCAGTGTAATGTCCTCACAAATGTGTGAGCCTTTACAATGAGTGCTGACACTCAAGGTTCATGCACGAATAATGGCCAGTGGCATGAAGTTCTCAAGGAGAGACCATGCAAGCGGAACTTAAACCCAGCAATGGCCCCAGAATTCTGGGGTCCCATCTCCACCAGCGGAACTGTGGCAAAGTGGGACTCCCATTGCACAGAAAGAAACTTACTGACTCTGGTGACTGCTTTTGTGACAAACCTTCCCTTTGAGGCCGTAGGGTGATTTCATCCAGCAGGACCTGTAAATCAGCATCACAGAAATTTTTTCTGCCACCACTTGTTTGAGGTAATCAAAAGACCAGTGATATCCAGATAGATTGGAATGATATACAGCACCCTGAACTTTATATGCTACATCATTAATCATCCTTTAATTTAATAACTACACTAATATATCATTAACATCCATCTTTTAGAATTGTTCTTTTTCACCATCTTGTCATGTGCTCAATCTGTGTTCATTTGTTATCTCTTTACCATAGAATATCCATTTGAGGGTTCCTCAATATTTAAGTTTTATAGTCGACATGAGAAGAGGAACAAGGGGAAACAGTGGGAGTAACATTGTAGGAAAAAATTGTTATAGCACTAGAGAAGCAGTGTCCTTCGGTTAAGACAATAAATTAAGGTGCTGACTCCCTGTTCAAGTAAATATTAAAGATCTCATGGCAATATTTGAAGAACAGCAGTATTTGAAGAAGTGTCCTGACCAATATTCCTTCCTTAACCAGAAAAACAAACAGATTAACTGGTCAGCCATGTCACAGGTGTTTGTGGGACATTGCAGGAACAAAATTATTGCACCGTTTCCCTTTTGCACTTCAAAAAGTAATTCATTTTGTGAAATGTCTCAACAATATGATAAGGCACTAAATAAATGCAACTATTTATTGTTCTGAAGATGTTAATAAAGGATATTTTGACTTAAGGTTGCTGAAATTACAATCCGTGTCCCTTACTGAAGATATCATGTGGATATGTTTCAACGTGACCACCTGGGCAGTATGTGGCAGAGTGGATCGTCCATCCATTGTAGAACTCATTGCATTATCATCCCATTCAATTCAGCACCATGTGAACTCAAATTGAAACATCCCTTTTGCTGAGATCCTGATCAATGGATTAAGTCCTTAAACTAACAAATTAGCTATCCAGTCCTCAGTTTTATATTTCAGTAATCTAATTACAATGACTTCTTACTGGGTCATGCAAATCCACTGATAAGTGGAATTTTGAAATATTCAGCTTCATGCTTCTTTCCTTTCCTACATAAATGGCAAAACTGGCATTAAACTTTAGAAAGTTTTTTTTTAATCCACCATGTATATCATTATTGGAGTACAAGAACAGCAAAAGCACAAGCCAACATATAGAAAATAAGCCTCTTCTAAAGTATGATGGTGTACCATTGCTTTAAACATTCCATTTCTTCAAATTGTAATGTACTAAGATAAAGAAGACACAGTTAATTTTTATTATAGAACTGCAGTTTAAGTTGTCCCAGGAATTTTTCAGGAAGAAATGGCAATCTTTGTTACTTTATTGTGTTTTACACAGGTTGGCTGCATGCCTTGGCTATGGACTACTAATTCTAGCAGCTCCATTGTTATTGTTGCCCCTGATGGACTCAATAAAACAATGACTGAATTGCCCTGTGATGCAGCCCATTATGTTTTTCTTGCTTGTGTTGTCGGGACACTAAGTCTTGCAATATTCCTTCGCATATCCTCCTTACCAAAAATGATCCTGCTCCTCATCGTCACTATTTTGTATATAGTAGTTTTTGAGATTAGTGGATACAGAAGAGCAATGGGGTAAGTATTTAAATATTTCAAGATACTATCAATTTAGATGCATATTACATTTGAAGCTTTTTCCTGATCTATTTGTCAATTTTATAAGTTAAAAATCAACGTGTCTAAGTTAGGTTTGCAGTAGTGGTGATTAGATTGTGGTATGAATAATTATTAAAATGACAGGATGTTTTTGCTTTATATGTAGTATTCCATACAAACCTGTATTGGGGCAAGTAAAAACACCACACTATTAAAGTTTAAGGGAAAAGAAAATCACAGATGCTGTTCACTAAAAACAGGTTTATTTTGCACTACATAAAGAGCCCTCAGCTGTTCTGTGTAAGTCAATCAGCCACATTTAAAAATAGGCCTGATAATGTCACTGATTGTGATTTCCAGAATAATCCATAACGCTAGTACAAGGGTTGGCATACTTCTCTTATACCTTCCAGATATGTATTTAGAAAATGGAATCCTTTGATTTCTTTAACCATTATTTCTAAATTCAGTGATTCTATATAAATTTCTTGTATACATTATAATATATTTATCACTTGATGAGTAGTTAATACTGAAAGGTTTTAATAAATGTATTTTTTGTTCTGTTCATTTCTGAAGAGGTGGCACATTTTACATAAGAGGATATGAATCTATTTTGGCAATCCTGCTTTTCACTTGTGCACTTGCACTTCACTCCAGACAACTGGACCTAAAGTTACGTTTAGACTACCTCTGGGCAGTACAGGTAAGCTGTAAAACTGTTACATGTTTTTAAACTCAACCAAACACAAAATGGGAGAAAGAAGTTAAACTTATTCATAAAGAGAATGGGCCAGAAATTCGTGAACGGGGCTTGCCGCGCGTGCACTTACCCGACGCTCCTGCCGATCACCTCCAGGGACGCCTGGAATTGGTGTTTCAAAAAGAAGAATCCCGGGCAGCGTATGACGTCACGCCGCCCAGGAGTGCAGCCAGCGCGAAGCCTGGAGAGTGCAGTGCAAGTGAGACACGCCCCTTAAGGTCTCATTGTAGTAGGACACGCCCCCAATCTCTCCAAGCAGCTGCAGAGGACTTTGTAGTTACACAGCTGCAGGGAAAGTAAGTTATCTGCTATTTTATGAATGTTTTGTGAACTTTTATAAAATTTTAAAAACGTTTACATTATTTTGAAGAATCTGAAGTAGTTTTAAACAGAATTAAAGCAATTTAAAGACTTTTAAAAGCCCTAAAAGAATTTTTTTAATTCCATGTATTTATTTAGCAATGTCGTCGTCATACGTGTCTTCACACTGTTCCCTTTGGGGAACTGTATGAAGCAGTGGAAGGATTTATGGCCATGATTAACGCTCATTCCGTGACCGTAACCATCTTTGAACCAGCCATTAGGGCGGTTAGTCCTATGGCGGGAGGGTTTTACGGGCTCCCACAAGCTATACAAGGAGGGGGGGCCACCCACACCCACGGACGCAAATATCCCACTGGATGTCAACCCAGAATTTAGAGCCGGAGCTCCGACTCCACTTGCCGGGACTGTCTGGAGCGGGGTTCGAAACCCTACCCTGATCTGGCCCAGCGGCGGGGATCCTACCGCTATGCCAAAGGCCCAATCCGATTAGCAACGTGAAATGGCTGGAATGAGCACAATTCACGGCATTAAAAGAACTCACAATTGAACTGATGATGACCTCAGCAATCTCCTCAAGGAGGTGGAGGCGCAGCGCCTGCTCATCATTGGTAATGAGAAGTCAAAGGCGCCGCAAAAAGGGCAGATGATAGCTTGGTCTTTCAAGTGGCAGCATAGGGCTCCAGTCACGGGGAGGGAAAAGGTGCAGGAAACGTATGGGTGTCACCTTTTGTGCGGAGTGGGCCTTTTGCGTAGCAGTAAGCATCCCCGCCGCTGGGCCAGAAGGAGTAGGGTTTCGAACCCCACTCCAGACAGTCCCGGCAAGTGGAGTCGGAGCTCCAACTATAAATTCTGGGTGGACATCCAGCGGGATACTTGCGTCCGTGGGTGTGGGTGGACCCCCCCCTCAGATGGGTTGTGGGAGCCCGTAAAACCCTCACGCCATAGGACTAACCACCCTAATGGCTGGTTCAAAGATGGTTACGGTCACGGAATGAGCGTTAATCACGGCCATAAATCCTTCCACCACTTCATACAGTTCCCGAAAGGGAACAGTGTGAGGATATGTATGACGATGACCTCTTGCGCAATGCACCTCCTTGGACCCTCAGTCGCAGATGCGAGGGGGCAAATCGTGCAATTGTTAAATTTTTCATTTTTTTTACATGTAAAATGTTGGCCCAGTAATTCCCTTCCAAATGCGCGAGTACGGTCGGGGTACTTACGCGTCTGGCCGGAGGAAATGCCGGTTTTCAGCATGCACAGCGCATGCGGGGAAAACCGGCATTTCCTGTCCTCTGAACGAAGGGGTTCAGAGGCAAAACGCGTGCGCAGTAAAATCCGCCGCTTCATTCATGATTTCAGTGAGGTCAAGTCCTTACAACTTACACATGAAAAAAGCATGGGTACAGTTGCTCCAGAGGCTGCGGAGGAAGATATTTCTTATCGTGGAGCTTCTGAAAGTATGTATGTCTGTATATATTCCTTTGCGTGTTATGTATATATTCCTTTACTTATGTGTATGAATGTATTATTTAATTATGACTTTCAGAGAAAGTAACTTATTGGAAAATCATAATTAAAAACATACATTCATACACATTAGTAAAGGAATATAAAACATACATACATATACGTAAAGGAATATATGCGGACATACATACATAATTACTTATTACTGATGAAAAGTTTCTTTCTTAAAAGTGCTGGAAATGTTACATTACTCATTTTAGAACACTCATTTTCACATTCCATTCACACAGCCACAATTGCCCCTTCTACCTACCGTTCTGAAAACCTGTTTAAAAAAAAAAATTTAAACTTTAAAACTTACTTAAAATTTCTTAAAATAACTTCCCTCCCTTTCCCAAACAAAAATATTGCCTTTCAGAAGCTCCACGATAAAATATATCTTCCTCCGCAGCCTTGGAACAACTTTACACCTGCTTTTTTCAAGTGTAACTTGTAAGGACTTACCCTCACTGAATCCATGAATGAAATCTACGAAGTTCACTGCGCAAGCGCTGCCTGTGCAGTCGCACGCGCTGTGCCTATGAACCCCTTCGTTCCGTGGTCTGGAAATGCCGGCGTTCCCCGCATGCGCTGTTCATGCTGAACGCTGGCATTTCCAACGGCCAGATGCGTGAGTACCCCGACCGTACTCACGCCTTTGGTCACGAATTTCTGGCCCGATATCTCAAATGTTGGAAATGTGAAATAGAAAAAAAAACAAAATGTACAGCAGCATCAAAAAAAAGAAACAGCTCAGATATACAGCAATAATATTAAGAATATTTTGTTTTATTTTGCTTTAAGGCTCCTTCAATCATCCTGAGATCAGTTATCTTACTTTGTCCTTGACTGTTTTTCACACACATGCTGTGTTATATTATTTTCGTGATAATGGTTTTACAGGAGCAGCACAGTCAAAGGTGCAGTGTCCCTAAAGAGAGATCTCGTGTTGATAACAGTGAATGAATAGGATTGAAAACATAATGCAATAATGTGCATACAGCTCTTACCAATAGGTTTGCTTTGGGGCAGAAGCATTTGTAAATAAATGTAATTGATCTATAACAGATATACGACCAGTTTTGTATTGAGTCTGATATAAAAGGAATTGGAACATGTGGAAGTTAGAACTGGAATTTGCAATTAGAATTTTCAGTCATATTTCTGGATAATCCATAGTTTCAACATTTTCTGGAGGAGGGAATAGTGTGATATATACATTACGTCGATCCTGAATGTTTGATCAATTAAAAGAAAAAAGGAATTGCTTTCTATATTCATGCATAATTCCTAATTGCACACACTTTTTACATAATACCACCTACTTTAGGCACTTAAGCTGCAATTTTAAAGTAAGGGCCTCAATATTGCTTAAGCAAAATACAAAGGGCAAAATACTGCAGATGTTGGAAATCTGAAATAAAAACAGAAAATGCTGGAAATACTCAGCAGGTCAGGCAGCATCTGTGGAGAGAGAAACAGAGTTAACGTTTCAGGCCGATGACCTTTCATCAGAACTTTTGCTTTTTCCTTCTCTCTCTCACTGCGCTTGCAATGTTACATTGGGGCGTCATAGAATGATTTAATGAAATGTATCTTTTGCCAGTAATGGCTGAGACTGGCAGAAGTGATTTACTTTGGAGCCTGAAGACTGAAGAAAGTTTGAAATACTGATTATTGGGGATAACAAAGAGCTTTAACAGTTTTTTCTCCCTAACTGGGCAGAGCTGCACTTGCCTCTGAAAGTTTGAGGGCTCATGTGAGCACACCCACAGTAAGAGGCTCTGAGTACCAGGCATGGGAATCTCAATGGGCATTCATTTTTTTTTTGCAATTTTAATGGAAGTGGTAATGAATAGAAAGCAGAACACAGAAACAGGCCAGTCTGTCCATCCAGTCTGTGTCAACATTTACCCTCCACAAAAGCAGATAGTTCTAATCACAGTAGCATAGTGGTAACATCGCTGGGCTAGTAATCCATGAGGCCTGGACTACTGATCCAGGGACCTGTGTTCAAATCCCACCAGGGCAACTGGGGAATTTAAATTCAGTTAATTAAATAAAACTGGAATAAAAAACTAGTATCAGTAATGGAAACTATTGGATTGTTGTAAAAACCAATCAGGTTCACTAATGCCCTTTAGGGAAGGAAATCTGCTGTCCTTATCTGGTCTGGTCCATATGTGACTCCAGACCTACAGCAATGTGAGTGACTCTTAACTGCCCCCTGAAATAGCCTAGCAAGCCACTCAGTTGTACACAACCGCTACGAAAAACCATAATATGTATGAAACCGGACAGACCTCTCGGCACTGGCTACAGACACGGCAACGGCGCACCCAGCCCAATCAACCCAGCAAAGTCTTCCTCACCAACATCTGGGGACCTGTGCCAAAATTGGGAGAGCTGTCCCACAGATGAGTCAAGCAATAGCCTGACATAGTCATACTCACAGAATCATACCTTTCAGCCAATGTCCCAAACTCCTCCATCACCATCCCTGGCTATGCCCTGACCCACCAGGGGCAAGACAGACCCACCAGGGGTGGTGGCACAGTCAGAAAGGAGTGGCCCTGGGAGTCCTCAACATTGACTCTGGATCCCATGAAGTCTCATGGCATCAGGTCAAGCATGGGCAAGGAAACCTCCTGCTGATTACCATCTAACCCCCTCCTTCAGCTGATGAATCAGTACTCCTCCATGTTGAACAGCACTTGGAAGAAGCACTGAGAGTAGCAAGGGCAAAGAATGTACTCTGTGTGGGCGACTTCAATGTCCATCACTAAGAGTGGCTTGGTAGTACCACTGCTGGCCGAGTCCTGAAGGACATAACTGCCAGTCTGGGCCTGCGACAGGTGGTGAGAGAACCAACATGAGGGAAAAATAAAATTGACCTCGTCTTCACCAATCTACCTGTCGCAGATGCATCTGTCCATGACAGTATTGGTAGCATTGACCGCCGTACAGTCATTGTGGAGACGAAGTCGCATCCTCACACTGAGGACACCCTCCATCATGTTGTGTGGCACTACTACCGTGCTAAATGGCATAGATTCAGAACAGATCTAGCAGCTCAAAGGGGGGGGGGGGGAGTGTGCTGTGGGTCATCAGCAGCAGAATTGTATTCCACCACAACCTATAGAAGAGCATGCCAGGAGCAGCACCAGGCGTACCTAAAAATGAGGTGCCAACCTGGGGAAGCTGCAACACAGGACTACATGTATGCTAAAAAGCAGAAGCAGCATGCTATAGACAGGGCTAAGCAATCCCACAATCAACAGATCAGATCAAAGCTCTGAAGTCCTGCCACATCCAGTCGTGAATGGAGGTGGACCATTAAACAACTAATGGGAGGAGGAGGCTCCATGAATATCCCCATCCTCAATGATGGTGGAGCCCAGCACGTGAGTGCAAAAGACAAGGCTGAAGCGTTTGCACCCATCTTCAGCCAGAAGTGCCAAGTGGATGATCGATATCGGCCTCCTCCTGAGGTCCCCACCACCACAGAAGCCAGTCTTCAGCCAATTCGATTCACTCCACGTGATATCAAAAAATTGCTCAGCACACTGTATACAGCAAAGGCTGTGGGCCCTGACAACATCCCAGTTATCGTGCTGAAGATTTGTGCTCCAGAACTAGCTGCACCTCTAGCCAAGCTGTTCCAGTACAACTACAACACTGGCATCTATCCGACAATGTGGAAAACTGCCCAGGTAGGTCCTGTCCACAAAAAGCAGGACAAATCCAACCCGACCAGTTACCGCCCCATCAGTCTAATCTCAATCATCAGCAAAGTGATGGAAGGAGTCATCGACAGTGACATGAATCTTGCCATTCATGTAGAAATGACTTATGAAATAATACTGGGCAGCCTGCTGGTGACGCTGTCCAGGGAGAGTATAAATACTCGGGCACGGCCCAGCTTGCTCAGGACATTTTGTAAACAGGAACTAGTGAAGGACATGTGAAACAGTTGATTAAGGCCTTGTTTAATACTCAGACCAAGTGCCTAGTAGTTTTCTTACGTCAGACAGTGCTATCAAGCGGCACTTACTCACCAATAACCTGCTCACTGATGCCCAGCTTGGGTTCCATCAAAACCGCTCAGCTCCTGACCTCATTACAGCCTTGGTCCAAACATGGACAAAGGAGCTGAATTCCAGAGGTGAGGTGAGAGTGACTGCCCTTGACATCAAGGCAGCATTTGACCGAGTGTGGCATCAAGGAGCCCTAGTTAAACTGAAGTCAGTGGGAATCGGGGGGGGGGGGGGGTGGGAAACACGCCACTGGCTGGAGTCTTACCTAGCACAAAGGAAGATGGTTGTGGTGGTTGGAGGTCAATCATCACAGCCCCAGGACATTGCTGCAGCAGTTCCTCAGGGAAGTGTCCTAGGCCCAACCATCTTCAGCTGCTTCATCAATGACCTTCCCTCCAACATAAGGTCAGAAATGGGGATGTTCGCTGATGACTGCACAGTGTTCAGCGCCATTCACAACTCCACAGGTAATGAAGCAGTCAATGCCCGCATGCAACTAGACCTGAATAACGTTCAGGCTTGGGCTGATAAGTGGCAGGTAACATTTGCGCCACTGAAGTGCCAGGCAATGACTATCTCCAACAAGCGAGGGTCTAACCACCTCCACTTGACATTCAACAGCATTACCATTGCCGAATCCCCCACCATCAACATCCTGGGGTCACCTTTGACTAGAAACTTAACTGGACCAGCCACATAAATACTGTGGCAACAAGAGCAGGTCAGAGGCTAGGTAATCACCTCCTGACTCCCCAAAGCCTTTCCACCATCTACAAGGCACAAGTAAGGAATACTCTCCACTTGCCTGGATGAGTGCAGCTCCAGCAGCACTCAAGAAGCTTGACACCATCTAGGACAAAGCAGCCATTTGATTGGCACCCCATCCACCACCTTAAACATTCACTCCCTCCACCACCGGCATACCATGGCTGCAGTGTTTTCCATCTATATGATGCACTGCAGCAACTCGCCAGGGCTTCTTCAGCAGCACCTCCCAAAACCGCGACCTCTACCACCCAGAAGGGCAAGGGCAGCAGGCGCATGGGAACACCACTACCTCCAAGTGCCCCTCCAAGTCATACACCATCTTGACTTAGAAATATATCGCTGTTCCTTCAACGTCGCTGGGTCAAAATCCTGGAACACCCTACCTAACAGCACTGTGGAAGTACCTTCACCACACGACTGCAGCGGTTCAGGAAGGCGGCTCACCACCACCTTCTCAAGGGAAATTAGGGATGGGCAATAAATGCTGGCCTTGCCAGCAATGCCCACATTCCATAAAAACAAATTTAAAAAAAAGTTATGCACCCTGTTTTGCATAGGAGGAGGAGCAACCCAGAATGGAGGAAGGAAGTGCGATACAGTTTTTGAGGAGGCAGTGATATTACCATGTTCACCTCCTTCCCACCCCCGCCAAAGAATTTGCAGGCCACACAGATCCTATGACCATCTCAGTGAGAATATCCATCTAGGAAAAGTGTGTTTTGCCAAAGAAGCAGTTGGAGACCTGTGCCAGCTACTGCAAGATGATCTGCCCAGACAGCTCTGCCTGTGGCTGTAAAATTGATGACCACAATCAGCTTTTATGCCACAGGTTTATTTCAAGCAGTCATTGAGGATCTGTGCAATAACATCCAGGGTGTCTACCATGGATATATTCATCAGGTAACTGATGCACTTCATAGGAGACCTGAGAAATATATCCAGTTTGGCATCATAACCAGGCTGCAGTGAGATAGGGCCATCCAGTAAGAGAGGTGGCAATCAGTGCCACTACCACCTCACTCCACATGACACACGAGACACTTTTCCGAGGCTTCCAGCATTGGGCACCCATCTCTCCCTCTCTCTCTTTCACCTTTGCTGCATTTCATCCAGTCGTGACTGCTGGTCAGCCTCATTGATATTTTATGCTCTTCTTTTCTTCCTCCTTCCAATGCCCTGCTCCCTTCTTTGGGAGTCTGCCAAGTCTTCCATTTGAAGACAGGCTCCAAAAGTACCATAAAATGTCTTGTGAGCCATCTATGTCATTTACCTGACAGTTACCTCAGTCTTGCAATATGTTCAGTACTTTGCTGCTACTCCCCCAGCTTGCTTGCAATGTTCCCTTCCAGCCTTTTTAAAGACTGCCAAACAAATTTCTGGCCCTCGCCCCGGCAAAGTAGTCCCACGTTACATGAGAGTTGTGCTACTGAAACACCAGTGGGTATTTAAATGAGCTGACCCCACATTCTCTGGTGGAGTCAAGACTGCAGGTAATCAGTGAGTGGAAGTTCTGCCTCAATTGTGGAACCTGGGTGTAAATAGCATTATGAATTTTCAGGGTCACACTGTGTGAGTAAATAAAAATTTTGAATGCAGTACAAGTTATCAAAAGCTTATACACCATTAAATAAATATGTAATTTATGTATGAAATGTAGCTTTGGTGCAGATTTATATTGTTGGAAAACAGGAAAAATGAGTGGTGTAATGGCTTCAAACACAGACATTTTTACCTCTGAGATTTGGTTGCAAATTCAACCTGCACAGATGGCATAAAAGTCTCCACTCTCTTCTGGGTGTAAAGGTGCTAAGTGAAATGGGTTTCAAAGCTTCTAGTATGCATAAGTCCCCAGAATTAAATGCCCCCAATTTATTATTATTTGAAGGTCTCACTCAGAAAATATTAAGGATGGTTGGACGGGCAGCAGAAATTACATTGGTTCTCTCTCTCAGGTTAATTTAAGGGTCAGCGTTGCACTACGGTATATCTGATGTTACTAAAACGAGAAAAATTCCCATGCATTGACATTTATTACCTTGATAATAAAAATCTTTCATAAATACAGAACATATATAGATGCACAGTGACAAACTGGGAGCTGCCAAGCTTACTGCATAAGAGACAGCACTGGCGAGCATTAAAGCTGTTGTACAATAGAAAAAAATGTTTCACGGCTCCCTATCCTGTTACATAAAATAGGGAAAAACACCAGATAATAACTTTGATCTTTTTTAATTATTGGATCCATTGAGGGTGTTTTATACTGCTTGTTATATCACTTGAATTAATTTACTTCTTTATTTCCCTCACTAAGGTGGCCAATGAAGTAGCCATGGATGCAGGTGGTTCCTTTAGGATTTAAAACCATTGTACAGTCTCCATTAAGAGTAAAATGAAAATTAAGAAAGCAAGACATGCTACTTTATTTTTTTTAGAAAGAGGATGATGTGTTCCCTGTGGCTTGCCTAAAATTAGTTTCTAATCTGAGAGAGAATTAAAATGGCTTGTCTGGAAGTGGAGCACTAGAAGATGAATGAGAACACATCTTAAACTGAAATTGAGTTACTTGACAGAATGTAAAAGGACTACATGCACTTTCATTTTAATGAAATGTTATTCAACACATTAACAAGTGCCTGAACACTATCTCTATCAAGAGCGTTCTTTTTCTGTTTTCATCTTGTTTTCTGAGCATTGAGTGGGAGTGAACATAATAGCATGGTGGCTGGCTGAAGCTGTAGGAAAGAGACACTTATTGATGGAGCAAACATAGCAAACTGAAGAGGAGGGTGTTTTTTGTAAACAGTAATCACCTTTAAGTATTTACTATATTTGGCGTATTGAGAAAGGAAATGCTAACTGTTAAAAAATATTGAACTGAATGTAAATAGATGGGGCAGAGGTGTGTACACTGGGGTAGAGGGAGGCTCATATTTGGAAAACAGCTCACTTGGTGCTGCTCAGCACTTAAGACATTTTTATTATTCAGCAATTTTCACAATGGTATGGATCCTAATACATGTATAAATTGGTTTTAGAATTGTAATGCAGAAATTTTATGATTTTGATAAACAGACTGTAAAACACAATATACAATATATTAAAAACCCATCAGATATATTTCAAATGTACTGTAGTATCAGTGCTGTGGATATTCATCATGCAAAGCTTGTGTAATATGTCATCTCATTGACGATGAGTCTGACAGTAAAGAGTGGCCCTGCATTATTTAGATGGCAATATTTGTTATGAACCAAAATACCCAGATGAAGCTTGCACCAAGGATAGAAACCTTTTTTTAAATGTTATTAATGAACAGTCATGGGCCTGGAGATTCCACTTTGGGCGCAATTGGTGATCCGGGTGCAAATTACGCTCAAAATTGCGCTAGTTTTGAGAAGTGTTTTTTTCCCCTCAAGTTTCCGCTCAAGCTCATTTACATATCATCAAACGTAAAATCTGCCATGAACCAGGGCAATCAAGCAGCATTTTAGAGAGAGTAATCTTTAAAAAAATGTGCTTTAAAAATATTCCTTGATATATTTAAGAGGGTAACTTGGTGCAGTTTGATTAATACAGCTGAAAATGGGGTTATCACAAAAAATAAGCATTTTAATCAGAGCGTCTAGTCCACCACCTGTGAGTAACCGGATTTTAAATAACTGAAAATTACTTAAAAAACTATACAGACCCATTTGCTAGTTATATTGGGGTACGGTATCTTAGTAAATTAAAAAATATATATTCAAAAGCTTTTATTGTACAATGTGCCTATTAGTGCCCAGTTTAATTTTAAGAGCCTCCTCGAAGGCCTGCAAATGAGCGCAATTCGCAGAAACTCAGCATGGTGATTAATTCACCCTGGGGACATGGCCAGATTTGTGTGGGAGGGCCGATTTCTAGCGTGATGTTTTTTAAACCAGTACAAAAGATCATGGAAACTTGATTTGCACTGGGCATAATTTGTGCTTAAACTTCCGCAATCTTTTGTGCTGGTTTGGCTGATTTTGGGCGAATTGCATCAAAAAATCTGAAGCAAATGAGCAGAAATTCGATACCATACTGTTTAATCACATTCTAAGTCATTGAGAGTCCTGGTCATTCAGGTTATTGTATTCATGCCGCGCGTATACGTCTAATCGAAGGTAAAGACCAGCATTCTAAACAGCCACAGAATAAGCTTTGATAGTGAATGGCCCAGTTACAGTCCTGTAATAAAAACAGAAAATGCTGGAAATTCTCAGTACATCAGGCAACATCTGTGGAGAGAGAAATAAAGTTAACGTTTCAGGCCGATGACTTTTCATCAGAACAAGAAAAAGTTAGAGATGTAATAGGTTTTCAGCAAGTACAGGGGCAGGGAAAGGACAGAGGGGAGGAAAGAACAAAAGGGAAGGTCTGTGATAGGGTGGAAGGAGGAGAGATTAAATGACAAAAGCGATGATGGTGCAAGGCGAAAGAGGGTGGTAATGTGACAAGCAAAGAAACAAAAGATGGGTCTAGAGGAGGTGTAAATGGCAATGGCAGAATCATTACCAACAGCTGCTGTCCAAAAAGATAGGAGCAGTGGTGGTGATCTGAAATTGTTGAACTCAATGTTGAGTCCAGAAGGTTGTAAAGCGTCTAATCAAAAGATGAGGTACTGTTCCTCGAGCTTTCATTGAGCTTCATTGGAACAGTGTAAGAGGCCAAGGATGACGAGGTCAGAGTGGGAGAGGGGAGGAGAATTAAAATGACAAGCGCCAGGAGCTCGGGGTCATGCTTGCGGACTGAATGGAGGTGTTCCGCAAAGCGATCACCCAATCTGCATTTGTTCTCCCCAATGTAGAGGAGCCCAATTATGAGCAGTGAATACAATATACTAAATTGAAAGAAGTACAAGTAAATCACTGTTTCACCTGGAAGGAGTGTTTGGGGCCCTGGACAGTGGAAAGTTGCTGTGGGAAGGGAGGGGGTATTGGGGGTGATTGAAGAGTGGACCAGGGTGTTGCGGAGGGAACATGCTGAAAGGGGAGGGGACAGGAAGATGTATTTGGTGGTGGCATCATGCTGGAGGTGGCGGAGGATGATCAGTTTAATGTGGAAGCTGGTGGGATGGAAGGTGTGGGCAAGGGGAATCCTATCATGGTACTGTAAGGGAAGGGAAAGGGTAAGAGCAAAAGTGCAGGAAATGGGACAGACACGGTTGAGGGGAATCCTCGGTTGAGGAAAAAGGAAGAAATATACAGTCATGTAACCTCATACCTCAACTGTAGTAAACAATGTGGACGACAGCAACAGATTTCAGGAGGATATAGACGGACTGGTAAAATTGGCAGACACATGCAGATGAAATTTAATATAGCATTGTTAATTAAAAATTTGGTCGGAAGAATGAGGAGAGGCAATATAACCTAAATGGTACAAATGTAAAGGGGGTGCAGGAACATAGGAACCTGAGGGTGTATGTATACAAATCTTTGAAGGTGACAGGACAAGTTGAGAAGGCTGTTAAAAAAGCATATGAGATCCTTGGCTTTATTAGTAGAGGCATAGAGTACAAAAGCAAGGAAGTTATACTATACCTTTAAAAAGCACTGGTTAGGCCTCAGCTGGAATATTGTGGGCATTACCCTTTAGGAAGGATGTCAAGGCCTTAGAGGGTGCAGAGGAGTTTTCCTAGAATGGTACTAGGGATGAGGGACTTCAGTTGTGTGGAGAGACTGGAGAAGTTGAAGTTGTTCTCCTTAGATGCAAAGATGGTTAAGAGGTGATTTGATAGAGGTGTTCAAAATCATGAATGGCTTTCATAGAGTAAATAAGGAGAAACTGTTTCAAGTGGCAGAAAGGCCATTAACCAGATGACACAGATTTAAGGTGATTGGCAAATCAACTAGAAGCGACATGAGGAAACATTTTTTTTACACAGCAAGTTTTTGTGATCTGGAAGGCACTGTCTGAAAGTGTGGTGGAAGCAGCTTCAATAGTAACCCGCAAAAGGGAATGAGAGAAATACTTTAAGGGAAAATTTATAGGGCTATGAATGCACTTACAATAAATGAAGTAATGCCTTAGGTAACATAGCAGAGAAAGGAATTGCATGCTCACATTGCTCAGCATGAGTTCACCCCAAGGGTCTGGAGCTGGCATTTCTTCAGATTTTCCTTTCTACCACAGAGGATAAATGCCAGAGATCCACATTATAAACCAATACCTTTCAGCACTTTTTATACCAGTAACAGAATAATTTACAAAAATCTTAGATATAGGAGGGGGTGAGGGCAGGAGCACAGAGGGAAGTGAAGGAGAGAGGAGAGGGAAGCGAAGGAGAGAGGAGAGGGAAGCAGGGCGCAGGGAAGGTGAAGGAGGTGGAAGCAAAAGGGAAGTAGGGAGAAGCTGGAAGCATTGCTTGGTGGTGGCCTTGGTGGAGTTGGGAAAAGCTGGCAGATCAATTAGCCTCCCCATGCCACCAAATCCCAGCAGGCTTATGCAGTACTGTCAAACCTCAGCTCCAGAATGAGCCGCACCTCTAGCCAAGCTGTTCCAGTACAGCTATAACACTGGCATCTATCCGACAATGTGGAAAACTACCCAGGTATGTCCTGTCCACAAAAAGCAGGACAAATCCAATCTGGCCCATTACCGCCCCGTAAGCCTACTCTCAATCATCAGCAAAGTGATGGAAGGTGTCATTGAGAGTGCTACCAAGCGGCATTTACTCACCAATAACCTACTCACCGATGCTCAGTTTGGGGTCCGCCAGGACCACTCGGCTCCAGACCTCAATACAGCCTTGGTCCAAACATGGACAAAGGAGCTGAATTCCAGAGGTGAAGTGAGAGTGATTGCCCTTGACATCAAGGCAGAATTTGACTGAGTGTGGCATCAAGGAGCTCTAGTAAAATTGAAGTCAGTGGGAATTGGGGGATAACTCTCCACTGGCTGGAGTCATACTTAGCACAAAGGAAGATGGTTTTGGTTGTTGGAGGTCAATCATCTTGGCCCCAGGACATCACTACTAGAATTCCTCAGAGCAGTGTCCTAGGCCCAACCATCTTCAGCTGCTTCATCAATGACCTTCCCTCCAACATAAGGTCAGAAATTGGGATGTTTGCTGATGACTGCACAGTGTTCAGTTCCATTCGCAACTCCTCAGATAATGAAGCAGTCCATGCCCGAATGCAAAAAGACCTGGACGACATTCAAGCTTGGGCTAATAAGTGACAAGTAACATTCGCACCACACAAGTGCCAGGCATTGACTATCTCCAACAAGCGAGAGTCTAATCACCACCCCTTGACATTCAATGGCATTACCATCCCCGAATCACCCACCATCAACATCCTGGGGGTCACCATTGACCAGAAACTTAACTGGACCAGCCACATAAATACTGTGGCTACAAGAGCAGGTCTGAGGCTGGGTATTCTGTGGCGAGTGTCTCACCTCATGACTCCCCAAAGCCTATCCACCATCTACAAGGCTCAAGTAAGGAGTGTGATGGAATACTCTCCACTTGCCTGGATGAGTGCTGCTTCAACAACACTCAAGTAGCTCAATACCATCCAGGATAAAGCAGCCCATTTGATTGGCACCCCATCCACCACCTTAAACGTTCACTCCCTCCACCACCAGCGTACCGTGGCTGCAGTGTGTGCCATCTACAAGATGCACTGCATCAACTCACCAAAGCTTCTTCGGCAGCACCTCCCAAACCCGCGACCTCTACCACCTAGAAGGACAAGGGCAGCATAAAAAAATGGAACACCATCACCTGCAAGTTCCCCTCCAAGTTACACACCATCCTGACTTGGAAATATATTGCCGTTCCTTCATCATCGCTGGATCAATATCCTGGAACTCCCCAAACAGCATTGTGGGAGTACCTTCACCACAAGGACTGCAGCAGTTGTAGAAGGAAGCTCCCCACCACCTCCTCAAGGGCAATTGGGGATAGGCAATAAATGCTGGCCTTGCCAGCGACACCCACATCCCAGGAACAAATATTAAAAAAAACTCAAGGGCACCCATCCCACTTCAACCAGGCCCTTGTAGGGGGGCATCTTTTACCTGGTTTACAGTAATTTACCTGGTCAAGCAGCCTTTTTTCCCACTGCACTGTGACCAATACCAATCAGCGGTTTCGAATCGCTAAACCCACCCTTCCAGTTCTGACTGGAGGAACTTATAATTAATGATATATTAAAAACGGACAAATGGTTTGGATGCAAGAAAGTCAAACTTTATTAACTAAATAAACTACACCACATGATCAATGTAATCATGGTAAAATTGCTTAGATAGGGGAGGAAAAACAGGCATAATGAGGGAAAACGACTAAAATGACAATTCTAACGAAATCCCACTTTACTCCCCACCCCTATGCCTATCCTAAGTTGCCTTGTGGAAGGTCAGAAAAATATATGCTCACCACTATAATGCCAGCTCTGTGCCCCACGAGATCTTCACTGTCCTGAAGTAAAGAAACACCCCAGTGTTTTAAAAGTAAACTGCTGGTGTTTTTACCTCTTCAGTCAGACTCCACACTGTAGAGGGCACACGGAGGCAAGCCGGAGAAAGAGATACCTCTGAGAAGCTATCTTTTTATACCCCAATTTTGGGGCCGAAATGTTACCGCCCAGATCCGTAAGTTTCTGGGCTGAAACAAAAGGGATTCAACTGTCCCCATTGTCTGGGATGGGTTTGAATAAAGTTGCAGTTTAAATGTGTCCATTGTCTGTGATGGCTGTCGAATAAAGCTTGGAGTGGTTTGAATGTGTCTTCATTCAACCTGATGGGTTTGAATGGAGTTGTATTACTATGTAAACAGAAACTCATGTCTGTGGTCAACTGAGACTGCAGTCTCAAGTGGTTACTCCTTATGCAAACATCCTTGTAGCAGTTTCTGTAAACAAATCAATTGTCTCTGCAGGGAGGGGCTTCCTGAACTGCCTTTGATTGACAGATTCAAACGGGCTACTCCCCAGTGTAAACAAACAGCTTGTAGTTTACCTGACCCGCCCAATACCACAGGGTGATTGACAGCTCAGGCTCCATTCAAATGCTAATGGCCTGTCTGTCCTTTTTCCTGCTGAACATTCTGTTTCCATAAGGTTCAAAACTCAAGAGTACATCCTTTTCTTTGATAAAATGTACTATCTTAAAGTGTGCAATTTTTACAAAGTCCTTTGATTCCAGTGTCCAAGTGCTGCTTAGCTCATGGGCTCCTTAACACAGCCTTTTGCGGTTCTGGGCACGTTTTAAAACATTGTCCAACCCAGAGACAATTTAAATCACACAAAGTCTTCGTCCACAATGTGGATTAATATTTCCCGATTTTCGGGGACTGAGGAGATTTTGCGAACCCCTACATTCCGCCCTTGGATACTCCCAACTTGCTTGTAGTATCCTCTTGAAGAAGTGAGCAAAATTTTCTGACCCCCAACAAACAACCATCCCCTGTATTTACCTATAGCTACCTATCACTGATTCCCCCACCCATCTATTCCCCTCAAATCCGAGAAAAACCGTGGTACGGTAGGTATCTACAGATACCTCAATTACAAAATGTTGCAACAAGGGCACTCATCCCCCTGCACCACTTGTTACATTATAACATATTACAAAATGTTGCAATCTTGCTTATACAATGTAATCAAAATGATTCCAAGCACGGAGAGGGACCTACGCCTCTGCACCACTTGGAACTGTAAAACAAAATACAAAAATCTCCATTAAACATTTGAAACAAAATGCTGAAATAAACCCTGACCATCACGTGCCAATGATGGGGTGCGAAATTCGAGTGGGTATTGCTCCTCCCACCCGGGCAGTAAATGTTCCTTCCACCCCCCCCTTTAATGGTCTTGAACTTTTAAAACATACAGAATGGATTTTACAGAACAGTCTGATCTGCCAGCCCCGAGCCGTTCCCTTGTCCCTTTGTGGAGGCGGGGTACCCCTCATGTTTCACAGACCGAGACCGGAGTGTATGGGATCGCGACTCCCAGTCCCTCCCCCTCCCGTCTGCCCTGAACTGGCTGGAGAAAATGATGGGTGCCTGTGTGGCGGCTCTCACTGGCCCCACACTCAAACTTGGATCCCAGATCCGGCCACCCACTCATCCTTCCCAGCCACACTTACACTCTAACTTTGCCCATGGGCCCCGGGTGAGTTCCTCCCTTCCCGGAACGCACCCACGTGACTCTTGGGTCTCCCCCTCCCCTTTACAATCTTTCCCGGGCCACCACCACCCACTCCCGGGGAATGCATCCCTATCTGACAAGGCGCCCGCGCTTCCCCACCATGACACCTCAATAGCGAGGTCTCCCGCACGTGAAATTCGGTCAGGATAGTGCTGGGTTCCAGCTGGTGCCATCTCTTCCACGTAGGATGAGTAGGCAGGTTCCTCCGGACCCTGTGCAGTTTCTCCCGAAGGTCGCTGCTGGGTCTCCTCCCGGATTTGTCCAGTGGCGAGGTGATCCCCAACATTCTATATCCATATCTTCATTCGATGCCCAGCTCGGGCTGGGTGAACAGGGCTGCTCCTTTGTCCACTCTCCTGCAAAAGAACTTAAAAGGACATGCAGTCAGGTCTCTCACTAACCTGCTGCCTTAGGTGGAGACATGGTCGGGTCCCTTGACCTTGGACCAAAATACAAACATTTGGCACACTTATAAACTTAAACTTTAAACTTAAACTTATAACTACCAGTTACATTCTAAACTTAAAATTTAAACACCTTAAAAGCAAGCTATAAACATTGGTTACTTAACACAAAGCTATAATACAAATGCCGCCCGTCTCCGGACGGCTAGGCTAATCTCTGGTGTCACTGTCGCAGATTACTGCTGCCTGCAGCGAAGCTGGACTGCCTCCTGCTCTGGTCCCTGGCAGCTTATGGCTGCTGATTGGGGACCTCTGCCCTTTGGCTTCTCCCTGCTTCGGGAGACCGCCCTACTCCACTGTAAAGTGGGTGACCATGCTTTCTTGCACTGGGGCACCCGAAGAGCCCTTCTGAGGGGCTTCTCTGTTGGGGAAACTTAGGATGATGGACCCTGAGCTTGGGTCACAGCCCTAGCTGGCTGGGAACCTTCTCCCCCTGATGCAAACAGCCTGCACTGTTTAATATACCTGGCAGCCTGCCGGTACTCCGGGTTTGTCTCCTTTTCCCTACCCACTCCTGTACTAGGGGCAGGTATTCCCTCACCACCCGCTGCTGATGGCTGAAAATCTTTCTCCCCAGGTCCAAAACCTGGTACCAGCTCATCCCATTTGTCCCCCGCAAGAGGAATTGCTACCCCTTCCTCCCCAGAGTCCCACACCATAGGGGGAACCACTCTAGAAGCGGGCTGGGAAGCTTGTCCCTTCAAACAGGTGACTGCGCCTGTGCAAACCCCCTCCCCAGAGTCCCCCGGCAGAGGCTGTGAAACCTCTGTCTTCAAACAGATGATGCGCCTGCGCAGGAAAACCGAAGAGGAGCCGCTGGGATCACAGGCTGGGGAACTGCGCCTGCGCAAACCCAGTGTTGGGAAACCTCTCCCCTCAGGCGCGCGACTGCGCCTGTGCAGGGAAACTGAAGAGGTTCTGTGAATGAACTTGCAGCAGCCTGCAGATTTCTACTCTCAGGCTGCTGTTTCTCTGTTTCTGAACTGGATAACTGGTTCAAATTTAAACTTCGGCCAAAACTTAGGTCCCACTGGGGCGGGGAAGTGTCCCAATTGCTGGGCCGGACAACTTTTCCCTGGAAACAAGCCACAGTGCCTGTCTTTACAACCTGTGAACTTGAACTTGTATGGTTAGATTTATACAATTTACATTGTTTGGCGTGGAACCACTTTGTACACCGGGGTAGTTTTACTGCATAGACCATGGGGCTGGCCCTATCAACTATACTATAGGGTCCCATGTAGAGTGGCTCTAAACTTCCCACCCGGGCATAGTTTCTTACCATCACTAGGTCTCCTATCTCCCACTGGTGGCTCATGCTAGGCTCGAGCAGCAGCCAGTTATTCTGATGCTGCTTCCCCACGCTGTCTGCTGCCTGCCCTATGGCCCTCTCTCCTGTGCGGACAGTCAGACCCAGGAATTTAACCTCTTGCTGACCGATCTGCGCCTTCTTGGGGTTGACTTTAAACCCCTTTCTCTGCAGCAGCTCAGCCAGCAGTGGGCCATGCTCCCCGACCAAGTCGGTAAATAAGAGCAGGTCATCCACATACTGCAGTACCCGAGTGGGCTGACTGAACTCTTTTAAACTATCCTTCATGCATTGGTGGAAGATGCTGGGGCTGTTGTGGAAACCCTGTGGCAGACAGGTCCAGGTATACTGCTGTCCCTTAATGGTGAAGGCAAACTTATATTGGTCCTCCCATTTTAAAGGGATGGACCAGAACCCATTCGAAATGTCCAGCACTGTGAATGTGTTCGCGGATGCTGGAATACTGCTAATAAGATTAGCCACTGCTTCTACTGTGGGGGCACACGCGGGGATATTGCTGTTAAGCACCCGATAGTCCACCGTGGCTCTCCATGAATTGTCCGGTTTCCTAACCGGCCAAAGTGGAGAATTAACATGAGTGGCTATGGGCCTCAACACTCCCTGTTTAACTAAGGAGGTGATGGCTGCCTCCATGTCGGGTTCTGCCTCCTTGGGGAAATTGTACTGCTTCTGTGGTTGGGCCATGGGGTCCCCGTCTATTTTAACCTCAAACCCTGTGATCCTCCCGCAGTCGTGTTTATGGGTGGCAAAGGCTGTGAGGTTTGCCTGCACGACTGCCTGCAGTGCCTCCGGGACACCATTTAACATGAGCCCAAGGTCGTAACCTTCTTTGGGCTTCACAGTACACAAGGTCCCCTCACCCTCCTTGGCCATGATGACCACTACACCTTCTTCCCTGTCTGTGCTAGCCCCCCAAAGGCAGTGGTTGCGGAGATCCACGAGGATCCCGTGGCCCACCAGGAAGTCGGCTCCTAGGATCCCCTTTCCTTCCTCCTTATTCCACTTTGCCAGGATGCAGGTCCACTTAGTTTGGAGCGTGCCCAGATGGACTGACAGGGGCCTGGAGTATACCCCCGCCTGCTCCTGACCGGTGAATCCCGATAGAATGTACGGAACCCCGTTAGACAGAGGTGAGGTGTTGGGATTATCCGTATGGATCACGGTGCATGACGCCCCCGTATCCAATAGATAAGTCCCTGTAACCTTCTCTACCTCCATCTGTACGAGCGGTCTCTTCCATTCATCTTACCGGAGATTACACAGACGGACAGGCTGCACGGGCTCCAGTCATTGTGGGGAGGCAGACGTGGGCGAGGGGGCTGCAGCACCACTGATGGCTGCTACCTTTCCCTGATTGGCCCTGAGGAAAAATTTTATCGATTCCATGACGGACTCGGCTGTATCGGGAGGAGTTTCTGTCTCTGCCTTCTGAGTTGGGGCTGCGGGGGTCCTGGCTTTATCATCTTTCCCAGGCTTTTTACAATCCCTGCGCCAGTGGCCATCCTCCCTGTTGTGTATGTACCTTTAAGCCAAGAACTGATTCTATACTGCAGTACCGGCAGTGACCACCCCTGTATATAAAGCCATAGCAGGCTTCTGTATTTCAGTCTTGAGTTCCCCTCTGTTCAGTAAATACCTGTTTTATTGTTCTCCTGCAGTCCGAGTATTATTGATACCCGGACACTACACTGGCGACGGGCAGGTTCGAACTCACCTGCAGTACTGCATCACCTCACAGGGATCTTTTCCCTGAAGAGAAGCTTCTTGGAGGTCGAAGTCAGAACGGCGGGTGTCGACCGCAGGCAACTGCCCAGGGATCCATCGGAGAGTTGCAGGGGAGGCTGTGGAGAGCTGGGCCTGGCTCCCCAGTCAAGGTGTTCCAGCAAGTCATGCTGGTAGCAGGTAGTGCGCTCACCCTTCCGGACTGCGGCGGGCTCGGGCTCGATCGAGCAGCTCTGCAAAGGGGCCGTGCAGCGTCGTCGGGAGGAAGAGAGAGAGAGAGGGTGGAGCGCACAGGGCGCGGTCGGTGCTCAAGAACAAGGCAGCGTGGAGAGGATAGAACGTGGGGAAGGAAAAGTGAGACGCGCCGAAGCCGCGGGTCGCCGCCATTACCCTGTAGAACGCTAGGAGCAGCGTGGCAGCAAGGGGAAGAAGGAAAAGCGCGGGAGGCGCCATTTTATTCCATTGGGGAAGAAGGAAAAGCGCGGGAGGCGCCATTTTATTACATTGGGGAAGAAGAAAAAGCGCGGGAGGTGCCATTTTAAATCACCCAAGATGCCGAAGAGTGGCAGTATCACTGCTTTCGACAACAAGGTAGAAGACTGGACCACGTATGTGGAAAGAATTGAAGTGTACTGCAATGCCAATGAGGTGGCCAATGGAAAGAAGGCGTCGGTATTATTAAATTTGATGGGCGCGAGAACGTACGGCCTATTGCGGAATTTAATTACCCCAGCTAAACCAATGGAGAAAAGTTTTGAAGAGATTGTTAATATCTTACAGGAACACCTAAACCCTACACCGCTGCTGATAGCAGAAAGATTCAAGTTCCATAAAAGAAACCAGCACAAAGATGAGAGCATCACGGTGGCATAGTGGTTAGCACTGTTGCCTCACTGTTGCCTCACAGCGCCAGGGACCCGGGTTCGAATCCGGCCTCGGGTGACTGTCTGTGTGGAGTTTGCACATTCTCCCCGTGTTTGCGTGGGTTTCCTCCGGGTGCTCCGGTTTCCTCCCACAGTCCAAAGATGTGCGGGTTAGGTTGATTGGCTATGATAAATTGACCCTTAGTGTTAGGGGGATTAAATACGTGGGGTTACGGGGATAGGGTGGGATATGTGTTGGTGTAGGGGTTACGGGGATCGGGTGGGATATGTGTCGGTGCAGGCTCGATGGGCCGAAATGGCCTCTATCTGCACTGTGGGGTTTCTGTGATTTCTGTGAATGCTGACTATCTTACGGAACTACGCAAGTTATCGAAGCACTGCCAGTTCGGAGCAGGACTGGCAGACACCTTACGGGATAAGTTTGTCTGCAGGCTCCAGAGTGAAGGAACCAGAAACGACTACTTTCAGAAAAGAACCTGACGCTAGACCAGGCTTTCAGCGTGGCAGTATCCTACGAAGCAGCAGCATGGGGAGCTGCGGAAATACAACAGAAACCACAAGAATACAGCGCTAACGAAATGGCGTATGGAGCAGAAAAGTGCTGTCGCTGCGGCAGAACAACCCATGATCAGAAGGACTGCTGGGTTAAGGACAAAGTATGCAGGCAATGTGGGAAAATGGGACACATAGCAAGAGTCTGCAGGTCGGGAAAAAAACCCAACACTACAAGAACTACTAAGGAAAAGTACAAGAAAGTAAAGTAATTGACAGACAGTAGTTCGGAAGATCAGGAGAGTGATAAGGACTCCGGGAGCAGGAGACTAAGTTGTCTAAAGTTACACAACGTGATCGCAAAGGAGGATCACCGAACCATTTGGGTCACCCTCATGATAGCAGGGTCCCCAGTAAAGATGGAATTGGACACAGGATCAGCCCTAACTGTCATGAATCGACGAGACTATGAGCGGCTATTCCCACACATACCCTTGAAGGACACGTCCATTGTATTGAAGACATGCACGGGGCAAAAAGTCTACCCCAGAGGAAAAATAAGGGTGCCAGTTGAATACAACGGCAAGGAAACACAGAAACTATATCTATATATACTACCAGATGGAGGACCACCATTATTGGGACGTGAATGGATCCAAAAAATACAATTGGATTGGCATTCCATTCAGGCGCTAACTGTGACTGATAAAACGGATGGTGACGTCACACTTGGACGACTGTCAAAGATTCTAACTGACGCAAAAGAGGTGTTCCAACAAGGACTTGGGACTCTAAAAGGAGTAACGGCAACGATAAAAATCGAAGATAACGCAAACCCAAATTTTTTTAAGGCCAGACCGGTACCTTAGGCGATCCACCCTAGCGTTGAAGCAAAGCTGGAGAGTCTGGAGCGTTCGGGTGTGCTGTCCAAGGTGGACTGGAGCGAGTGGGCCACACCCATCGTTCCTGTAATGAAGAAATCATTGAGCAGCACGCCCGGGGAACCGAAGAAGGTTCGCATCTGTGGGGACTTCAAGGTAACTGTGAACCCAGTCCTGCACACAGTACAATATCCACTTCCACGGATAGAAGATATTTTCGCCTCACTATCTGGAGGGAAACGCTTTACAAAGATTGATCCAGCCCAAGTGTATCTACAAATGGAGGTGGAAGAAGCATCTAGGAAATACCTCACGATAAACACTCACAAAGGCCTTTACCAGTACAATCGACTGGTATTCGGGGTAGCATCAGCCCCGGCTATTTGGCAGAGGGCGATGGAACAAGTCCTGCAACGGATCCCGGGGACCCAGTGTTATTTGGACGTCATCCTGGTTACGGGCGAAAATGACACTGAACACCTTGCCAACCTGGAGCAGGTGCTCACGAGATTACAGGAATATGGGCTACGAGCCAACCGCCCCAAATGCGAGTTCTTCAGGAGACAAATCTCGTATTGTGGCCACATGATTGATGAGGAAGGGTTGCATAAGTCGCCGGACACGATGGCGGCTGTAGTCAAGGCTCCAGCACCGGAAAATGTGTCGCAACTGAGGTCGTTCCTCGGGTTGGTGAACTACTACCATAAGCTCTTGCTGAATTTATCTACAATTCTGCACCCACTGAATGCCCTGCTGCAAACTGGAGTAACATGGAAATGGAGTGATGAGTGTAAGCGTGCCTTTCAGAAATGTAAATGCCTAATCACTTCAAAAGAAGTATTGGCCCACTATAATCCAACACTACCAATTCGGTTAGCATGTGATGTGTCTCCCTATGGCATCCGAGCGGTGCTGTCACACAAATTCCTTGACGGTTCAGAGAGGCCAATAACCTTTGCATCACGCTCATTAACCTCAGCCGAGCGTAACTACGCCCAGATTGACAGGGAGGCCCTCAGCCTGGTGTGGGGGGTGAAGAAGTTCAACCAGTATCTGCACGGGCAGAAATTCACCCTACTGACTGATCATCAGCACCTGGTCTCCATTTTTAACCCAAAGAAGGGCATTCCGGTGATGACGGTGCAACGGCTGCAAAGATGGTCACTTTTTCTAGGGGCACATCAGTATGACATAGAGTACAAGGGTACGAAACAGCATGGAAACGCTGATGGGCTGTCGCGCCTACCGTTGCCTATGGTAGAGGAAGCACCTGCAGTGGACCCTGTTGCGATATTCCATGCGACCATAGTCGAATGTCTACCTGTTACAAACTCAAGTATAGAGAAGGAAACCGGAAATGACCCGACACTCTCTCGGGTCTATGATTTGACGGTGAAGGGATGGCCAGCACGTGGCGACTCACTGTTGCCAGCATTCTCGCCAAGGAGAGAACAGCTGTCAGTGTGCCGGGGGACCTTGATGTGTGGATCCCGAGTGGTTATTCCACCCAAGTTGAGAGATAGACTGCTCAATGAGCTTCATGAGCTTCATCTGGGAGGGGTAAAAATGAAGAGCCTAGCCAGGGCGTTTGTGTGGTGGCCGGGAATCGATAAAGAAATCGAGGATATGACCAAGAGGTGCACAGGATGCCAGAAGGTCCAAAACGCTCCAACACAGTCCCCGCTACATTCATGGGAGTGGCCCTCATCTCCATGGCAACGGGTACACATTGATTTTGCTGGTCCATTTATTGACTCAATGTTCCTAATCGCTGTGGACGCCCATTCGAAATGGCCAGAGGTCATCAAAATGTCCTCCACCACCACGGAGAATACTATTGCAGTCCTACGGACCATCTTCGTCAGGAATGGCTTGCCAGATCAGATTTGCTCCGACAATGGGCCACAGTTTGTGTCAGAGGATTTCCGGAGGTTTCTGAGGAATAATGGGGTGAAGCATTACACATCTGCCCCATATCATCCAGCCACAAATGGATTGGCTGAGAGGTTTGTTCAGACCTTTAAAAAGGCAATAAATGCAATGCATAATGACGACATACCACTACAACACAAGGTGGATAATTTCTTGTTTGCTTACCGGAATGCGACACATGCAGTCACCAACCAAGCTCCAGCCATAATGTTCTTCAACCGAAGGCTAAGATGTCGCCTGGATTTGCTCAAACCAAACATAAGACGAGATGTTGAGGATAAGCAATTCCAGCACATAAATGAGAAGCCAAACAGGAGCTTCAAGATAGGGCAACCAGTCTTGGCCCGCGACTACCGAACAGAAAAATGGCAGCCAGGAACGATATGCACACAGCAGGGACCACTAATGTTCACAGTGGACGTTGGAGAGAGCATCGTGAGACGCCATGCTGACCAGATTCTAGAGTCGCAGGAACAAGCCAAACCCATACCACGAGCAGGTGCACCTGGTAATCAACCTGAAGTACAGATTGCGTCTACCTCAGAAGCGGTGGTATTGGAAGCTGATGAAACAACCAATGACAATGAGCCAGAATCAACTACGCCGCAAGAACAGGATACTCGAGAAAGGCACTATCCAGTCAGGATCAGGAAGCCGCCTCAAAGACTGATCTTATAAATGATTATTTCAGTTGATGTATATAGTACAGAGAAAATTGTAATTGTAATTAGTTATTATTTAGTTGTTAAATGAATGGTATGTACTGTTTATCTAAAAGGGGAGGAATTGTTGTGTATGTACCTTTAAAAGAAGAACTGATTCTATACTGCAGTACCGGCAGTGACCACACCTGTATATAAAGCCATAGCAGGCTTCTGTATTTCAGTCTTGAGTTCCCCTCTGTTCAGTAAATACCTGTTTTATTGTTCTCCTGCAGTCCGAGTATTATTGATACCCGGACACTACACTCCCCGCACCTGTAACAAGTGACCTTGTTCTGGGAGGGACAGCTCCCCTCCTGGCGCCACTCTTTCTTGTATTGAGCCCCAGGTTTAACCTCGTGGACCTTACCCTTTTGCTGGGGGTTCCCACTATTCCTACCATTCCCATATGCTACCGTGAGCTGCCGGATTACAGTCTCTTCGGTTGCTAGGGGGTCTTGGTGGTCAAACCAAGTATCAGCCTTTGCTTTTATCTGGGGCAGGCAATTGGACACCAGGCAACGAAGCCATTGGGTCCACTGCTGCGGGTTCAGGTGTGCCCTATTTTGTCCCCCTGTACACACGCTGTTGTAGGCTGGCCACAGCCTGTCTGCAAATGCCTGTGGGGTCTCCCCTTCCTTCTGCAGTGTTTTCCCTATGTGATCGAACGGACTGCCATCGTTCGCACCCATGGCTTCCAGTATTTCCTCCTTTACGTCCTCATAACCCTTCTGCCCTCTCTTAGCCTCATCTGAAAGGGTCTGATAGAGCTTACTATCTACAGAGAAAAGCAACATTTTGGCTTTCTCCTCGTCATCACAGCCGTTAACACAAGTTTGCTTGTTCTATCCCTTGGAAGTGCACTGAGGGGTCTCCCTTTTCGGAGAGCAGGGGAATATGTTTCACCAGGCCTCTGAGCTGTGGGCTATCATAGGGTACCAGATAGGTATGCTGAACAGCCCCTGGGTCATTATCGTTCATGGGCGGACCGTACCTCCGTTGTCGGAGGGGGTACACTGGTCCTGGTCCCCACCTGCCTAGCGGGACCTGCTGGCGTTCTCCTACCACCCCATTGTCCACCCCTTCTTGCTGCCAGAGCTCCTCAAAACTCGGAGCTGTGGGCTGCGGTCTTGGGATCTCTAATTCCCTGGCCAGCTCTGTTCTGGGTGCTGCCTGTGGGGCGGTTTTATTTGGGCGGCTGGTACTGTCCGACAGACTTCCCTTCGGACTTACGAGACATACCATCCCTTTAGTCCTTAATAACTCCATACCCAAACTCTCTATCTTTCTGTTACATGGGGCATGATCTGCTCCACTAAACCTTTGGTCGCAGGCCAGGTTATAAGCTGCCTTTACCTCCCTAACCATTTCCTCCTGCTCTGTTACTTCTAAGGTGAGGTGGGCATTCTCTTCCCGCAGTCTCATCTCGTTACTCTTAGCTTCTGTAATTTGGCACTTTAGGAACTCTACCTTGTGCCTCGCATGGCTTTTGCCCTCGCTAGCTTCTTGGGTGAGGTGTGTATTTTCCTCCTGTAGCCTCATCTCACTGTCCCTAGCCTCTGTGACTTCCTGCACAAGGCGCTCTATCTCTGCCTGGCATTTCATGACCTCTAGTGTGAGGCGTGCATTTTCTTCCCGCACCCGCATCCCACTATCTCTGGCCTCATTCACCTCTCTTATGAGGCGTTCTACCTCTGCCTGGCATTTTCCAAATTTTGACTCCCGATTCTTGGCCTCTTTAACCTCCTCCCGCACCCTCATCTCACCCTTCTTAACCCAGCCACCTATACCATAATAGGTCAGCTTAAATGCTGCCGCTAACTTCTGCAGTGCTACCCACAGACTAAAAGCAAGAAAAGCAAGAGCCGATGCTTTCTCCAGATCCAGACCACTTATCATATCAAAAACTGCCTCCAGTCCTGCCGCGGTCGCCAATTTGTAGGGGGCATCTTTTACCTGGTTTACGGTAATTTACCTTCCTTTACCTGGTTTACAGTAATTTACAAGGTCATGCAGCCTTTTTTCCCACTGCACTGTGACCAATCCCAATCAGCGGTTTCGAATCGCTAAACCCACCCTTCCAGTTCTGACTGGAGGAACTTATAATTAATGATATATTAAAAATGGACAAATGGTTTGGATGCAAGAAAGTCAAACTTTATTAACTAAATAAACTACACCACATGATCAATGTAATCATGGTAAAATTGCTTAGATAGGGGAGGAAAAACGGGCATAACGAGGGAAAATGACTAAAATGACAATTCTAACAAAATCCCACTTTACTCCCCACCCCTATGCCTATCGTAAGTTGCCTTGCAGAAGGTCAGAAAAATATATGCTCACCACTATAATGCCAGCTCCGTGCCCCATGAGATCTTCAATGTCCTGAAGTAAAGAAACACCCCAGTGTTTTAAAAGTGAACTACTGGTGTTTTTACCTCTTCAGACAGACTCCACACTGTAGAGGGCACATGGAGGCAAGCCAGAGAGAGAGATGCCTCTGAGAAGCTATCTTTTTATACCCCAATTTTGGGGCCGAAATGTTACCACCCAGATCCGGAAGTTTCTGGGCTGAAAGAAAAGGGATCCAACTGTCCCCATTGTCTGGAATAGGTTTGAATAAAGTTGCAGTTTAAATGTGTCCATTGTCTGTGATGGCTGTCGAATAAAGCTTGGAGTGGTTTGAATGTGTCTTCATTCAACCTGATGGGTTTGAATGGAGTTGTATTACTATGTAAACAGAAACCCATTGTCTGTGGTCAACTGAGACTGCAGTCTCAAGTGGTTACTCCTTGTGCAAACATCCTTGTAGCAGTTTCTGTAAACAAATCAATTGTCTCTGCAGGGAGGGGCTTCCCAAACTGCCTTTGATTGGCAGATTCAAACGGGCTACTCCCCAGTGTAAACAAACAGCTTGTAGGTTACCTGACCCGCCCAATACCACAGGGTGATTGACAGCTCAGGCTCCATTCAAATGCTAATGGCCTGTCTGTCCTTTTTCCTGCTGAAAATTCTGTTTCCATGAGGTTCAAAACTCAAGAGTACATCCTTTTCTTTAATAAAATGTATTATCTTAAGTGTGTGATTTTTACAAAGTCCTTTGATTCCAGTGTCCAAGTGCTGCTAAGCTCACGGGCTCATTAATGCAGCCTTTTGTGGTTCTGGGCATGTTTTAAAACATTGTCCAACCCAGAGACAATTTAAATCACACAAAGTCTTCGTCCACGATGTGGATTAATATTTCCCAATCTTTGGGGACTGAGGGGATTTTGTGAACCCGTACACCCTGGGTCACCAGTGCCACCAAAGCCCAAGACTATCCCACTGGGCTGCCAAAACGCAGGAGTGATCCCAAGTACAGCTAAACTCCCTCCCCTCTCCCTAGTACTACTGAATACCAGAGGTTGAAATTTTATTCCAATTGGGATAGAATTCCAGTGCAGGCATGGTGAACGCACCAGAATTTGGACACTTCTTCTGCCCAACACCTTACATCCCAGCAGCAGTTAGATATGGACCTCGGAGTGTTCCAGGGCTACCTGGGATTCAGAAATCTCTAATAGTTCCAGAAGTACCTACGCTGGTTGCAGCAGGTGCAGGCTTCATTCTGGCCACAAGTAGACCCCACCAGGAGTGCTTTGTAAAGTAATGTGACTCCCTGCAATTGGAGATGAAGGAATTTCAGGTGCAATAGTCTAGATTGGCCTCTAATCCCCCCTTAGGGCAACAGGGTGGCACTCTGATTCTGCTGGAAATGCTAGATGGGCATTGTGCCACTATAGGCACGGGCATCTGCCCCTCTTATTCAAATAACATTCAATAGAATTAAATTCAGATGGGTTTCAAAGCAGGCAGGTGATCCACTCTGCTAGATTACAACAACAACAACAACTACTACTTGTATGTATATAGCGCCTTTAACGTAGTAAAACGACCCAAGGCGCTGCACAGGAGTATTTTAAGACAAAAAATTTGACATCAAGCCACATAAGGATAAATTAGAGCAGGTGACCAAAAGCTTGGTCAAAGAGGTAGGTTTTAAGGAGCGTCTTAAAGGAGGAAAGAGAGGTAGAGAGACGGAAAGGTTTAGGCAGGGAATTCCAGAGCTTAGGGCCTAGGCAACAGATTATTGCCCAAGTGGTGAAGACGAAAGTTTATCCCACTGTATCCTTTAACTCGCCATGAGCAATAACATGAGAAATTTACTAATATCTTTTTCTCCATCAGTATAAGTGAAGGAATATTGGGTGTAACTATAGTTTAAGTTACAAATCATTACATGTAACTATTTGTTTCACATATCCTAAGCTGGTAATCAGGACCATCTTGAGTGTCAGCTCTATCCACTATTTTGAAGCTGTTGTCAACTTTTGCTAGTTTTCCAGATTGTTCTGAGTATATATATTGATTAATCATGTAACTTCACACTGGTTCTCTCCCCATTTTTATGCAGTGATGCTTGCTATTGCATTGTGTACTCAAGAATGGTTCTGAATATTAATATTTGCTTGAATTGGCAAGATTTGGAAGTGGTGTACCCCAGGGGTCCATTTTGTATGTGTGTGTTTATATATATATATATATCTATCTATCTATATATATATAAACAGATCGTTCTGTCTGTCTGTCTGTCTGTCCTTCTGTCTGTCTGTCCTTCTGTCTGTCTGTCCTCACGTGTGCGTCTGTCCGGCTATGCGCTCGAAAGTTATAGAGTGTCCCTACGCGTGCGTTACGTCGAAAGAAAGCTTACCTTTCCGAAACGGTCGTAAGCATATTTACGTTTCGGCCGGACAATAATCGCGCCCGCGGTATCCGAAAAACGTTCAAAAGTCCGCTCATTAGCATCTCATTATCCGCTCATTAGCGACAGAGTGACCTCGAGGTCGACCAATCGTACGCCGGGTTCCTGGCGCGTGCGGCCGGGCCCTCCTACGGTCGAGTGACGGGACGATTGACCAATCCTACACTTCGGTTACCTGACGGTCGACCAATCGGTGCGTGTGTGGGCGGGCCTTGTCGTTCTGAGCCGAGGTGAGTCGCCGCCATCTTGATTCCAAACTTTTCCTTTCTTTTTCCCGCTTTCTGCATCTTTAAAAAAAACGTTGCTTTTAAAACACATATTGTTATTAAAAAAAGTTAATTACTTTCTAAATCTTTTATCTAATCTCATTAATTTTCCTACCTTTCCCCATTTTTCCAGGTAGGCCTCGAAGCCTCGGCCTCTCCTCCGCACCCACGCCCGAGCTAGGCACCTCCCGGCCCCCAGTCAACAAGCGGCACCCGATCGCCGCCATCTTTGTGAAGGCTGGAGGGGCGGGCCTCAGCCGAGCGCCGCTACCGCCGCCATCTTAGTAAAGGCTGGTGCGGCGGTGGCAGCATGGAGCTCCATGGATCAGGAGCGCAGCGGCGTCTAATTCTCCCCCCACCCCAGTCTGTCTCTCTCTCTCTCTTCCCCGCGCCTCCTGAATGCGCGGGGGGAAGAGGCCCGGGGCACCGTGGCCGCTTTCGGAGACTTCAACTCCGTGACAGGTGAGGAGGGTCTTTGTTCACGTTGGGCGGCAGGCGGTTTCCCCGGGTGCTGATTCCTGCCAGTGTGGGTGTGGGGCCGGAGCCCGGCTCTTACCTTGCCCCGGAGAGCGGGCAGACGGCGGGGCTGGAGTAGCAAATCGGGCACCGGCGCCAAGATGATTTCTATACAGAGCCTGAGCGGCCGGCGAGCTCGCAGACAAAAAACGGCAGAAGAAAAACTCAGAGCGGTAGAGGGGAACAAACGTCAGAGAGACAGAGAAATAGGGAGGGAGGAGAGGGAGAGGGGCAGGGAGGGAGAGAGGAGAGGGGCAAGGAGGGAGAGGGAAGAGAGAGAGGGTGGGGGAGGGAAGAGAGAGAGGGTGGGGGGAGGGGAGAGAGAGAGGGTGGGGGGAGGGGAAAGAGAGAGGGTGGGGGGGAGGGGAGAGAGAGAGGGTGGGGGGAGGGGAGCGAGAGAGAGGGTGGGGGAGGGGAGCGAGAGAGAGGGTGGGGGGAGGGGAGAGAGGGTGGGGGGAGGGGAGAGAGGGTGGGGGGAGGGGAGTGAGAGAGGGTGGGGGGAGGGGAACGAGAGAGGGTGGGGGGGAGGAGGGAGGGAGAGAGGGTGGGGGGAGGAGGGAGGGAGAGGGGGAGGGAGAGAGAGTAAAGCAGGGAGAGACGGGGAGGGAGAGAGAGGGTGAGGGAGGGAGAGACGGGGAGGGAGAGAGAGGGTGTGGGAGGGAAAGAGTGAGGGGGTGGGACAGGGAGGGAAAGAGTGAGGGGGGTGGGACAGGGAGGGAGAGCTTACCTTCTTCCTTCCTTCACAGGGGTCCATCGGGCCACCTTCCCCCCCAGTCGCGCTCTCTCTTCCCCCCCAGTCGCTCTCTCTCTTCCCCCCAGTCGAGCTCTCTCTTCCCCCCAGTCGAGCTCTCTCTTCCCCCCCAGTCGCGTGCTCTCTCTCTCTCTCTCCCAACAACAACATGCCCTCGAAAAAGCCTCGGCACCGCCAGGCACTCCAGCTAGTATATATATAAAAGGATACATCTGTCTGTCTGTCATTCCGTCTGTCTGTCTGTCTGTATTGAATAAACTCGAAAGTTATAGAGCGTACCTACACGTGTGTTACATTGAAAGAAAGCTGACGATTCCAGAACCGTCATAGGCATATTTACGTTTTGGCTAGCCAAAAATTGCGCTCGCGGTATCCAAAAAAACGTTCAACATTCCGCTCATTATCCGCTCATTAGCATCGAGTGACGTCGAGGTCGACCAATCGTACGGCGGGTTCCTGGCGCATGTGGGCGGGCCCTCCTACATTCGAGTGACGGGACGATTGACCAATCCTACGCTTCGGACACCTGACGGTCCACCAATCGGTGCATGTGTGGGCAGGCCTTATCGTTCTGAACCGAGGTGAGTCGCCGCCATCTTGATTCCAAACTTTTCATTTCTTTTTCCCGCTTTCTGCGTGTTTCTTTTCAAATCTACATTTCCAGCACAAAAAAAGTTGCTTTAAAAAGACAAATTGTTTTTAAAAAAAGTTAATTAATTTGTAAATCTTTTGTCTAACCTCTATAATTTTCCTACCTTTCACCGTTTTTCCAGGCCTCAAAGCCTGGGCGTCTGTTGACCAGCCACGCCCGAGCTAGGCACCTCCCGTCGCGATCGACAAAAGGCCAGCAATCGCCGCCATCTTTGTGAAGGCTGGAGGGGGCGGGCCTGAGCCGCCCGTCGCCATCTTAGTAAAGGCGGGTGGGGCAGGAGTCAGCACGCACGACTTGAGTCCGGCCGGGCCTCACGCGGTAGGTTGCGCAGCGGCGTCTCTCTCTCTGCTCTTGAAGCCGGCTCGGGCGGGGGGCGGGGCTCGGGAGATCGGGCCTTGGGAGATCGGGGGGGGGGCGGGCCTCGGGACATCGTGGGGGTGGGCCTCGGGGGGGGGGCGGTCCTCGGGAGATCGGGGGTTGGGGCGGGCCTCGGGAGATCGGGGGTGCGGGGCCTCGGGAAATCGGGGGGGGTCGGGACTCGGGAGATCGGGGGGGGAGGCGGGCCTCGGGAGATCGGGGGGGGTGGGCCTCGGGAGATCGGGGGGGCGGGCCTCGGGAGATCGGGGGGCGGGCCTTGGGAGAACGGGATGGGGGCGGGCCTCGGGAGATCGGGGGTGGTGGGGGGCGGGCCTCGGGAGATCGGGGGGGTGGGGGCGGGGCCTCGGGAGATCGGGGGGGCGAGCCTCGGGAGATCAGAGGGGGGGGCGGGCCTCGGGAGATCGGGGGGGCGGGGCCTCGGGAGATCTGGGGGGGGGCGAGCCTCGGGAGATCGGGGGGGGCGGGGCTCGGGAGATTGGTGCTCGGGAGATCGGGGGGGGGCGGGGCGCGGGGCTCGGGCCTCGTGAGATCGGGCCTTGGGAGGGCGGGGCTCGGGGCCTCAGGAGGGCGGGGCTCGGGACATCGGGGGCGGGGCGCGGGGCTTGGGGACTCCCCCTCTCTCCCCTCCCCTCCTCTCCCTCCCTATCCCCCCTCCCCCTCCCTCCCCTCCGCTACCCCTCCCCCTCCCCTCCTCTACCCCCCCCTCCCCCCCTCCCCCTCCCCCCTCCTCCCCTCCCCCTTCCCCCTCCCCTCCCCTCCCTCCCTCCCCCCCTCTCCCCCCCTCCCCTCTCCCCCCTCTACCCCCTACCCCTCTCCCCCCTCTACCCCCTCCCCTCCCTCCCCCCCTCTCCCCCCCTCTCCCCATCCCCTCCCCTCCCCCCCTCCCTCCCCCCCTCTCCTCCCCCCCCTCTCCCCCCTCCCCCTTCCTCCCCCTCTTCCCCCCCAGTCACTCACTCTCTTCCCCCCCCCAGTCGCTCTCTCTCCTCCCCCCCCGCAGTCGCTCTCTCTCTCTCCCCCCCAGTCGCTCTCTCTCTCTCTTCCAACAACAACATGCCCTCGAAAAAGCCTCTGCACCGCCGGGCACTCCAGCTAGTATCTATATATATAAAAGGATACATCTGTCTGTCATTCCGTCTGTCTGTCTGTATTGAATAAACTCGAAAGTTATAGAGCGTACTTGCATGTGTGTTACATCGAAAGAAAGCTGACGATTCCAGAACCGTCATAAGTGTATTTATGTTTCGGCCAGACAAAAATTGAGCTCGCGGTATCCAAAAAACGTTCAACATTCCGCTCATTATCCGCTCATTAGCATCGAATGACGTCAAGGTCGACCAATCGTACGGTCAAGCGACCCGACGGTCGACCAATCGCTGCGTGGCGGGGGCGGGTTCCTGGCACGTGCGGGCAGGCCCTGCTACAGTCGAGTGACGGGA